>NW_028277505.1:0-738685 GCF_059751315.1 Micrasema longulum
TTATTAATAATAATAAACGTATATTCACTTTTAGTTACTCAGTTCGCGATATATATATGCACTGTTATAATAATTTATTATGACGGGTAGATGCCTAAACTTCTACATTTCCTTCTCTAAAATGTTCTTCATCTCTGTTGTGTTGTAATATGTTTAAAAAAATAACTTGAATATGCTAAAATATGTCAGCCACGTGGTGTGATGGTCAGGGCGTTTGCCTACCATGCGATAGGTCTCGAGTTCGATTCCCGACATGGTTGATATGAAATATTTAATTAAAAACGTGTTTTCACACCAGAATATTTCATAGTTCTTAGGCTCCGATTATTATGGGAAATTAACACAGTTATCTTCGACTGTCTATAAAAAAACCGAAATAGGTGTACGAAAATGAGTATATTTTTATGAACATTTAAAGTATCTTCGTCGGTTATCTATAATTGAACATGTTTATAAGAATAATAATATGCATATTCATTTAACTAAATTTTACTTCGTAGACAAAATTGAAGATAAATGTTTACTTCCCATTTTAAATCCCACTTGTACCTCTTACCTCAATGTAACAAAAATGATCAAGATACGCTGCGATTGGTGTACCAATGCAGTGCCCTATTCACCATTAGGTGCGGAAAGAGAATAATGATGTTAAAAAGAAGAAGACTTGAAAGTTGGACGGTTGTTGTGGAAATTGTATCAAATGAAGTGTCCAAATTTTTTTCGCGACAACTTACATACTTTTTCGAGTAATTCTTGTGACGATGATGAAATGAAAAAAACAAAATGTATTTTTTATTTTTTGTTTATTTTGAGATTTAGTGACATTTCTGTTTAAAGAAAAATATGGATGAATTGAGCACAGTTATGCAGAAAGCAGCCGGTCCGCAATTATCAAAAAAATAGATTTTAGTGTTATCAGATGCAGTATGGTCAATTCTATGTTTTGCTAAAAACAGGCAGCATTAAAAAAACTTTAATAATCACCTCCTGAAAAAAGTATCGATTATAAAAATGGCATTTCTCGATTTGCAAAAAACATCCACGGCACTAGAAAAATCTAACGGTACTTTAAAAATCATTGAAACTGGTCAAATAGGTAGTAGATTTTTGTTTGTAATATTAAAATATATATATGTATATATATATATATTAATTGTTTATCATTTGTCGAAAGTCGAAAACATTCCAACTGTGGTGTAGATTCGATTATTCACCCGTTTCACAAAAGTGCTTTTATCTCAGATTCACTTTTCTATGGCTGACTAATTTCTGCATAACTACGTTCAATTGTAAATGATGTAAATTTATAAAGTAACATGAAGTCATGACAGAACAAATAATCTTTAATAGTTTTTTTTTTAGATCGTAGTTGGCCTTACAAAATCTCGTCTTATAAGTTAAAATAATTTCAAATGCGCATAATATAGTGTTTGCGTTATCATTTTCACCCACGTACGAGTATGTTATGTAGGTACATCCAATAAGCAAGTTCACGAACGCGAATATGCCTATTGATCTTTTGTTATTACTATAAACCTGTTCCGTACTGTTACTGATTTTTGAATATTTTAGCGAATTTGATACATTCTGACCTCGAATAGGATTATAAAGGTGTACCTACGTAATATTTATAATAAGTATGTCTAAAGCGAATGAGATAATATTTTGAGTGTCCTAATGTTTGCAGACACGACTGGATTTTACTCTCTAGGGGAGTGTTCGGCAAGTTCATTAGCCAAATGTGCTTAAAATCAGCAGTGAAACAATTATGATTTTTTTTGGGAGCCAAATTTCTTTACAATAAAATAAATAAAACAACTTTGTTTTAAACCACTTATTTCATTATGTCGGCCTCGTGGTGTGATGGTCAGCGCGTTTGCCTACCATGCAAGAGGTCTCGGATTCGATTCCCGGCATGGTTGACATTTTTTATTTTTTATTTTTTTTATTTTTATTGTTTTCACACTAGAATATTTCATAGTCCCTTCATGTACCAAATTAATCGAGATTTGCTGCGATTGGTGTACCAATCCAGTGCCTTATGCACCATTGGGTGCAGAAGGGGAATGACGGTGATTTTTTTTCTTCCAACCGATTTCAAAACTATACAAGCATCTTAATTAAGGTATACTTAACTAATTAAATCTTATTTTATTATATTAATATAGTGCTTCGAATGGAACTAATAAACCAAATCTATTTGTTATATAAGGATGGGGAACGCAATTTGAGATAGATACGCTCAAAACTAGACAGGAGTGGACTAAAGGAAATATTGTTCATTTGGTAATCTATGATTTTTTTTCTTATTATGAAGCGCTTTTTTAATTCTTAAGATTTCCAAGTTGTCTTTTCAAATTTCATTTTTAATATTTCCGTATTTTGATAGTATAATCATATCAGGTTATTAATTACGGTATGATTATACCATTAATATACTTTTATCTTTTTTGGGTGATCCCTTGTAAGTTGGGTTCGTTCCAATGTTTCGGCTACCATTGCAGGAGCCATCTTCAGGATAAACTGTGTGTCGATGAGTGTGTGAAGATGGCTGCTGCAATGGTAGCCGAAACTTCGGAACTAATCCAACTTACACAGAATTACCAAAAAAATATACATAGATATTCTAATACATTTTAAAAATATCAAATTGAAATCAGAATAGTTCCCAGTGAATCCACGCGATCGAGTAGATTATAAGATAAATAATAATTATACATCGTCAATTAGAGATGCGCATTATTGGATGACGGAAATAAGTAATTATTCATTACAGGTTACAAGAAAAACTGATTGTTTGATAATTAAATAAATCCGTCATTTTAATAACGAGTTGTAATTTACGAGTTATAAAGGAGTTATAAATTTAGTATAAAAATACTTCCTGTCGGTAACGATTTACAGAGTTTAATTATTCTAAGTATAATATATTTACTTAAATCGAAAAAAGGATGGTACGTTGCAATAAATAACACAACAGTTATATTTAATAGGCAACAGGTTTTTGTAATAATTTAAAAATTAATAAAATCTATAATTATGGATACACGAAAATGAGTAAAAAGATACAGCGAAAATAAGTTTTTAATGAAGTATTGTACTTCGCTCAGCTAGGTAATAAGTGCAATATGAAACAGTTGCCCTTTGCACTGCAAAAAGGGAGTTCAAGAAATATATTTTGATAATATTGTGCCTTTAATATAAAATTCTATATTCTGACTTTTTTTAATGCAACCCATTTTTTAAATTTGGAAAAAAACTCGAAAATTGTTATTTGACTTTAAACAATTTGAACTATTTTGTTTTGATGCAACTGACACTAATACCCGTATGCAGAGACAAAACTTAAGGTGAGGAAAGTACATTCTAATTTCAAATGCAGAGAATAACCCGAAGGTGAAGACAATAGAATGTACTTTCCCCCACCTTAAGGTTTGTCTCTGCATACGGGTATAAGCCGTCTATTTATTAGATAATAAAGTTTTATTTTAAAAAATAACCTGCAATTTTAAACTTTTTTTTACAGAGTACAACCCGAGAACAAAAGGCGTTAAAGGGGTAGTTACAAAAAATCAGAGTTGAATTGCAACGTTAATTGGTCACCATAAACTTCGGAAAATAGGCATTTTCGTATAATTTATACAGCCCAAATATAATGCGATATTTTTTACTTAAAATATTTTTTCTAAAAAATACATTCGCGTTATATTCAAGGCTTTCATTCCTGGTCCAAATATACAGGTCGCGTTATATTTGGTATAATACGGTACATTAAAAATATGATTTTGATAAAGTTTTACTAACCACCATCTGCTTGGCAATATTGGACAGGTTCTGACCGAGTTTCAGGTCTGCCGCTATCCTCATGACCTCCTCTACAGTAAAAAGTGGATAGAGCTGATCATCCTGAAGAATGTAGCAGGATTCCTTCTTGTACTGGGTTTTATTTCTCTTTCCGCATTCCTTATTACTGATTGTACCCGTTACTCCCGTTGTTCTGTAAGAAAGGAAATTACGATATAAAATGATTTAAAAAATATTATAAAAGTGTTTTTTACGGGGTTTTATACGAGTCGAAAAAAGTGATTAATCTGTTTTTGAATTCAAACGGGATCCAAAACTTGCGTTCAAAGAGCCTAAAGCAGAGGTCCCTAAACTGTTTTGCCCCGGTAGACCCCCTGATTTCCTAATATTGTTATTTTATAAATTTACCAAATTTAGACGTGTCTTTTGAAACTACACAAGGCTACAAGCTTTGATAGGGTTTATTGTAGAGTGGAAAATAAATAGTTAAATTTCATAGTCAATTAAAAAAAGAGGCAAAACGCAAATCTAATAACAAAAAAAAACAACGCATGACATCAAAGGTACTATCAGTGTATTATATTTACGGCAAGCCAACATTTTGGTCACGGCCTGCCTAAAAATGATCCACTCTCGTGGGCCCCCAATTAGATCTCATTTAAAAAATATATTTTATCAATTATCAAAAAAAATGTTCATCAGTTTTAAAATGTTTTTTTGTACGAATACACGTTACAATTTTATGTTTAACGTTTCTACCTCTCTAATGGAGCAAGATGCTAGAAGTGTTTTCTCATGCGCCCCCAATTTTTATTTACTCTGACATGGACCTCTTGCAGGTCGGAATCAACCCCGAGGGGTCGATATACATTACTTTGGGAATGACCGGCCAAAAGTTTGGAAAAAATGGAAAAAAACACAGAACTTTCATTTACCGCTCTAAATAAAAGGGTATTTTTTTTCTCTATAAATATCATCCAAGAACTTTATTAAAGTTGCCGAATAATTGAAAAAAATCCGTTTAAATACATCTTGAGTGTACGCAAAGGGTGGTTACGACACACGTATTATATGTGTTTGTGTGAAGCACATTTACTGGATTGCGGCGTTGGATATATTAGCTACCTACTGGACCCTGGTAAAAATGTTACAATTCCTACAGTGGGTATCATCTTTTTCTCTCCAGCCATACTCAAAACTAAACTGTCACTGAATGAAAACGTAAATTTTGATATTCCTATAATAATCATTTGTTTAAGCGATCAATTAGTCATTGTGTCGTGTTATCGCATATGAATAATCAAGAAACCGACAAATGCCCTTCCTGACCACAGGATCTGATCTTGCATGCTGTGAGAGAAGTTCAGAACAATAAGGTGCCAAAAACCCCAGTACAAGGTAGGTAATTGCATTCATTTGTATTCGAGTTCAGTGCCAAAGAATGTAAAGATAACGCAAATCCGCGTACCAGTAATTCGAGCGTTCATCAGCCTCTGGCTAGTAGTGTGATCAAAAATCATAAAAAAAGGGTTTACATTTTGCAGCTTTTCGCCTATTTTAGTTTTCTGCAAAGGAAAATACTTAGAACTCATCACAAAAAGGTGGCTGCAATTTTAGTTTTACCATCCCCTACCCAACCAACCTAAAAATAATTGGAGATTATTATATATATATATTATAAAATATTATTTAGGTAAGGACGTTGTTTTAAGATCTAATCTATTCGAAGCTATCTCTATTTTTTTGTACACTTACTTTATTTGCAGACTCTGTGACGAGTTTGACGCATCTTTAGACCGCTCAAATATGGCACGGAAAATTTAAAAAAAATCCAACTTAGACGGAGTTTCATCTTGGTTAACTGATGAAATAGTTTCAGTTGTAAAATTGATTGAAAGGGACTAAATTATACATTTTGACCAATCCATCAGTCTGTAGCCCATGCCATCAAAATTTATCGATGGAGTAATAAAAGTTTTAACAATTTTCCTCTTTAGATTTTGAGATCATGCCTTAAGTACCTTCCGATAACCCAACTCTCGAATGTGTTGTCTTTCATCTACAATCATAGCCAACTTCATATTCTCTGTTGCACAAAGACAAAATAGAGAAATGGTGTAATCTGAAATATAGAGATTACAATTCAAATCGAGAAATCACTGTTTTTGACCCCACTTAATATTGATATAATATGTATATCGCCGCCGTTCAGGCAAAAATCACTAACTCAAAAAACACCATTTCGAGAAAAAGCAGTTTGAAAACTTGGAGACTAACGAAAAATGTATGTGTTCCTGAGGTTTTATGTATACAACAAAATTTAAAAAGCGCCATTGGTAACTCTTTTTTTCTAATACATTTTTATACATCTGGAAGATTTTTTGAGGCAAAGAGGCTGAAATTTGGTTTAGTGACTTTTGCTAGTTAATAATCTGGACAATGCAAGTCAAAATAGTGAGTGAAAGGAGAAAATTTTCAAAATAATGTAATGTTGTGACTAAAAATAAGTTTCACATTATTTTACATGTATTTTTTAAAAGACATGTATTATCATACAAATACCTAATCACAAACAAAATTTTATTTTTAGGAAGAAAATTGACAAAAAATTCTATTTACTTTTAGTCATTTATACTTGTTGAGATTTTATTGGCCGTGACATAGTAAAAAACAAAAAATTCCGATTTACGAAACTTATTTTTAAGTTACTTCGGTGACATTTGCCAGTTAAAGAACATAATTTTACGCTCCGAATGGCATACCTACTCACCTTAAAACAGTCTTTTTCGGGAATTGTTACTTTTGCCTGAACGGCGACGATTCGCAGTATAAACAGAAATTATATAAATTTAATATAATTAGTCTGTAAGCAGAAAATAATTTTTGCCGAGTAAGCATTAAATAAAGTTGTTTAGTTTAAAATATTATCTACATCGTAATACATTGAAATAAGTCGGATGTGTGTGTTAAATGTGGCATGATGCATTAAAAAACAAAGTACGTCATTATTGTTTTCTAGTTCATGCAATCTAGGAATGCAGATGTTGACGCAGGTTTGTTCTATTATTCTCATATCAGCTTACCTTGTTTCCATGTTGGTAAACGATAATTTATAAAAGTTATTAGTTCAGAGCAATCAATATATGAATTATATATATTTTATACAGAGATCAGAAATTATTCAACGATCAGCCAAACACGTTAAATTCAAATGGCCCATTAGATATGCGATATCAATTGATTATATTATAGCAACAAACAAATTATTACTTTTTTATTCATTGATATCTGCAGTATCTTACTGAATGGATTGTTCTCCTAAAACAAGGACAAATTACCACTAATGATTTTCTATTGATGTGTCACGATAAATTTCTATAATAAATGAATATTACGTATGTAGGTATACAAAAGGGTTTACGTGGTTTTACAATGCAGTATTTTAATATCTCTAGTCTAGTATCCGAGCGTTAGACTGATTTCCTTACCTCCAATGTAACAAAATGATCCAATTACGCCGTAATTGGAGTGCATTGAAATGCAGTGCTCTATGCACTACGGAATACAAAAAGGGAAATTCATTATTTTTTTTATTTATTTGACGGACTTATGCAGTCCATTCTAACGATGGTAAATACAATTTCTTATAATAGATACCGGCACTAATAAAATAAAATACAACTAAATCAAATTAAAGCTAGGACAAAAAAAATGAAAATTACTACCTCAAGACAAGATCTGGTCTATCTTAGTGAATTTTTACAACTATAAAGACTTACACTAAAAAAGTCCAGATCTTGTTCGAGTTTTTAAATGATGATGATAAACACGTAGGGAGGGTGCGCTAGTAATTAATATAATATTAATAAATTAGTAATAATTAATCTAATGGCCAAAAATATGTAAACGTAAGAATTTAACTCCAACATAAAAAAGACACTTTTTTCATAAAATGAAGTCATAACATGTATTATTTTTGACCATCAGATAAAGAATGTCTAATTACTGTAGCAACCCTTCTTTGACGGCAAAATGGCATTTGCTTTATTTATTGTACAATTATTTGTAGCTAATAACTATAATCTTGAGATCCAAGTTAAGACTTTATTGTTTATCCGTAGATTCTTTTTTTATTAATATACATATTACAGCACTTTTTTTTTGATATTTTTTTTTTGCAAATTGCTTTTTTTCGTGGTTACTGCGCCGTGTATTGTTCGCCTCTATGTTGACGTTTCGGAATTCAATGCAGTATACAACATGTCGACATACATCTTGGTTGAGCTAATATTACACCAACTCCGACGCTGCAATGCGCACACGGAACAATATCCTAAAAAACTGAATGAGAATCTGAGCGGTCGAGAAAAAAAGTTTTTCTCTTGATATTTCACAAATTTATTTCTTATTTTTTTTTGCTTTTTTAAACCTGTTTCGTAAAAAGATAACTTTAACGTGGCTTTGTTTTGATTTCAATTTTTTTTAGAACAACCTGAATATATTATTTCGATTTAGAAAAGTTGAAAATATGGAAAATTTACACAGCTTCGGCTTACCGTTAGTGGGTTTAAACATAAAAAACAAACCAATAAACTTAAAAAGCAGAAAAAAATCGCTCGAAGAACATTTTAGAGAAGGAAATATAGAAGTCTAGACATCTACAGGCATACCATCACAAAAGTCAAAAGATGGAAAACTGAAGGAATATAGATGTTCAAATATAGGCAGAATGGTGAATGTACATATTATGTAAAGTGGGTACTTAAACTAACTAAAAACAATATCAGGTAATAAGCCATGTAGATGCCTAGACTTAAATTTCCTTCTCTAAAATGTTCTTCATCGCTTTTGTAATATGTTAATAAAAATAACATCTTAAATTAATCTAAATTTATACCGAAGAAGACTTGAAAATTGGACTACTGTTGTGGAAATTGTATGAAATGACGTGTCCAAATAATTTTTCGCTACAATTGAACGTAGTTAGGCAGAAAGCAGCCAGTCCACAATTATGAAAAAATAATATTTTGTTGTTATTGGGTGCAGTAAGATCGATTCTTTGTTCTGCCAAAAACAGCCAGCCCGATTTTTTACAAAAAACTCTAATAATCACCTTCTAAAAATAGTTTTGATCTCAAATACGACATTTTTTAATTTGCAAAAAGCACCCCCATAGCTCTAGAAATATATTACAACACTTTAAAACTACTACTAAAATTAGTCAAGTACGTAATTAGATACTTGTTTGAAATATAAAAAAAAAACTTTGTTGATCATTTTTGTCCAAGTGAAAAACATTTCAACTGTTGTGTAGATTTGATTATTCACTGATTTCACAAACGTGCTATTATCTCAGTTTCACTTTTCTATGTCTGGCTGTTTTCTGCACAACTACATTTAATTTACGTGTAAGAGTAGTTCTTGTACGGGCAAATGAACTTATGGCGTGTATTTTATGTGTTCTAATTATTTATTGACCTCCATTTTAAAATAAAATTATAAATTGTCGGAAAATCAAATTAAACTTACACCATTTAGCAATTTAAATTAAAAAAAAATATAATTATATTATTTTGGGCCACTTCCTTGTGAACTAAATTTTTTACAGGACTTATACTTGTATCTAATAACAAATAGTATTTTTATGGCTACAATAAAGAAGCTTTGAAAAAGAAAATAATGACGCAATCAAGTTTTCCACAAGTTGCAACACTATAAATAAATAAAATAAATTCCGTATGAGTCGTAACGATGGAATGTCATCTTTTTAAATTAAATAATTTAATTCTTTCATAACATTCAATAAAAAATCATATTCATGATAATTTGTCCCATCGATGGTCGAATCGGTTATGTCATAACGCAAATGGCCAGTAAATGATGTTATTATCAAATGATTCTCAAGAACATTTTCCTAGTTCACGATCATTCTTATGTAAATATTATTGTGTTGTAGATCGCAATAATTTTAGAGGTTCTCATTGCTGACAGGTCAGAAGTAATTAATATAAATTAATAAACAAATACAAACATCTCAGTGTTATTGATTAACTTAATCAATTTGATCGCCAGTGTGAAACAATCGTACTAAAATAATTTGATGATTGTGATAGATTAGAGTTTTTAGACTCGGGTAAAAATCCAGTGTATGACAATCAAGGGATGATTAGTTTTTCCAGTAGAAGTTGGCGCGTTTCTTAGCATGTTTGAAGTATCTGCCAGATTCGATCATTTGCATAGTGAACATTTCATGATCCATGGACACGAATTGTGTAGTAAGACTGATAATCTTTATTATCATCATATTCATATACGCACATGATGGTGCGAAGCATTGTTGAAGGTAAGATGATCACTCCCAAGCTTAAGGCATCTGTCCAGAGACTGTGAAATATTGCAGATAAAGTCACCTTTTAAAAATACCCACTAGTAATCGAACCCGGAGCCTCAAGCATGGTAGGGTTTTTATATTTTTGTACATAACTCGGTATTTTATTTTTTATACGGTATAAGTGCCTTTTACAATATAAAATATAACAATATAATGAGTTAGTTAAATATACGAAAATTGAAAAAACTAAAAAACAATATTAAAACAAAGGGATAAAAATAACAATAAAAATATGCACATACATGTATGTATGTCAGCATACAAAAGACATAAAAAATATAAATGAATTGATATCAGATCATTAACATAAGTAGCTTTTGCAAATAATTCGTTATTCGTTACTGCAGAACATCATAAAATATTTATAAAGAGATGATTTGAATTCACATGAGTTAAAATGTCCATATGAGAGGTACATTTACTTTCTAGTCTGTGAATACGCGGTATGGGTGAGTGACAAAGATAGTTGGTTTAAGAAGGGTGAAAACAATATAGACTATTTTGTCTAGTTCTACGTGTTAGTATATAAATATTTTTTATATCCAGGAGTTCGCAACAATCGAATTTAGAATTAACGATTTTTTATAAAAATATTAGGTCAGTTATTTTCCTGCGATCCTCCAGAGTAAGTTAATTTAAAAAAATACCAAATACATGTAGTTGATTTGGTCCTTGTTCTTTTATTTGCAGTTTGAAATTAGTAAATCTCAAAATTTTTCGTTGGACTCTTTCAACATTATTTATGTGAATTTTGTAAAAAGGGGACCATATAGTAGAGTTGTACTCTAAGTAAACATTATTTTTTCTCTTGTCTTCTAACATTGAACACTATTTTTATTTGTATTATAGCATGCTTTTCTGGTTCTTACACATCTTTTAAAAAAAAATGCTACCTATGTGTGTTATTGTTGTAAATGCCCTTAGGAAGAATATGATAAATTAAAAAAATAAATGAAGAAGAACGCACATTATATAATTTATATAAATAAGAGAATAATGGAGGAGGGATAGGTTAGTTATTTAATAAACAAAGAAGTAAATTTTTGTTTACTGTGTACTCGTATTTAGGTAATGTATCAAAATTATGTAAAATGTTTTGCTCGGCACGGGACACAAACATTATTTAAATAAAAAATCATTAAACAAAAGAACGGTAATATTTTACTGTGCCCGGATAGGCATCTGAAGTTTAAGCTAATCACCTTATATGTAACAAAAATGATCAAGATAAGATAAGACCCAATTATTGAAGTATGATGAAGCTAATTTGGACCAAAGCAATGTTTATCGGTGGTACAAAATGTTCTCAAAGGGCTGAGAAGATGTGAACGACGAAGAGCGTACCGGACGCCCGAGCAGGTCAACAACAGACGAAAACATTGATGAAGTGAAAAAAATAGTATTGGCCAATCATCGAATCACCGTTAGGAAAGTTGCTGAGAATCTCAACATATTGATTGGCTTGTGCCATTTGATTTTTACCAATGATTTGGGCATGAGACGGTTCGCCGTGAAATTCGTACCAAAATTGCTCAATTTTGACCAAAAACAGCATCGCAAAAGTATTGCTCGAGAGCTGTTGGACTCTGTCAGCGACGACCCACATTTGCTCTAGAGGGTTATAACTGGTGACGAATCATGACGTTTATGGGTATGAAAACCCAAAGCTCAATCATCCCAATGGAAGCTGCCGCACGAGCCAAGACCGAAAAAAGCGCGCCAATTCCGGTCGAATGTGAACAGTACCATGAGTGCTTGCAGGGGCATGAGTGCTTGCCACAGAGTATAACAGTCAATAAAGAATATTACCTGCAAGTTATGCGCAATTTGCGTGAAGCAATTCGCCAGAAACGCTCGGATTTGTGGAAGAACAAAAATTGGCTTTTGCACCACGATAACGCCTCTGTTCACCCATTGTTGCTTGTGAGCGAATTTTTAGCCAAAAACAACACAATAATAATGCAGCAGCCACCGTATTCCCTAGATCTGGCCCCCTGTGACTTTTTCTTGTTCTCGAAACTGAATAGGCCCATGAAAGGACGACGCTACGCTACAATTGAGGATATAAAGACGGCATCGAAGGAGGAGTTGAACAAGATCACAAAAAAAAATTTTTTGAAGTGCTTTAAGGATTGGAAAAAACGTTGGCGACAAAATAGATATTTATGAACAAAATAATTATTTTTGAAAAAACACAAAATTCGCGATACTTTTTGAAGAGACTGCGTATGTATATCTGTATATGTAATAATTATCTAAGATACACGAAATGTAGGTTTACAGTTTTATAATAAAAAAACATTAATATATGTAGGAACAATAAACACAATTCAGAAGTATTATTACTATGGCCCGATTGTCTCCGTGCATTTTATTAATTCTGTGAAGGAAGGTTATCAATAAAATATGCTTCTATAAATGATAAATATGTGGGTCAATAGTTTAATTAAGTTTTTATCTGGAATAATAATATTTTATAACTAGTTACAAAACACTACGCTAGATGCAGTGCGTGACTGCTAAACTCGGCACCACTCTCCAGAGTGCTACGGACTAAAGTTGCATACAAAAGTTTGAGGGTATTTAATTCTACGAAGTGTTATCTGTGAGTTATTATTGAATAGAAACTCTTTTAAAATAAATGCGGATTTTCCAAAGACGCATTATATTATATTATCTAAATAGGTACGCTTATTTTGTCGAACGGATTAAGAAATCGAAAGATTAGCTTCGACGTAAACTCTAGGGTATAATATTATATACCGTTATGTCCTCGATACGAGAAGAAAACTTTTAGAGACATGAACGTAAATGGTTTTATGATATTATTTTCTACTGTAAATTTATACATAGAACCAATTAAGTGCAAGATTCCAATAAAAAGGATCCCAATAAAAAGGTCTCACATTAGATAATAGACGCTTTTAAAAATAACAAATATCCATAAATTCGACCTATTTCTAAGATATTGCAAAATGCAGATGACAAAAAAAAGAATAAAAATTCTAGACGAGTAGTAATATTCACGTGATGGTTTTCTGGGTTACTATGCCATATGGTTTATTGGATGAAAAAAAGTTTTAAAAATGCTAAATAATATTCATTTTTCATATCATATAATACAGTTAGGATTTTCCAATGTTTTGTGTACATAAAAGAATTGAGAATACTCAGACATAGAGACATATTTAAACTGACTTTGTTTTCAAGTTATGCGACATTCCACACACCTATGGTCCGTATGATGCTCTCCCAAATTTTGCGAATTATCTCTTAGGAATAAATCTTAGTTAATAAGTACACATTTGATATTTCATTGTATTTTATACTGTATAAGAAATTAAAAAAATACGTATAAAATAAAAGGTGAAATAATTCAATTAAATGAATCTCACCCGCATAAATAAAGATTTCAGCTGTTTAACTTCACAAACATCGAAAGATGAAAGAATTGAAGGAATATAGATGTTCAAATTTGGGCAGAATGGTGAATGTTACACAGTGTGTAAAGTGGCCACTTAAACCAGCCAATGACAGGTGATGAGCCCTGTAGATGCCTAGACCTCTATATTACCTTCTCTAAAATGTTCTTCATCTCTGTTGTAATATGTTATTATTAAGCTCCCTTAGGAGCTGAATCTAGTCCTTGTTTTAAGGTTTTGTTTGTTAATCTATCAAACAAAAACTTTATTTATGTATTGTTTTTAGTGCTACGATTTCTTAAGTTTTGTAATTTTGAAATTACTATACTTGTGACGTCACAAGTTCTCTACGCTAATCACTTTGACTCACGTTGATTCGCACACGTAATTTTGATATTAAAAGCGAATGAACCGGTTGATGCTTTCACGTTGATTCCCACACGTAATTTTCATATTAAAAGCGAATGAACCGGTTGATGCTTTCACGTTGGAATCAACGAATGCACACGTAATTTTGATATTTAAAGCAAATGAACCGGTTGATGCTTTCACGTTGATTCCCACACGTAATTTTCATATTAAAAGCGAATGAACCGGTTGATGCTTTCACGTTGGAATCAACGAATGCACACGTATTTTTGATATTAAAAGCAAATGAACCGGTTGATGCTTTCACGTTGATTCCCACACGTAATTTTCATATTAAAAGCGAATGAACCGGTTGATGCTTTTACGTTGATTCGCACAAGTAATGTTGGTAGAAAAAGCGGATGAATGTGTAAATTGCGTATTAATATCATTGTTTGATTGTAATTATTTTGGAAAAATGATACGGAAGGGCAGGTCAGAACTCAGAACTTGGAATATTATACATATTTCATAACATTTTTTCTTGTGACACCAGATTCTCAGTTTCAGAGGATACGAGTATGCGATGGGAGATTAATGAATAGGTACTTGAACATAGTTTTCCTGACATTATTTCGCAGACGCCTCCCTGATACTTCGAAAAAAAGACAACCGCACGTCATAATATATCTTTTTTGCGTCGGTACTATTTGCGTTTTTTAAAAATATTTAACATATTTGTATACCGTACGTGCGAAGACGGCAGACAAAACAAGGCGCTTTTAACGGTTATTGGATGGTCTAGGCTTCTTTAAGAAACAATTTATCAAAATAAAACAATAGGTAAACGCCAATGATTTACATTTATATTGTATAAATTAAGCATTGCTCTAGTGCCATAGAGAAAATACGAGAGTAAATTTGTCTAAAGAAAAGTCTGACTGCGTTTTTTCCAACTCTTAGAAGTACAGTGGTATTAAAAACTTACCACATATTCAATATATTTTTTTGATACAAGAACCGTGGTAAATATTAATTACAACATTAATAATACAATATGTATATTATATTTTCACTAACATAAGTCACTAGCCGCTGACTGATTAAAAAAGTTGTTTTCTTCCTTACTGGCACGGCGGTAGTCAAATTTATACCACATGGAAAATCATCACACAGTTTAAAAATATAAAAAAATGGCACTCAATCATTAAAGAAAAAATAGTAATTTATTATTTATTATTATTATGAAAAGCTGTGCCGAGGCATGCATGCATATGCACATGCACATATTATGATAATATGCACTAATTAAATCATGAAAATATCATATTTTATTTATAGAAGACATAAAGAAATATAATAAATTTGGATATAAGAAAAATATGTAATGGAAATAGCTTATTAAAATGCATGTCGTGTTGGTTTTATATTTTTGTGCAACAACTATGGTGAAGATGTATTTTGGGTTTTTATTTAATTGGTGTCCTGACGAAGAGACGGGTACGTCTTGAAGCCGATAGACATAGAAAAGTCGGTAAGTGGCCGTATACAAATATTTCATAAAATTTAATGTAATTATAAACATAGAGAAACAAGAAAATTACAAGAAAATAATAACGTATTATAAAATAAAAATAATGATAACATCTGAGTACATGTTTTCTTGAACAAGAAAAAAAAGTCTTCTTGCCACAATTTTTAATTACGGAGATAAAAAAATCTTATCTGTACTACACCGTCCTGATTTCAAAAAAGATCCTTGACATATTATTTTAAATATTAATAATTATCGTAAAATACGAGTACACATGTATTTTTTATCCAAGACATTCATCGGCATCATTTTTAAGTTTTCAAAATGATAATGAATGATACGTCAGAAAAGAATTGACCGAAATCCCTTATTTTTATTTAAAATGCTGACAGTAAGCGTATGTACCTACCTATTAAAAAAAATGATAGTGCAATAAGTTAAACGCCATCGATATTTAGTAATATGAACGGTTTTCAATAACATAATATTTGCAATTGAGTTATAAACCTTATTTGACCTTCAATTTTGTTTAACACGGTGATCGTGGTAAGTCAATGACCCTTAATTTCGATTCAGAAGGGTATTTCTCGTCCTGTGAAAGAAACATGTTTATTTGCTCAAGTGGACATTATAAAACCGCCTTGGCACTGGAATTAAATCGATAAATTATTGCCAAAAGCAAACATAAATAATTACTATTACTTTTTCCTTCTTATTTTACAAGATGAAAAATTTCCCCATAAACGCAATAACATCACTTTTCAAAAGTATTAAAAATACTTTTTTCCTTGAAAAATGTGTGAGGATATTGATGTCGCATTTCAAGTTATTTTCGATGTTTTTAAAATGTTTAAATGCATTGTTTCAAATGTTCTATACATCTGTTGTTATATAAATATTTCAACAAAACATCTATTATTTTTTATAAACAATTCAGTAAGTTGCCAACTATAACGTCTATAATTTCAGTTTAAATAAAAAATGGAAAAGTGTTGTAATCAAATTATTTTTTACAAGACGTATTTTTATAAGACACGTATTTAAAAAAAAAAACGTACAACAAACGATTCATACTAAAGATATGAACTCTTTTTTTCTATGATATATTTTACTGCCCTTTAATAATACGGAATATTTTTGGGTTTTTTATATTTTTTATTTTCTTTTCTAATTACAAAAAAAACCAACCAATCTTTTACAGAATATTTTATTTTCTCTTTCTTATGTTATACAAAAAAAATAAAACTGTCTTTTTATTATAGGAGCAAAAATTCATTAACATTTTCTTGTATACCCACGAGGCTACCAGATTTCAGAGAGCTCCTTCGGGCAGCTTTTATCGTTTGACAACGAGCAAATTTTCCGTGTATGTGGGCACCGCCAAGGAGACTTATGTCCTCAGTGGGCAAGCTGTATACCCACGAACAGGCCACGCCTTTGTGGGATAATTGCTATGTAATTATCCTTAATTTTTTTAATACTCTGTTTTACCTCTTATGCATATTGTAAAAAAAAAAAACAAAAAAGTTTAAAAAAATATATTTAAAAAATCTTATCTAACTAAGTAATTTTCATAAATAAAATGAAAGCATTTATATTATTATAATTACTACTCGTACGACGGCTGTCGCTGCCGGCTTTACACGTAATATTTAATAGTTTAATAATGAGTCCCCACAGCATTCAACCTTTTCATCATTATCTATCATCTTGTCTATTGTATACATTTAAAGAAAACACGCCTCTCATAAGCATCTGCAGCTATTATATACTATTATTATAAATTTAGATGCCCACCAGATAACGACATGTTATTGAGTGCAGTCAGGAGCAACGAAGATGCTGTGAGTTTAAAGTTATTAAGTTATTACTAGGCATATAATGTTGCAGGTAGTTAGCCATTTAGCATAATTTCACGTGAAGTATGTCATGATCGTTGTCATTGCATGTTCATTATTGTTCTTCATTAGACCCCTCATTTCAAAGACAAGAATCATGTCGTCTAACAATGCCTTTTAGTACCTATATATATTCAATAGCGACATGTTATGTGGGACATCCAATATGTACTTTTGACCTTTCAAATGCCGTAAAGTCATCACCAGAAAGCCAACGCAGCGCCCCTTCCTTAATTTTATCAATAATGCTTATCTTAACCTTGCATTCTGCATGGATTTCGATATTATTTGTGCAAGCTGTAGCTCAATCACAAATAACAATCGACGTGTTTAAAAACATGCTAAGCATTTGAGCGATCGCAATGAACAATAATGAGCATGCTTAAGTTATCGCAGTCATAAGTCAACGCGTGTGTATTTAAGTCGACGCTCGTGTCGGTTTGTTTTTTGTTTTCCTCGTAAAAAATACAACTCATGTGCGAAAAATCGGCGTTTACTATAAAAAATAAAACAATGTATATTGCATTTGCATAATAGAAATGAGTATCTAATACAAAAAAGTGAAAATTAAATTACAATTACTAAAGTGACAGCTTTTCTTGACATTTTTCGGCTGGCTAACCGTCGGATAAATGCAATAAATAGCATGATAAATAAAAAATAAAAATGGCAGTTTAGGAATATTTTCCATATTTATACCGGTGAAATTCAATTATGTGATTGCGCAGCAGGATTATACGTCGCAAAACGTAAACATTTTGACATTTAATATAAGGTGTTCAAGGATATTCCATTGTGATCGCGAATACAGTAAACAGCAATTGTGAGAAATTGTTATCACGTCGCTTATTAGCACGTCGATAGTTATTTGAGATTAAGCTACTGGTTATTTATTCATAATAATTACGATCGACAATATTTTAAGTACGACTTCATCGTCGTATTTGTTATTTGTTTATATATATATATTTAAGATTATTGTATTTTTATATATTATACAATTTAGTATTAATTATCTTATTTATTTATTTATTTATTTATTTATTTATTTATTTATTTATTTATTTACGGACAAAGTCCATTATAAACATTACAATTAAAAGAAATTTTTACAAAGGAATAAAAAAATATAAGGAACAGAAATAAGCAGCAAAGACAGATGATAGATTTTTTAGATTAAGTAAAAAGCATAGGCTAACTATACAGATTCTTTAGCTGATTTGTAAAGAAAGACATCCTTACACCATAATAATCAAGATCTTGATGATCGTTCACCCGCCTGATCATTCTGGGCAAAGGCGACTGTGCACCATAATTGGTCCTGTAGTGACCGAGGAAAAGCATTTCATTATTTCTTAGTCTACGGGTGGGAACGTTAAAAAGAATCTTTTGCAAAATTTCAGGGGCATCAATGAGACAGTTCATAATTTTATACATGCAGATTATATCTGCAATGCATCTGCGTTTTTCAAGACTTGATATGCTTAAAAACATAAGACAAGACAAAGACTTAAGACATCTCTAAAAAAATATGCTGTATTTTATACTTAAAAAAAAACGCTGTCTACTTCAAAACAGGTCATTACTTTACCTAACGAGAATACACAGTGCCCAATATGATTGTTTATCATTTAATTTTACTTTAATTTGACTTATTTTTACTTGATTTTACTTTAATTTGGCTTTTTTGTATATTTTTATACCTTCTCTACTGTTTTGCAAACGGATCATAATAATATTATGCTATACAATAAACGGCAAATATGTAACTGAACTGAATATTCATTAGCGTATACCAGGATATATGGTGTATTTCAAAGAAAACTAAATTAACATTTTCTTAACTAAATTCACATATGAAAAATTTGATGAAAATCATTCAGTTATATTAGCCAAGAGAATGTAATGAGAAAAATAACAATATTGATTTGTTCAAATGTTTGTAGACTGGATTTCAATCCCATAGCAGTAAACAAAATAAATATACTACAACACAGATGGAAAACATTTTTATGAAACGAATATGTAATTGTCAGGTTTAAATACTTGGGAGTTCATATAGCTGAGAATGGTGGCATGCACAAATAGCTAGCTACCCGCCTAGGAATTGCTACAGCAACTTTAACACGATGCGTGCTGTCTGGAACTCTAGTCTATACTCGGTCAAGACAAAACTCCGAATATTTAACTCTTGTATAATACCGGTACTCCTAAATGAGTGCGAATCCTGGCACCTTACTAAAGTTCAAATCAATAATCTGCTGAGTTTTGAGAGTAAGTATCTGAGAAGAATATTGGGCAAAGGTGGTTCAATTTCATAACTAACATTGAAATGGAAGTCCTAGAACGGAAGCAGCAACCTCGGTGGACCTGGCTTGGCGGAACTAAGGGATGCGGGATTGACGTGGGAGAAAACGAGAGTGCTGGGTAAGAATAGGGTCTCCTGGAGGCGTTTGGTAATGTCCACATGCTCCACTTAGGAGCAAAAGTGAAAAATATGCAATCATAGGCATTTACAAGGCTAATATGCTATTATTGACTGGCTCATGAAACCACTTTACACACTTTCAATTTGATAGGTTGATTAAAAAATAAAAATAATATAACAGTATGTTCAAACTGAAATAAAAATTACGAATATTGAAAAGTGAAATAAAACTCAAAACAAAAAATGTTTACTTACATGCGGTAAAAATTAAAGCGTTAAATTATACAGCGAAATTTCTTAAAATGTGCGAAATTTTTATTTTTTTATTTTTAAATATCTAACTACTTTGCGCGACGTCACTAGTTCATATGAATCATGCAATTATAAGAATGTCGTAGAAGATTAAGGAAGGACGTAGGAAGAGAACTTGAGACGTCACACGCCGATAATTTTAAAAATACAAAACATATAAAATATTTATAGTGATAATACGATAAATATATTTTTTTTTTTAAAGTTTGGCTTAGTTTACTAGTCTATTAACAAATAAAAAAAACCACTAGAATTCCTCATTGTGGTACAATCTGTAAAGGTTATTCTTTTTATTTATTAGTATTGTTGATTAAAAAGGCTTGTGATTCCTCCTTTTCTAAAATACATTCAGGGTTAACCCTTTTATTGTGAGTGATTAATCACTCACAATAAAAGATAACGAAATATTGACGTTTCCTTTAGAAATCAATAACGATTGTGAATAATTCAACCTTCAACTTCTACAAGTGCGTATACTGACTACTGACCCGTAGTTTTTTGCAATACTTACGAAAATACATACGCACTTTGATTTATAAATAATCATCACAGTAAAAAATATTGGCAGAACTTAATGACAAAATATTCACAGGACCGTGTCAATGAATCAATTTTTCTGATCACCTAGGGGTATTGTAGTGTTTATTTTTCAGTAAAAAATGTTCCTTGACTTTTCAAAACGGAAAAAAAAATCAACAATATTTTGAGTTTTTTTTTAAATTTTGTAGACAAGGACTGGATCAACTCCCTGAGGAACTGTTTATTTTAACATATTACAACATAGATCAAGAACATAATGAAAGATTTTATAGAATACAGATGTTCAATTATAGACAGAATGGTGAATGTTACACAGTGTTTAAAGTGGCCACTTAAACCCGCCAATGACAGGTCATAAGCCTTATATATGCCTAGACTTCTAAATTACCTTATTTAAAGTGTTTTTCATCTTTGTTGTAATATGTTAAGGAAAAAATTATGTTAAATAATGATGAAAAGGACACTGCAAACGCTGTGTATCATGATCATTCAGAATATTATTGCAAACAATTTATTTATTAACTTATTTTTACTTATTTCATTATAAAAAAAGGATTTAAAAAAAAAAAATATTTCATAAAAATACAAATGTTTTTTTGAGGCTTTACGTACGGTGCACATTTTTAAATATTTTTTTATTAGGTATTATAACAAAGATACAGACACAATCCCACATGCATATAATATTTTAGGGTATATATATATACAAAATAAACTGTAGACAAAACATTAAAAATTATTACCAGAACTTTTAATGTTGAAGTTTTGATTTTATGATGTAATAAATAGTTAAATAAAAAAGATTTGTCTATAATTAGGGTTTCAGAAACAAAAATACTAAGATCAAAACATTATTTTGAAACAAACATTAATATCCAATTTTTTGTGAGTCGTATTAAATAACTAATGTATGAAAACATTAAACGCTCTAATCCCTAAATCAAGAGGTGGACAAAAAAGTATTTATTACA
This sequence comes from Micrasema longulum, assembly GCF_059751315.1. Lineage (NCBI taxonomy): Eukaryota > Metazoa > Arthropoda > Insecta > Trichoptera > Brachycentridae > Micrasema > Micrasema longulum. The sequence continues at coordinate 21,649 of NW_028277505.1, forward strand.
ATCATTATTAGCAGTTTGGTTTTTGTGGCAGTTTTCCTTATAACGATATTTATCGGTCGTATAAGAACATAATTGGGTGTATTAAATGAAATTTTATTGAAATGGGTCTGAAATAAAAATATGCTCGCAAAACCACAGATAAAAAATATTTCTTATGGAATATTGAATCTAAAGCTTAGGTCATATTTATAATTTAAATTTAATTTTTGAAAATATTAGAAATTTCTTGGTCTTTTAACCAAAAATTCCTTAAAAAATCACGAATTTACAAGACAATTTTAAGACAGTGTTTTTATTTATGAGCAAAACATTTTTATTTATAGAGTGAGTCTGGACTACCATCAGACAAATGAAAAAGGACCAGATTAATTTTTTTTACAAATTGATATTTGTTTCGACACGTAAATGAAAAGGCGGCAAAATAACGGCTAAAAAGATTTACAATGTGAATGTTAACGAATGCAGTAAACGAGGATAACTGAGAAAGATATGGCTTGACCGAATCCAACAAATACTTAAATACGGAAACGTGAAAAGTTTAAGTCCTTTATGTAATTCATTTATCATTCCATGTCCGCTCCCTAGTTAAAGCATATAGTGTCCACAAAGATCCTCTAAGCATCTCTGTCGGCTGCCATCTCCTGTGCATCCTCCCAAGTCAGGTTCGAGCCCCGTAGTTCTGACACAAACTGCCGACGAACAGTCAGCAGTAGACGTCCAGGACGTCGGGAACCTTGTTCCTTGTAAAGTAGGCAGGCGTGGTTAAGGCTCTCGGGAGGCATTTGCAGCACATGGTCAAGCCAACCGTATCGCCTCCGCTTGGTGACAGTTGTCACCGGAGTTTGCTGCGTCCATTCTCTTATTACTTCATTCCTATCAAAGTCAAACCACCGCCCCCCCAAGATTATTCTGAGACACCTATTCTCAAAAATCATAATTTTGCTGCTTTGGGCCCTAGTGAGGTGCCACGATTTGCATTCGTAGAAGAGAATAGGTGTTATGTAGGCGGCATTTAGTTTTCACTGAGTAAATACTTTTATTTTATTAAATATAAAAAGGTTTATCGTGCCTTATTTAGAGCCAGTTGCACCAAAAAAACGTTTAAAGAAAGCTGTGAGATAATATTTTCGTTTTTTCTAAATGTGTAAAATAGGTTATATTTCATACTTTTTTAATGCAATCCAATTTGTGCAACTTCAAAATAATATTTTTTATGTAGGAAACCAGCCCTGAGGCATATAAAACTAGTGTTTTAATGTATTAAACTCTTGTGTGGTAAATTTACAAAGTGTTTTAAAAACCCATATGCACAGTAAAAGCATTTCTATGATTTAATATTATATTACGAGTATTTATATATTTAACGGGTGTTGCAAATTGATAGAGAACTTCAAGCACGCATGGATCTAGTGAGTAATCAAAGAGGTATGCGTGTATAAATGAGAATACGTTTGTTGTTATTTACTTACAGTGTAAGGTATCTATTTACATGTTGTATTATATTTTGTTCTCATTCTATCTAGTCATGCACTGAGGTGCATTTCTGCAATACAATTGAAAAATACGATTATTATTTGAAGAGATATAACGATAATCCAGGGGGTAAGGAACTTACTAACATTTTGGATGTGTGTAGCACTAACTCATGTGGATCATTATACTTTCAATATGCTATGATGTATTATTGTATTGTTCAGGGGCGAATCGTCAAAGTAAGCGATTATGCACAGCTTACCATTATATTTGACTTTAAATAATAATAAATTATAGTAACCATGTTTATGGGAAAAAAAATAGAGTAATTGTCATTTATAGATTATTGTCAAAATAGAGTAATAATCACCGTTTATATCTTTCTTCAAAAAAATATCTATGAAGCGCGCCCAGCCCATTCTTACTGAACGATGAAACTAGCTTATTCTTCCATACAAAAAAGTACACTGTATTTTTCGTCTTTAACCCAAGTCAACTTTTTTAGTACCAAAATAAACTTGCAGATTACAAATATTTTTAGAAGATTCTCCATTTGGAAACTAGTATTTCGAACATTATTTCCGAAGGACTATTTTTCTTTGATGGGATACCGTTGACATATTATGTATCACATAGGACAGGTGGCGTTCGCAGTGGCCGTTTTAGGCATTATTCATTTTAAAAGAAATCGGCCAGTGCTCAAGTCTTGACAGTACTGTCAATGACAGATCATAATGTAAATACCTGCGGAATGTTATTGTGGTATTTGTTAATAAACTTTTGTGCAAGTATTGTATTAAAATAGTGTAGAATAAAACTACGTTTATCGCGTGGTTAATAATAATTGTTGATTGGGTTGATTTTCACAGAATTACAAAAAAAATAGTCATTTATAATTACATTACTTACGTGTTATGTAAGTACTTATATGTAGTACAAATTAATGAACATTTTTAATAGATTACCTATAAAATAAAGCACGGCTCGCCACTGGTATTGTTCTGACATTTATAGATTCAAAATTCGTATTGATGTTTTGTTTGCACAGGACCTAGTTAGTTTTGTTGAATGCAACGGATTAGTTATATGTACCTTCATCAAACACATCAAAACCTTGTCTTGTGAAGCATCTTTATTTGGTTTTTATAAAATTAAGATTGTTGAAATTTATATTTTGAAGTAGATATGTCTTTGTTTATCGTTTGAAAATGTTTAAATATGGCAACAGGGAAATATCACATACTAAGAAATATATGAAATGAATTTAGAACAATTAATTATATTTTCAAAGTCAATATAGATATTGTGGAGAAATGTTTTCATACATAAATACGTTCGCAGAAAAACGCGACGTGTTCTGCCTTTGTTGTTGTGACGTCAAGATTCGTGATATTGTTTTTCACAAATTTCAACGGCTATGAACAAATAACCAGAATCGTGACGTATTATGGGCGTGGCCAATGAAATCACCGTTTTTGCAGGAATTGAAAATAATACATTTTAAAATATTTTTTATGCTACTAAAAATTGGCAATTTTTTTTTTGTGAAAGCCTGTAAATTGACATTTATGTATTTTTTAAAATGTTATATTTGATTTATAAACCACTTTTGCCTGTTGGCCTTCCTAAATAAATAATATAACAATCAATACTTTGTTTTGTGAACCAATTTATTTGTTTACACTATCGACTAGTTTCGGCAATAAAACGTTGCTCTCTTCAGGATTTTTTTTCTTCCTGCTCCGGTTATTTATTGCTTTGTTTACAAAGATTTTTTTCCTAATATGTAAATATTGCCGTACAGTTATTTTTCACGGGTCTGGGTCTGTTCCTTCATATTTTTTTTTATTTAAATTTTTCCAGTTCAGGGTTATTTAACAACTAAACACACATAATATTTCTATAAAAGAAACGGTGAACAAATAAGTGGTTGTCGATAAAGACAGAAGAGCGGGGGGATGGGGTGGGAGTAGGGGAGGGGTAATCGTGTTTAAGGTAGGGTTAGTCTTTATATGAAAAAAAAGTGTGTTAAAATAATACAATTTTGATTTCAATTATGAGACCAAGAGTCCTATTTTGAGTTGGAATACAACATAATGGAATGTGGAACCATGCGTATTATTAAATTATAGGAAAATTAAAATTAAAAATCGTAACATGATATTTCAATAAAATACTTGTCAAAAATATGCATAAAAGTATGTACGAGTCGAAACCAAAAGACACATTTGACAAGTATTAAGCAAATCTACACGAACATATAAAATTACTGTGAGTTGATATCAATATTTTCAAATACTTTTTAAATGTATTTGGTGGCTAATCTCAGGTGAAAATTACATAAATGAAAATCGAATTACAATGCAATGAAAATCAATCCATATATGTTATTTTATCGTACAGTGTAGATGTTAAGGATCCTATGAAATATGCAGTAGATTTTCTGTAAAATCAAAATTATAAAATTACTAATATTTACAATATTTTTTTTTTTTTTTTTAAAAAAAAGAAATATTTGCGTTCTTATGATTTACCCAAATATTTAATTTTGAGGGCCATTTTCAACGAGTTGTAAATAACTCACTATTAGAAAATGGGAATCAAGTTGGGGTAAAGTGGGATTCGAACCACAGACCTTTGGTCCGTGAGTCCGAGACACTAGCCACAGGACCACAACCCGATATTACTGATATTACTTAAATAATCAATATCCTGAATCGTTTGATTACAAAATATTTGCTTTAATCATCGAAAATATAATTAGTTATTATGTAACAATTTAATCAGCGAGTCTTCTTGATCCCGGATTCTACGTGACTTTAATACGATTTATACGTGATTAAAGGTTTCACCTTTTGTATCTAGTATTATAGTAAATGGCTAAAAATTCGTCCAGGTCTCGAGGCAAATACCCTGGCCGCGGTTAAGGGTTATCATAATATAACGCTGCACATTCTAGGTTATTTCAAATACTGAATAGCAAAATCCAACTTTTGACCTTGTCTTATCACATATCACGAGAGTATTGTTTTATTATTTATTTATTTATTTAAATAACATGCAAACCAACATGCAAAACCCACTATACACCTTCACCATAGTTGTTGCACAAAAATATAAGAACCAACACGACATGCATTTTAAAAAGCACATGCACTGATTAGGACAAACATGCACTGATTAAATTATAAAAATATTATCTTGTTTGAGAATTTATGAAAAAAGTAGAGGGGGTGGAGGGAGGGGATAAGCTTAATAGGTTTTATAGGGTGACCATTACAGTGGAACATCGTATAAAGGACTATATTGGAAGTTTGTTTGATTATTAATCAAAGGAACATTATTTTTTTAAACATTTCTAATGTAAAACATTTCCATATTATTTACTTTTAACCCTTTATTATTTGTATGTTATTGTGCCATGCATTAATACTCCTTCTTGCCAACGTTTTGGACAGCGTTACAGTTTCCATCATCTGGGCTGATGTGGTCTTAGTGTATTGTAGTCATATGAGGTCGTATTAGGATCGTTGTCAGAAAAGCTACTAAGCTCGTTTGACAAAAGAGGCCATAGAAATTTATAAACATCCATATAATATTAATAGAGATGACGGAATGCGCCTCAAATCATCACGGCTTCTAGCATTGAATTAAACACAAACCTGCCGACAGTATCCGCAGTATTCTACGCCAACATAACCTTTCAAAAGCGTCTATCTTTCTTCGTTCTCTTTCTATAGAATATAGAAAAAATGAGGATTTTTACCATTTTAATTTTTGTAGACTTGGTGATACTACGTTATTGTCAAACATTTTTTAATTTCTCCATTGCAGAGCGAGCCATAACATTTCGTCTCTCGATTTTGGCACCGCACGCATGTTTACTATCATTGAGCCCAGATAAATATTTCCATTAATAACCTTACAATCGGTATTATTTAAAATAGGATTAAAATATTAAAGAAAATAATCATTTCAATGATTAATGAAAACCAAGGAAATCACAGAAACGCCAAAATAACACGTCACGAAAAAAACCACAGGTAGCTTTGTTATTCAGGTAGGTTACAAAATGGTAGTTATTATTTTTATTTGACGTCATGTAATTATTTTGCGGCTTATAATGATTTTTCAATTTAAGGGGACACGGTAATGACTGCTTGATGCTTCTATTATTGCAATGCCCCTGAGAGTTAAAAGGCTAAAATGCAACCTGACAATATCGTGTAAACCGTAATTGCAAGTTATAATTTACCGAATGTCTAGAATGCTGTGCACGCAATTTTAATTCTACGCTTGCCACAAATTGCATTTCTGTCAATGTAATTATTGATACTCAAAATTGACAGTATGTACAGACGTGAGAGCGAACATAAATTCAAACATTTATGTTTGCTCATTTCTGATGTTTGCAAGAAAATTAATTTAAAAAATGCTTTGCAGATGATTAAAGATCGAAAAACGGAATAAAAGTTCATCGTTTTAATTCAAAGTAATATTCGCAGTCAATCTTTTTGGTATTACACGTTTTTTTTTTAAATCACCGGGGACCACTCTTGTAGATGTCTGATTTATAATGCAAAAGCGCTCAATGGTCAATAAGGAATAATTAGTAAAACTAAACCAAGAAGTTTGATTTGTATCAAATTGATGAAATATAGAGTTATCAAGAAATATTAAAAAAAAAAACAATTTTATGTATTTATAAAGACTTACTGAAACCCTGTGAGAATGTTTAAAAGGGAAGATTTTCCAGCTCCCGAAGGGCCCATAATGGCAGTTAGTTCACCAGATTTAAACTTTCCACTGATTCCTTTGATAACAGCTTTTTTCTCTGAAAAAAAGAAATTTATTTTTTTAATTTTTAGAAAATCACTTTGGTTTAGATAGACTATTTATAATGAAATTAGTACGTTGTCGACACCAACTGTTTTTTTAGACTTAAATATTATATTCATGGTTCTATTTATTTCATTGAATGTCAATAAAATTACTTTAATAAACCTACCTATTCTATATTTTTTATCGACACTACATTTTTCGCTCACCTTATTACAAAGCAAAAAAAAGATATTTTTATGTAAACACAATTTGTTATAGGGATATTTAATACCTTTTAGAAATTAAATCAAGTCCTTTAAACTTTAAAAAAATAATTTTTTATTGTAAAATTCACCGACTTCTAAAAAAGCCACAATGATGTATTTTTTCGGGTTTTTTTCTTTTTCTTATGGGTACTTGACTAAAATAAATAATATTGTGTATTTAATGTTAGTAATTAAAGGTATTTAATCACTTACCGACTTTTTATGTCTACCAGTTTTGAGACGTACCGTCTCTTCGTCAGGACACCAACATGCACATACTAAAATACACTTGTGTGTACTCTAGTGTCCTGACAAAGAGACGAGTACGTCTTGAAACTGGTAGACATAAAGAGTCGGTATGTGGCTAAAAACTAATATTTAGTAACATTTATTTAAACGTTTGACCACAAAGTAATTGCTTTGCACATAAATAATATTGTATATCTTATTATGCGTGTCGGACATATTTTGCAAAAATACTTCAGATTTGTTTATTCAAAACAAAGAGGTGGAAAATCTCCCATATTGATTGCAAATATCGCCTACTTTGGACGTATAAATTAACATACAAATTACTTTTTTAGTGCGGAAAACTTATATGTGCTTTTTTTATTGAACACTGGACAATCAAATATATTTAAATTGATAAGTATCACAATTTATCTACGACGCCATTTTTCTAAATATTCAACAGGAAAACATTTTGTTAAAAATATTTTTATGACAGCATTAACACATTTTTTAAAACCTTACAGAACCTAGACAAACAGGTTATCAAATATTTTTAATTGTAATCAAAACGCAGTATTCACGAAACATTACAATGTTGATTTGAAAGGCCCCTGTGGCATATTAGCTACGATGCTCACCTCATTCAGGAATTCCGGGTTCAATTTCCGCTAAGTTGACAATTATTACATGCAAATGTGTATGATAATTATATGTGTAGGTTAAGATAAAACTAATTACTTTATCTTTCAAGTTACAAATTGCACCAGATACAATGTAATTGTATACAAATATATATATTCCTTCAAATTGAACTTTAAGTAAGTACAAAAATAATTGCATTTTGGTGGACTTATTGCTAAAAACAATATCTTCCAGCCGACCAAAAAACAAAAATATGGGAAAAATTAAGGGAAGTAAAGATTCTAAGATTATCATATATATTATTATTCTAAAAATGATTGATTGTGTCTGTCATGTATGGACTTGTTTCACACGTATTGTGCTAATCCGGTAAAATTATAGTGGGTAGATACTTAATTACTATTTCCTTTTTAGGTTTAATTTATTTAGTCTCTGCTCGCGGGTAAATTTTTTGCTAAAATAAATCGAGTGGAGATTAGTCGGCCTAATGGTGTACTGATTCGTGTGTTTACCTGCCAATTCATAAATTAAACAATAAAAAAAATATATATTTATAAATCTACCCAATGTTATTTCCTGGTGCCGTGCTATGTTGAATGATCGACTAAATTAGCGGATAGGAATTTGACCTCTATCCTTTAAATTAATCGGACTTATTTTCGTCTGATAAAATTTGTCGTTTACAGCTCATTTGGTTTTGCATTTTGTGCATTTTTTATATGCAGAGGTAGCTCATGGAGTGTCATATGCACTACAAGATAGGAAAATTATGACAATTTTATATAAACTTTTTATAATGAGACTTTTCTCTTTATAACAAAAATTAATAGTGTACATTTGCTTTTTTATTCTAATATTAAACTACATAAAATATTTTTTATATTAAATTAATTCAATAGTCCTCTTCACCGGTCTAAGAGCCAGTAGCATAAAAAGAAGTTAAGGAAAATAATGGTTGCATTTTCGTCAAAATGGACTAAAGAGTTCGCACCAACTCATTTTGCACACTTTGACAAAAACGCAACAATCATTTATTATTTAACTTAACTTCTTTTGATGCAACTGGTCCTATGGATGACTGCACTTTAGTATTCTTAAATTTTATTTACATATATTACATGCCGCTCACATATATATTTATATATCCTCTCTCCTAATTTTTATCAGTCGGATTTTTATTTCTGCTTTGATATATAGTTTGTTATCAGTTAACTTAATTATATTTATTAAGGAATTATTATGGCATTTTTCACTAAACGAGTAATATTTATTTTGAAACAATAAAAAAATAACAGTCTAATCAACAAATATAAGTGATCGATTGAAACAAGATTTTCAGAGTAAACCGAATTTCGGCTTCTGTTCTAATCTCAGCCAAAACCGAAACTATATAAATACGAGTATGTTTAAAGTCACTTTAAAACACCAAAATTAAGCCTTTTTATCGTTACACCTTACGAGTTCATTAAAATAAGTGTTAAATAAAATACAAAATGAAATAAAAGGCATAAATTAAATGAGTAAATTTGTTTATTTTCAACGGTTTTTGGTTCAAATTGATGTTCATTAGGGTGGGCCGATATTTTTTTTTTCCAAATTTTGAAATAAAAGGGGTCTCAAAAGTTGCCTTTTGGATTACTCGGAATGCAAAAAAATTGATACTACTTTTGGCGCTCAACCAGAGCTTGAAGTTTTCAAAAAAGTATTTTTTTTAGCGCTAAACCGGCTTTCATTTTGTATTTCAGTAAGAAAATTAGTCTATTTGAATTTCGTAATGTGCAATTAACCTTATTAAATAAGCATCTAAGAGCGTGAGTTGCACTTTTTTTGTAATAAATGGGTAGCATTGTTTTCGTCAATATTAGCCAGGTGCTCAACGGAATCAGTTCTGCGGAGTGTAAACTTTTTGCATTTCGGTAGTTTTAAAATGTCTTCGAATTCGTAATGTGATTTAGTTAAAAAGGAATTACAAAAATTTAAATATGAAAGATCTAAGAACTACAAACTAGTGAACAAATCACAAAATCAGTCTAGTTTTGATCATTTGGGTTAGAAAATGGCAATATAATACCTAATTATTTGGATAATCAGTAATTAAATTATTATGAAATACATGAATAGTAAATCAGTATTTGGGATACTTCCGTAAATAAGTTTTCAAAAGTCTCCTTGTAAAAAAATATAAAAAATCGGCGGTAAGGAAAATTAAAAACGACTGTCCGACGCGTGTGGATGCTAATAATGTAATCCGACACATCCTGACCGCAGGCGCAGGTTTCGGATTAGCCAAGTTTTGGCCGAAACTTCGGCCAGTCACTAAAGAACATTGATAACACGTGGTTATTGTCTTAACAAAATGCATTTATATATTATTTTATTTTTTGGAAAATTATACCTAATAATTAGGATAGGCATGTACTAAAAATAAAATAGTTTAATTTTAATCGCGAAGCATTCCTGTATTTATTTTTTTATTGCGCTTATAAAAAATATAATTATATAAATTTTTTGATTTTGGAGATCCTACGCAACAAAAAATAAGCCACGTTTAAATTGTCCAGTTCGTAAAAACGGCAATTTTATAGGTCAGCATCTATTATTATCATTTTATTAAGTGTTAGCAATATCATCATCGTGATATTAAATTCTTAGTATTCACTTTTTTAATGGCGTTGTTTTATTAATGCCTGTAAATAATATTATTCAGAAATTTAGTACGTTTTTTATAGCAAGAAATGATTGAATATTATTTGTATATTTTTACCGCAGAGAAATAATGCGCCTCAGCTGTAGAGACAGCATTTCGCTTTGCTAATTTTTATGTTATTTACCAATGATGTGTCTCTATCGTTTTGCTTTTTGATAAATTGTTTTATATGGGACGGAGCTACGACCATCCAAACACCCAAAAAAGCGTCCAGTTGTATCTGGATAAATAATTTTTAAAAACGGAAAAGGTACCGAATTAAAAAAAATTGATCGTGATACCCTTTCTTTAAAAAAAAAACAACCAAAATGGTTCAGTTATGGCGTGCGGAAAACGGAACAGCGAAATGTCGATTTTGCAGTATTCCTTTTTGCACAAGGAGGCATTTGCGAGAAAGTGACAGAAAAAACAACATTTAATACCTATTTATCGAAATTTCCAGACATCGCCTGTCCTCTTATGCATAATCTCTAATAAAATACCGGGAGACGGAATGTGTAATGGAGGGATAAAGAAATACAAGTGGAAAAGGTCAGTAACACTAGTTAAAGGTAGTGAGAGTAAGTAAGATGCATGAAATGAGATGATGAAAAACTCGTCTGTCCACTTTGTCGATGTTTTTGGAATAAATAATCATAGGTAGGTGTACCTATTACATTTACCTTTTGTAGGGTACTTTACAGTCAATCATAGCTTGTATTGCAAAAATAAAGATTTATTGGTATTTTCGGATATTCAAGGTTAATTTTATTTTATTGTTCTTTCCAAATTTGAAAGTAAAATAACTGTAGTATCAATCGGCTTTACAAAAACAAAAGTATTCAGTAATATCGTCTCCCTAACTCGCAAGTCGACAAATGGTCATAAATTATATTTTAGCGTTTTCTGTTATGACTTCAAATAATCTTTATATGTGTAAAGCTTGTATTTTTGTACATCACCATCATTATTCGATTTCCCCATCGAATGTAAACCAATCGCTGCGCATCTTGATCATTTCTGTTACATGAAGGTAAGATGATTAGTCTTAGGCATCAGGTGCCTGTCTAGGGATTATGAAATATTGTTGTGTAAAAACACCCCTTTAAATAAATATTTCACTTCAATCATGCCAAGTTCTCTTGGATAGTAGGCAACAGCACTGATCACTACACCACAAGACCGACATTTTTTTTTGTAAATTAGGTTGACGATATTTAATCCCGATAAACTATTTTTTTGAAAAATTTATTTTAAAGTTACAAATGTTTCATTAAATTGTAATGTTTCCCAAAATCCAAGATACATGAATTATTTCTCAAAAATATTTATTAATCAATGCCTTAAGGGCTTTTACGTATACAGTAAATAATACATGGATGGAAAAAAAAAATACCGCATAGCGAGTAGATTTTTTTTTCTTAACCATTTTCAGCATAACAAAGTACATCAACTCGTGGAGAGCCCAGATCAGAGATCCACACTCAAGTCTGCTTCGCACGAATGAAGAACTAAGAATGTTAAGAACACGAGTATTCTAGAATATATTAGCCGTTCGGAGAACTAATCCCAACATTTTGCGCGCATTATCAGAGACAGTGCCCGTATGAGTATAAAATTTCAATTTAGATTCAAACATAACTCCCAGATCTTTGACAATGGCAGTTTGCTTGGGTGAACACAATCCCATGCAGTACCCCGTGAAAATAATGTGTGAGAAAATATATCATTTAGATACATTAAAATTGAGTTGGTTTTGAATACCACAATTTTATATATTATTTAATAGCTTTAATCCGCGGCTTCGTTCACGTGGTTTTAAGGAGAAATAATTTAGGTAATTAAAAAGTTGAGTCGTTAATCAAAAAGAGTTTTTGTTGATCAATAGGAATTTTCCCCATGGAATGATATATTTGTATGGGATTGAAAGTAGTTTAAACTTCCAACTATCTCTATGAAAAAAATACGATGATCCGTTAGTCTATGGTGACGTAACATTGTTATTCTGTTCACAAATCTTATACAAAACCAAAACGAAAATCAACCCAAACTAGCCACATAAAAAGCAAGTCAAATAATGAAATTTAAAAAAATAATTTAAAAAATATTATTTCTGACATCTCATCTTACGCCTACTTATTTTCAAATACTATTGCTCATTGCAAACAAACAAAACAAACAAACCGTTTCCCCGTAGGGGTAGGCAGAGACATTACTGTCTTTTCCTACATACCTCGCTTCCTCTACATTCATACATCTTCTCATGCACGAACCCCGATTGTTTCTTCTCTTGACATGTCCATTTTTAAGTATTTAATGGATTTGATCATGACATGTCTCTTTCGGTCTTCCTCATTTTCTGCATCCATCAAAATTTGCATCGTAGATGCTTTTAGCCGTTCTTTTGCTGCCCATTCGCTCTTCATGTCAAAACCAACGCGGCACCCCTTTCTTAAATCTGTCGATAATGCTTGTCTCACCTTTACAAAGTTCACGGATCTCGATAGTTGTGCACCTATCATGCATCGTTTCACCACACATTTGCCTTCAAAATCGCATTTCGAATGCACTTTACCTACTTTTATAGTTATTTTTCTAATTCCATACATCGCTCTCATACATTAGGGTTGGCGCTAGAACTTCTCTGTAAACTGCTAGTTTTGCCTCCTGCGGCAAACATTGTTTTGTTGATATATTATAGATTTTTTTAAATTCGGGATTAAAAATAAGTATACCATTTTAATTCTCACCACTCCGGCTATCCCTAAGTAAAAAAATGCGTCAATCGGTCGCTCTGTTGAGACGTGAAAAAAAATCACAAATAAATAAACACACTTTTGCATTTATAATAATATCAGACTGGAAAAGGCGGCAGTTATTCAAGGTAGAAATCTCCAGAAACAATTTTAGATCATTAGCAAACAACGAAACTCGTGCATGCGATGCATTTATGGAAATCACCTTGCTTGCGCGGTATATCAAGGAGTTTCTAACTCAACTCAATTCGCATTATCATTTATTTAGCGGCTACTTTCTCTGTTCAAAATCCTGCAAAAGGAAATCAATTGGAGGTGAACTGGGTATACTGCGTTTGCCTGCCATTAAATACATAAAAAAAACATTTATAATAATTCATTGGAAAGCAATTCACCCACTATAAATTTATTTTGCTACTAATACTACTTCAAAGAGAATGGACCGCCACACACGTCTATCCTGGCATACATTTCTAGCTTTTTCCACATTCATACTTCTTGTCATACATGACCTTCGGTTCTGCCTGCTTTTGACATGACCAGCCTTAAAATTTTGGTTTATTTGATCATGCCACATCTTCCTCGGTCGTCCTCGTATCACGTTACCGTTCATTTTAGCCATATGTACTTGTTTTACTATCGTCGTTTTATTATCGTCATCCATTCGTTTTACATGACCAAACCGTCTTAGAGAACCTTTCATAATCTTATAAATTATACCCGACTCAGATTCAATTCAATTCAATCCAATTTATTTATTTTAAATATAACATATACATTACAAAAATACATTCAATACGTACATATTATAAAAAAGAAAAAAAAATACACGAAAGAGACTCATGTCAAAGTAGTCGAAGAATCCTGCTCCGGAAAACCCCTTCGGATACATGGAACAGATCAATATCCAGAGCGATGTTGTTCAGCATAGCGGTAGCCCTTCCAACAGGCATAACCATAGACAGGTTGGTCCTGAATATCTGAATATGAAACAATCTTTGCTGACGCTGTCTTAGGTAATTATCAGGAACATACAAACCAATGCTCATCATAATTTCAAAATTATCGATCATACCGCGCAACAATCGATAAAAATGTGTAGTCAAATGCACATTCCTTCTAGTCTCTAAACTGTTGTAGCCAAGCATACCCAGATTTACGGATTTACCCATAAGCAGATTTACACTCTGGCCTGATTTCATCATTCGTAACTCCACCATAAATTTATTTCCCCCAAATTCGTCAAAAAGATCGCATTTCAACTGCGTTCACTCGGCTTTCACCCTTTTATCTCTATAACTTCACAAATGTCAACAGATAGAATAATCGATGGAATATAGATTTGCAAATATATGCAGAATGGTGAATATTACACAGAGAGTAAAAGTGGCCACTTAAACCAGTCAATGATAGGTCATAAGCCCTGTGTATGCCTAGTCTTATATATTTCCTTATCTAAAGAGTTCTTCATGCCTTTTGTAATATGTTAACAATAAATACTAAGAAAATAAGCAGGTATGCCTTTTAAAAATGTAATTTATCTATGTAGTAATGTTTTGATTTAAATTTAATTTTTCTAATCAGCTAATAACCAACAGATTATGTCAATTACAGGTTATTTAATTATAACGATAGTTTACGATAGGAAAAGTAATGTATGGTCGCGAGAGTTAATTAAAAATTCATTGACCTTAGCGAGGTTGTCGGCTACCTTACGGCGATACACAATATTACTTGCATGGCCTAAGGTCAAAAACTTGCCGCTAGACCCTGACCTCAAGCAGGAGAATGAAAGAACCCGAGTTTTTGCTGGTGCATACCGTTTGGTTCAAGCAAAAAATGAACAGTAATATATTCATTGAGAAGATTGTTACGTTTTTTATTTGAAAAACGTGCTAAAATCCAGGTCAATAAACAATACAAATATTTTAAATATTTATGGCAGATAATATTTTAAATGTTTGTCTACGCTTTTATCTTTGTAAACAAGTGCAGATCAAAATACTTCTTGGAAAGTTAACTAAAATTGATAGACATGGAACTCAAACCAGCTCGTGGCCGGATATAAGCTCTGAAAATCCTCCGAGATTTGATTTATTGCTCAAGAACTTCTTCATCTTTGTTCAGTATCTATAAATATTGTTTATGTTCTCGGCATGTAATATTTACTATAGTATTTTGTATGAAAAATGGTAGATTGAAGTATAAAATTTTCATGTTTAAATTCAGTGTTAGTTGCTGTGCTACTCAAGAATCAATTTGTTCAAACAAATGATTGACAGCCGAGCGAGATTTTTTTTTTTATTTTCACGCTGATTTTGTCATTTCAATAATAAATAAAAAACTTCAAATCCTGGCTACAATTATATAAAGGTATTAGCTATAGGAATTTTTTTTGGCTCGAATTAAACAAAGAGAAAATGTGCATTGTTATAATAAATATAAAAATTACCATATTTGAAAAAAACCAATTATAACATTATTTGACATATTTTTTATTGAAATATTTTGGATGAAGTATTCATTCATAAAAAATAGGATCCTTTATTGCCAATCTATCTAGGTGAAAACCAAACATAGTTTTCTCTTTCTTTTATATACACATATACGAGTAAACTACTTTGCAAAATTACCCTACGTATATAACAATTATTATATTCACCAAAGTATTAATTTTAATCCCATTGATTTTGTCTTGTTCAACTGCATTTTTTTTAGCTCACACAAACTGAAAAATAATTTTAAATGACAATTAACCCAAAAATGGTTCTGATAAATGCAAATTGATTAATAAATTAAACGGTTTTTTTTTTAATAAAATATTTTGGACAGCCATGGGTAATAAGCATGGGTGATAAAATTTCCGGTTATTTAAATAAACACTACTCATCTTTCATGATGAAATATAATAATGTGCTTATCATTAATATTACATCCATAAAAATATCTGTCAGAATTAATCAATTGTCTTAATTTTATTTTCAGCGATGGGTAGATTATAATTGAAATAAACAGTTTTACAAAGCATTTTTTTCTTAAAGTTTCTTTGATCACTTTGGTTTTGAATGATTTACATTATTGCCTATTTACAAGTTATTTATTTATCGTTACTTTATAATTTGGTGATTATTATTTCAAGAGTATTAAAATTTTAAATTGGTATAAAAAAGCAAATATTTGTTGGAAAAAAAATATTTTTATTGATTTCCAAAGGATGCAAATACACATTTATTAATATTATACGGGACAAATACTATCTTTAGCGATTATTAGTTACGTGGCGCACTCTTTTTGTCCAATATTCGGCCACTTTTTCCAACAAACCCGGCATTATTTCCGAAATGATGCGTGTTCCTCGTATACGAGTATAATAAAACATACCGATAATAATGACTTTTTTTTGTTTGAATAAAAAAATGCACGGAAATCAAGCAGCATGATTGTATGAAGATTATTAAGTAGGAATATATTATGCACTTTAAACCATTGAGATGTAATATAAAGAGGTAACAACCAAAACAAATTCAAGCTAAAAATTCGTCCCCAAAGGAAAAGAAATGACTAGCGGATAGAGCAAGTATCTTCACGTCATATTACGTTGACTTTGACAAGCAAAATAAGTAGTATAGTAAAAAGCACGGACTGTTAAAATCGGTCTACTGTAAGTTCTATTTAGTATGTCGCTCCCTTCCACATACGCGTCACTTTTGTTTATCGTTTTACCATACGCCCTGCTTATTGAGCAGGACAGAGATAGGAAATAGTTTAAAGCATATGAATATAACGTTTTTTAACATTGAAATAGCTGTTTTAAACAAGTATTGATTAAGATAAAAACATTACTTATCGTTGAAAGGTTATACTATTGCCTCTTCTATCTTTTCCAGATCGATTTGTGCAGTATATTAGCGTACGTATGGGCATTTTAGTCATCGCGAGGAGAAAAATAGCCGGAAAATGCTCGCAATAGACTAAAGTCCGTTCTACCAAACATATGCCAATTGGCCGCAGTTTGAGAAAACATATTTTGAACGCTCATGTTTACTCTAGTCAATAATTACTATAGTTAACCTCAAGCTTTAAACGTTGTTATATCGGGAATATTATTCCGCTACGGTCATTAATTTTAATTTTTTGCTCTAATTCTGGAATATTGAATGACAATTACTAGGTTAAATTAATATTCAAATACAATCGTTTTCTATAGTCCGCATACTATCAAAGTTGATGCCAACATATTTTGAAATAATCCGTTGAACATTGTTATCGACTTTGTTTGAACACGTCTTTGTTATTTTCCTATGAAATTGTTTGTATCATTATATTCAAGATAGGCAGAAATAACATTTTGTAATCTATATGGGTTAATGTTATTTTCAATTTGTATTATTTTTAGTGGAATATATTTATATTTTGATTGCCAACGATCGCGAGCGATCATAAAACCGGATCATCGAATCGGGTTGTGGTCCCGTGGTAAGTGTCGCGGACTCAAGGATCAGAGATTCGAGGTTCGAACCCCACTCTGTCACAACTTACTTCAGATTTTCTAATAGTGAATAGTGAATAACAATTCGTTAAAAATGGCCAGATAAAATATTTGGGTACATCGAATAGAATACGGAAAAACGCAAATAAGTTTTTTTTTAAAAAGGAAAAAAAATATTTTTGTTGCAATTCAATGACGAATAAACGGTAATTTAATTAAAGTTTAGGTATTTTTTTTTCGGAAATATTATTTTTAAATATTCTTATTCATATAATATTGAGCTATTGCTTCTCTGTATAAAGACGGCAGAGCATGTGTTAGGGTAAACGAATCATGCACATCGTGGTTTGACATTCATAAAAGGGTCAAGCAGGGATGTGTGATGTCACCATGGCTGTTCAACGTGTATATCGATAACTGCATGAAATAACTGAAAGGCTTGAGAATGGGAGCAAAAATGGGTGATTTAAATGTCAATTGTCTTTAATATGCTGATGATGCCGTGCTTCTTGCTAACAACAAAAAGGAACTGCACTTCTTGGTAACAAAGGTCTACGACGTATGCAAGGGAAGCGTTTTGCTAATGAATGTCGATAAATCGAATGTGATGGTTTTTGAAAGAAATGAATGTGCGACTAGATGTGAAATCACTGTGAATGGAGTCATACTAAAAGAAGTAAAGGAATTTGTGTATCTGGGAAGTATGTTTACTAGGGGTAGAATGACTGAGAAATATATTGAAAGGAGAGTGAGTGCCGGGAACAGAGTGAATGGTGCACTTTAATCAACCTTGGCAAATAAATGATTGTCGCAAGAGGCAAAAATAGCAGTTCACAATGAAGTCCTGGTTCCAACCCTGATGTATTGGAGCAAAGTATGGACTTGGAAAAACAGGGATGAAAGTAGGCTGAATGCTGTCGAAATGCGATCTCTCAGGCGAATGTGTGATAAAACTATGTACGATAGATGCACAAAAAGCTCTGCGCTAGTTTGGACATGTAGAGCGAATGGACAGCGAAAGATCGAATAAGAATATTTACAATGCAAATGTTGATACAAAATGGCAAATAAATGATTGTCGCAAGAGGCAAAAATAGCAGTTCACAATGAAGTCCTGGTTCCATCCCTGATGTATTGGAGCAAAGTATGGACTTGGAAAAACAGGGATGAAAGTAGGCTGAATGCTGTCGAAATGCGATCTCTCAGGCGAATGTGTGATAAAACTATGTACGATAGATGCACAAAAAGCTCTGCGCTATTTTGGACATGTAGAGCAAATGGACAGCGAAAGATCGAATAAGAATATTTACAATGCAAATGTTGATACATGCAAAAAAAGAGGAAGACCGAGAAAGACATGGCATGACTAAATCCAAAAATACTTGAAGATGGACATGTTAAATGTTGAAATAATCGGCGCGTGTGCATGAGAAGATGTATGAATGTAAAGTAAGCAATATCTGTATGCAAAGATAGAGTGATGTGGCGTTCTATCCTTTCTGATTACCCTTACGGGGAAACAGCGTGATGGTTTGTTGTTGTATAAAATATTAGTAGCTTTATAACAAAGTTTTAAATATGGTTAATTTACTAGAAATTTTTATTTTTATTTTTTGTTACAACACAGCACAGAACACCCAAGTCTGATAAAAGTCACATTTAATTATATTTACATATTATATTTCGGAATGATTAAATCTTCTTTTCGTAGCTTTACTTGTATGGCAGAGATAATAAATATGATGGGAGAAACGAATTTATGTAAAAAACGTAAAAATAGCATGCTTAGTTATTATGAATAAATTCAATGCTTTATGCTGATTGATATAATTTCAATAAAAAATACTGATTGAATACAAATATTGAATAGTTGGATGAAATTGCAACATTAAATAATCTTAGCGTTAACATGTCGCCAATATAAGAAAACATTTTTAAACAGTCTAATCTGTTTATCTTTATATAGGTATATAAAAGACAATGTTTGTATGTGAGTCCTGGATATATTTAAAAACTACTGAACCTATTTATGTGCCGTTTTCAGCAAAACGATGAACTCTGTCATGGGCATATTTATAGTTTTCAAAATCTTAAATCTGCTTACAGAAAAAAAGTTAAGAGCGTAAATGTTTATACATCGTTACGACAATGCATGTACAAATTCAATCATAAACAAGTTTTGAATAACAATATTTAAATTTGAATTATTTTTAGATTTGAACATCCATCATAAATAATTATTAAGATTCCTACTAATCAACGAAACACCATCTTCTTTCCCTCTACCAGAACAGTTTTTACATGCTTTCGCGCATAATCAGGCATTTGAATCTCAAATGAAATTTCAAGCACACGTCAAAACTAGCTGGCGGTTAAAGAACGACTAAGTACGCGTTGGCTATGACTGAGCATTTGGACATGAGTTAATTGTCATAATTTTAGAGGGCCCATGGTGCGTCTATGTGTATTACTAGGTCAATGACTTTATTCAAGAAAACCGAACCTTTTTCATTGGTTACGAAAAAGCGTTATGAATCAAACTTTGTATAAATAGTTTTTATTTTATTTATTTAACACTTTATGTACATATAAGGGCGGTCATATATATACTCAATAATGTTTTATCTTAAAAGGAAACGCGGTCCAAATTTTCTTCATACTTTACACGTATTTTCACCTTGGGTTATGGCACTATAAATTTTTACTATTGACGTATCTCAATAGTTTTGCTTCATAGATGAATATTTTATTATGGGAACTAAAACCATCTAAAAACCCATAAAAACGTTCAGTTTTATCTGAAGTCTTCGGGCGGACAGTTTATATAAATATAAAAACTATTTTTAAAAAACAAAAAAGAAGCCGATGCACAAAATATAATTTTGATACTCTATTTTAAAAAAAATACAAAATCGTTTCAATTTTGAGGTGCGGAAAATGGGACAGCGAAATATCGATTTTGTCTATTTAAGTTAGACGTAAAAGGTCTGATATGTAGTTTTTTTGCAAAGCACTGTGAAGACATATTTAAGCCAGAAAAACTATATTCAAATACATATATATCAAAATTCGCTGTCACCGCATATCCTTACAATTTATGTAATCTAAAACACAAAAATAATCTAATTTTAAATACATGTATTAATTGATATTAAACTTTCGATTGTGTTCATTCAATATATTTGACAAGTATGTACTCAAATCTAGCAATAGCAAAGCATTGCCGGGTTCAGTTCGTAATACACAATATATACTAGAAATCATTCTCTAAATTTTTTATTCCTTTTGAACAGCAGCATAAAAATAGATGAGTCACGGCATTTGATTAAGTTCGACTTCACTTTTAATTTTAAGAAACTCAACGGATTTACCGCTTCTGAATACCAGAGAAAGGCCTGTTTCACATGTATCGTTCAAATCTACGCGGAACGATACAATTAGAGTGGATTGATATTTATTGTATCGTTTTGTGTTAAAAAAAAATCTTCTTCTACTTTCAGGTAAAAACCCTGCAAAAGAAAATTGAGCAGATATTAGTTGGCCTCATGGAGTACTGGTTAGTACGTTTGCTTGCCGTTAAATAAATAACAAATACTTTTATGTTTTTTTACACTAGAATATTTCCTCCTGAAGCGTAAGACTGATTGGTTGAGCCGATAATTTGTTTCAATGTATTTTAGCCAGAAGAATCACATGTAAGTAGATACTGGCTAATTTTGATTTGTGAGGTTGCCACGCCTGACGGGACATTTGTTGGTTGGCAACACTGTTCGTCCTCCACGCCATCCTTCGCTTTTTTTCCACGAGTTATGTGCACACGCTTTTCTAATTGTTGAATTTCACCCTTTTTGCCGTAAAAGTCAATATAACGCCGCGAACATTTTTACTATCTATCGCCATCAATCCGACTCAATATCGCCATCAATCAGACTCCAGACAATTGTGTGTATGCAGTTTTCCCGATCACCAGTTTTCCCGTTAGCGAGTGAGCTGATCGCCGACAAAGAAGAAGACTCAACACCAGGTTAGTCAGTGTTTTTACATATTGATTTTCTCTGGTTTGAGTACATTCTTGGCTGCATAATCCACTAGCTCACATTGGCAGTTTTGGAGCAAATAATTTAATTGTCCGCTATATAAAAAATATATTTAAATTCGCAAAGGAGAAGTCTATTTACACGGCTTCTCCACTGATCGTCTTATCTTCATGCAACAGAATGATCGAGTCACGCTGCGATTAGTGTACCAATGCAGTGCCCTATGCACTATTAGGTGCGAAAAGGGAAAGACGATTAATTCATCGAATTATAATCAATACAATAAATATGGATCCATTTTATGCAATTTTATCGTGCCGTGTGGATTTTTACTGTTGTCTGAAATTAGCCAAACTCTCTCTTGTTGAAAAAAAACACACAGATGTAATTATTGCGGTTGAGATGGTTTAACAAAAATAAAAAAAATCTTAAGATGTTGTCCTAAAAGACTAAGAATAATTTTAAGTACGCTTCACATGTGAAAAGCTGTCTCTCTGACAAATCTTTATCATATCTGGCGTCAGCATATTTCGTACAATTGAAGTGAAGTTAGTGTTGTATAAACAGGCTGAATTATACAATTCATCATCATCTATACGATACCGGTATCCGTGCTACAGCAATAGTGAAGTGCTTAATATAAGAAACAGTCGGAAGAACTTTGAAGTGAGTAACAATTTCCAAACAGCCCTCTATTATTCTTATTCCTTATGTTATCAGTGTACAATGCCTGAAAGCTATTTAGTTAATCATACATTCCTTTTTGGTCCTTCGAACCGGATTCGAACGTGCTCTTTCCATGTTGCTCCTGTACGGAATAACGTCTTTTAGATTTGGGTATATAGAAGGATCCTCAAAAGATATCGCCTGGATGGGTAGATAGAGTTCGAAATGAAGACGTGACAAGTAAGATGATAAAAAAAAAGTTAAAACGATTTAAACCCGAAAGTTGCAGTATATATGACACATCATAAGACACCCAGAGAAATATGAGATACTTCATCTCATTGTACAGGAGAAGAACTCCCTGCCGGAAAAATTTACGACAGTGGTATATCAAGTCTTCAGTGGAGCTTTCCAGGCAGCCGAAAATAAAATAATTTTGCCCAACATGATCACAAACGTCCTTTGTCAAAAAAATGTATTACAAAACAATAACGATATATCGATGCAATATTAATTTATTACCTTACCCCCTAGGGCTTTTACATGACAGGACTAAATTAAAATTCAAGCGTTTCATGGTATAATAAATCAATACTAGTATGCAAGTCTAATTTAAATGTATCAAATGAAATTATCGTTATTATATAAAAAAATAAGTATCGAATAACATTATACGCAAATAAAAAATATCACATAAAAGTAGGTAGGTACAGAATTAATATTATTTTTTAAAATTTTATTTACCTAATACTTCACAAAATATAATATATAATTTAATAAACAATGTATTTCTCGCTGGGAAAACCCGTGCCTTCCTAGACATCTTACAATTTTGGTTTAGTTTGAAAGATTAAATTTTTTAAAAGATAATAAATAGTTTTGGAATATTATTTATGTTGAAATGATTTTTTATTATCATTATGTACACATAATTATAATTTATACAAAGTTGCTTTGACTGCCTAGCTAGGGTTATTTACTCCGTTCTAAGCCAGTCAAAAAAATAAACAAAACAGTAATCAATAAAAAGAAATAGTTATAAAGATAGAGGACAAAGTGAAAATCAAAGTAAAAAATGTAGTAAAAACATAGTAAAAATGTAGTAAAAACATAATTGAAATGTAATAAAAAAACGAAGCAAAAACATAATACAACCAAAGTAATAAATGTAGTGAAAACATAGTAAAAACCATTAAAAATATATAAATATGCATATAAAAATATTTTAAAACTCAGTTTAAGCGAAATAAAAACAGAATACATTGTAAGAAACATATTTGAAGTCATAGTAAGAAAATTAATGTATGTGTATGGCAAAAAACATATTTAAAAAAAAATAACATAGCAAAATACCGAGTAGAAAGATAAATTTTGTGGTCAAACATTTTAACTAATATTATTAAATATAAGAATAAAACCACTTACCGACTTTTTATGTCTATCGTTTTTAAAACGTACCCGTCTCTTCGCCAGGACACTCACTACACTAACATGAAAATACTAAAATGCACCTTCACCCTAGAATACATAGTGTTAACGAAAAAATATATAAATTAGATACAGAGTTATAGGAAGATGCCATCACCTACGCGTCCGAACTAAAAATTAGGTTAACTGTAGTTACTATTTAAGAGATGGGTACGTCTAAAAACTAGTAGACATAAAAAGTCGGTAAGTAGTTAGATACTAATATTTGTTAAAAATAAATCAAATAATTCTTGGACACATGATCTTGGGCCGAATACGAGCTTCTATATTTCAGATTCTGAGAGTCAACCAAACTGGTTTTATTCCTAGTAAGTCTTGTGCGGACTATATCCATAATATAAGATGCATTCTCCAACAAAGCAATGAAATGAACTTACTTCTTACGTGTTGTTTTATTGGCTACGAGAAAGCATTTGATAGTCCGCATCGACGCAGCAGCCTCCTATAACGAGCGTCTAGAGGATGCGGCGGTGGATCTGGTTTAGACACATGCTGCGCATGCCTCGGGAAAACCCAAACCCTTTTCTTTAAACCTGCTTGCTCACGCCGTCCCGGAAAACCGACGACGATCATTCAACTTTATTCGACGGAACTAAGGAACGCTGGATTAACGGGGAAGGAGGCGAGTGTGCTGGCTGGTGACAGAGTTTCCTAGAGACAATTGGTGATGTCCACATGCTCCACTTAGGAGTGGACGTGGAAAAGAAGAAAAAGGTAAAACCGTCTGACAAAGAGATGATTTAATCATTTAACTCTTCTATTAAATTATTTCTCATATCAGCGAAGCTGTCAAATGAAGTTTTTTACTGAATTAAAATACCTATTTATGGTTTTTAAAAAACGCTAGATTTAAATTTCATAATTCGACTCATGTTTGAACGCGTTTTATTTCAAGATATTGTTTTCCTTAAAAATCGGAGAGTTGTACATTGACAGTTCAGAGTACAGATTCGTAACATAATGTTATATCGCCGGTCGGCGTGCACGATTAAATCTATTAAATCAATTTTTTACACAGACAGAAAAAAACTGTTCTTATAATCAAATCTAACACACTATTTACTTCGATCCGCGGTACTGTTTTTCTTCAGAATGCTCGCCTCCTATTAGTCCCACGCACATCGTATGATTAGGAACATCCAAAAATAGATAGATCCCACAATACAAAAATACAAATGTTGTCGAAATTGCAGATTAGCGGCATTGCACGCCAACCGACGATATACATACAAAAAATAAAAGTGTATGGTTTGGATGTTCAAAAATTACTCAACGCGACGAAAACAAAATAAAATAAATTAAAAAATAATATAAGAAAAAAATAAAAAAGAAATAAAATATTCCGATGAGGTAAAGTAGTGTGTAGAGTACAAAAAATAAATCTTATATGGTAGAAAACAACCATTGTCGAAATTTCTATTGCATTTTGGTCTTTAAATTAAGGTTATTGGTTTTAGTAAGCAATTGAGAACACTTCTCACAACATACGAAACACAAAAATATAAAAATTAAATTGGTAATAATTAAAGGATGTAAAAAATATTTTTTTTAAATGAATATAAATAATATTTACTCGATGCATCTATTTTCCCGTTTTCAGGTAATCCGGACGGATGAGGCGGGGTCGTTCGTGGGGATGCATGAAGTTGGAAAACAGTCAGAAGAGTATAACAGACATAATGTTTTGTATTTTAGCTTCATTTTCAACGCTAAGCCTTCTTACATGTTTATTATTGTTAATATTGTCGAGGTCGTATTTTGATATTAAGAGAAATTTATATGCCATACAACCATTTTACCATAAAAGTATTGCAGACCACAATCCGGACGCCTTGGTAATTCACCAAAGTCATGTTTTTTGCCTGTTGGAGGCCCAGCCGTATGTTTCTTTAAATACAAAAAATTTCACGATTTTTTTACTCTAAAAAACCCAACACTTATGCATGGAAGTGAAACATGGAACTAGCAGAGGAAGGATGAAAGCCGATTGAACGCGGTCGAAATGCGATCTTTTAAACGAATGTGTGGGAAATCGATGTATTTTTTATTTTTTTATTTTTTTATTTTCTTTTACGGGGTTACGAATGATGAAATTCGGTCAGAGTGGGAATCTGAGTCAGGTATAATTGATAAGATTAAGACACGGCCCGTAAGATGGTTTGGTCATGTGGAACGAATGGACGACGAGAGAATGGTAAAATAAGTATATACTTGGCGAAAATGAACGGTAACGTGAGACGACCAAGGAAAACGTGGCATGATCAGATAAACCAAAATCTTAAGTCAGGTCATGTCAAAAGCAGGCAGAACCGAAAGGCATGTATGACATAATGTATGAAAGTGGAAGAAGCAAGAAATGTATGCCAGAATAGACGTGTGTGGCGGTCCATTCTCTCTGCCTACCCTTACGGAAAAACGGTAGTTGTAGTAGTAGTAGTAGTAGATAAAAAATAGTTGCATGGATGTTTTTTTTTATTACTACGTTGAATTAATATATATTTTTTTTGCCAATGAGATGTTTAGATTTGATATAAAAAAAGTGTTTTTGAGAATTTTTTTCACGTCGTAAAATTGAAAATAGACCATAGTGCGCTTGTCTCATTGGCGGAAGGTCTACTGCACAATGTCAAGGCGAGGTAAAGTGAACGTACTACTTAGAACTTGAAGCCAATGTACTGAGGCAATTAAACAACTTTTTGCATGCATATCAACAGTCAAGGAATTCTCATGGCTGAGATCATAGCATTCGCGTGAAAAAATGCGTAAATCAGAACAATAATAATAATAAAAATTATCATATATACACCCAGTTAGATGAAAAAATACATTTTTTTATTTGTTTCTTTATTCATGAGTTTTTTTCCGCTTAGAATATAATGCAAATTGTTAATTATTCATAATTGTTACATAAATTGTTTATTGTGTAGGTACCATTGTCATAAAGCATTTTTAATGCGTAGGTTTTTTCGTTCGATCTTTAACCGGAGCATTACTCAAGTATTTTATTATTACGAACGAAAAAAAAAGTGTACTAAAGAACTTAAGCTCTTAAAAAATCAGGTTGTGGTCCCGTGGCTAGTAGTAGTGTCACGGATCAAAGGTCTGAGGTTCGGACCCCGCTCTATCACAATTAGATTATTACACAAAAAAAAATCCAGGGAATCTTAAGAACACTTGTTAAGTTGTTAATTTTATAATATTTATGTTTACTAGCACAAAAAAATCATTTGTTAAAAAAAAACTGGGTACTATAAACTAGGTAACGATTTCACTTTATTATAAAAATTTGGTAGGTTAATTATATTATTATGGAATTTTCCTATGTACGTATTAACCCTTTTATCCTGGGTGTTTTATTCTCCTTTTACAGTTTCATTATTTTTATAACTTTATAATCACAATTTATTTATTTATTACGTTTATGTACATTATAAAAATATATTCAAGGTAAAAAACTCAATAAAAAATAAATAAATAAACAGAATAAATAAATTTTGTTGGCCTCGTGGTGTAATGGTCAGCGCGATTGCCTACCATGCAAGAGGTCTCTGGTTTAAAAAGGGTGCTTTCACACCAGAATGTGTCATAGTCTCTGAACTAGTACTTGAAGCGTAAGACTGATCATCTTACCTTCATGTATCAAAAATGATCGATGGTTGATTCATATGAAATATTCTACAGTCAAACTTAAGAAGATACTTTTGACATGTGCACGCTCACAAAGTTCTGTAAATTTCAATAGTTAAGTATGGGAAACAAATGCCGTACTTTATTGTTGAGTCGCCACTATAACAAAAAATTTAACTATCGATCGACAATATCGACTTTATATTGAATATTGAATTATATTGTGCGTGTTCATTTTAAGGAGTTCGCAATACGATGAATTCAAATTGATCGACGATAACTTTGACGTTGAACTATTACGTATTTAGCTAATTAGTTATGAAAAGCCGATTCTATTTACCCCATCTGACAGAAAATGATTTCAATCGACATGGAAAATCAAAGGAAAAAAGACTGTCATAACACTATTTTAATATTTCAAAAGTATATTCTTATATTGCCTGAACTGTAGTTGCGTCGTTCAATGTACTTCGTTTTAATATTTTTTTTCGTACATTTAAAAAAAACTTTGTGGTACAATTTAATGCTTTAATTTTTACCGCGCGTAAAAACACATTTTTTATATCCAATTTCAAAATCTAACGACCAAATCGTTTTCAAAGTTCATGTTGTTTTTAAACAACTCTGATTGAAAAGGGTTGAATTCAAAGCGGGTTTTTTAGCTGTTGAAAGATTTTAAGGAAAATTCATCCTTACGATATTCAATGGTATTATATCATCAGTATTCCAGTTAACATTTACTTAACAATATTGAATAATTTCTTATTTCCTTTGTTTGTACTCGTGAAATCATTTCTTTTATTGTGCAATATGAATAAAAAATTATTTACAAGATATAATTGAAATAAAAACGTGAACAGCATTTAATTCATCGTGTAAACAAAAACGGCTTTCTCTGTTTACCTATTTTGTTGAAAATATTGTCTTCCAACCACTCGGCCTTTCCGCACAGCCAATTATCAATGTCATTCAACTTTATCATTATAAAAAACATGTCCGTCCATTTTCGGCATTTTAAAGTTGTGAATAATACGTAACTGTTGCGTAATGGTGCGAAAAAACAATCAGCATAATATTAACATTGTAAATTTAAAGTTTTCGCACAGGTCGGCTAAAAATGGAGTTTGTACTTTTGAGTCAATACTTTCAACACACGTACGGAGGTAGATTGAAAATATCACAGCCCCGATAAAATAAAGTACCAATCGGTATTATTTAAAAAAAAAAAAATATTTGAGAAACTAACAGTTCTACATAATTATGTATTAATATTTTACTCTTACAAACTATAAACAATAATAAAAATAATGTGACCTCACTGGGGTACCTGTGCCAAAGACACTTAACATTATACTGTTTTGAAATGTTTTTACATTTGAGAATAAACAAATAAGATTAACTTAATAAACAGAGATAATTAACAAAATATTCACACTGTTTTAAAAACAAGGTACATAATATGTACATATATATTATTTATATTACAAAACGCACAATGAAAATAATAAATAAACCAACATAAGCTATACAATTGTGGAGCAGTTGATTCAATATTAGTTTGGGCGAATAAGACAATCCATTTTACTTCTACCTAGCTTCACTATCCATTTTTTATAGCCCTTTAAAACATTTTCTCGTTACTAATTGTTTTAATAGATAGTGAAAGTATATCCTTGGTTAGAAGCCAATTAGAGTAAAACTCAATTATATGGTCCCTATTTTTACAAAATTAAAATAAAACTGTTGAAAGAGTTCAAAGAAAAGTTTTGAGATTCATTAATTTCAAATTGCATATTTCGATAAAACAATTTACAACATATCTTTGCCTAATTCTTCGGATTAATTTATTCTGGAGGATCTCAGTATAATAACAGATATAATATATGTTGAAGACAATGTTTTGAGTTGGTCCAAATTTTTGTAGACAAGGACTGGATTCAACCCTTCGAGTGACTGTTAATATAAACATATTACAACAGAGATAAAAACGTTTCAAAGAAAGGAGTATTAAAGTCTAGGCACCCTTGTGTAAAGTGGCCACTTAAACTAGCCAATGACAAGTTACAAGCCCTGTGGATGCCTAGACTTTATTGTGGATAACTTATATAGCGCCATTTTCGTAATAAAATACCTCAAGGGCGCTTTACATGGTGATTCTATTGTTAAGTTAATTTAATTGAAGCTTTTAAATTTGTAATTTAGACTTTAAATTTGTAATTTAGACTTTTATACTCCCTTTTCTAAAAAGTTCCTTATCTCTGTTGCAGTTTGTCAGTATTAACAGGTCCCTAGGGGGTTGAATGGTACTTGTCTAAAAAAAATTGGAAAAATTCAAAACATTGTTGATAAGTCCACCTGGTACAAGAAGTATAAAAATTGAAAAATATTTTCTGGCATTTACCAAGTATGTAGGTGAAATAATTCAATCATATAAATCTCACCGGCAAAAATATAGGTTTCAGCTCTTTAATTTCACAAACGTCCACAGATGGCCGAATCGAAGAAATATAGATGTTCAAATGTAGGCAGAATAGTGAATGTTGTAAAAGTGTGTAAAGTGGTCACTTAAACCAGCCATTGATAAATCATAAGCCCTGTGGATGCCTAGACTTATATAATCATCTTTCTAAAAAGTTCTTTATCTCTGTTGTAATATGATAATATGTTGTAGATATATCTCATAGGACCATCGACCGCAGTTGTTCCAGATAACGTCGTTAAAAAATGCATTTGATTTTAGAAGTTCTCCTTATTACTATCAGGGGGACAGCACAGGTTTTTGTGATCAATTTTATGAGAAAAAAAATATCTTTACTTCGGAATTGCTAATTTCTAAACTTTTGCTTAGTGAGTATTTAGAATTCCGACGCGACGCCCAGACCGAAATGTATGTCTCAAAATTTAACAGAAATATTTGGATATGTTTAATGCTTATCCTGAAAATTTTAGGACGATTCATCCTGGATATAATATTTTATTCCAGAGTCGATCCTGGTAGTGACCGCTAATGGTGCGCTGACTCCAAAGGAAATGAAATCAGAAAATATATTGAGAAGGGAATATGGAAGTCTAGGGAAATCCTATATATATATATATACATGTATAAATACATATATTTTTTTTTGTTTCTTTTCCCATACATACATTTATATAGAATTTTAATGACAAAAATAAACTCTAAAAAATACATCTTAAAATTAGGCATCTTAATCATATTAAATAACTCCCTAGGAAGGATATCTTAAAACATTTTTGATCAAATCAGTTATGTCTGCTGAAAAAATCATGGCACCCGTTCTTTGGGATAGTAAAGGAATTTTCATGATATACTACTTTGATGTAAATATGCATGTAAGTGTATACCAGTGGCAAACGGTGATTTTAATAACAGGTAAGCCATTAAAAGATATCTATAAGACTGCTCAAACGTTGGCTTGCCTGCTATTAGCTTGGAAAAAGACTCTTCATTAATAAGTAGGCACTTAGGTACTTGTTTATGATTTCATTTCAGAACCAAAAGTTATTAATTTTCAAATTTTAAATTTAAGTAGGTATCTATATACTTGTTTATGGTTGAGTTCCAAAACATAAAATAATTAATTTTCAAATATATAAATATTTTTGCAAACGTCAAACTCGGCTCTTCTCATCAACAGGGGTGCACTTTATTCATCATGTGATTTTCAAAAATGTATTGTATATCAGTTAATATTATTTTAGTATTCCTAAAAATCCAGTAAAAAGAAATAGATGCAAAGAATTTATAAAGAATGTAATGAAAAAAACTCATTGGGATCCATAAAAAGCGAATGTTGTTTGTAAGCATTTAAAAACAAACTTTTTTAAACATAAAAAAAAACTTCCAATTTATTTACACATGCATTCTCGTCAAATGCAACCCTGGAAGGTCGATGAAAAAAAGATTTGTGCTTCAAACTTTTTTTTACAGATTCGACTGAAATTTTTAATATCTACAAACACGTGCAGCGCAAAGATCTACATTTCGCTGAAAACCGCACGTAAATCAGTTTAAAAGAAGCCGTTTAGAAGAAGTTCAATAAAATCACATAGACAGAAGAATTAAATATATACTTGTAAATATGAAGATTGCTGTTTTTTTCTGTGGTTTAAAAAATATAAAATCAAACGACGATTAATAATAACATTGTTGTGTATTATAATAATGTAGCTATATTATCCATCACTTCAACACATAACTCATAATATAAAAGTAAATAAAAAATAGCGCAGTGAATTAAGTAGGTATTTTAAATTCCCATGACGTTAGGAATGTTTACTTGGCGATCTGTTCTAGAAATGAATAATGCTAGGAACAGCTGCGTCGAGCGCCCCATGTCCTGCAATATGACTGCATGAAAGTAATGGTGGTCATATGTCGACTGTATCATCTCAAAGAAAAATAGTCCTTAAGAAACAATGTGCGAAACACTGTTTTCTAAATCGAGAATCTTCCAATAATTTGTGTAATCTGCTAGCATATTCTGGGAAAAAAAATCGCGACGGGATTTAAGATGTTTAAAATATAGTACACTTATTTGTTTAAAGAAAAAAGATGGAATAATTGGCTAGTATCATGGCTTACTGCCGGTGCATGGAGCGTTTTATTAATATTTTTATTTATATTTGGAGAAAAATACAAACGTTAAGTACAAACTCATAAAAAATAATAATTATTTGTTTGTTTTTCTGTAAATAAAGTTACGGTAAAATATTATTATGGATAGTAAAATAAAATGGTAAGCTGCGCATAATCGCTTATATAGACGATTCGCCCCTGGTACATACACCATACATACAATGATGGTTTGTGTATGCGGGTATTTAGAAAATTTATGTCATACGATCATGCTAAAATTAAACGAAAAAAATACTGAAGCTGACTCTCGACATACTGGAGCGATCAAAATACTGTACCTAAGTGCTGTGCATACAGTAGAGTATTTTCTCTACCGCTATACGAGCTCCAAGCGCGAAAGGAAATGAAAGTTAAATGCATTCAGTTGTACTGAAGATGAACGAGAGATGAAATTACCGTACATCATTATGTGGGTCAATCTCAAGGCAAAATCTACAAGGTGTTTACTGTTTACATAACACATGTTGTGACTGATATGGCTTTCACGGTCATTGTTATTTCCCAGTACTCGTAATATAAAATAGACTTAGTATCTCCGTAAAAAATAATGATGCATATCAACTTTGAGGAAAAAACTATAAATGTTCATGTTTCATGTACCAGATTTTTCGCTAAAATCTCATTGTTTTCACTACTATTTATAGTCAATATCTCTGTTTAAAGATACATATTGAACATATATTGGCAGAAACAGATAAAATTTACAAAGGGAGTGAGGAATCAATGACTGTTTATGCTATGATACATCGCCTCTGTTACTTCTTTTCATATTTAAACCCTTTATTTATTCTTAATTTTTTGCACACCTGTTTTAATTTTTTTTTATTTTTTTATTTTTATTATTCACATATTTTCTGCTTATTTTATTTTATGTATCTATATTTTTATACTGTGTTCAGGTGTTTAATTTCATTATAATAGTCCATTGTCTAGTGGAATAAAGGTCTCTTGATGTGTTTTGACTTTTTGAGAAAAGTCTCCTATTCCTGCACGCGTTTTCTATGGGTTCCCATTTAAAAGAAGATAGTGTATGCGACGGTATGTTCCAGGTGGAAGATAGTTGTCAAAAGTTTAAACATGAAGTATGTCGCTTCAAAAGTGGAAAAATAGCAATGTAATTATATGCACTACGTACTAGAAGCACATCGCTAACCCGTGTTTTTGTAATAATGTTGGGGTTACGTATTCTTAGCGCGTTTAGTATAAAGGACTTATCAAATTTAAACGTCTCATTTATAATTAAGTTTAAGCGGATATATGGTGGCTGAGAATTTTGGCAAATAAGTATTTGAACATTATTTTTCTGTCACTGTCTCACTGATACCTCCCCGATACTGTGCAAAAGAGATAACTGCAAGTCAGACTGATTATGGTTAACTAAAACTAACGTCTCGTGGTGCCGTTTATCACACCCCAAAACTAAACCGATTTTTCTTAAAAAAAGAGTATCAAAATGAAATTTTCTGTACCGGTATTTTTGTCGTTTTTCAAAAACAGTGATTATATTTGTTAACTGTGCGTCCAAACACGGCAGATAAAACTGGGCGCTTTTAAAGGATTTTTTATGGTGGTAGGTAGTTTCCATAATAAACAATTTATCAAAAAAATAAAACTTTAGAGACACGCCAACAATAAAATTATTGATCTAGTGACAAAATCCAGGGACAACCTACGGGAATACGTTTGTATAGAGAAGAGTCAGACCGCGTATCCTCTTAATAACTTTTATCATAAATTAGTGCCTGTAGGTGAACCAAGCAAATACGCAATTTTCGTTTGGCTTAGTAGACACACTGAAATAATGTAAATAAATAATTATTTTAACAATGTTTTGAGTATGTCAAAATGTTTGCAGACTGGCTGGATTTCCTTCCTAGGGAGTTATTCCGATCTAAATTTGTTGCAGCAGAAAGAAAAAACATTTTATAGAACGGAATATGGTCTAGGCATTTATACGGCCTATGACCTGTCATAGGCTGGTTTATGTGGCCATTTTAAACACTGTAACATTCACCATTCTGCATATGTTCAAATACCCACATTTACTCAACTCTTCCATCGGTAAAACTTGACTTTTGTGAAGTAAAAGAGCTGAAACCTTTATTATGTGGGTGAGATTCATCCGGCTGAACCAATTCACCAACTAGGAAACGCCTGAAAACGATTTTGCAATTTTTATACTTCTTTTTTACCAGTTAGTGGCCACTTAAACTAGCCAATGACAGGTCTTAAGTCTTGTAAATGCCTAGACTTCCACATTCTCTACTCAAAAACGTTTTCTCTCTGTGTTGCTACATACATATTTAGCTACATATATATTTAAATAGACTGCAGTTTTGCTGGCTGACAAAATAATATATTGTTGCCAGTAAACAAGGATGGAAGTTTAAATAATACTACAGCATTTTTTAGAAGCGTACGTAAATATTTTTTACCTACGTAGGTATATTGTGCCGATAGCGTCAGCACGATTTATAAAATGAATACTGATTTATTGTAAAAGTAAGAAAATGTTTTATTGACGTGGGTAGTAGGTACTTGATTAAGTTTGTTAACCTTGTGAAAACGTGTTGCGTTTTCTTCCTGAACCATTCTTTAATCAACCAATCGTTTAATATAAAATGAATTCGGCCAATCGAACAGAATCGATAATTATTTTGCTGGCAGAAAAAAAAAGATTTGGCATTGAATCGTTTCCCTTTTCCATCTTACTTTTGCACAGATGTTGTGATGTTTTTTTTTTGTAAAATGAAAGCAACGATTTTGTTTTTATTATTGGTAGAATACGCAATCACGTCAATGACAAAATATTATAAAATATAACTATTTTAATAGTCACTTACATATTAATCATTAATAATATCATTATCCAAAAACCAAAATTATTTACCAATTATACGTTTTTACATGATATTACTAAATACATATAACGTCAAAAAAGCATACTTGAAAATAATATTATTTAATCAGCTTTAGACTTGACCATACATCAAAATTTTGAGAAATCAATGAAAACCGTCTATCGTAAAAGTTATTAAAGATCAAATTTTATAAATGTGTCAGTACGACGTACAATGTATATAGCAACGAGTATAAGTTATTAAATTTCATCGACAAATGGTGTTTTTATCATCACAGTACACGAAGGAATATTTTTACTGTCAAACTTTAGGCTCCTATTAATACATTTTTATTTCATGTTAGTTAAAACATTATTTTTCACCATTGTTTGTCCTTAACTCAATCATGTTTTGTGTAGATATAACAATTTACAACAGGGGTGGAGAACATTTTAGATACGGAAAATGGAAGTCTAGGCATTAACAGGGCTTCTCAATATCACTCCACTTGCAAAAAAATATGAATCAAAGGCAAGGTAATCAGTCGTACGCTTCGGATACTAGTTCTAAGAACATGAAATATTTTCTTTAAAAAAAAATCCTTTTAATCCTTTTCCTTCTTCTTCTTTTTCAGCCTTGTTCTCTCTACTGCTGGATAAAGGCCTCTTCCAAACGTCTCCATTCCTTTCTATCGACCGATTTTATCATTCATGTTTTACTAGATGTCGAGGCAATGTCATCGAGCCATCTTTGTTATGGCCTTCCAATACTTCTTTTGTCTGATTATGGTCTCCACTTTATTATTTTGGGTGTCCACCTGTCATCATTTTGCCTCGCCAAGGGTTCTGCCCGGTGCCATTTTGATTTTGCTGCACGATCCATGATATTTACAACTCCAGTTTCGTGCCTCATTTATTCATTTCTCATTCAGTCTCCTAGACATACACTGAGCATTTGCCTTTCCATGTATCGTTCAGTGCATTTTAGTTTCTGGTTACTTTCTTGTGTCACAGACATGGTTTCTAGTCCATATGTTATCACCGGCAACATACACGATTCATAGACTCATCTTTTTGAGCATACTCAGACTTGTTTATTTTCAAAAATATGATTTAGCTTATTAAAAGCAACCCTATTCTTTTTGGCAACTCCTATGTCTGGTTATCATAACCAAGTTTTACTCTGTGTCCTGAGTTTATGTATTCATCAACCACTTCAATTATATTATTGTTCATGAAAATGTCTTTCCTTGTCGGACTCATTCCAAATTTCCATTTCCAAACCGATCCCTTTTGAATCTTTGTGTAGTTTCATAATTATTTTGGCTAGCTAATCTTTGTCTTTACTTGTTCAATTTAATTTATTCAAATATATGTTCATTACAAAATTGAATATCTTAATTCATACATATATAAATTAGGTACATATAAAAATAACATATAATTATACATAATATCCAGAGAATAATATGTTAAAAAAGTAAGAGAATCTTCTGACGAAAAACTCCCTCGGAGACGTAAAAAATGTCAAAGTCCAAAGTAATATTGTTCAACATAAAAATAGCTCTTCCAACAGGCATAACCATTGGCAGGTTGGTCCTGTTTATTGGAATGTGAAACAGTCTTTGCTGACGCTGTCTAAGGTAATTATCTGGAACATGAAAGTTAATTAAGGGTAATTATCCGGAACAGTGCGTAGTTAAATACACATTCCTTCTGGTTTTCAAACTGCTGTAACCGAGCATACCCTGGAAGAATTCAGAAGGATAAAGCCATGGATAATATCCGCACTCTCTCATGTAGAGACACCGAAGAAATTTCTTCTGAACCCTCTCCACCATAAGAGAATACTTCAATACACACGGTCCCCAAATCATCGAGCCACTCTCGAGTCTACTTCGCACCAACGAGTTATAAACAATTCTCAGTACTCGTGTATTAATTCTGACTATTTACAAAAAAAAACATACTTCATGCCGTGTTTTATTGTGAATCGAACCATCTATCTCGTATATGGTAGCTAAACGAATAAACAATCATTCCTCGAAGTGAACAAATTAATGAGTTGACGATAAATTAGATCTAATTTCTTAAACCTTTTGTTCTCTGAATAGAGATTTAGTAGAGTTTTTGAACTTTTCTTATTAATTCCCCCATTATGCCTCACTTTCGCCGTGCGTATTCATAATTCCACCGCGTAATGTTGCACGATGGGAAAAAATAATATCGTAAAACGATTATAATATATATTTTTATTTATTATATAAATAAAAGAAGAGTAATACTTTAATCCACAAATTTAGAATATCCAGTGACTGGTTTTATCGCTTTCGCGACATCTTCGAGACTGGTAGCTTTATTAAGGAGTTCAATGTACTTATACAAACAGAGGTAAGGATACATACTTCCAAATTAGATGAAAGTAAATTAAATAAAGTTATTTTTATCTGAAGGATCATTATCAATTTTTTTTCGGGTTAACTAATGAGTTGATAAAATGCTATTTAAATGAGTTTAAGTATTTTATTTTTATTTTGTCTTTTTATATTTATATTTTCAAATAATAAATTACAATGAACTTCCATCAAAAATTTTCACTTACACAATTAAATTTTTTTATTTTATTTAATAATAAACTTTATAAAAAGTACATGTTTTTGTAAAATTCTAAACAGATCTACTTTTACACATCTAGTTAATGTTATCACTGTAACTCTCCAAAAAAAGAGACTAACTCTTGTGCTTGGATAGTGACTTACACTGTTTTAGTTGTTTATTTATAGGAGTTAATATAATTTTAAATACGAGTAAACGAAAAATAAACATAAAATCAAAGGATATATAAAGAAAAAACTTTAAACAATAATACATTCATACTAATTAAAATTTAATGTTGTTTTTACACGTGTTAAAAAAATTTCTTTAGATTAACTTTAAATTTATTTATTGATGTATTATTTTTAATAGTTTTTAGTTCATAGGAAAGATTATTATAATTTTTTACACCTTTGAAGACAAAGCTGTTTTTAACAAAACTTGTATGGAATTTAGATGTTAAATTAAATGTTAGATTTTTTTATTGTTTTTAAAATACAAAACTACAAATTCATCATCATCATTCCCTTTCCGCACCTAATGGTGCATTGGTACACCAATCGCAGCGTACCTTGATCATTTTTGCTACATGAAAGTAAGATAAACAGGCTTACACTTTAGGTATCAGTCCAGGGACTATGAAATATTTTGGTGTCAAAACAAGCTTTCGAATAAATATTTTATTTCAACCATGTCGGGAATCTAACCCGAGACCTCTTGCATAGTAGGCAAACGCGCTGACCATTACGCCACGAGGCAGACAAAATACTACTAGGTTTATGAGTGAGAATTATTGAAAAAAAATCTATTTAGATCTTTTTTACTGTGCGTAAACATGATATCGAAATGCAATAAAATAGTCATCTTATTGCGCTTACGAATGTGCATTTTACAATTCATTTTTAAATTGGTTCCTTGTAACCAATTTTGAATGTCAAATAGGTTTGAACTTATGATAAATATAAAATGACAGTTTTATATTTCATATGTGTATTCAGAATTATTAAAGTTTAATTTATGCCGATTTTCAGGTTACGTCACTGCTTAAAAAATTATACAATATTAATTTATGCAATTTTGTTGTGATTTAATATATTTAATATTTTGTTTTTCATTATGTCCTTTACCTTGAATATTTATGTTAAATGTACGAAAAATAGAGGCAAGTTATATAATACTGAATTAATAAAGGCCATCAAATGAATAAAATAAACATAATATATTTTTTTTAAATTTTTGCAATTTGATTTTTATTATACTATTCCAAAAGGTCTTTTTATGTACTGTTTTGCATACGACGCCCATAAAAAACCGCGTGCTTCGTAAAATGACACAAAAAACGATGTGTTAAGCTTTTCCTACGAAATTTAATTAAAATGGCCAAACACACGTGTTTAGAAATAAGTGCTATTTTTTTTTTAACAAAACTTCAATGAAAAAACCAACTAAGGAATTAAAATTTTTCAATTTTATTATGGGAAGAATTTCCTTACTTAAACTCTCTGATTCAATATGTAAAGTTGATTGTTTAATTTAAAAAATAATGCGTAACACTAGAGTACATATTGTTGGAGATATAATTGCGTTTTTCAACCATGTTTTATAAATTGTGTTACGAATTCTAAATTTAGGTAGTAATTTTTCCAAAACCTTAATCTGTCGCTTTATGAATTTAAAAAAAACTTATTACGCTTTTTTCACTTAAAATCATTAAATTAAAACTAATTGTAAACCTAAAATAAGATTAACATGAAATATTTAAACATATCACAAACAAAAATTTCTAAATAACAAAAGAGATAGATAAGATAGTCTACTTAGGGAATTGCACTGGCTACGTTTTCCACAAAGAGTGGAATACAAACTCTGTGAGTTTATGTAAACGTCACTGCACAACTCTGCTTTAGAATATCTTTGAAAACCATGCATTCCCGATGAACTAGCTGATGAACATCTTATGTTTAGATCAGCTACATCTACGGCGAAAGGAAAAATTATCACACTTCTACGCAACCAGCGCACGTAATTCAGTGAACGTGCATTTGCGGTCGCGGACCCTATGGCATGGAATGCTTTCCATGACAGAAGTGCGAAACTGTGAGAGTGAAGTGACTTTTCGGAAAAAAATTAAAACCCACTTATTCTCTTAATTATTTGAATAAATCCGTAGCATGTGATAAAAAAGTAAGTTGTTCTACTTACATTATAAATTTAATATTAAAACAAAATTTAATCATTTAGAGAATCACTCTGTAAAGCACCTTCGAGGGATATTACAATAATGGCGCTATATAAGAATATGATAGCATTATTTATATTTATTTACGGACTTACTCAGTCCATTCAACAATGGCAAACACATTTCCTTTGAATTTGGGTACAATCGAAACAAAAAAGTAAGAAAAATAAAGATAAGACAAAAAAAATCTACCTCAAGTCTATTTTAGTGATTGTTTGAATCTAGAAAAACTAACACGAAAAAAGTCCAGATCTTGTCTCGAGTTTACAATGCGACACAATCGGGATATTGGCGCATGCAAGCCATAGTTTGTGCTGTGCTGATCAAGGAACAGCGCATTATTATTTCACAACCGGTGGATCGGAACATTGAATGCCACTTGTTCCAGTAACATTGGTATGTCAATTAAGCCATTTCGTAAATTAAACATAAACATGGAGTCATGTTATTTCTACGTTTCTCCGTAAGTGCAGTCTCCCCTCTCGAGGCTCATCATCCATGCTTCTTTTTTAAGCAGACGATGTTGCTCCGATTTAATATGATTTATCCGGCCTCCATAGAAGGGAGACCAGATCACGGAGGCATATTCTAATAGAGAACCAACAAGTGAGCAATAGAGTGCTTTAACTGTGAATATATTAATGAATTTTCTAAATGTTCTTCTAACAAAAACGTGTAAACTGGAATATATTGTATAGTGATTACTTTACGCTCCGTGTAACCGTTTTGTCTGTTTAAGGATGTTCACATGGTCTTCGTTTTTTTTTCTAAAGTAAGCAAAAAACTTAAAAAATTTATATCATTTTATCATATAAATTTCTCAAATATAAACTTATAAACAAATAAATGTATCTTATTAAGAAGGTTATAATAAAAAAAATGCGTATCGGTGGGGCGGGCGCATGATCTTCGATACAAAGCTCTTCATAATTTTAAAATTATGAAGAGCTTTGTACCGAACTTTAAAGTAAAAAAGAAAAATAAATAATTTTATTTAATTACGACATAATAATATTATCCTCTTTTATAAAATTACACGGTTCTTTAAATTAAAATCTTATTTACTCAAGATTTGAAAATTATATTGCAATTGCCTTGAGAATCGTACGGAAACATAATTTCACTAGGTCAAGCAGATATGTCTTATGGTTATTTATTTCAATGAATTGTTAAGTCGTAATGCATCTCAGAAGTCAACTCCAGTTAATCAAATAAATCAATTATTATCTCAGATGGTAAATGCAAATATTTCTAATACAAATATGAGTAATCCACTCACGTTTCCGTAAAATAAACAAAACAAAATATTATCTCTGTTGCTTGTAAAAACTTTTACTTGCTAATTATTTTATCAAATATTTTCTGGAACGTTCGTAAATGAATCATACGTAAATTATGTAAGCATTATAAGTAAGTTATTCGAAAAACACCGATTTTAATTTTTAGTCCATTACCCTGAAAATATCGAGGTAAAGCAAGAAATATGCAATTTAGTTTATATTGTCTTTTTACAATTATTTTAATTTAATTGTCAACATTGTGTTTTTTTGTAATGGTTGTCGTTATTTTAAAATAAAATAGTCATTAGCTGTTCTACAAAAATTGGAACATAATCGAAACATTGTTGATTGAACTAACGTGTGTAAGAAAAAGCATAAAAATTGGAAAATTGTTTTTAGGGGTTGCCTAGTAGGTGAATCGGTTTAGCCGGATGATTCTCACCCACATGATAAAAGTTTCAGCTCTTTCAGATAGAAGAACTGAGGAAATATGGATGTTTAAACAAAGGCAGAATGGTGAATATGTGGCTAATTAATGCTAATGACGGGTCATAAGCCCTGTAAATGCTTTGACAAAAAATATTTTTTTCTCTGTTAAATATTTTATTGTTGCGTATGACGGCTTTATTTATTTATTTTGGTTAGCGTGTGTATTTTTTTCACTAGATACTACGGTAATGTAACATTTATGTCATTCAAAACTATCTGAATGGATGAAGAATACAGTTATTGGTGTGAAAAAGAGTCAGAATGTGTTTTCGAAGCAATGACTACTCTCAGATAAAAATATTGAAAACAGAAATCAAATGGGGAAAAATCCTCTTAAAATTTTTTATATCCTTCACTTGCAGACAAACTTCTAATGTAAAGTAGCAACTCAGAGACGGAGAACATTTTCTAGTAGATTAGAAGTAAAAATATACTGTGCATATGAATAACTGTTCTTCTCCTTCTATTCGGCAAATAAAATTTTAAAAAATGATAATAATCTTACAAACAAACAATACGTTAATTTTAATTAAAGCACAGTGACACACAGTCATTGCAATAAATATACAATTATATTACAAGCGGAAATCACGTTTATCCAAGAAATCAAAGTGATGAATTATCATTATGTACGAACAATACTGCTTCATTATTTAATATCAATTGTAGATGCATTGTTTACTTATTTTAGTAGTTAAAGACATGCAAATGGTTATAATAAAACCTATGTACAATTTATAAAGGATAATCTATTTATGCCGTTACCTACATATTATGTAAAGTGGACCCTGTTTATAAGGTATTGGAGATATTTCATGAATGACTGAATAATTTACAATGGTTTAAATTATGCCTGCATTCAGAA
Source organism: Micrasema longulum (assembly GCF_059751315.1). NCBI lineage: Eukaryota > Metazoa > Arthropoda > Insecta > Trichoptera > Brachycentridae > Micrasema > Micrasema longulum. The sequence goes on from NW_028277505.1 coordinate 63,795, forward strand.
AACCAGGTGTTGAGATCATACGAGTACATAATTACATTTAATTTATTTAACAAAACTCATTGAATACATATATACTGCGACGTTTATATATTCTATTTGCCGCACCTTCTTTTTTTTTTTTTTTATTTGTTACAAAAAGATATAATTACAAAATACACTTAAGAAAAATACATCTTAAAATTAAGCTATAACATGAATTGGAAAAAATGCCTACAAAGACTTCAGCTTGTGAGCGTGGGTCATTCCTTTTTTAATTATTAAAAAGTTAATAGCATATATATATGGTATGACATAAACATGAAAAAAAAGAAAATACAAACTAAATTAACATATGCTGATATTATGAAAACATGACTTATTTGCAGAATGCATTTATTTTTCAGTTTAATAAATTTTTTAAAGAATGTGTATATCTGTTTCTTTCATGCTGATCCAAGACCTCAAATCTAAGTTTTAAGCCAATCAATAGGCTTAAGTTAGCCCTAATAGATTGGCATTAATGAGTAATACTTAATCTTAACATTCTTAATGTCTACTTAAACTAACAAAGTGTATAATTAACAAAAGGTATGTATATAGCATAATCTAGATGGAAATGGCAAGTGTGACATCGCGAGTCAGGAGAGACAACACCGCTAGCTTCTTAAATGCGTGCCCTTGCTGTAGAAACACATTGACAGTACCGTTTAGTGAGATTTCATTCACTGTTCTGAAGATCCTTGGCAGAGGGGAACATAATCCGATGTTAGTTTTATAATTTTCTACAAAAAAGACAGGATTGGTACGCAAGTTACGGCGAGGTATGTTAAGGTTTATCTGAGCAAGGATATGATGGGCATCTATACAGTTAGATATTAATTTGTGCAAGAATAACTTTGGTGCATAAGGTGCTACATTTGTACAGTAATCGTACCGTACCCTCAAACTTTGTGAATTAGGGATCGTAATGGGCAAAAAAGCTAAGCGTAAACACTACGACGCCATCGAATTAAAGTATACATACACATCGGGTTGTGGTCTAGTGGCTAGTGTCGTGGACTCGTGGATCAAATTTGATCCGACGGTCAGATTCTCTGTCATAATTTAATTTCCATTTTCTAATAGTGTGTTATTTACAACTCGTTGAAAATGGCCATCGAAATTGATATATTTGAGCAAATCATAGAAACGTAAAGATTTTTTTAAAAATAAGAAACGAATTATTTTCAATAATCCAGCAAAAAAAATAAATATATGTTTTAAAGGGGATAAAATAAATATTTATTAATTATTAAGCTTAAATTGTTTTTTTTTATAACAAATTACGCGTCATATATGAAAATAACAGTGTACATAGTTTCATAATACTCATTTTTGACATGTGAAATAAAACGCATTTTATTAATTGATATACACGGCACGCAGTGGCTTTTACTAAGCAAAGAATACATTAAGTGTAAAAATAAACACTTCAAATAATATACAGTAGATAAACGAAAAAAAAGCATAAAAAGTGTATATGTACCTACATGTTATAACACGGTGGTTTCACACAATGTACACGCTAACATATTGTGCCTAGACAGACAAGAGATGGGTATTTTGGTTATTTATGTAAAAGAAGTAGCAGTAACAGTCGATGCTTTGTAAATTAAACTGCTTCGTAAAACGGTTTGAAATAAAAAAGTTTATAGCAACGTGGGCACAAAATCTAGTACAATCAGCTACTGCAGCGGTTTCACAAAAAATAATTTGACTGTTACTTGTAACGTGTCGGCCTCGTGGTGTAATGTTCAGCACGTTAGCCTACCAGATGCTAACGTAATAGCCTGCAAGATGTCTTGGGTTCGATTCCTGAAATGGTTGATATGAAATATTTATCAAAAGGGTGTTTTCACACTAGAATATTTAATAGTCCCTGGACTGGTACCTGAAGAGTAAGACTGATCATCTTACCTTCATGAACAAAAATGATCAAGATACAGTACGATTGGTGTATCAATGCAGTTTTTTATGCATCATCAGGTGAGGAAAGGGAATGAAGATGTTGATGATTTTAAATTTCAGTTGAAAATTGATTAACTTTAGTTTTTTTCTGAACATCAAATTATAAATATTAAAAACTTTGATTGTATAAAATATCAATTATTGAATTAATTTTTTTTTCATGAATTTATGGAAACAATATATATATATATACTATAATTTATCAATCTTTGATCATTTACACTTGAATGAGCCTTTATTTTTTTATTTATATAACGGAATAATAATAAATAAATTTATTTATAAATATTACAATTGATTATTTAATTTACTTAACCACAAACTTGTTTATTAGTTTCCTGTAAGGCTGTAACCTCGTAACTGATTTATATTAATTAATACTTTTTATGGAAGTCACAATATTATTTAAGATAGATATTTTAATAAATATAAGCATTGCGGTTTGTTTTTAAACAATTATTTCAATCGCGCTTCATTCAATGATATTCTAAACTACTTGTTTAAGTAATTTATAACTCAGTAAATATTAAATAACTCTCCGTACTTGGAATGCCGTAAAGACAAGTTGTAGTGAAAAGTAAAATTTTAACCTTATAAAGAAAATATGAGGTTTAGAAAGATTTTTCCTTTAAATGTGATGACTCGGAAAAGTAAAACATTGCATTATTTAAAATTACATTGTATGATCAAAAAAAAAACATTTTATTAACAGATATTATATACAATATTTTGAGTTTGTCCAAATTTTTGTAGACAAGGACTGGATTCAACTCCCTGGGGAGCTGTTTATATTAAAATATTACAACAGAGATGAAGAACATTTAAGAGAAGGTAATATGGAAGTCTAGGCATCTACAGGGCTTATGTGTAAAGTGGCCACTTAAACCAGCCATTGACAGGTCATAAGCCCTGTAGATGCCTAGACTTCCATATTACCTTCTCTTAAATGTTCTTCATCTCTGTTGTAATATTTTGATATTATATACTGTCATTAAAAAAATACTGCTCACTTGTGTGAGGATTATGACTACCCATTCTCGATTACGGTGTTTTTCCATGGCTTATTTAAGCTGTGAAATACTTGACAAACTCAAACGACTTCAGAATACACGCATTAGGTATTTGTTTGGTCTTAGGAATTGGCTCAAAATAAGAAAGCGGGTATAATATTACACCAAAAAGTACTTGGTCAGCACCATGCGAAAGAACTGATAAAAGGGTTTGTCTAATAAAAGTACCTGTTTTTTTTGGTCCCGTCAGTAAAATATTTTTTGTAGTTAAACATAACATGACAATACGCAAAAATATCTTATATTTGTGTTATGATAATAAATTGTTCGCTGTCTGGTAACATAACGCGGCCACTTTACGCATGCGCGCAGGCGGGATGTAAAATTTTTGGACACAGTGCAATGTATGCAAACACGATTCACGTCTTCTGGGATGTTTTAATTCTATGGATCCACCTACTGTTTATATTTGTCACTTAACACTTTCCGTAGCTTGAGCCCGTATTCTAATGGAAAATTTTAAAAAAATATATATCTTCAATTTTATCTACAAAGTAAAATTAAATTTTCTGTATGAGAAATATAAAAAAAATTCCTTTTTTTATTTCTAAATTTGTTCAATTACGGGTTACTGACAAAATTACTGTTATTTTTTTATACAAATATACACATTTTCCTAGATCAATTTCGATTTTACTTTACACCGTCGTGATATGTGCCGATGAAGATAGCGTTCGTGATCGCGACCCTGTTCGCACGGTCAGCAAGCGACAAGTGCTCAGTAAGTTGTGGTGGGGGTAGTCGGATGTCACTTCTATTCACTTGCTTTGACACTTCCACTAATTCACCATGTTTACACGCAAGTGGCAAGTACTAAGCATTTGTTACTAAGCTCGTGTAAACCTACCCTAACTCATGAAGCGTCCACGCGGTTCGACTGTAGAATCATCTCCCGCCCACCATCAAAAATGTTTCTACAGTAACGTTCTTTACTTTGAAATCAAGTAAGAAGAAACATTTCCTAACTTTTCCTTAAACTCCAATTTTTTCCTCTCCTTTTATTTCCCTTTTCCGTTGAAAACATGTACGGAAATTAATACATTTAAATACACATATTGCATGTTCTATTTTATTTTTTTCAGACTTTCATATCCCATATCCCATATTAGCTTTACTCAATTTAAAAAATTGTATATTTGTTGAAGTATCAATAAATCTTGATGTATTCTCTCGAAAGATAAATTCATTGCTCTTCTACAATGATTAAAACATACTCAATACACATTTGAATAAGAAGATTTTAATATTTTCAAGAAAATCTGGACTTTTTTGGTTTAAGTTTACAAAAATTTAAACGAGCACTAAATAAATAGTCTAGGTCTTGTCTCGATGTCCCTTATGTTTGTCAATGCTTCTTTGTTTAAATGTTTTACACTATTATTTTATTGTAATATTTAAACCTTATAAATTGTATACATGGACAATGTCCGTTAATAAATAAATAAATAAATAAAATCAAACAAAAATTAAAATCGAGTTCCCGGTTCAAGTTTCAATTATTTAAACACGCATTATCATAAATCAGATTTTTTATTATAGTTTATTTATAAACATTGTAACGTAAGGCATACCTATGTTACCTACCTAGGTATATAAATATAATGCGAAGTAAATCCGCTTCGATAAAAAAACAAATGACGCATCTCAATATGTTAATAATTTCATTTTGTTTTGCTAATAATGATGGTTATCACGCTATTTTTTTGTTGTATTAAAGGTTTGCCAACCGTTCCGGAATTCCGGGATTCTCCCAAAAATAGGCTGACATGTTTTTTTAATCTCCCGACTCCTGGAATGCAGCTAAAATCGATTGCAAGATGATGATTAATATATTTTTATTCTCGTGAGAGCAACGTTGAAAAAGAGGGGGAGAGAGGAAAGAGATATATGTATTTTACATTAAACAATCATTTAAAAACCCCTCAATATAGTCTATTATGCGATGTTTTATTGTTTCGATCATCTGGTAAATTCACACTTCTCCCCTCCTTCCCTTACCTTTATTTTCAATTATCCAACAAGATAAAGTATTTTGTGACAGCTTTTAATAGAGTGCTTTTTTGTTTTGTATTTTTGTGCAACTACTATTGTGAATATTGAAAGTGGAATTCGCATGTTAGTGTAATTAATGTCCTGACAATGATACAGGTGCGTCTCAAAACCTGTAGCGGTTGATGTACCTACAGGTATTTACTTACTTTAAAAAAAAATTCTACGCAAAGTTGATGCTCGAAAATAGTTAATTTAAAACAAAAAATCAGTAAAAATATCAGTCTACTTGTTTTTTAAATATTGATGTTAGAATAATCTATTTAAATGTTATGTTTATAATAAAATTATTGGAAACAAAAATGGTAGAATATCAAAAAAAAAACAAATTAATACGTTTGTAATCCAAGACTAAGGAATTGAACAGCGTCTTTCTTCCACTGCGGAAATCCGCGTTCTCAGGTACTTCGGCTACGTTACAAAGCGAAGGGACATTGAAAAATTGGTGATACAAGAACGACTAGAGGGAACTTGATCTTGCGGGAGAAGTCCTAGTATATGGATAGACTCGGTGACAGAAGCGACTGTCGCCTCTGTTCAGGAGGCCTCCAGAAGACAGAAGCGGATGGAGGAGGATCTTAATGACGCGCTTCCCCCCTGCCAACGTGAACACGACTGCTCTGCCAGGTGCAAACGGCAAGAATAATAAGATATAAGTTTCAAATCTTCAATATAAATGTGTGACGTCACACTCACTTAAGAACTCACACAATTTTGAATGAATTAAAATATATTTTTATTTCTACCATACCACGCATCCAGTATATAATACTGTCGTCATAAGAAAGAAGGACGCATCTAACATTTTTTTCGAAAATGAGTTAAATACAAATTCGGAATCAGGAAAAAAATACGCATCTACTAAATGTACATCTATCTTCCTAAAATAACCACAACCCTATTATTTTCACGAATAAATGAGACTAAATTGCAAAAAGTATTGAAGATTACTAAATTTAAAAGGCTGTTCTGACTTATATAATTATTAAAGAATGATTAAAATATTATTTTTTTCTTCTATTCCGTTTGTAAAAACATCTGAAATGAATGCACCTACTTGTTTTCAATTATTTTTTATTATTTTTATTGTTTTTTATACATATAAATCATATGACACATTGTATTTTACAAGTATTATACGTTGGATTACATTCCCAGGAGTTACAACAACTCAATTTGGGACATAAATAATATTAGAATTTAGAAAATAACACATATTGAGAACAACAAAGAAACAAAGCAAGTTTAGCATCTTTATAACTAAATATACAACAACAATATATACGCCTGAAACATTTTCTCACACAAGTAGAATAAATAAAGATAAAAAAACGCTTTTTAGAATAAAAAAAAAGTAGTGAATCCACTAAGGGAGATAAGGTCATTAACATCACATGCCATGCAGATAATGCTGCCATAGTGATGATGAGAACATATCCATCTCAGTTAGTAAACATCTGGATGCCTAAGAAATGACCGAATCAAAAATTAACTTAAAGATCTGATGGTAATTTCGAAGTTACTTGATTATTAGGTCGGCGTTACTAGTTTAAAAAACAGTAAATGACCAGTAACGTCTATTTTATTTAGTTGAGTAGAATCAATTGGCATATTAACACTAAGAAAGAAAAACGTTTACTTAATTACTAAATAAAAAGGGCGTTTCTAGCTAGAATCGTATTTTCATTGAAGTAACATATTTTCTTGTATTTTTTACTAAAAAGAAGATGAAAATGTTAATTTTTAATTATGTAACGTAAAATTTATTAAAATTAATATATATTCCATTAGGGCAAACCATAATACATCCTGTCGCATAATAATTAACAAAATTTTTGAAGTATTTTTTACACAGCGAATTTTTCGATCTCCGAGTTCCAAAATATTTATTTTCTCCGTTTTTCGTTTTATGTAGAAACGTCCTTCTTTTTTATGACGGAAGAATATTACACATTTTTAATTATAGACCAGACTCGGATAGTATACTTAAGTACTTATGTGTTCTTGAAAATGTAACATACAGAATTAAATGGATTTTTTATAACACGCGTTTTAAATTTGGCTTGTTGATAGCCTTGAAATATGATTTTATAAATGCCACGAAACCGGTCCGCTATTTGAAGTGAAACGCAGGAACGCATTAGACAGACCGGAGTTGCAGAGGAGATGCAGAACTTTTCTGCAAAATAATTCGTTTGAGAAGATAAAAACTAGAAAAAAAAAAAAAAACTTTATTTTAATCATTCAAAATGTAATTCAACCCGATTTGCACCTAACGATGCATTAACAACTGCATTGGTTATTTAATTGCAGCGTTCAATTTAAGAATTTACTACACTTCAGGGTACTCATTATAAATTTTGATTTAGATTCAGATCAAAATTTAAAGTAAATTTTACGTCATAAAAATTCAATTTACTTTGTTACGGTATAACAAATAATGGAGACCAGCTATTTTACGTACGATTGGCATTTGATGCATTCATGTGAGTTTTTGGATACGAAATCTAAATAAAGATTTTTATTAAAATTTAAAAACCAGAAAATGTGCACAAAACAATTGATAAAAAATAAAAAAATATTTCGAAAAAATAGGAAAAAGTATTTTTGTCTAATGAAAAATATTTTAAACTATTAAATGATTATTTTATTAATGAAAAACATGCGATTCCCAAAATGGCGCTATTTGATCATGATATTTTTTCTCTTTACGGAAGACTTTTTACCCAATAAAAAAAACATGAATAATGTATTATTATTATACAGTAATTAAGCTTTTTTTCTGAAACAGGTCGATTCCAAAGTTCAAACCTAAATAAAATTAAATGAAATCTTATTTAGTATAATAGATACGTCATTTCTATACTAGCTACATCTGAAATATTTCTTTGCCATAACATTTTTTTAAAAAGGGATAGCAAATTACAAAACACATTCAGACGTCTCTATTTTATGTCACTTGTTACCATAGATATGACACTAGCCGGTATTTGTCAAAATCAAAAACATGTTCTTATTTATCCACTCATTCCATTAATAAGATTGTATCTAATATATATTTTTAGTTTTTTTACTGATTTAATTTTTAAGATCCTCATGACTTTTTAACTTGTTTTAACTATGTATTTATTTTTTTAAATTTTTATTACATCTTTTACTTTATTTTTTAATATGCTGTTTTTTTTCTTCTTTCTTTAAATATGCTTTTTGCTATACAACATACATTCATTTTTTATTATGACTTTAAATATGTTTCTTACTATGTATTCTGTTTTTATGTTTTCACTGCATTTATTACTTTGTTTTTATAATTTATTTTTTTTGCTACGTTTTTTTTTACTACATTTTTTACTATGTTTTTACTACAATTTTACTAGGTTTTTACTACAATTTTACTATGTTTTTACTACAATTTTACTAGGTTTTTACTACAATTTTACTATGTTTTTACTACATTTTTTACCATGTTTTTACTCCATTTTTTACTTTGTTTTTCACTTTGTCCTATATCTTTATAACTGTTTCTATAAATTGATTACTGTTTTTTTATATTTTTTGACTGTTTTAGAACGGGGTAAATAGCCCTAGTTAGACAGTCAAAGCTACTTTACATAAATTATAATTTTGTGTATGTAATATAATGATAATAAATAAATAAATTAAATATTTGTTTTGTTTTTCATAGTTTCTGTGAAATCAAAGCATTTTTTCATCAGACAATAGCATATTTCTGTAGAATTTGGTTTAAGATATACAATGAGGAACTTCAGACTTACGGGAAATTGGATACAAAAAATGTTTTCTTGCGCGGGGTAAAAATTAGAGCATTAGATAGTAGAGCAAAGTTTCTTGAAACCACACAATTTTTAAAATGTAAAAACGCACTACTTTGAATTGGTTTACTGGTTCATATGAATCAAATATGATATGAGAGCTATGAAAGATTTCCGGTCTGCTTGCCGTTTCTGGACCAATGGGAAGAACCGAATAAGAATAAGCGGAAATGAACCTCCGTCACACGTAGTTATTTCAGAAATACAAAACTTTATAAAATCGGAGCCCCCATAATACGATATATAAAAATTGAAATAAAAACTTGGCTTAGTTCAACAGTTTTTTAACAAATAAATAATAAAAAAAAACAAAAATTTCCTCATTCACTATTAGGTGATTGTACAAATGTACAGGGTAGCCATTAACATTTTCTAACTGATTTAATTCTGAAACATTAAAATTGGACTGCTATTTAAGAATTCAGTTTAAAAGCGTAAACTAAATAATGAGATTCATGAAGCGGTACAATTCATATTATGTTTGTTCACAAATTTGTTATTTCCATGTTGTTAAAGACAATTTTCATACGAATATTTTCATACGAATATAATGCATACATTTTACCTAATAGAACCTTAGAATTATACGAGATAAACAAATTGAATTATTGAAATAAATACATTTTTTGCAACTTGTTTCTTTACTCGATCTTCCGAGCATCATATACAGTGAAATTCCATTACTAAACGATTTTCTCAATTTTAGTGACACATGCCTTTTTACCTATTTGCCACAGATTTTAGGAAGCATCACGTCTGATGAAGCATGGAAGGCGCTTCTTTTTAAGTATCCGTCATTAGCAGAAAAATATAAAAAAATAATTAAAAAGTTAAATAAAAAAACAGTTTGCTAAGAAGCAGAACATTTTCGAGACAATGTAATCGTTTTGAGTTGACCCAATTAAGTATTATAAAAACACGACTCGAAGTGTCACGCAATTTAACCTAATTTATTCATGAAATAATTTTGTTTCTTAGGATAAAGACATATCAATGCGATTTATAGTTTTCAGGTTATCAAAAATACACAGACACGAATATAAAATTAAATTATTACATTTATTTTAAGATATCTTTGTTTACAAATCACGTAGAAATTTAAAATTATTAAATAAAACTGTGTTTTGGGCATACGTAATTCATTTAAATTTAGGTCATAGAATTATTTATTAAACTTAGTTTGAATAAGGTTTTAAATGCTAAAAATCTTAAATTAGCTTTTTTCTAACTTTTTTTATTTTCACTCCCTATTTGCAGCATATTATAGCCACCGTCTTTCGTCCTCTCTTTTTATTTTCTTTGATCAACTAGTTTTCCGAGTTCCACTGGATGCAAACAGTAGACATGCACAGTTGTCGATGGTTTCCATGTATCTAATTAAACTGAAAGTATTTGTGAATTTAAAAAAAAGGATAAAACTATGTATTTTTTATAACACTCTTATCCTCTTTAAAAATAACTCTTTTTAAAAATTTGGTTTGGTATCCAAAGGTCATGGACCAAGAAGTGGAGTGTTATGCTATGGCAAAAAGTACCTGGTCAGCACCACGCTAAGGAACTAATAAAAGAGTACTCCTAGAGGTTATCACTAAAGCCCTTACAGAGCACTGCAGATTGAACAAACACCTTACTAGAATAAACCCTTTCGAAACTTCTAGATGTATCAATTTGTTTCTTTTTTGGGTGACACCATGTCTGTTGGATTTGTTCCGACGTTTCGGCTACCATTGCAGGAGCCATTTTCAGGTTAAACTGAGTGGGTACACTCATTTTACCTTGAAGATGGCTGTTAACAAAATGCGGACTGTAAATTAAAAACAAATTTCATTTAGTTATGTGGGAAAATATTTGAAGAAAGGATAGGAGCATGATATGGATACTTACCTTAAATATGATGTGAATGTTCTTCAATTTCGGGCACTGGATGACAAAATGAGCTATAAAATGTAACAATGTTTTCAACGATGCGCAATGAATCCAACCACTCTTTTTGCAATTTTATGTGAAGTGAAAAATGTTGTATTGTTTTTGTTCTAAATCCGAATCTTCTAATTTTGAATTTCTTCTATCTTGATGTTAGGTAGGTACCATAGGGGTGGGTCAAGGGAAGGATGGGAAAGTAAGGTAATTGGCCAGGAATAGTATCGATAAATACTGTTATTTACTTAACAATGGCTCCTGCAATGGTAGCCTAAACGTCGGAACAAATCCAACGCACACGGTATTACCCAAAAAAAAAAAAAAAATATTTAACAGTGACCGTGAAAACCTTCACTTCTAGATGTATGATCTGCAGTGCAGGTGGGAAAACGCCTATTAACATTATATGTGAGTGTAATGCTTTACATCATAAAATGAGCGTCATCCTTGGGGGACCGCTGGTTGAACTTGAGGATGTTAAAGAACTCGCCCTCTACCTAATAGCCCGAAACTTTACGGTTCTGGGCTTAGAGGGGGAGATTAAGCAAAATGTAAGCTATCGCTTTCCATACAGTAGCCAGGTTTTTATAAACCTGGGTTTCGAGGGCGAGAACTATTCACAGGGACCTGTCACAATAGATTTTCATAGATCGCAGTGACGTCAAGAGCTTGCAGAGCACTGACCTCCACCACTAAGAATAAGGTTTACCAAATGAAATACTGATATAAGATTAAATTCTACTTTTATTTTAAAAAAATATACACATATAAACTAACGACTTTACTTATCTTGCTTTATATAAAAATCCTCATTACTTGCTTAAGTAAAACTATTAGTACTATTATGGACCTATTTCATTAAACAGCAATTATTGTTAGTATATAAGGAAACTTTGTAAATATTATTAAGTTAGTTTGATAATGTCCTAACAAGACAAAACGCATCACTCATACAATCTTGTATAATTTTTTTTTTGAAAAGTCGAATTTAATCCAATAAAGGTACTTTATTTTGGACACCTTACCAAATTTAAATGTTCAATTATAAAGATTAACTGCATACACAATACATAATTAACACATTGTCTATTACAAAATTTTTAACTGATGGCGACAATATGAATATTTGTAAAAAAAAGTTACAGCCTACCTAACATGACCTAATATTTTTTTTACGACTTGAAATGTCCCCAAAATTTTAATATGTGTGTAAATCATAACGTAAATGTATATTGTGTATTGTATTAATTAAAAAACGAAAACAAAAAAATTTAATACCTTCCATATCTAAAACTAAATTAGGTATACAACATTTGTTGGTACCTATTAAGAAAATTTATTTATTATAATATGTGCATTAAATAAACAGCAGACAAAATATAAATATAATTGATTAAATTTATATAGTTCATGGTCATGTTAAAGGTCTTAATAAATTCAATGACTCAGAAAATTTGTCTGGATGCTTTGTAAATAAGTAATTATGAACAAAAAACTTTAATGAGGAAGTTCAGTGGTTATCAAAACAATCCGGAAAATTGTGTTTTTTGTTTTTTTGTATCATATTATCAGCGCTATGATTTTTTAAAGTTTTGAAATTACTTCACCTGAGACGTCACAAGTTCTAGAATGTGAGTTCTGGTGATTGGTTAGTTGGCTTTTTAGAAACAAAAAATCTGTCACATCATTCTATGATTGGTTAATTTTTAAAAACTTTTTATTATAATATTTTATTTTTTTCTTACGTTTTCTATAAACTTCCGCCGTACAATTAAATGCTTTTATTTTTACAGCGTATAAGAAAAAAAAAATATATCCAACTTCCTGTAGCCAAACTTCCACATTATTGAGCGAAAAAAATAGTGTTCCAGTTTAAGCATTTCAATGAAAATTACATTGTGTTTATTTTGTAAATTGCAGTTAATTTTAAGTGGTTCTGGATTGATACTCTGAACGCTCTCGCGACCATGAAAACACTTTTAAAGCGCGTATTTAGTACGTAAATACGAACTACAAAAGCATTTTCTTTAGCCGCGAAAGGATTTTGAATAGCATCCCTGGACTTAATTCCTTGTGAGATCACTATATTTAAAATATGATTTTAATCAAACCAGGGTGTTCCATACATCTATTTATTTATTTATTGTGGATAACTTATATAGCGCCATTTTCGTAATAAAATACCTCAAGGGCGCTTTACATGGTGATTCTACTGTTAAGTTAATTTAATTGAAGCTTTAAATTTGTAATTTGATTAAAATAATTTATTTTGTTGTCACGTGCTACGGATTTATTCAAATGATTTAGATGATTGATGATTTAGATGATTTAGATTTAGATGATCTATCTTGTATAAATAATGTTATCGATCTTTAAACTTATTGTGGTTGTTTTTTTAAAACCATAATTTAAATCAATTTACTTCTTATAAAAAAGTAGTACAATCAACTAATTCTTATTTATCAATAAATTACTAAGGAATAAAAATCAATCTAATTTTAATTTACGACGAAAATATGGTATTGAACAAATATTTACATACTCGATACTCTAAAATCATTAAATTAATGTCTTTATCGAGACTTTAAATATTAACTGAAATATTTTTAATCTAAGAAAACGAGAGAACCCGTTAATATTTTTGCACTTTACACATTTTGTTTTGAATTCGATTTTATAAGAAAAAACGCAAAATTATTCGAAACTGTTATATGACCTGAATTGGTGTGATTTTTGTCACAAAGGTCGATGGAGCACTGACCTCTGAACAAGTTTTTATTAAATGTATCCTGTAAGAAATTTCACAAATTACATATAAAATATACAAGCTATATCTACTAATATTTTTGTATTCCCAATGTGTATTTCTTGTAATAAATACGATGCCTACTTTTTCAACAACTAAACTGAAAAGGGATGGGGAAAAAGTCATAACAAAAAACCTAGTTTAAACCCGGCTGGTAAAATTTATAAATTAAAGGGAAATAATAATAAACACGATTTTTTTTTTTTTTATAGTTCATTCGTTTCGAATCATGTTACTAGAAGACAAATTCTGCTATTAATTAAATCTTCCAAGAACAACTTTTGTTTTTATGCCCCAATGTCCAGAATGTGTAGATAAGTCAATTCGTCACACAACATGAAATCCTTTGGGATAGATCTTCCGGCTTTTCGTAGATCTCTTCGCCACTAAAACAGTGAGGGAAAAAGATGGATTGGCATGGTTTAGTTCGAAGTCTTATTGCGCGTGGTTATCAATATATGGTATTTATTATTGTTTTGCCCTTGTTTTTCTTTGCTACATAGTTTTATGTTCCTTTTGTTCAGTTTCTTGTATTTATGGTTCTTTAGTTGGGTTAAGCCGTATGTGATAAATAAATAATTGTAGAAAAATTCAAATTTGTTGCAACGGAGAGGGAAAACATTTTTGAAAAGAGAATATAGAAGAATGGTGAATGTTACACAGTGTATAAAGTGGCCACTTAAACCAGACAACGACAGGTCATGCGCCCTGTAAATGCATAAGCTTCCATATTCCCTTCTCAAAAATGTTTTCCCTCTCCTTTGCAACAAATTTAAATATGAACAACACCCTAGGGAGAAAATCCAGCTAGTCTGCTAGCATTTGGACATACTCATTATTTGTCGAAAAATTCGCTTAGATTTTGACAAAATACAAGTTTTTTCATATTAAGAATAGCAGCGTTAACATTTTAAGCGTTACTGGTTAAAAGTAAGATTTAAAAAAATTAAGATAATGAGAAGAATCAGTATTTTTTTGGTTTTTTTTCATTTGTAAATCTATCTATCAAACATATCTAAAAGCTTTATTTTTATGTATCGTATTATCTGCGCGAGTTTTGTAACTTTTTAATAACTCCGCCTGTGACTTCACAAGTTCTTGTGGTAGAGTCCTCCCGATTGATGCGTTGGCTTCCCGGTAAACGGGAATCTATCACAACACTATCATTGGTGGATTTTTAAGACATTGTGACGTAGTTCAATGTAGTTCATTATCCTTATTTTTCGTAGGGTTTCTAGAAACTTCGCCATAAAATTAAATGCTCTAACTTTTACAGTGTCGAAGAAAATATTATTCATTTCCGATTTCCGTAGCACTCTGCTTCCTCGATACGACACAACAAAACAAAACATTTTTTCTTATTTCTCCTATATTCATCCCCTCTTATTTTACCCTAGCTTGTGGATTTGTACAATCCGTGTGAAACAAGCCTTTTAGTTCAATGGCTGACTCACGAAACATACTGTATAAAATATGTAAGGGAGTAAAAATTCAACCTGGTCTACATACATTTAGACACACTCAAAATATTGTTGATTCAACTAACTGTGTATAAAAGAGCATAAAAAATGAAAAGTATTTTTAGGCGTAACCTAGTAGATGAATAATTTATCCAGATGATGCCAGGTGTCAGCTCTTAAATCATAAAAGTCAACAGACGGAACAGTCAAAGAAATGCGGATGTTTGAATATAGACAAAATGGATAATGTTACGCAGTGCGTAATGTGGGTACTTAAATCTATCTATTAAAATAATTAGTAACGCGAACATGTTTAAAAAGGCTATAAACAATGGATAGTGGAGCTAGGTAGAAGTAAAATGGATTGTCTCATTCGCCCATACCAATATTGAATCAACTGCTCCACAAGTGTTTAGCTTATGTTAGGTTTTTGTTATTTTCATTGTGTGTTTTGTAATATAAATAATAAAGATGTACATAAATACCTTGTTTTTAAAACTGTCTGAATATTTGTTAATTATCTTCGTTTTTTTATGTTAGTCTTCTTCGTTTATTCTCAAATGTAATTTAAATAAAGTATATTGTTAGGTGTCCTCGGCACGGGAAACCTCAGTGAGGTCACATTATTTTTATTTTTAATTATAGTTTGTAAGAAAAAAATATGAGTAAATAAAAATAAATAAAAAAACCAGTCAATGATGGATTTTAAGCCCAGTAAATGCTTTTAATTTTAAATTCCCCTTTCAAAAGTGTTTTCTCTCTGTTGAAATAAGCTTTTAAAATATTTCCAAACACATATCATATCCGTTTTTTGGGTTTTATCGAAATACGAGTACCTTAACAGAGTTATTAATAAGGATAGAAAAAATTAATATGGAATATGGAATATGCAAATAAGTGAGCGCACAATACGGCCAAATTTTTGAAAACCCAGAAAAAGTATGAAAAATGAAGCCACTGCGGAAAGAAACATTGATTTTCTGAAGACCTTACTTATAAAAATTAAAATATGAAGGAACGGACCCAGACCCGTGAAAAACGATTGTTGTACAATATATACGAACTTGGAAAAAAAACTTTGTTTGCATATGTGAAGTAATAAATAACCGGAACAAGAGGAAAAAAAAAATAGAATATTGATGGCGTTTTTGAGTACAGGTTTTACTACACGTATCCCTTACCCAATGATTTATTTGTCACTGTTGTGTAAAATCACATGTTAAAAGTAAGAAACATGTTATTTACATGCGTTAGATACAATAATTACTAATTAATTAAAAACCTTCAATGATCAGCCTTGAAAATCAGAATTCAACGCCGCCACACGTTACTATGATTTTCTTCAATACAAAAGATGCAACATTATTATCATAAGTCAAAGAACATTAAGAGTTTAACTTACACTTCATTTTAGTAATGTAAATTGGTATGTATCGATAATTATCATGCAAACGCCCGTTGATTATTAAAACAGGGAAAAACACAATTTAATCTATAATAACATACACGAGTATATAATATATATAATACTATGACCATTATCGTAAAATAAATACAAACGTTGTTCCTATACTAGCTTTATCAACATCATTATCATCATACCTCTGTCCGCCCCCGATGGTGCATAGGGCGCTGCATTGGTTCGCTAATGCAGACCATTTTGATTATCTGTTAAATGAATATAAGGTGATCAGACGAACGTGCCAGTCCAGGAACATGAAATTTTGCTGTGTAGAACCACATTTTCAATCGAATGATTACCCTTCATGTAATCGAACTCAGGACCTCAAGCATGGTGGGTCAATTTGATGACGTCATTCAATAACGAGATTTTCGTATAGGAGAAAAAGCCATAAAAAATCAATGAAATACTTTAAAGTGTGGTGCCGATTGGAAGTCGCAAAAAATAATGGAGCTTCCTTAGTTATAATTAAACAGCGCAACATTCAACATTCTGTCTATGTTTGAAGATCACTTACAGTAGAATCATACTAGCATCAATATTTTTTGTAAAGCAATAATAAACAGATTGAGTCATTTCAGAAATATATATATTGGATCATCATTCTTAATGTTGCTGACAGGTAATAAAGCCATGTAAATCTGGGCAGTGGACATTGCGGATATCCATTTACGTTTCTCTGAACAAAAACTGATGATGTTGGTATACGAAAAAATAAACACGAATCAGGTATTTTTTACGCATTTTAAAACATACAATAAAATATGTTTTATATGATAATTTATTTTAATTTACAATATTTTTTTATCGTAGGAACTGATAATTTATTGAAATTTACGTAACTTTAAAAAATAAAATATTTGATAGCTACGTAGGCATATAAATTGCCTCTAAATTAACCAAATAAATAATAAAATGGTTACATGTTTTGTACCTGCAGTAAAAAATAATAAAATGTTATTTTAATAAAATGAATATTGTGCGACTACATAAAAAAATCTTCCGTATTTATAAATGAGTTTTTTACGTAAACGTAGCTCTAAAATAATACATCAATTTTTTCGAATATTTTTCTAGTAAAGTTTGATTATTCAGATACATTTTTTGTGGAATCTCTTATTACTATCTTTGTATACTCAAGATATCTTAAATGTTTTTTTTCTATCGTCAGAAAACTTAAGTAAAGTACTTCGATGCTATCAAAAGTTTTTAAAAGTTACCCGTATGAGTTTATTTATTTTTTTGTTAACGGACATTGTCCATGTAAACAATTTATAGGGTTTAAATTTTTACAATACAAAAATAGTTAAAAACATAAAAAAAAATAAAAAAAGCATTGACAAACATAAGAGACATCAAGACAAGATTTAGACTATTTATGTGGTGCTCGTTAAAATTGTTATAAACTTAAAACAAAAAAATCCAGATCTTGTCTTGAGTTAACAATACGACAAAAATGGGTCATTGGAGAATTGAGGTCATAGTTTGTTCTATGCGGATCTATAAAGGTCATGATTTATTGTTATTTTTGCAAAGCTTTAGGCCCTTTGCGCTTCCATTTGTACAATGCAGAATTTCAGTATTTTTCCGTTAGTAATACATAAATTATAACAATAAATTTCCACAGGGTACGCAAGTTTTGAGCCCTGTTTGAACTCAATAATTGAACATATCTGTTATCGACCCGTCTTAGTGCATAGAGTATTGCATTGTTTGGTGTTCGTATTCAGACATTAAAGTACCTGTATGAATTTGTGGTAACGGACTATATCGCTAGTGTCAGTATCGCTATTCTTCGAACTATGTGCTCAGAGAAAAAATTGATAATTAAATGACTTGGAGACTGGACGCTCGTGTGATAACCTGTTATTGTTATACTGTAAGTGGAGCCCGATCATGGTATCTAATCAATGGACGTTCACATGACAAATTTGCCATGCATTGGTTAAACGCCAACATTGTGTTACCCGCCGTGAACATTTTAACTGCTACCACCGAGTGGAGATAATACGTGCTTATCAGAAGCGTGCGGTGGAGTTTTTGATTAGGGAAGCAGTTAATATATAAGTAAATGGTACATATTAATGTACACTGCCCTTATGAAATTTAAGACAAACTTAATACTATAAACATACGATTGGAAATAGTAACAATAATTTTACATATCTAGTAATAAATTGTAATAACACATCAACCAACTCCACTATAATATATACTATAATAAGTAACTGAGAAGTATTTTGTGGCATTATATTTTATTTGACTAAAATGCAGTAAAGCCAAAATAAACATTATCTTGTTAAAAAACATGACTTTTCAACGAAAAAAAATTGGTCATTATTTGAACCCAAAAAATCAACACAATATGTAGTAGACAATATACTTTTTTCTTATAAAAAATAAATAATGTATTGATGTTATGCTTAAATTTATAAAAAATCATTTGTATTCCTACTCCACCACAAAATAATAATTATAATATTATGTTTAGCGCCAAAATACCAAAATCGCATCTGTGCAGCGCGGCGCGGCATGGCGTTGCGTTTGCATCACATGTAAACTACATGGAAAATAATGTATTGGTATGTTTCGATTGCTTCCGTGGCCCAGTGAGAATTTAAGTCTGCGCCTGCGCCCGGACTGCGCGTTCAGTAAAGCGCTGAAACGGAATTTCGATACCCAGCCAGCCAGTAGCAAGTAGCAAGTAGTACGCGCATAACAGCGCTGGTAAATAGACGCGCTGGGAGGTTATTTTTCTTTTTCATTCATTTTTTCATTCATCATTTTTTTAACAAGGCAATATTAAAATTCCTCCGCAATTTATCGGGACTATTAATACAATTATTATTACAAAATTTGTTTATAGTAATCTAAATGTTGGGTATTATGACTGATAGTTTATTTATTAAACATGTTATTTTATAAACATTATTTGTCTAAATTTAGGGGGACCAATGGTTCCATGTGTTCAATGAACGGACCGCTCATGGTGCTTATCTATCTTTAACTTGGACTTCCGTACAATCCGAAATATCTGTGAAAGGCGTTATTACTTTCATATACTTTACGCTACGAACGCGTCGGTAGCTTAACGTTTTTTACTTATTCGCCAATTCGCCTAGTGACAACGCCTGTGAGCTGGAAACCATATCAAAATTTCGCCTAATTCACCGCCCTAACTACTGTCTTCTGCGCGCCGAAGGAAGACTGACCTCGCGATATTTTGTGACGTCACCAAGACATTCAAGAACTATATTCTACTCCCGTATACGCGAGTCTACACTACACATCTTTATTTTTTCCCATTGGAAAAAAGATAATAAAAAATCTGAATTGTGGTCTCAAAATATATTTATATCTCTAAGGTTCAGTGATTTCACCGTGTTGAAGGATGAACCATTGTAGCGTTTGGTATTAAGAGATATATAAAAAAACTTTCTTGCATCATTAATCAAACCTTCTTTTAAATATGAAATATAATTCTGAATCAGAGGTTATTTTAGAGTACCGATCTGAATTTATTACTAATTATAAATGTATTGGATCTGGCCGGAGACTTTTAATATAATAAAATAACCATCATAAACTTATATCATTATCCTTATTTTTCAATACTTAACATACCTTTTTCCAAATACCGATCGAAATTTATTATTAATGATAATATATTGAACCTGCCCTGAGAGTTTTAATTGAGTAAAGATTCGATTAACACCTTATATTATTTAATATAAATTCCGATACTTAAGATACCTGTAATTAGATTGTTTCTTTATACAAATTTGTAGACGTATATAAAACCTCGCTCCGCAAAAAGAATTTTTCAAACTTACCATAGATTATATGTTGTATATTAATATTAACAAATTTACATGCTTATAATTATTGTTATTATCTGTCACTAAATTCTCGGTAACGACCGTTGTCGTATACTTTTTATTATAATTGTCTGTATTATATATATTTATCAATTATGATTGTTGCCTGATTCATTTGACCAGAATTCGCTGTTACGTATATATTTATGTTGATTAAATAGACTTTATTTTATTTTTTTATTTAGGAAATCAACAGTCCTACATACATATTTATAGTAAACAAACAGATATAGTGTATAAACTCAGAACTAATAACAGATTTCCACAAAGCATACAAAGTTAGTAAAGAAAATATATTACATTTTAAATAAATAAATATAAGTTCATACGTATAAAAATGCTATTTTCATATACTCGTAAATATTTTTCAATAATCAAAGGATTTTTTTCTGTCTTTACATTTTGTATTGTACTTGTATTATAAAAAAAGCATTTTTAAAATACGATGTTTTATTTATTACATGAAACAGGTGGTACCGTCTACAAATCCTGGCTGGCACATGTATTGTTTTTAAACTAAGTAGTTCTGTACAGTCAACTATTTCTGTCATAATTTTGTAAAGCAATTGTTGGTCTGCACACACTATGCGGTATTGTAGAGAAGTGGTTCCAGGGTAGGTGGAGGCAGTGAGAGTTGATACATAAGAAATACCGGTTTTGTATTTTGTTGCTGTCTATAAAATAAATAAAGTTAATAGATCTATTATTACCTTTTCAAATTAGCTTGGCGGAGTTATTGACGTTAGAAATCCACCCGGAAAAATAACTAAATTATGTAATAATTGTAAGACATGTAAAATTTTTTCACCTTCAATGGTGTTCGAATTGAACAATTAATATGATGCAACGCGTATAATTAATTTATTGTGTAATTATAAATATAATCGGGTGGATATCATTTAGTTTCATAATAATGACGTTTATGTGCATAACAATGCAGTTAAAGGCTGTAACGGATTAGGTGTTAATTAATTAATTATCTTAATGAACTTCGCATACCTGTTGTTGCAACGATACGAACAGTTTCTGGTATATGTAAACATAAAACAAATGTTGCAAAACTGAAAGATTTATTTTTATCATGTGTTTGTAATTTGTAAATTTATTTCAATCTTCTAGTACAAATAATAAGTACTGGTACTAAAAATATAAACATATATATATGAAAAAAATACATGTATGGAAACCTATAATTAATTAAAAAATTTTGATTTTTTTAATAGGGAGAAAATGCTTAAAAATGTAACTCCTGTACGCTGTACTGTTAGGCATCTTTATTAAGAAATTAACAATATTTTGAGTTTGTCCAAATTTTTGTAGACAAGAACTGGATTCAACTCCCTGGGGAGCTGTTTATATTAACATATTACAACAGAGATGAAGAACATTTAAGAAAAGGTAATATAGAAGTCTAGGCATCTACAGGGCTTATGACCTGTCAATGGCTGGTTTAAGTGGCCACTTTACACACTGTGTAAAGTGGCCACTTAAACTGGCAAAATTAAGCAAAAACAATATTTAGAATATTTTATTTATTTTTCGCATTCTCATTACAATGCGTTTTGTATTTTTTAAATAATGTTTAAGGCGTTTTAAAACAACAAAATAACGGTGTCAAATAAAATCTGTGTAAGTCAAAATGAAATTTAAAAAAGTATTTTGACACTTCGTCATTATAAATGTTAAAAAAAAAAGTTTTTCAATTCTTACAATCAGCTTAAATATTTCAAATTTGAGGACCATTAATAATATATAATGTATGATAACTCACTATTAGAAAATAGGAATCAAGTTGTAGTAGAGTAGGGTTTGAACCTCGCACCTCTGATCCGTGAGTCCGCGATACTAGCCACGGGACCGCAACCCGGTTCTCTTCCACACATTATTTAATTCATCGCCATCATTCCATGTGCGCTCCCTGCTTGGAGCATATAGTGTCCTCCGAGAATCCGTCGGCTGCCAGTTCTTATCAAGTTCGCGTCCCGTAGTTCTGACACGAACTGCCTGCCGACGAACAGTAAGCAGTGGACGTCCAGGACGTCGAGAACCTGATGCCTTGAAACACAGAATTTTGCTGTTTTACGATTCACATCCGTAGGTGAGAATAGGCGTCATGCTGGCGTAATATCGTACATTATTTAATTAATCATCTTAAACTTATTAACTAAGTAGTCTATGCATGCTAACAAAGAAACGTTTTAATTTAAATTCGCTCAAGTTCATTACAGAAATATCCATAATTATATCATTCGGCATAAAATTGCTGCAAAAGTATGAATTGTTGAATAATTTATAAACTTGCGTATTTCAAAAGTGATAATGACATTTGACATCGTTTTGATTGTTACGAAAGCAAAATGGACGAACGCGTTTCATAACGCAAGGTTCTATTTCATCAGTTAAATTATAATAATTGCATATTTAGGCGGAAAAGTATTGATCCGGTAATCAAGTCCGCCTCGTGGAGTAATGGTCAGCGCGTTTGCCTACCATGCAAGAGTTCTCGGGTTAGATTCTCACCCTGGTTGAGAATATTTCAAAATTCCTGGACTGGCACAGTCAATCCTAGGTGGAGCATGTGAACATCATCAGACGCTTCCAAAGACTCTATCGCTAGCCAGCACTCTCGCTTCCTCCCACGTCAATCTCGCGTCCATAAGATCCACCGAATAAAGCCGAAATATATTCAGCCACCGTCTCCTAGGACGGCTCCTGCTCCTGCCCGCAAGTGTTAAAAAAAGGCTACCCGGGTTTAGATCCATTCTTAAAACGCCCATTTTAGAAGGCTGTTGCGTTCTTTCTCGGACTTGGATGTTAGTTATAAAATATAATTATAATAATTCTCCTCAAACACTTACTCTCAAACTCAGACGTTTCGACTTTTGCATTTTCGTAAAATGTCAAGATTCGCACCCATATAGGAGCTCTGGGATAATACAAGTGTTAAGTATTTGAATTTTATAAACATAGGATTTCTCATGACTCTTGTACACTTAACTCAATTTTGTCAAACATGATCTGTTGGACAAAAACACACTGGAGCGAGGTTTTGTTATTATTTTTGTAAGCGTTTATTTTTGTAAATTTTGTACATACTTAAATTTTGAATTAAAAAAGAGAGGCTTTGAGAGGATCCTGAGAAGCGAGGACAAAGTGCTGGCCTCTGTTCGTACATTTTCCTTCTCACTCTTTAATCTGCATAGAGTTTGTATTCTTTAGAAATATTTAAAATAACTTTCCTCTATTCGCAGCTGACAGGGAGTCCCTCAGGACTCAGCTGCGGATGGATGGTGGGCTTAAGAGCAAATATTTTATTACGATTTTCATCTGTGTAGTTACAATACCCCAGGGAAAAAAATAATACCCCAGGGTTACAATTTTAATATTGATAATTTGAATACAAATTCTGTGGACGAAATAAAGTATCTCGGGGCCTACTTGGATAAATATTTAAATTTCAAAAAATAAAATCAATATGTGATAAAAAAAAATTCAAAAAAAAAAAGATTTATGAGAAGATTACGAAATGTAATTCATATAAAAAGTAGTATTCTTATGTATAAAACAAAAATATGCCCACACGTAAATTACTGTTCTTCCATGCTTTTTTTATGTAATGAAGGAGAAATAAAAAATATACAAATTTTTCAAAATAGGGAAATATCTATTCTAATGTAGAAAGAATGCACAAAGAAATTGGCTTGCTCAAAGCAAAGCAACAAATTAAACATAATGTAGCAATTTTTATACACAAAATAATTAAGGGGATGAATAAAATAAAAACAATAATAAAATTTAACCAACAATGTCATACATATGAAACAAGGGGTAAAAAAAGATAACATTACCAATGAGGAGAAAAACAGAATCTCAAAACTCATTGTACAAGGGATTGAAGCAGTACAATGAGTTACCTCAATAAATAAAGGAAATAGAAAAAAATGGAAATATTTCAAATTAATTGGAAAAAATATGTTATTGAGAAATTTTCATAAAAAAATTGTAATATTATTAAAAGTTTTTATTAGTTCTTAAGATGTTATGAACTAATTAAATAAAGTGTAAATAAATAAATTAATAAATACGGTCACGAGGAAAATTAACAATATCCGTCATTGCCCTTCATATAAATTACCAAACTCACCGTGAAAAGGGCAATAAAAGCGGTAGAGTAAAGTTAAATAAAAATAGCGCTTATGTATTTGAAACTTTTCAAAGATACCCCGTTCATTGCCAAAAAAAGGTTTTTATTTATTTATCTTAAACTTCAAGTACAAATAATAAGTACTTTGGCGGACTTATTGGTAAAAGCAAGTTTCAGTGCGAAGGAAACTAATTGCAATATGTATTTTCTTCTGTTCTGGCACCTGAAGCATAAGACTGATCTTGAGACAACAATTAATGCGATGATGATGGACAAGCAAATTGTAATAATGATGATTGTAATCATGTCCATAAGAATACTCTTAAAACACGATTCCAAATTTTATTAAATTTCTCCAAAGCAAAACGCCCCTACGCTTCGGATTAAAATTTTAGTGTTGCAATTTTTCCGGTTTTGTTCGGTATTTAACGTAGCACTTTCACACATTCGCACATCCGTCATATTATGACGGATGTGTGAATGTGTGAATATTATGGAAATATAGTTATTCATTCTTCGCTATACAAAAGAACCGGTCCCACACACATTGTCTTTGAAGTTCAATTAAGATTCTTTAATAAATGCGACCTTTCCTGTCACAAATTAACCATTTTTCAGGAAGAGTATCAGAATAAAATTTCATGTATCGGTATATCTTCCGTTTTTTCAAAAATATTTTAGCATATTTTTAAATCGTAAGTTTGTAACGACCGGCCGATAAAATCTGGCGCTTTTTTGGGTTTTTGGATGATTCTAGCGCCCATAACGAAAAGTTTACTAAAACAGAAAAGCAATAGAGACACGCCAATTGTAAATACTCATATTGTGTAAAAAGAACATTTCTCCAGTGCCATAATCTAGGCAGAAAATATGGGACTATGTTTGTACGAAGAAAAGTAAGACCGCGTTTTTTCTGAATGTCAAATTAAAATGCAATGAAAAAATTTGACAAATCCGCCAAAAATATGTGAATACATAAGTATAAATTATTGTTTCAGGTCTTTATTTTATTTGCATTAAAATTGTACATGAAAATAAGATTATCGATCTCATATTTTACCCTGAATACTTCAAAATGACAATGTTTGAGTATGTTCAAATGCTTGCAGACTGGCTGGATTTCCTCCCTAGGAAGTTATTCAAATTTAAATTTATTTCAACAGAGAGGGGAAACATTTTTGAGAAGGGAATATGGAAGTCTAGGCATTTACAGGGATTATAACCTGTCGTTGGCTGGTTTAAGTGTGTATATTGGCGACGAATTGTTGAATTAACTATCTGGTAAAAGAAGAAGTATAAAAATTGGAAAATTGTTTTCAGGCGTTGCCTAGTAGGTGATTTGGTTCAACCGGATGAATCTCACACAAGTGATAAAGGTCTCAGCTCTTTTACTTAACAAAAGTCAACAGATGGAAGAGTTGAGGAAATGTGAGTGTTCAAACATGGACAGAATGGTGAATGTTACACGGTGTGTAAAGTGGCCACTCAAACCAGCCAATTACAGGTGATAAGCCATGTAAATGCCTAGACTTCCATATTCCTTTCTCAAATATGTTTCCCCGCTCTGTTGAAATAAATTTAAATACTTAAAAATGAGCTTGTGTTCCTACTGGCAATGATTTATAAACATAATATTACCATATGAATCTCACCCACATCAAAAAAAGGTTTCGGCCCTTGAACTTGAAAAATTACCAATCAAAACATTGCGAATGCTACCCAATGTGTTAAGATGCTCCGTAAACCAGCCAATGAGGGGTCGTAATCCCTGTAAATTTTTTAATTTCCCATTATTAAAATTGTTATCTATATCTGTTGTTATATTATGTTAATCTTGATAATTTCCAATAGTGAAATCCAGCCCGTGTTTACAAACATTTGAAAACACTTAAAGTATTGTTGATTTAACTAACTAGTCCAACATGTATAAAAAAACCAAAAATGTTTTCAGGCGTTGCGTTGCTTGTCGGTGAAATAGTTCAGTCAAATGAATCTCACAGCATGTGATAAAAGTATATTAATAGAACAGCAAAAATTGTATAAATGAATCAATATCGATACAAGTCTGAGATAGAAAAAAGGGAAAAAGGAAATAGGAGATATTAGGTAAGAAAATGGAGACGTTTCTTCATGCGTGATTTGAACAGGGCTTCTGCAAAATTTGATAGTGGATGAGAAATGATACACATGTCGGTGCCAAATATTTAAATCAGTCACTCAATTTGATGGCAAGGCTATTTATTAAATACCGGCATTCAATTGAATGGTTAACGGAGGCCCTAAAAGGTAAAAAGCAACGATAAACGAAATTGCTGAATGTCGCTTAGCCTCTTTAATTTTAATATAGAAGTTAGGTTAGGTTGGGTGCAATCAATTTTTTTTTTTTTTTTTTACTTAACTTAATATAATTTATTCTAACCTTACCCGAGGCTTTTGGTTCAGCCATTTCTAACAGGCTAGCCTTTAACCCGCCAACACGTATAACGTTGAGTTATCACGAACGGCCTTGCCATTCAATTGAATGCCGGAATTAAATGAACCGTCTAGCCGTCCAATCGAGTGCCTGATTTAATGACGTGGCGGGAATATAAATACGACTTAAAGATGAATTTGTCATCAGAATCCTAGAATTTTTAGAAAATTATAAGTCTTGGCATTTCGAATTATCCGTAGTGGTCTTTGAATACTAAAATCTTAATTTATTTTAGTACTCGATTATAAAGATTTTACTAAAATAAGTTCATCAATTCTTGTAGACCTGACGTTGAACGAATATTCCTGTATGTGTAAATTAAATAATGACCCCGGGCCAAAACATAACTTTTCATAATGTACTCTGTTTTCACATTTACTGCAGTGTTGTATCATGTAAAGATCGGTCAAAGAACGCGTCAAAATATTTCAACATTTCAAGTGATATTAATGAATTGAAAATTATCAATTTCACTTTTATTGAAGTTATTTTGGCACATCATAAATATGATTGATAACATGCATATAACAGAATATTTCTCCTTTTAAAAATCATGAAAAAGAAACATACGTATGCCTTTCAAGGATTTTTTTTTAAATAAAAAGAAAAATACTTGAGCTCTTATTTTTTACTCAGATATTTAAATATTCAGACCATTTTTTTAAAGTCATAAATAACTTGTGCAGGCAAAATGGAAATCGAGTTGTGATAGGGTGAGATTTAAACTTCGGATCTTTTCATATGAAAAAATAATAATCTTAAACTCTTATAAAACAGCTTTTTTAAGTATTATTTGTATTCAATGTCAAAAAGTTCAATTTTATGTAAAGCAGTGAAAATATATTAGGATATTGAAAAAACATTTTTGAAGAAAAATATATCAAAATTCGAACAAAAAGTTAAGAAATATGTGTTAAACAACGTATAAATGAACATGTACATTTTTATTATTAGATCACATGTAACAATGTTTTAGTCTGCCCTATTTTAAGATTCAAAATAAAATAACAAAATAAAATCCTTTATTAGAAAATCGAGTGGAGTGGAGTGAAACCTTGTCGTGTGCTATTTAGTCTGTTTGTTTGCAAACCATGCTTGAAGTCCTGGGTTTGTTTCCCGGCAAGGAAAACTATAAATATTTATTGAATAAACAGTAGTTTGAGAATGTTTAAATGTTTGTCAACAAGGTTAAATTTTACTCCCCGGGCAGTCGTCGACATTGGAATTCAATAAATAATTCAATAATTTCATGGTTTCAGATCTTTTATTTCACAAAAAGTCAAAAAATGGAAGAGTTGAGGAAATGTAGATAATCAAACATAGGTAGGATGGTCAATTTTACACAATGTGTAAAGTGGTCTCTTAAACTAGCCGATGACAGGTCATAAACCCTCTAATTGTCTAGGGTTCCATATTCCATTCTCATTTTTTTTTCTTTCTGTTGCAATAAAATAAATATAATTTGTTTTCATCAGTTTTACGTTCAATATTTTTTTTATTTGTTATTTATAAATAATAAAAAAAGTACATATTTATTTATTAGATTTTCAGCGCTATGATACCAAAATGTGTTATTTTGAAATTACTCTGCCCGTGACGACGCAAGCTGTAGTCGGTGAGTTCTGCTGATTGGTAAGTTGACTTCCCGGAAACCCGAAATCCATCAACACACTCTTTCATTGGTTGATTTGGAAGAAATTGTGACCAAATTCAAGGTGTCAATTTTTGTTAAAATCATTTTTATTACTTTTTTCATACATTTTCGAGAAACTTCGCCATATAATTAAATGTTCTAATTTTTACCGCGTATCTTACTAACACTGTAATTCTATTTCTAAAAATCAATCATAATTTACAAAAGTCACACTCACGAAGGATGGGACACTAAAAATAAAATAAAATACTTAAACTCATTAAAATAGCATTATATCACCTCATTAGTTAACCCGAAATTTTTTTGATAATGATCCTTAAGGTAAAAATAACTCCATTTAATTTACTTTCATATAACTTAGAATTATCTATCCTTACCTCTGTTTTGTATAAATACATTGAACTCCTTAATAAAGATACCAGTCTCGAAGATGTCGCGAAAGCGATTAAACCGGTCACTGGATATTCCAAATTTGTGGATTAAAGTATCACTGGTCTTTTATTTATATAATAAATTACAATGAACTTCCATCAAGAATTTTTACTTTCAAACTTAAATGTTTTATGTAATGGTTTGTTAAAATTGCTATTGAAGATCTCGATTTGCGCCTGCGCGGACTTGTGAATTCAGTTCTCGACCACCGCGCCTAAAGAACCAATAGACTTACGCAGTTCCTCATTTTATAATTAGATGGAGCGCAGTGAATATTACTTCAGTGCGTGCGTAACTGCACGGGCAAAAGATAGTGCGTGGGGTTATTGCAATTTTTAGTTTAGTGCAAGTTATTATCGAATGCACATCGAACCCATCTCTGATCGCTACGATTAAGAAGCAAACTAATTAAAAAATATATGTTGTAGTTGCTAAAAATATAAGTTATCTCGAAACTGATTTATTGAAAAAAAAATCTTCTTTTTACGGAAGCATTGGTTCCGTTTAATCCATGGACGCAAAAAACATGGTACCAACATACTGATAAAGATAACGATGTTCGGTGGTGTGGGTAATTTTGATAACGTTTCATGATTTTCCTAATCTTAAAAGCTTAAAAATACTTAGGGAAAATGTATTGATTTTCCAAATTTAGGAAAAAATTCATGATGCCATCGCCAGTATAATATTTAAAACTGTAAAGCACATAGGATTTTTCCGTTAATGAATAAAGCGTGGATTCGTTATGCAAAATATAGTTTGCCCACAGGGAAAATAATTTTATTCGTTTGAATAATAAAGGTATAATACACAATTAACATATTCAATGCAAACGTTATAGGTTTTCCATATTTAAAAGTATTAACCATATGAATATTGAGGTATAAGATGCATCAGTATTGTTAAAGAATAACCTGACAAGTAGTTAATTGATACCCTAAAAATTAAACCAAGGCCAGACGATTCAAGAGCTTACGGCTTATTATCGGCTGGCTTCGATCACTTTACACAATGCAAACCATTCGCAATTCTTTTTAAATTCAATCATATTAACAAATCTACAGTATTTGCTGGTTTTATGAAATAAAGAGTAGAATCCTTTATTGATGCCAGTGAGATTCCACCAAATTATTTAAGTTATTTAAAATAAATTGAAATTGAAATTGGAAATTCATGGAAATCTAAAATAGATAAGTACCTATATAGCGGGTTGGCGCGTTGTCCTACCATTCGATACCTGGCAGGGTGAACGTGAAGATTTGATTGTAAAGATTGTTTCAACCGCAATTTATGATTTTCCTGGACTAACCTTCTTTTTAAATAGTAGTTGATCAAAATACTTTACATTTGGTTTACAAATGCAGTGCGGAAAATGGATTGATAATGATAATTTCGCTTAGGTTAGTGATCAGTGACACGCGACAAAGCCAAATCAAAACTAAAATTAATCAATTCTGTCCTTGGCTGGGAAAAGTTCCGAACACTCAGAAATCGTTGCAACCAACTATGTCGGAATGCTAAAAGAAGACATATTAAAGATTCACTTAATAATCTATCTTCCGCACGTTCTTGGAACTTCCTCCATTCACTCGGGGTGGGCAAAGCTATTTCCACTGTTGATAAAGGTAGTTCGCTGAACCTTAACGAACTAAACTTGCATTTTTCTACCCCTCCGGTGGTGATTGACGAAGCTTTAAAACGCTCTTTGTTACATGATATGAACAATACACAAAATTCTAATGTCCCTCAATTTCGTTTCTCCGTCGTCAATGAATCAGAAGTATCGCGCATTCTGCTTTCTATCAAAACTAAATCCTTCGGCAGCGATGAATTGAGTTTGTCGATAATTCATTTGACTTTGCCTTTTACTTTATCTATTATTACTCACATTATTAATTTTTCCCTCTCATCTGGTTACTTTCCAACCCAATGGAAATCGGCTTTCGTTATTCCACTACCTAAAAATGGCTCCCCAGCATCCAAAAAAGATTATAGACCCATCTCCATTTTGCCTATCTTTTCCAAAGTTATTGAACGAATAGCTTACAAACAAATTAACTGTTATCTGACACTTCATAATCAACTTGATCCTCTACAATCTGGTTTTCGGGCTGGACACAGCACTACTACCGTCTTAGTTAAAATAACTGACGACATTAGACAAGCAATGAATGATAAACGTCTAACGCTTTTGGTCCTACTTGATTTTAGTAGTGCTTTTAATTCTGTTGATTTTGACCTGCTTCTCGCTAGACTTAAGTCCTTAAATCTATCTTCATCCGTGATAAATTGGTTTTCAACATATTTACGTGGCCGTCGTCAATGCGTTAAAATGGCAGATGTCTTTTCAGATTGGATTGATCTTACCGCCGGTGTGCCACAAGGGGGGGTACTTTCTCCACTTTTATTTTCCCTTTTTATCAATCCAATAACAAAAAACCTCCCCTGTTCGTACCATTTATATGCCGATGATTTGCAATTGTATATTCATTTCGAGCCTGTCGACATTGGCGGCCCCCGTGGTGTAGTGGTCAAGACGCTTGACTCACGCACGGAATATAAAGTGTCAATAAATAAAAAAAAAAAATAAATCAGTATTTTGAGTTTTTTTTGCACCGGAACTGGCCAGAAAGCCCAATAAGAGTGGGTTATTATAGCATGGAACACCCAGGAACTAGAATTCTCTGATTTAATTTTGCGTCCACTAGTCAAAAATCTTAGCTTTTACACCACGAAAGCAAAAATTTGTAACACAAAAATGTATTTTACACCTTAAGTCCCAGGGAATTGTTCCGTTTTTATAAATACCAGTTAAAATAAATTTATAATAATTATTTTAGTTGTTGTACAATGGGAATAGGTACTACTGGCATTACAACAATAACCAATGAATCAAAAATCAATCCGCTTATAAATACCTATGTAAAATTAAGTGTATTTATACTAACGTAAACAACGTACGTTATGCGCCCGTATGTACATCATAATATGTATTTTATATTTAAAAACTTAATGCCTTATATTTTATTACTTTTCTAACAATAATTCACTGTTTTATCACAAATATTTACTGTGTTTTACATTTATTACGTTCATCCATATAATATCCAATATAAAATGTGCGTTCCCTTTACAAATGAATAAATAAACAATATTTTTTAGTTTTCGACAGGAAAAACCCATTATAAACTATATTTTGAGTTTGCCCAAATTTTCGTAGACAAGGACTACATTCAACTCTCTGATAAGTTGTCAATATCAACATATTACAAGAGAGAAAAATAACATTTTAGAGAAAGTAATATAGAAGTCTAGGCATCTACAGGGTTTATGATCTTTCATTGGCTGGTTTAATTGACCACTTTACACAGTGTGTAACATTCACCATTCTGCCTACATTTGAACATCAATAATTCTTCAATTTTTTTCATCTGTTGATGTTTGTAAAGTTAAAGAGCTGAAACCTTTGTTTATGCGATTTAACTTCACAAACAGCAACAGATGCTCTTTTCACCTACAGGGGTGCACTTTGTTCATAAATGCAATTGAAAAAAAATGAATGTCAGTCAATATTATTATAAATGGGAAGAAATTATAAGGAATTTAAGGAAATAATCTAAATGGCATCAATGAAAAGCGAATGTTCTCTGTAAACACAAAAAAACAACATCCTTCAATTTTTTGTACATGCATCCTCATCGAATGTAACCCTGGTAGGTCAATGAAAAAAATATTTATGCTCGTAACTTTTTTTTTACAGATTAGATAAAAAATTAAAAATAATTATTTAAGAACAGGCGCAGAGCAAAGATCTACATTTTGCTGAAAACCGCACGTAAATCGGTTAAGCGGTTTTCAAAGAGTTCAGTGACATCACACGTACAGAAAAATTATAAATATAAAGATATGTTTAGTTTCATCCTTATAATATAGAATGCGTTGGTTTACAAAATAAGTTTTCTTAGCTTCCCTATATTACAAACCTAACACTTTTACTCGTTCAGTAGGTATACATATGAAAAAAAAGGAAATGCTTTATAATTTGAATCAACCGACACCATATATCGCAATTTAAAATATAAAATGAATAATTCCCTTTATGATTTCCGTTTCCGCACTTATGGTACATAGGGCACTGCATCGATTCACCAATTAAAGTACTCGTATATCTTGATCATTGGTTCAATAAAATCACAATAATCATTCCATGGAATAACAAAACAATATAAAATTAAATAGTGCACTATTGTCTCTTTCATATGAACCTTATGAAGAGCAATCGTGGTATTCAATCGTATCGCTTTAGTACCTCAATCACAAATAACTACCGACGTGCTTAAAAACATGCAAAGCATTTGAGCGATCACAATGAACAATAATGAACATGCTCAAGTTATCGCAGTCATAATTCAACGCGTGTGTAATCTTTAAGTCAACACTCGTGTCGTTTTGTTTTATGTTTTCCTCGTAAATAAATGCAGTTCATTGGCAAAAAATTGGCGTTTACTATAAAAAATAATACAATATATTACATTTGCAAAATAGTAAGGAGTATCTAATGCAAAAAAGTGGAAATTAAATGACAATTACTATAGTGACTACTTTTCTTGATATTTGGCTTGAAAACCGCCGGATAAATGCAATAAATGGCATGATAAATAATAATTGAAAATAGCAGTTTTGGAATATTTTCCATATTTATACCGGTGAAATTCAAATATGTGATTGTGCAGCAGGATTATACATCGCGTAACGTAAATATTTTGACATTTAATATTAGGTGTTCACGGATGTTGCATTGTGATCGCGAATACGATAAACAACCAAACACAATGGGATTTTTCTTAGAAAGGCCATTTTCGATTGTAATACGAGTATGTTTGTTCATTTTACATGACTTTTTTCTTTCTTGTCTTTCCCATTTTTATTAATCTGATGTGTATATTTGCGAATAAATTGGATACTCTGTAATAATCTCAATGTAAATAAAAATAAATAAATGAAATTAAACTAATAGGTACAGCTACACATTTATTTCTATTGTATATTTATATTTTAAGCAAATTAAACAAACACATTTATTGTAACTTGAACATCAACATCACCATTCCCTTTCTGCATTTAAAGTTGCATAGAGCACTGCATTGGTGTACTTATCGCAGCGTATCTTGATTTATTTTTTGTTACGTAAAGGTAAGATGATCAGTCTTACGATTTAGATGCCAGTCTAGGGCCTATGAAATATTCTAGTGTAAAAACACCCTTTCGAATAAATGTTTCATGTCAACCATGTCGGGAATCGAACCTGAGAACTCTTGCATGGTAGGCAAATTGACCACTACATAATAATCTACAGCTACAGTAATACAAGAATTGATCTAAACACATATTTTATAATATTCCCAAGGAGTTTTGGGGAAAATCTAGGAAAACTTTAACCGAAAGTAAATTTTTTTATAAAATTACACATTAATAAAAAAAAAAAGGTTTAAACCTTTTTTAGAATCCAAAGCGAAAACAGTATCCAAAATTACAATATAGGTAGATACTTACATTATAAATATTCTCTGGATCTACTAAAGTAATATTATTTATTCAAAGTATCTATGTCATTCTTGATAAAAATATTATTTTTATTCACACGTTCTGTTTTTATATTTCAAAATTGGTAGGTACTCTAAATTTCAAACATATTTGTGTATAGGTACATAATTTTATATATAACCTACATAATTTTTCCCGTTTACACATTTGTCTCCATTCAAATATTTGGTTTTCTTTGTCTGAACTAAGGCATGTAATTGGCCTGAATTTCAATTGTTTATAAGAAAGCAAATATTGCTGTTAATGAATTATTTGCTATATAGACATTATACTTTATTTATAATATATAATATGTATAAAAATAACTGCGAAATCGAATAATAAACATAGCTGTGTTTGTGATTTTTTACTGTTTAGCTAACACCACTGTAGTTTTATTAGATAGTATGGTCGACTTGTCGGCCTCGAAGTGTAAAGGTCAGCGCCATCCAATGTAAGAGGTTTCGGGTTCGATTCCCGGCGATGTTGACTGAATATTTTTTTTCAAAGGTGTTTTTAGACTAGAATATTTCGTAGTTCCTGGATTGGGACCTGAAGCATAAGACTGATCATCTTACCTTCATGTAACAAAAATGATCAAATGTTGTACCAATGCAGTGCCTTATGCATCTTTAGATGCGGAAAGGAAATGATGAAGATGGTGAATATGGTAAAACCAAACCGTTTGGTGGATCTAAATAATTTATTGGTGTCAATTATAAAATTTAATAATAGTTAATTATTAGAAAAAAATGTCCCTAAATAAAAACAATAAAATAAAGATAGAAAATAGTAATACTAAAGTGAAAAAACTAGTTAACAGATGTTTCTTGTAAAAAAATAATTAATAAAGACATCTTAGAAATCGTACAAATATAAAAAATAATAATAGCAAAGAAATGCTCAAATAAACAGTATTTCCTATAGTCCACTCCTGTCTAATTTTAGTAGTGCACATGATCAAATTACCCCTTATCCTCCACTCCATTCAACAACACAAAATACCACACGTCACAAAGACTTTATTTATCACCTATATATGTATAAGATTTAGTATTTAGTATACACATTTAAACTTATAAAACCGAATGACATTCATTATTATACTAAACCTTTATAAGAAAGCTTGCGTAGCTTCAAAAACGTTCAATAATAAAATAAATATTATGCGGCTAAAAACAATTCGTTTATATTTTAATCTTAATTATGAAATGATATTTCCTTACCTTTTTTTACGTTTACTGTGTATTTGATGTCACTGAACTCGATGTCTATAGGCTGCGCTTTAGGAAGTTGGAGCATAATGGACCTACACGCCCTTTCTCCATCTTTCCCATTGCTGTTCCCACTAACAGTTCCATTCAGACCTCCTCCCTTCAACTTGTGTCCTATCTCCCGAATAAAATCTAGAGTCCCGAACATCGTCAGGCCTTCCCTTTATCCTCAGATTCAAACCGATCAATTTATTCGACCTTTGATGAACGCACTCCGTACTTTTGAATATTTTAAAATATATAATACTAGTGATTAAGCCCTGCGAACAATGGCGCGACTGTCGTTTTAATCGAATGAAATTTAAAGGTTTTTATTACGTTTCATCACGCATTGATCGTAATTCAAAACATTGAAAAACGCATAGGCAATTTAAAATGCGTCAGTTTTATAGTCTAAAGTTATGTTTATCAAACACATATCAACTAAAATCCGCACTAGGCACTTCAATTTAAGGGTTAATCACATCTGCGTTATTTTATTCTGCGTGATTTTTAATAAATATTATTGTTATAAGACAACATTCGGAGTTCGCTGTTTGCCTCGGTAGTTCAACTGTAACAACACTATATACATGAGTAGGCTGTGAACAGAACCAGTTCTACGGCCGTGCTTATCGCTTGGCTTACAAGACCGAACTGAGTTAAATAGAAAACTTCACATGCACTGGGACCCACGTGGTTTGATATCAATAATGACCTTTTATAATGCTATCAGTTGATTCATCACCAAACATCGTTTACATGGAGACATTGGTGATTTCGCAGAAGTCATTGATTGCTGTTAATGCGAGGGAAGATGCTGTAAAAAAAGAGTCGAAACTTTAACCCTAAAGGTCAAACCGCACTATTAGTAGAACAATAAGTTCATGCTTCTATTAGCTAAGACAAATCAAATGCGTACGAAAAAATTTACCGGTTGATGCCGCCCGTCAATCAATAAATGCTTTTGTAGTGTCTAGAGTAGATTATTGTAATGGTATCTACGCAAGTCTACCGATGAATAAAATGACTCGCCGACTGTCAGTATAAAATACCATCAGCATTCCCCTCTCCTTACCCAGCGGTGCATAGGACAATGGATTGGTAAATCAAATGCAACGTATATCGATTATCTATTATATGAAGGTACGGCGATCAGTCCTACGTTTTAGTTGTCAGTCCAGAAATAATTAAAAAATGCAATTTAAGCAATCTAGAAAAAAACAATATTTCACATCCACCCTGCCAGAAGTTAAACCCGGGACCTCAATCGTTCCCGTCTTGTAGTTTGGACGTCAACTATCGACAAACCGTCAGCTGTGGACGTCCAGGACCTCCTCAAGAACCTGCTGCATATTTAAGTAGACAAGCTTGACTCTCGGGAGGCGTCCGTAATATACGACCCAAGAGGTATCATCTCTACTTTATGAAAATTGTCGCTGGAGGTTGCTGCATATGTTGTTTTTTTTAATTTTACTTGAACAATGCGTTAATTTAAAATGAAAATGTTTTTTGATGACGTTTTTATTTTCGTTTTAAAATAAATTATGCTCATATTTTGACACTTCTCATGTAAAAATAACAAATATTCATGTGTATTCATGTGCATCATTTATCAATACAACATTCCTATTCACACAATCATTAACATCTCGAAATGAGACACAAAACGAAATAGTATAAATTATTAAGATATAATTATCTGTGGTCTTACAATTTAATTTGTTAATACACATACACAATTTTCCAATATTTAGTTATTTTCCATAGAAGGTAGGCAGATAACACTAAAATACTTTTGATACTATTGATTGATTTGGTGTTTATTTTGTAGAACTCTATATTAAAATTTATAATATAAGAAATCAAACACTGATTTAAGTCTACTGACCACTTTATTTTATTTTTACAAAAATAAAAACAAAAATTTCGTGACAATTATTTGAAATTTTCGTTTTTGCATGTTAGGGCATTCGTTTGAAAATGCCCTAACAAGATAAAAATAAAATAAAGTGTTCAGTAGACTCATATCAGTGTTTGATTTTTTATATTTTTGGTGTTATTTATTTAATTATTTTTTTTCACCACAACATATTATGAGTATACTTTTGATACTATTGAGTTTATAAACCATCATCGAAATCCCCTTACACACACGCACACATTGATGCATAAGGCACTCTATTGGTACATCAAAAATATATCTCCATAACTTGTTACACGATGTTATGATAACAGTCTTTCAGAGCTCCGATTACATACAACAAAGAGATTTTCATTTATCTGGAAAGTAAAACAGAATTTTCTGTCTGATAATGTGTATATATTTGTACAAGAATTTGATTTATCTTTATCTTTAAAATGTACATGTCATATACGAGTATATGAACGTATTAATATTTTTAGTTCTATTCTTTTTTTTAAACTTATAAATAACTATTCGTAGGTATTCATTTATTTTTAAATTCTATATTTGACTTATAACTATTACTCAACTTTACTTACCTGTTCAAAAATCATTTTCAATTAATATGTAAAAGATTATTGTCATCAAAAACGTTTTACACTTATATGTTTATAAATGTGTATAAACTACTTTAATTTAGAGTTTTACTTCGACCGGTTTCGAGGTTACTACCTCATGGTTTAATTCCTGACGATGAGGTAGTAACCTCGAAACCGGTTGTAGTATAACTCTAAATTAAAGTGGTTTATACAAATTTATAAACATAAAAAAGTAAAATGTTCGTAAATTCAATAATGTATTGAATAAGCAAATAATGAAATGAGTTATATTTTAACTCAATTCCGTCAAAAGTCAGGTTAAAATTCTAGTTATAAATATTTATTAATTATTATTGCTCATAAGTTAGATTTCCAGCACATCTTTACGGTGTATAATATTTATTATGCACGCGCAGTTCCATTAATTTAGTGATCAATTCTCTGCATTATTAATTCCATTGATAATATTATCACAAATTTTTACATGTCATTTTTTTTTTCATATTTGATTGTCATCAATACGCCTTCAGATGAAATGTTGGTGATTTTTCACAAATTATACAAAATGATATTATTATTTAATTTTTGCGTACTATGAATTTAATAGTTCAGTCACCAAGGTACAAATACAAAATAAAATTTATAATTACGTGAATGTAAAATTTTTTCGTTCATATTTTTTGTAATACTTTTTTAAAAATATTTTTTAAAAATTTATTTCTTAAGTTAGCTTATATTAAAACTAATATAAACTATTATGTACATTTACATCATCTATATATATTTACATTTCCTTACAGTAACTTATACATTTATTTTTAAATTCTTTCAGACACTTTTCATTCTTCATACATTCAGGCATCTCATCATACATTTTTAAACCCTTATACATCAAACAATTTTGCGACTCAGCTCTTTTCAATAATGGTAGTCTTATTTAATCCTTTTGTCTAGTAGCATATTCATGACAATTTTTGTTTAAGACAACTTTATCCTTAAAATATTTTGGTAATTTATCGTGAAAAAATTTTTGTATAAATATCAACATATTAAATTTAAGTCTCCTTCTTACAGATAACCATTTTAGTTCATCTCTCATTTTTTTACATTGCTATATTTATTTTTCTTAAGAACTATTCTCATCGCTTTATATTGTAAAATTTCTAGTTTATTTAAATTTCCTTCGTTTGCTAAAAATAATATTGTTGAGCAGTAATCTATATGTGGAAGAATGATTGTTTTGTAAATTAGTTCTGCAGTATCTTTATTTAATTTATTTCTCAATCTACTAAGGAAAAATATTTTTTTTGATATTTTTTTATTAACGTGTTCAAAATTTGCATTTAATGTCAATTTTGAATCAAGTATTATCCCCAAATATTTCATTTCATTAACCTTTTCTATGGTTAAATAAAATTGTAACAAAAAATACTTATGATTTATACTTTTCAATTTTATTTTTATCAGTGCTTTACCGAAACCTAAAAGTATATAAAAGCATTACCTTCTCAAAAGGTTACGGATATATAAGTTTGAGTTCGTCGTTTTAATAGTATAGTGCTATAAAATTTAATTCCGGTAAGTAAAAGAACATTTACAATGAAATTAATGAAAATATTGGCCTTTTAATGGGTTTTGTATTTAAATATTGGGTCAAGTTCTTAAAAAGCCACCGTTTTGTATTTATTGGACTGATAAAGGTAGATACTCTACGAGGTTAGCGAAGGACCCTTTAGTATGGTGGATTTGCACTTTACTTGTTTATGGTCTGTTGCATTCTATTTGCAAACCTGTAATATTCAACATGCAGGGTTGCTAAACTCTGGACGTCTGCATTAGTGATGCACTTAATTGTCGAATAATAAAATAATAATCGACTAATCAAATCGATTATGACATTTATAATACCCTGTCAAGATCAAGGCGTGGTACAGCTTATATTGCTTGCTTCACGTGCAAGAAGTCCAAGTTTGATTCCTGCTAAGATTACAAAATTTTTTGTAGGTATTTTCAAAACTGCGTTCTATGTGTCATTATTCATTATTCAAGAAACTGAACTTCTCGAGCTGTTTTGGGAGATAATAGATTAATATCTGATTAAATTTCGGATACGCATTAATCCGCTCTTTTCCTTCTTCTACTGTCAGGTTTTTTTTATGACTGAGGGTCGTTTTTTCTAAAAGTTGAAACATGCACCAAATTTCTCCACGCCTCTCTATCTGTAACAAGGTGCACCGCATCCGAAAGGGTAGAATTGGCAGCCTTCTTAACCTTATCGGCCCATCAAACCCTCAGTCTTCTTTCAGGCACGCTGTCCAGCATGACAGTCATTTTGATGTTCGTATATTCTCGTCTCGATATATGGCCAAATATACCTAAAATGCTTTGTCATCATAAAGTCAAAAATTTGGTGTTCATTTGCAGTTCTTGGAGTATGAACAAAATCGATATTTTCATCTCCAAAAGCTTTTTCTCCTGAACCACATTTAACAAAAGTTTATTTTCCTTCCATCCATTGCCTTGATTTTCCAAATTTCGACTCCGTAAAGAAAAATGAAAAGGATCAACGCGATCATTAATCTGATTTTAACTGACCTAATATGCCCAGACTGCTTCATATTTTCATAACAAGAATTTTAATAGCTGATTTTGCCATTCTAAATGCGGCCTCCGTGGTGTAGTGGTCAAGACGCTTAACTCACGCATGGAAGGTTCCGGGTTCGATTCCCAGTGAGAACACAAAAATTAAAATGTGATTTTTCTCAAGCCTGGGTGCTCTGTGATGTAATTCACCACTGTTATTAGGCCTCCTGGCCTGTTGTGGTGCAAAAAAAAATATGTAAAAATGTAAAATGTAAATAATTGGTCAAAATATAAAATATTTTTAATAATCTTAAAAATGATTTTATTTAAATACAGATACATGGAATTTCTGTAAAAATCAAATCTTTAAAAGTCATGCTCTAATAACTTTTATTACCAGCTTTGGTTTTTGGATTTTACAATCGAATTTTTACATTGCTTATTTTAAAGCTTTATTATCTTGACGGATATTATTTAAATTGTTTTATAACGCAATATTTAATTTTTTTAACAATCGGTTATCGCAATTAAATAAATCTAATTGCTTCGTTATTATAACCAGTTATGCACATCACTAGTCTGCACTTACGCACGTGACCATGAAACCACAAAGCCTACAAAAACCTGAACTTGGTTTATATCAATGTTAATAACATATTGTAATTCGCAAAGAGCTTTATAATACCTAATAGTATTCTGGTCCGCACACCAAAACAAATATGTAGTAGGGATATTTTACTACTGTTGCACTTTTTAGCATTACAGTATAATAAAGTTTAATTCATACAACTCGCAGTTTACATTTTAAAAATAATATTGATATTTGAATTTATTTTTCCACCCCATTCAAACTCAGGTATTTTAATATTTCTTTAATTAATAAAATAATTTAATTTGAGAGTTGTTTGTGTAGTAGTTGGTGAGAATTTATTGTCGTATTTGGTAGGAATATGAATTAAGAAACACGGAAATCAGGTAAAGCCGGTGCTATATTGAAGATATATTAATATACATAAAGGTGTTTCGGAAGTGTATTAGTCAATATTATTATCTGGTAACAAGATATACTTGTATATATAATACAGGAGAATTCCAAGTAAAGGTCAAGGAGAGTATATGGATAATCTTAGGTGAAATTATTATGGTAAAAAATACAGATTTAATTTCCGATGAAATCGTTTTTATTATAACTGTCATAAGATGCATTGAGCAATGATTTTTTCACACAATACAGATATTTACTGTTGGCATGTCTCGATTGTTTTAATTTTTTTATGGGAGCTAGAACCATCCAAAATCCCAAAAACACGCCCAGGTTTATCTGCCGTCTTCGGACGAACGGTATACAAACATCGTAAATAATTTTGAAAAACAGAAAAAACGACACAGAAAATTTTATTTTGTTACTTTTTCTAAAAAAACAAACTTCCAAATTGGTTGAGTTTTGGGGTGGGAAAAAAGGCAGCGAACGTCAGTTTTGTCGTTTTCGGTTGGCCAAAATCAGTTCGTCGTGCGGCTGTCTTTTTCGCACTGCATTGGGAAGCCACCTGCTAGAGAGCGTCAGAAACACAATGTTCAAATACCTATTAGTCAAAAATTTTAGCTACCGCATATCCTCTTGAAGTTGAAAAATCAAAAACACCTTGTGTAAGCAACTCTGTAACACGTATGTAAATTGTAAATAAGAGCACGACTATAATCATATTGTTTTATACCTAGAGAGTAAGCAATATCAGGCGTTTACTTCCGTGATTGCATTATAAGTGGCACACTGACCTCGCAAAGATGAACACATACGAGTATGTATGTGTTGTACATTGAGTTACTTATCTTAATAATGACTTATCTTCTGGACATAGATATTTATTTAGCCAGATCGAAATTAGACGGTAAGGGACATATTGATAAATTATACTCGATTTCTGATTTTAATTTATCGGAACAGATAGAGAAAACATTTTTGAAAAGGGAATATGAAAGTCTAGACATTTACAGGGCTTATGACCTGTCATTGGCTGGTTTATGTGGCCACTTTACACACTGTGTAACATTCACCATCCTACTCATGTTTAAATATCCAAATTTCTTCAACTCTTCCATCTGTTGACTTTTGTGAAGAAAGTTTTGTGTGGCAATAAATTTAAATATGAATAACTCCCTAGGGAGGAAATCCAGCCAGTCTGCAAGCGTTTGGACATACTCAAACATTGTTGAATTAACTACCTGGTAAAAGAAGAAGTATAAAAAAATTACAAGTTGTTTTCAGTGTTGCCTAGCAGGTGATTTGGTTCAGCCGGATGAATCTCACCCGCATTATAAAGGTTTCAGCTCCTTTACTTCACAAAAGTTGACAGATGGAAGAGTTGAGGTAATGTGGATGTTTAAACATGGGCAGAATGGTGAATGTTACACAGTGTATAAAGTGGCCACTTAAACCAGCCAATGATAGGTCATAAGCCCTGGAAACGCCTAGACTTCCATGTTACCTTCTCAAAAATGTTTTCCCTCTCTGTTGCTATAAATTAAAATATGAATAACTCCCTAGGGAGAAAATCCAGCCAGTCTGCAAGCATTTGGACATACTTAAACATTATCAATTTCTAAGTCTAAAATGCATTAATTTTCAGTTGTATGTGGCGGATAATTATTATGTAACCTACAAAATTTCACACAAATGTGAAAAAAAAACATTAAAAAATCCACTGTTTGTGCCTATTTGCCCGCCTCGTAATGTTTTTATCTTCTGGATACAGTAAAACTACAACTACCTAGATTAATGAGTGCCAGTAGCTCAATCACTACTAACTACCGACGTGCTTAAAATCATGCTAAGCATTTGAGCGATCACAATGAACAATAATGAACATGCTTAAGTTATTGCAATCATTAGTCAACGCGTGTGTAATCTCTAAGTCAACGCTCGTGTAGGTTTGTTTTTTGTTTTCTTCGTAAATAAATACAGTTCATTGGCAAAAAATCGGCGTTTACTTTAAAAAATAATACAATATATTGCATT
Organism: Micrasema longulum; assembly: GCF_059751315.1. Taxonomy (NCBI): domain Eukaryota; kingdom Metazoa; phylum Arthropoda; class Insecta; order Trichoptera; family Brachycentridae; genus Micrasema; species Micrasema longulum. The sequence goes on from NW_028277505.1 coordinate 107,902, forward strand.
TGCAAAATAGTAAGGAGTATCTAATGCAAAAAAGTGAAAATTAAATTACAATTACTATGGTGACTGCTTTTTTTGACATTTATCGGCTTGCCAACCGCCGGATAAATGCAATAAATAGCATGATAAATAATAAATAAATAACTAAAAATAGCTGCTTTGGAATATTGTCCATATTTATACCGCTGAAATTCAAATATGTGATTGCGCAACAGGATTATACGTCGCAAAACGTAAATATTTTGACATTTAATATTAGGTGTTCGCGGATGTTCCATTGTGATCGCGAATACGATAAACAACCGTGATGAGAAATACTGAAGCATGTCCAGCCAATTTAATTGCAGAGTTAAATTTAAATTAAAATAAATACAGAGGAACTTCATTCATCCAAACTGCAGTCATTCGGATTGCCATAATCCAGATCGATATGGGGAAAGGCAGCTTTTTGACAAAAATCACAAAATGTATTTAATTTGAGATAAAATGTTTAATAAGAAATTAAAACATCGAGCCATAAAGCAAAAAGCAGTATTAAAAATATTTCAGTACGAAAAACGATATGTTTTTCAAAGTTTTCTTAAGCAGTAACACAGTATCTATAGATTCATAAGCAAAAATACGGTGTAGTTTGTAATTTTGATTTTATTTACAAAGGATTCTTTCAATCTTTTGTTAACGTGAACTGTAGATTTTTTTCTACATGAACACCTCACTAGGCATAACTTGTGTGGAGGCATTTATTTACATGATTTTTTTATATTATGTGCTCGTTACAGTAGTTATTAGCTAAAATAATATATGCGCATACATACTCGTAAATATGTGCATAGATGTACACAATAAATAGTTTATAAAAAAAATAATAACAAAAAAATCATAATAGTAGTATCATAACCACTGTACATAGGTAATGTGCAAATATTGATCTGAGACGCATGCCACCATCGCGTCGCGGGCTACTTGGCTCCTCTACACCGGCCAGCTCCCGTTCCTTATATGGGTACATCAATGTTTTATATGATAATCAAAACACTGAATGGATATAAACATAAACATAAATAGCAGACATGCAACGATAACTTCAGAGTTCAAATAGACTACTGTTTTGGTGGAGTGACCATCTCAAGGCAGTTCTCGAGACCCAAATTCAGAAGCCCTTTTTTAGCAAACCATGTATTTGCAGTTTACTTGTATTTAATTTTAAATCAAGAGGTATACGGTTATAAATTTTGAGAGCAAGGTACATGTGACTCCTCTGACCAAACGATGTGGTTTTTTTAGATGGCACGAATAGTTCTCCTTTTTTATCTTGTTTCATAGATTGCATGATATTTATTCTCACCATTTTTATGTTTGAGAATAAGAAATGCCCTATCGTACAGTTTCCCGACGTGCAGAACGCCTACTCGTTTAAATACCTCCATTTTGGGTGTTCTGATAAGGAATCCGAGTAGAGCCTTGAGTAGATACTTTTGAGCAGTTTCCAAGGTATGAATAGCACTTTTGCTGGCTCCACCCAATGCAATTATTCCAAAATCTATAATGGTTGGAGACATTGATTAGCATTCTTGATTTAAAGTTTTTTTTTGTCAATAATGGTTTTATGCTTAAAAAAAATGACGTACTGTGTTTTTATTTATGATTATTTACAGTTTATTAAAATTTGATAGATAGATAGATATTAAAAAAGTGTCATATCTCAAAATATGATTTTTGGAAAAGGATTTTTTTGCTTATAAGGGCAAAATACTGCTTATTACCAAGTTTGTGCAAAGTAGCCAAATACGTAAGTGAATAAATTAAGTAATTAAAAATGGCACTGCCTGTGTTTGTCGCGTGCGAGTTTAAGGTATATAATGTTGTATGTAAGCAATCCTTGAATAAATGAATTTAAATCCTTTTTGGGATTCAATAATACCTTTAAATTGGACTTCCGTATCTTTTGTAGGTATCCACGTTGTGTATCTTTGTAAATAATTAGTTAAGGTAGTAATTACATCGTCGCATCTTTACATAAATTTACATCCATGATTCAGAAATTCTGATGTTAACTCCTTACGATTTATTACAATTACTTGTCAATGTAAATTGTTCATGAATCAATGGAAATTAATCTGATGATTAAATAAACATACAACAATAGATGCAAAACGCAATTTTTTACATGTTTGTAATAAAACATCAAGTGATTATTGCAACAACTCCCTCTGTCCAGAGAAATTGAACAATGATTTTAGAATCTTTCACTCCACAATCCACAATCCAAAATTGAAAAAGTTTTGTTTTTTTTACAATTTAAAAAATAACGGCTTTACTTTTTTATCAGACATTATTTTCTAAATACCAAGTTCACGAAATTTAGGACGGTAGCGTACACAAAGTTCTCAACCCGCTTAGCAATTATTGCTGGAATAATTTTTAATACGAACCGATATGTCTAGAACTCTCAAATATCATTATCATTTCCTTTCCGCACCCAATAGTCCATAAGGCACTGAATCAATTATCAAGTTTAATCAAACAGTAAACTATTTACCCTTAAGATGGCTCTAAAAAAGATACTAAAAAAAGATACATTTTGAAATCCTTTATGTTTTACAAGCAGATACTTTAAATATACATTTTTTTTTTCTATGGTTTCCCGATCTCTATATTAGCATAAACTTATTGAAAACACCAGACTAAAAAAAGGTTACCCCTTTTTATTTCCAAAATATAAACCGTGTCTCCATTTTTTACTGAGAATGTGCACCTAGGTCAATATTTACGTACATACTCGTACCTACGCAGAACGTAAACAAAAAACTTTAATTATTTACTAACCGAAAAACAACTGTAAAAAACCAAACGATGGATGTTTTAAAGAAATTTCCATATTTTTATCCAACCTATTTGGAATCCCATATTATTCGAGGCAAAAGGGCCGCGGTAACTAAATTAATGTTGGTAGTAGAAAAAAACATAAAACCACTCACCCTTCCTTCGACAGTACACTAATTATGCAACCAAGCAAATCCCACTGTAGTACTCTCCAAACTTTTGCGAATAATCTCTTCGGAATAAATCTTAGGTAATAAGTACACAAGTCCAATTTATTTTTCATTGTATTGCACAATGTAAATGAAATTTAAAAATTCATAAAAAAAACAAACGTAATTCTATCTATTTTGTGTAATTGTATAATTTATGAAATAAAAGTTTAAAAAAAAATATTTATGAATGTGAAGTTGTATCGACAGATAACCTTAAATTGTATGTTTTCTGGTATGTGTCTGTGTTGAATTATCTAATAAAATAAAATAAAATAAATAACACCGTCACCTTGGTAGTTGCACAAAAATAAATAACTAACGTGCTGATACGACACATGCTGTTTGAAACTTACAACAAAGTGCAGTGATTATAATAATTTGAAATTTTTCTGTGAAATACGAACTCTTTTGGGCTGTTTGAAGCTTCAGTATGACATTAAAAGTATTATACAATGGAGTAAACAAACTAAAAAAAGTAAAATTGTTCTTCAATGTCTCTAAATATTTTCTTATATCGTACACAAGAGCTAACAAAACAATTTATTTGTTTTGTATCATGAATGGAGTAAACTTGAACAAGCGTCGACGTCCAGGGATCCAGGTTTACTCGGAGAAACTCTTTTATCTTCTGGCTCAATGCTAAGTGTCGTGGTCCCCGGGAATATCATACACTAAGACTAGCTGCATGATACGTATCCATTTCTCCCGGTTGTGTGCCAAGTTGAGGGCCGTTTTTAAGGAAGGCAGGATTACATTGTTCTCGTGTGTTGTGGAGTGGTGTGTTGGGGAGCCATCTGCCGCGTATAGCTTAAAATATGGATATTGTATTGTATAGGTTAAAGAACGCAGTTATCTAAAAGGCCAGCCAGCCAGCCATAGAAAGGTGAAACAGAGATAATAGCACTTTTGTGAAAAGAGTGAATAATTAAATCTACACAACAGTTGGAATGTTTTTTGCTTTAAGAAATGATAAATAACGCATACATTAGTTTTTTTCAGAATGCAAAAAACAAAATTATGAATTTGACCAGTTTCGATGATTTTTAATGTCTGGCTGACCACATAACCTAAGATTTGCATTTTGTAGAAAACAGCAAGAAAAACTCTAAACTAAAACTCTTATGTATGTTGTGTCATTATGTATTGAACGTGTTATTTTATATTTATATTAGGGAACTTAATTGTAAAGAATCATTTAATTGATTTGTTAAAATAACTTTAAAATTAATTTCATTTTATATTAAAAGAATTATGGTATTTTTTTGAACTCCGGCTGACCACACAACCTAAAATATGCATTTTTCAGAAAAAAGCTAGATCTTATATTAGATAATATGTATTAAAATTTTCAACAAGTTGTTAATAACTCACTATTGGAAAATAGGATTTAAGTTAGGGTAGAGTGGGTGAGTAGCTTTCCAAATTCTTAAATGACTGTAATTTACTGACTCCATTACAATATGGCTTCAGGAAGAATTCAAGTACAAAAAACGCATCCTTTGACTTTATTTCTACGATACAGAAACATTTAGACCAAGGTGATTATACTGCTGGTGTTTTCATAGACCTAAAAAAGGCTTTTGACACTGTGGACCACAGCATTTTGATCGAAAAACTTCAGTATATTAGTGTAACTGGAATACGTTTAGAAATTTTTAAAGACTATCTTTCAAACAGATCATCTTTGGTAGAAGTTGGAGGTAAGTTTAGCAATTCTGGTAAAATCACCTGCGGGGTACCTCAAGGGTCTATACTCGGTCCGTTGCTATTTCTTATATACATCAACGATGTGACAAAATGGGGCATCAAAGGAGAAATACAGCTTTATGCAGATGATACGACTATTTTATATCACACTAAAAACAAACAAGATTTACAGAAGATGGTTGAAAGTGACGTTTTACATCTGGCGGAATGGCTGCGTTTAAATAAATTGAGCTTGAATGCAAAAAAGACTCACTACCTTCTATTTGGAAACAAGAGTAATGAATCTATTGATGTCTTTATTGGTGTTGATCGTCTGGAGAAAAAAAATAGCACTAAGTACTTGGGACTGTTAGTGGACTCGCAGCTTACTTGGAATGAACATGTTGAGCGCGTGAAAGGAAAGATTGTCCCTGTAGCTGGAATACTGTACAGATTTCAGAGAATGCTTCCAGTTTCGCTGCTTCGAGCAATCTATTTTTCTATGGTCCATTCGCATTTATCATACCTATGCTGTGTTTGGGGTTTTGCAACTAAGAGCAAAATTTCTGAGGTGCAGATTATTCAGAATAGAGCGATCAGAAATGTGTTTCACCTACCGTATGATACTCATGTAAGGGACATTTATTTTGAAACAAAAATCATGCCTTTTAGCATGCTTTCCTATTTTGAGATAACTGACACTATCATTAATACTACTCTCGACTCAATGCACAGTAACACAAAGCCAGCTTTCATTGGAGACATCCATCGGTACAGTACTCGATCAAAAAACAATATATATATTGGATCTGTGAAGTCTACGAAGTTTGGTACTAGATTTTTACAATACATAGGTTTCAAGGAATTTAATAAATTGCCACAAAAATTTAAAGTACCTATTTAAAAATATAGAAACAGGACGTGCGAATTGAAGAATTATTTTTTCCAGAAGTACTTTGAATAAATAATGTTAGTTTATAGAGAATGCGCATCTTGAACATATACCTTTTAATATTTCACCGTTTTTGCTTGTATATGTAATTTTTAATACTATTTAAATGTTATTTGTGTTTTTTTCTTTTTATATACTTTTTTTGGCTTGTATACATAATTTCAATTTTTTCAACGTTTTTGATAAAAAAAATTAACCTGTATTGGGTGTGCGCATATTTTGTTAATTAAAAAAAATGATTTTATTTTGTACTAGTTCAGTATGTATATATACATCCATGAAATTTTTAAACTTTTTCAATTTTCTTTCCCAGATTGCATAATGTAAACATTATTTTGAATTTATTTCCATGCCTAGTATTCTGTTTATTCTGTTATTTTCAAGTATTTTTCATACCCTTTTTAATTTGTAGTATATCATAATTTTAATTTTTCTGCTTTTGTTAAATAATATTATAGTTTAAAATTTAAAAACGTCTCTAAAAAAATTATTATCTGTATGTCCCTAAATGAGTTTTTTTTAAAAAAACTCCTTGGGAATATTGTATATAATTATGTATAATATGTTTTCAATATAATAAAAAAAAAAATAAAAAAAAATAAAAAAAAACATATTTTTTATGACAAATGTTCTTAGATTAATTTATTTGTAAGTTCAAAATGCTTTTGTTATTATCCACTTTAATTTATTTACGGGAACTAGATTTCTAGAGGCATTTATCTTCCCATTAGCATTTAAACCGTAAGATTTTTCTGATGTAAGGGGTGTTTTCTGCAAATTAATAAATGCTGTTTTTGTGATTTTTTCAGAAGGTGATTATTACGGTTTTTTGTATGAAAGCGGGCTAGCTGTTTACAGTAAAACATACAATTGACCTTATATATTGTGGACTGGCTGCTTTTTGCAAAACTACGTTAAATTAAATTGCTCTCGCGTGTTATGGACGCGCCTTGAGAACAACGTTTATTTTTTGTAATTATATTGCCCAGCCCTAGGCAACCAAATGCATATTTTTGATGAAATAATAAAAAAAAATCTGCACATCGACAAAAACTAGTACAAAATATAGATTTTTTACTTGTAATCTTTCCGTTAAAATTTTTCGCAACCCAGAGGGAAAACATTTTAAGATGGAAATAGGGAAGTCTAGACATTTAAAGGACCCATGACCTGTAATTGTCTGGTTTAACCCTCGCAGTAACAGCGTCATTCTTTAGGTACACGAAGATTAATAATAATATCTCGCTATTTTCTTCCAACCTGAACAATTTTTTGCATGCATATAGCAAAAGATATATTTTTGACGAAACAATATATTTTTTATGTTTGTAGCCTACATTTGTGCTGACATATCGTATATGTTTTATAATGACTATTTTCTTAATGGTTTTATAATTAAAAAAAAAACACATTAGTTGAGTGTTATTTTTATATTTATTATGTGTAATTTGTGAATTTTTCTCATATTATTATTTATTTTATACGTATTTTAAATTTATTTTACACTCCCTGAGCCCCAATTTCTGCCAGATTTCCGTAACTACATATTTTTTTTGTAAAATGTTTTTTAAATTTTTGTAAAAATATTTTTAAAAAAAGTAGAATTTACAACTGCAAAAAAAGGTATTTTTTTACTGATAAAAATAGCTCTCTAGTTAATTGAAGAAAATAGCTGAAACCTCTATTAACGGAGGTGAGATTCATCTGTCTGAATTATTTCATCTACTAGCCATTCTAGGCAACCCCTAAAAATACTCATCAAACTCTTTTTACTTTTTTGTATGCGTGTTAAATCATTGATATTTTGAGTATTGTGTATGTCCAAGTGTTTGCAGATAAGTCTAGATTCGGATAACATTAATTTCAAAGTGCTAAAAATACTGTTGACAAATTTTAAGTAAAACCAAAAATTAATTATAATCCATAAAGTGACATCTTTGCAATTTCAGGATAAACAAAAAATTCTGCCAATAGTATTTAGGTTCATCATTCAGAACTTAATATAGTATTCGCTAGATGGCAGGCAATTTAATTTATTACGACAAACATATTAATATTATTGTCAAGAGATAACCTCTTATTTACACAGTACACTATTAGTAACATCTACTGTTAACAGATGTCACTACTGTGATATTTTTTTCCGAATTAGTAAAAATATATATTTTTTAAAGTACTAACTTAACTATGTTGGTAGGAAAAAATTATTGAACGCCAATTTCCCCTCATATTTCAAACACAAAGGTCACTTCCTTCATACTAATGCTTTTTGTCCTTCTCGCCCGTCTTTAAATGATTTGTTTTTTTTTTAAAGAATTAAATAATTATAGATTTCTATGGCGTTTAGCTTCACACACTCGGTATGAATTTTGTTAAATTAATTAAAAATAACTTAAATCGGTACTTTTTAGAGTCAATATTTTCATTTTCATAAATACGTTTTTAAAAGTTATGAATAAAGTTAATACATAAACTTAATATAAAAAAAACCTTTAAAAAGCCATTGATCAAATTGGAAACAAAACTCCGTTATAAAAATTTAAAAAAAAATTAACAAACTACAACAGGGATGGAAAACCTCTGTGAGAAGGGAATATGGAGGTCTATTTACAAAGTCAACTGATTGAAGAGTTGAAGAAGTGTGGATATTAAAACATGGGCAGAATGGTGAATGTTACACAATGTGTAAGGTGGCCACTTGAACGAGCCAATGAGAGGTCGTAAGCCCTGTAAACGCCTAGACTTCCATATTCCCTTCTCTAAGATGTTCTCCATGTCTGTTGTAATTTTTTAAAACATAGTGACTCCCTAGGGAGTGAAATCCAGTATTTTGTCTACAAATATTTGGAAAAACTCAAAATATTGTAAAAAATAATTTATAAATAAATGGCAGTTAGTTAAATCTTGTGTGACCTAAATATTCCGATTAAAAAAAAATAATTTGTCTAAGTCTAAAGAATGCATGTTGTATGTGACAATAATATGCTCATGCTGACGCAAAAAGGCAGCTTTCCCATAAAAAATACCAAATTGAGCAAAAAATCTGTACGAAAAACGATATGTTTTTTAAGTTACATTATTTCTAGAAATTTTACAGTGTGTACGAGTATCATATAAAGTTGATGAATACTCAAAAGTATCATAAATTAAAATATGACTCGCAAATAGCTGCCTTTTTTTTCATGAGGGCAGAGTACGTTCGATTTTTACGGGTAGACTTAATATTTTGGTTTTCAGAGCAAGGCATCATTTTAAACAAAAATTCTGAAAATCTCCCTGTAAAATAAGAACCAAGATATAAAATGTATCTTCATGTTAAGTGAGATTTAAAAGTGTACGTGTTTTCATAAAGAAACATTTTTTTTTGTGGTTTGTAAAATCTGATAAGTAAAGTCGGCCTCGTGGTGTAGTGGTCAACGCGTATGCCTACCATGCAAGAGGTCTCGGGTTCGATTCCCGACTTGGTTCACATGAAATATTTGTTTGAAAAGGAGTTTTTACAGAAGAATATTTCATAGTCCCTGGACTGGTACCTGAAGGTAAGACTGATTATCTTACCTTTACGTGAAAAAAAAATTAAAGTTACACTGCAATTGGTGTACCAATGCAGTGCCCTATGTACCATTCGGTGCGGAAAGGGAATGATGGTGATGATGATGATGATGATAAATAAAATAAACAAACTATGTATATTTATGGATAAATAAAATAAATTTTTAATTTATGGGCAAAAAATTTACATTTCTTATTTGTTTTAGAAAAATAAAGTCTTGCTTGATAATGATTTTATGGTTAAATCTCTACAATCTAAGATATAACTAATAAATGCGTTTGTAATGCCTAGAGTCGATTATTGTAATGGTATCTTTGCAGATCTACCAATGCAGTTGCAGCGAGACCTATTTTCAGAATCTCTAAGTTCAGTCATACCACTCCACTACTTAATGAATTACGCTGGCTACGTTTTCCACAGAGGGTGGAATACAAACTTTGTTTGCTTATGTATAAATCACTGCACAACTCAGCTCCGGAATATCTAAAGGAACTATGCATTGCAGCTGACAGGCGTCTTACGCTTAGATCAGCTACTTCTACGGTGAGAGAAAAGGTTATTTACCTCTACTCAAACAGCGCGCTAAATTTAGTGATCGCGCATTTGCGGTCGCAGGCCCTATGGCATGGAATGCTCTTCCAGCAGAGGTGTGAGGCTGTTAGAGTGATGTTTCGGAAAAAAACTGAAAACCCAGTCGTTCTCTAATTTTTTTGAATAAATCCGTAGCACGTGATAACAAAATAAGTTGCTTTAATTAAATTAAATGTTTAAAAGCTACAATTAAATTAATAATATTGATGTTTTTTGTTGATATTTCTTGATAAAACTCCATAGTTAATGATAATGATAAAATTTATAAATAAACTTATCAATGAAACTTCTTGGTTTAGTTTTACTTTTTATTATTTTGACCAACGAGCGCTTTCGCCTAAGTAGGCATCTTCAAGACTGGTGATTTGTTTACAACGTTTACAGCTTTTATACTATTCTTAACATATTTTGGAGATAAGATAGAACAATATTTTAACAGGGGACAGAAAACATAAATATTTACAACTAGTTTGTTATACAATTCATTTTTGGGAGTTTTTGGACCGAAAGGGATTAAGTTTTATTATTTAAAATGTGGGAAGAGAACACATGGCGAAATACAACAGTGTGGGGAATCTACATTACGAAAATGGCGCTTAATAAGTTACCTATCCATAATTATGTTCCTGCATCTTATGATAGGTATAAATTATTTGAATTTGTTGCAACAGAGGGAGAAAACATTTTTGAAAAGGGAATATGATAGTCTAGGCATTTACAGGGTTTATGACCTGTCATTGGCTGGTTTAAGTGGCCACTTTACACACATTGCGTAACATTCACCATTTTGCCTATGTTTGAACACTAACATTTCCTCAACTCTTCCATCTGTTGACTTTTGTGAAGTAAAAAAGCTGAAACCTTTATCATGTGGGTGAGATTCATCCAGTTGAACCAATTCACCTGCTAGGCAACGCCTGAAAACAATTTTCTAAATTTTTATACTTTTTCTTTTACCAGGTAGTTAATTCAACACTGTTTTGAGTATGTCCAAATGCTTGCAGACTGGTTGAATTTTTTCCTTAAGGAGTTGTTTATATTTAAATTTGTTGCAACAGACTCCTATATTCTCTTCTCAAAAATGTTTTCCCTCTCTGTTGCAACAAATTTAAATATGAACAACTCCTTAGGGAGAAAATCCAGCCAGTCTGCAAGCATTTGGACATACTCAAAACGCTGTTGGTTTATACCAAATTATATTCAAACATTTATGTTAATTAACTATATACCGTCAAACCGGTATACTTAAACCCTACGGGGTTACTTTGGCCCAAATCGGATTTTTTAAAAAACTCTCCGCCCTGCGGTGTGAGCGTAATTTATGCTCGTATTTCCTACTTATATCGATAGATGGGAGGGGAGTACTGTACTCGTTCTGGAATGATTTCTGATTGATTGGTACAATGACAGTTTGTGACGAGTTTTAACAAGTTGTGGGTAAATTTTAGCCGTTGAAGAGCTAGTGCAAACTTCAATATGGAACTCCATTTTTTGGTAAGTTTACGTTGTATTTGTTATTTATTTGTAACAAGTAAGTAATTATAAATACGCGATAACAAAGAACAGGGCAATATCTTTAATACTTTTATCTAAAAGATGACAAACAAAAAGTCAGTATACTATAACCCGAAAAATGGGTTACTTTGCTTCTAGAGCCAAACTAACCTTTTCGTTTAGCTTTCGAACTAAATTTTAATACTAATTGCTGTTTTTATTACAGTTACACCATGCCTACTGTAAACCGACAAAAGCCTGGGTCCCGACGCTTTAAAGACTACACAGATGCCTTATTACAGGAATGTTTACAGGCCATAAGAAATAAACAGCTTACACAACGGTCTGCTCATACAAAGTACGGAATATCACAAAGCACTTTTGAAAATAAGTTAAAAAACTTGAGGATGAGCAATCCTGGGCGCTGAACAGTGTTTTCATCACCTGAAGGGGATTTTTTTGTGGCTTATATAACCGCGCTCTCGGAATATGGATTTCCTCTTTGTGAGTTTGATCTTGTGATGATAGTCAGAGATTATTTGTAATCTCAAGGAAAGCAGGTTGGACAGTTTAAGAACAATATTTCCGGAAAGGAATGGGTGCAAAATTTTCTAAGACGGCACGGAGGATTGACAAGAAGATTTGCTAATAATATCAAAAGAGTACGCGCCCAGATATCACAAGTAGTCATTTCAAACTACATAGAACAATTGACCCCAGAGTTAGACGGAATTCCCCCCAAAAACATTTATAATTATGATGAAACAAACTTGTGCGATGATCCTGGAAAGAAAAATATTATCTACAGGCGTGGGACCAAATACCCAGAACATATAATAAACTCAACAAAAATGAGTTTTTCGGTGATGTTTTGTGGAAATGCAGCGGGTGAATCTGTTCCTCCGTATATTATTTATAAGTCAGAGCATTTATGGTAGAAGAAATCCCTTCCTCATAATAATTTTAATTGTTGAGCCTAAAGTAATTACGATTGAATAATAATTATGTTCTCTGCATATAAAAAACGAAGAATCATCAGTATTGATTATTACAAAACTTTATTTTTGTTACGAATTTATTTTTTTCATAATTTTTTACTACTATGGTGCCAAAACACTACTTGTTTTACATTTAAACTTGTCTTTTATTAATGGGCTATCAATAGAACTAAGTAAGATAAACCAAAGACATTTCAAACATGAGATTTGTTATAAAAACTGGAATGGGCTAAAGTAACTTGCCTTCTTAAAGCAACATTGTCCCAAACTTAAAAAAATAAAATAAAAGCACACTCTACTATTTAAGTCGCCGTTTTAACATAATCCTGTTTTTCGGATCCCGGAAAATGCCTTAAAATAAAAAAAGCAATAAATTTCGTAAATACTGGGAAAGGGGGGGCAAGGAGAAGAAAAAAAAAATTTGAGCCAAAGTAAATCGTTTTTACCGGTTCAATTTTTGCATAAATAAAATATCAACAAATAAAAAATGGTACGAAGAATATAAGAACAAAAAAATCGATGCGTTGGTTGGTAGTTGTTTTTTAAAATATTTTTTGCTTTATTGAAATAGTTTTTTTCCAACGTACCGGTCTCCATCTTTTTGTTCTAGAAAAGTCCCTGTGTAGGGCATTGTATATCAGGTAGATAGCCTTACGAGGAAGCTAAGCCAAAGCAAGGGTCCAAGGGGGAGCAGGTGTAGCTGGAGTTTGCAATTATTCCAGTACATCTTATTGTGGAGCCTGCTCCACAATTCCCTGGAATATTCCGGAATGGACGGGGCTAAAAGAGGAACACCATTACTAATTTAAAACAAACAAAATACTACATTTTATTGCTATTTTTTATAATTAAACTTACTCCAACATATTATAAAGACATTGATAGAGATACTAAAATTTCAATTGCTTTCTTAATTATTTTTTTTAAAGTTTTTGTCTCAAGTGAAGCGCTTCTGGCTAGTCACGTGAATTCATTACTTCTCTAAACAGATTTGAAAATGATTTAATATGAAAATATTGGGTATCTCATACGATGTTCGGGAACAAAATTATGTTTATAAAAAAGTATGTTTACCCGCTGTGAAAACTCAGTCAAGTTTTCCTTTTTCTGTGTAAATACAAATGAATGTAATTAAAACACGGATGGAGCACATTTTAGAAAAGGGAATATTTAAGTCTAGGTATTTATAGGGCTTATAACCTGTTATTGGCTGGTTTGAGTGTGTAAAGTGGCCACTTAAACCATCCAAGGATTGGTCATACGCCTTGTATATGCCTAGACTTCCACATTCTCTTCTCTAAAATGTTCTCTATCCCTGTTGTAATTTGTTAATCTTAATGACTCCCTAGGGGGTGAAGCCAGTTTTTGTATACAAACATTTGAACAAACTCAAAATACTGTAACAAATTTATGTGTTAAAAAACTTTTTCAATGTATACATCAATAATATAAGTAAGAGCCTAACTAAAAATTATTGTTTGCTCACATTAAATTATTTATTTATTTATTATAATAGAAAAATAAACAATACCACGAGTATTAAAAATATTTTTAGTCTATCCTATTTTTTGGATGGACTCAGGGATTTAATGGCTTATGACCTGCCGTTGGCTGGTTAAAGTGGCTACTTTATACGCTGTGTATCATTCAGATTTTGTCTATGTTTGAAAATCTATATTTATTCAATTATTCCGTTCTAGAAATTTAAAAAAAATTAAAAAGCTTAGTCACAAAGGGTTCAGCTCATTAACTTCACAAAGATCAACAGATGGAAGCATTCAATAAATATATATGTTTAAACGTAGGCAGAATGCTGAATGTTACACAGTGTATAAAGTGGCCACTTAAATCAGCAAATGACAGGTCATTAGCCCTGCAAAATTTCTGTCTTTAAAATGTTCCTTTTCTCTGTTGTAATATATGAGTAAAAAATGGTAATTTGAATAACATTTAGTGTTTCAATAAAAGGTTTTTTTATATGTATACTGTTTTTTTATTATTACTTGATTCTTTATGTTTATTAAAAATAAACATAAGAGGTAAAACAGAGTATTGAAAAATAAAGCAAAATTACATAGCAATCAAATACATATTAATAGTAAAAATAGTAAACAAAAAATCCCACAAAGGCATGGCCTGTTCGTGGGTATACCTACAAGAAAACGTTAATGAATTTTTGCTTCTATAATAAATAAAAGACAAATATATTTTTTTTGTGTAACATAAGAAAGAGAAAATAAAATATTCTCTAAAAGATTATATGGTATTTTTTTAGAGGGTATACCTACACAGATAGATGCAACAAAATCAAACGTTAGAAAATATACAAGTACATCGTACACTGTATTGTACTATTAGGAATAATAGATTAATAAAATATTTTTTCTAACGTATACATTGCATATTATATTATTGTGCATGTAAATGTTTTTTTTTAAATGCCAAATTAAGATATTATTATCATATAAGCATTATTTGGGTCGAACGGGTGACTGAAAGCCATTCGTTTGAATCCAATGAAAAGGAAAAGCCGTTTTTCTAGCTAAAGTCAAAATCAACTGGCATTATTCTTACATGGGTCTCTAAATATACCAACGGAAGCTGAAAAACTTATATCTTGCTCTACAGTTTGGAAGAAAAATGAAGGCATTTATTAGAAAATAAAATAAGAGATTTGTTGACTTGTCATAAAAACGTATTATTTTCTTATCATTAAAAAGGTCAAAGCTATATACTCGTACATCTGTACAGCGAGTACTTATGTATAATATTCATGGCGGTTTATGGTTTTTGTAAAAATACCAAGACGGTATTATCTATTCATGTTAGAATTTGAATAAAAGGGAGCATCTAGAGGCCTTAACGGACGTTTACCTAACAGTGTCAATAGCCCTAAACCCTTTGTCCTTATATGGGGATGAAACAAAAGCTTATCGAACTTGAAAAGGGAAAGTAGGGCATTGAAAAAAGGAATATTGAAATTGTAAGGGGACGTGAAAATGAGATTAACGGTTGAATTATATTGACCCATACAGTATTATGAATAAAAATCTGTGGTTTTTTTTATATCGTTTGCGTAAAAACTGAGATTTACAGAAATAAAATTAATTTATTCAAGTTAAATTAAAATTTTAGGATTCCACGTGTATATCACAATGAAGTTTAATTAAATAGACTCGTTACAAGCGCACGTTAGGTAAAATATCATTTTTTTTTATTATTTACTTTATATTTAAATAACAAATATAAGTTTACAATATTACTGCTTAATACAATTTTCATATCAATTAAATTCATATATTTACATTAAAGCTTCCCGTTACGTAAAAGAAAAAAAAAGTCTTGTGTTCATAATGGCGAGTGACGTCTTACAATAGTTTGTTTATTTTATTTTAGCTATTAATATTTTTAAGATAACATATAAATTACAAAAAAAACATTATATACCGTGTTTTCAATCAGTGCTACACAAAAAATAATTACAAATGTAACTTTTCACTTCTTTCTTAAATATGTTGTATCCCTGACTGCATTTTTAATTTTTCTTTGTTTATTCCATTAAAGAAAAATATTCCTCTGTAAGTATAATGATGTTGTGCTGTAGTTGTTTTTAACTTGGGAATTAAGATTCAATAAAAAAAAAAAATTAAATCTAAAAATTATACAAGATTTTTATTAAAAAATATTATACAGCATATTCAGTAGAAAGTTTAAACAATTCAAGAATAAATGAAAAAAACGAAATTAAATTATAAAACATTCTACAGTAATACAACAAGAAAATCATAAGTACTGTTTCATACAGCTGGGCAAAGTGAACAAAAAACTGTATATATTATGAAATGCATGAATAAATAAATAAAATTACCATTCACCATATTTGAAAAAGTTGATTTGATTTAGCGTTGATACCACGAAAATAAGGCTTAAATTTCCGTGCGCGATTATAATAGACACACGCATGTAATTACTTCTAGATTGTCAATATATTAAAACAGATTTATAAATTTCAAAAATATATCTATTTTACGCCTCCACTCGCGCGCGAGTTATATCAAGAGTATTAAGCAATTAAAAAATATTTTCGTATTAGTTTATGTACAAAAAATGTAACGTTAACTAGTAAAATTAAAACTACATAAGATATTCCGAATTCAACGTTTGTTAAATTCATGACCTAATCTTTTTAGTGAAAGCATTATTATTTTTTCTTCTAGACTGTTGTAGCAAAGTCCAAAGTCCTTCAATTTTTGTTAGATCATTACATGTCACAAGTGGGCGTCCAAGCCACCGACGGCTAAGCCAAATTTGATTGGAGAAAAGATAAGGAGTGGAGTAAGAAGACTGATAGATCCAAAACAAAGATCCATCTGTAATCAGGGATTGTGTTTACCTAAATCCAAATCCCAGTTCAGATATAAACATTACGCCACGTCATTTAACCCCTTTTTCCTTGGTCTGGCTTAATCTTCAACCGTACGGAATCGCATAAAACAGGGGTGGCCAACTTGATCAGACCCGAGATTTACTTTTCACTGTCCAGTGACCGTGCAGTCTACGAATCACGATTTCCCTATCCCGACACAGTGGTGCATATGTCACTGCACTGAAATTCCAATTACAGCGTATCTAGATCGTTTTGTTTCATATAAGTTAAGGTGATCTGTCTTACGATCACTGGCGGCTCCTGACCGAAAACATTGGCAGTGCATTTTTTACATGTTGTCAACTTGTATATTATTAAGTTCAAAAATATTATAATAATATGATAGGTCTGACGTGATAAACGAGCAGAAGTATGACAGTCCGCGCATCGGAACTAGAAACGCTAAATGCGCCCAACATAATACGCACGTTATAGTTAAC
Organism: Micrasema longulum; assembly: GCF_059751315.1. Taxonomy (NCBI): domain Eukaryota; kingdom Metazoa; phylum Arthropoda; class Insecta; order Trichoptera; family Brachycentridae; genus Micrasema; species Micrasema longulum. The sequence continues at coordinate 125,074 of NW_028277505.1, forward strand.
TAAATTTGTACTAATATCATGTCATTACGCATGTTCAAAGTGACATTTCAAACGAACTTCAAATCTGCGCATGCGTCGGCAATGCCCGGAATATGTATATTATCTTCTCCCTCTAACGCACAATTCATCGGTATAAAGCATTGTCTGTCTCGCTCAAATGACGATTTTAGGAGATATAATATATGTAGTTCTTACAAATTCAGGGTAAAAGATTGTGCAAAACAGAATATGCACTGGGACGATTGCGCATGCGTAGACAAGATGAGAAAATCGTCCGCTAGAGTCGATTTCGCTAGATCTTTTGGCGCTAGTATAGAATATTATGGTGTTTACGTGTATAATATTGCAACGAATCCCTGTTTCTTTCTACCTACTTATAACATATTTTTACTATTAAAAAAAATACTAATTTATTTACACAAATTTTTACTGCACTTATGCACATACTAAGGAACCGCCTTTGCTTACGTCTATGAAATATTGCTTTGTAAAACAAATGTTTCACATCGAACCTGCCAGGATTCAAACATTGGACCTCAAGGAGTCAAAAATACGAATATTAAAAGTACTGGTTTTAAATAAAAAATAATAAAAAGATTAAAAATTTGCGTTCCTATATTTCAAAATATTTCCACTTTGGGGGCAACTTTCAACGAGTTGTAAATAAATTACTACTTGAAAAATGGGAATCAAATAGGTGCGCAGGTTTTCATGGTCACTGTTATCAATATGTATATTTTTTGGGTGATCCCGTGTAATTTCCCGGATTCGTTCCGACGTTTCGAATACAATCGCAGGAGCCATCTTTAAACTGAACTGTATGTTTTGTAAAAAAAAATAGTAATTTATACTAATAATTTGAATTTTGAGTTTATGCAGGTACTAATGTTAACATATTACAACAGAGATAAAGAACATTTTAGAGAAGGTTATATAGAAGTCTAGGCATCTACAGGGCTAATACCCTGTCGTTGGCTGGTTTAAGTGGCCACAACATTCAACATTCTGTCTATATTGGAACATCTATATCCCTTTAATTATTTATCTGTTGATGTTTGTAAATTTAAAGGGCTGAAACCTTTATTTATGCGGGTGAGATTCGTGTAATTGAATTATTTCACCTACATACTAGGCAACGCCTGAAAATTTAATTTTTTCAATTTCTATACTTTTTAATGGACAAGGAAGAGTTTTTACACAATATTATTTTGGTATGTATATATTTACATATTTATACACACACAATTCTGGGTTTTTTTTATCCCAAGGGGGAGTAGGTATATTATTATTTATATCACTACAGAGATGGGTAGAATTTTTTGTTTCAAGATTACGGATATTCGAGCGTTTACAGGGCTTATGACCTGTCATAGGTTGGGTTCAAGTGGCCACTTTTATGTAGAATTCTACAACATTCACCATTCCGCTTATTAGCGAATATCCATATCGGTGACATTTTTGGTTTTAGTATATATGTCATGAAACAGAGAAAGCTTTCGCTAGCGCGTTTGGAGCGCCATCTATGTATTTGATATTGAGGTTAAGTATTAAAGCAAATTACTTTATTTATGTAGCTAAGACTCTATCCGAGTTAAATTAATTACTAGTAATCGCCTGCAGATGGCTCTGCAATTTTATTTACTTAATTTTGACCAGATCATGTTTTTACACAATATTATTTTGGTATGTATATATATTTACATATTTATACACACACAATTCTGGGTTTTTTTATCCCAAGGGGGAGTAGGTATATTATTATTTATATCACTACAGAGATGGGTAGAATTTTTTGTTTCAAGATTACGGATATTCGAGACTTAACCTCAATATCAAATACATAGATGGCGCTCCAAACGCGCTAGCGAAAGCTTTCTCTGTTTCATGACATATATACTAAAACCAAAAATGTCACCGATATGGATATTCGCTAATAAGCGGAATGGGGAATGTTGTAGAATTCTACATAAAAGTGGCCACTTGAACCCAACCTATGACAGGTCATAAGCCCTGTAAACGCTCGAATATCCGTAATCTTGAAACGAAAAAATTCTACCCATCTCTGTAATGATATAAATAATAAGGAAGAGTTTGTCTAAATTTTTTAGCCAAGGACTTTACACATTTTTGTAGACAGGTACTAATAATTTGACTCCGATACGGTACAAATTGCTAGTATGTGAAGGCATATTTTTTTTTACAAAATGCACAGTTTACTTCAAAGGTGGCTCCTGCAATGGTAGCTGATAAGTCGGAATGAATCCAACTTACACGAGATCACCTAAAGAGATGCATATTAATGGAAATCAAGTTGGGCCGAAGTGAGATTCAAACCTTGGACCTCTGATCCGTGATTCTTCGACACTAGCCACGTGATCACAGCCTGGTTCTTTTTTACACACTCAGTACTGTATTTTTTTAACTTAACAATACATTAACTTTTTTTTTCAAATGATTTAGCATGCAATACTAATAGCCAAAAAATGTTTAAAGTCTTCGTCTTTCCGTAACCTCTTGTTTATCTTTCCCTTGCCGCGATCGGCAGTCCTAATAGCTACAATCGACCGGTTGGCTATCCCTGGTATAAAAAAATCCCAAAGTTATCTAAAAGCTATAGTTTACTAAATTTTATATAAAAAGAAAACTGATTAATTTTGTCATTTATAAAACGTTATTTTATTCAATATGTATATTTTTTTATGAACCCGTGTAAGTTAGATTCGTTCTAATTTTTCGGTTACCATTGCTGGAGCCATCTTCAGGGTAAACTGTGTGTTTTGTAGAAAAAATACGTGTTTATGTGCAAGTAATTTGTTTTGTTAGCGTTGTGCGGATGTAGACCGGCAGCTGGCCGGTGTAGATTAGACAAATAACCCGCGTCGGTGGCATGCTTCTCGGCTCAATATCTGCACAGTACCTATGTGCAGTGCTTTTAAATTACTATTATGATGATTATTGCCTCGACACGAAGAGAAAAAATGTTTTTGTTATTTCACATAAATAAAAAATAGGTTAACCACACGTTTGTCTAAGAGATCGCATTTCGACAGTATTGCTGCTTTCGTCCTTGTTTTTCCAATTCCATACTTTGCTTCCATATATAAGGGTCGGCACCCGGACTCCACTATGAAATGCTTATTTTGCCTCCTGCGACAAACATTTATTTGTCAAGTTTATTCGTACTATATATTTTATATATTAATGACTTATCACTGTATAATTTTAAAGGAAAAACTATTTTGTTTGCCGACGACATTGGACTATTCTATAAAAAAACAAACAGACGTTTTAACAAACAATGACATAAACGAAGACCTTACAATGTTGACTAAATGGATAAACTTAAACTTACTTACACTTAGTGAAAAAAAAAAGCAATATTATCCATTTTGAATCTAGAAAAAAATGTTATAAAGTAGATGCTTATACAAATAATGAACGACTAACTGAAATTGAGCATGTTAAATATTTAGGACTAACAATAGACATGCAATATTGACATGGACAATTCATATCAACAATTTAATTAGCAAAGTGGCGACAAGATCGAGTCTTTTTTTAAAAATCAAAAACTTTGTTCCAAAAAAGGAAAAAAAATAATAATGTACGAAGCCTATGTAAAAACAAAAATATGTTATATGCAACTACTATGGGGAACAGGAAATCAAAATGACATAAACAGACTTCATAGACCACAAAATAAAATATTTAAGTTAGTATATAACCGACCCTATCTAACAGCAACTAAATAACTTTTTAAACAAACTAAACAATTGAATGTGACTGAACTCTTTAAACCAGAATTCTTTAAATTAATTCATGAATTAGCCACTGATGTTATTGTAGAAAAAGAGTTATAACTTGAAAAAAACTGTAGTAAACATGAACACAATACGAGAATATCAGAAAAATATCATCTAAAGCGAGAAAAGGACAATAGAGACTAATAAACCGTGGAATGATTTATTTATAATTATACAATAAACCGTCAGACAAAACTAAACAAAAGACTCAGAGAACTTTTACAAAAGATGTTAGAAATATTATTATTAACAGTAGAAGGTGAATTTTAAATGTAAAAATATTATGTTAAATTTATGTAGCCCGTAAGGGTTTATCAATGAAAATTTAAATAAAAAAGTAGGTTTGAGTTCACTCTGTTCACAATGGACTATGACACCCACAAATATTTTACTTTACTTGATGACTATTTATTTGTATTTATTTACACTACACTTTGTTTTATGGAAAGAATTTCAGCGTATTGTTTATACTGACGGATAGCCTGGGCCCAACCTGGGCCCTCTTCTTTTCCTTCGAATAATAAATGATATTGGTGACTCGATCAAAAACTCCGACTACCTTCTCATTGCTGACGATGTCGAGATTTTCAAATCTATTAAAAGTGCTGAGGACTTATTTTGCCTACTAAATTATTTTAGTTATTTATGGCATTGGTCTGTATCTAACAAATTACCTTTTAGCATACCAAAATGCTGCGTTATCTCGTTCACTCGCTCCAATAAAACATTTCTATTTCCTTGCAACATGAATAATGTACTTTTACAACGCAATAACCAAATTAAAGATCTTGGTATTATTTTTGAGGCAAATTTCACGTTAAAGTCCTATATAACTAGTTTTGTAAAGAAATACAGTAAGATGCTCGGATTTGTACATAGATATTTAAATAATACAACCGCAATTAGCACATTGTATGATACACTAGTCCGCAGCATACTGTTCCATAATTTAGGACTCTTCTAAATCAATCCACATCTCTGAATTAGAAGAGGTTTAAAAGCGATTTATGCGATACAAATTATTTCGTTGAAAAAATAGTAATTATCAATTATTAAATCTATCATTACTTTTAGCAGGAATGATGGATTACTACACTGTCAAATTTTTCTTGGGAAGCATTTCTACAATCTGATTTCTAAAAGTTTGTTATTTTTATATATATAATTCTTCTGTACGTGTGATGTCACTGAACTCCTCCTAAACGGCTTAACCGATTTACGTGCAGTTTTTAGCGGAATGTAATTCTTTGCGCTGCGCGTGTTCGTAGATATTAAAATTTTCAATCGAATCTGTAAAAAAAAGTTAGAAGTATTAATCTTTTTTTCATCGACTTACAAGTGTTACATTCAACGAGAGAGCACAAACAAAAAAAGGATGTCGTTTTTTTGTGTTTCAAGAACGTTTGTTTTTTAATGTTTATGAACAACATTCCCTTTTTATGAATCCTTATCAGATTTTTTCCTATAATTCTTTATAATTTCTTCCCATTTATTTCTATTAACTGGGATTTTGGTAAAACTAAAATTTAATTAACTGACATTTAATGCATTTTTGAAAAATCGCAATTATGAATAAAGTGCACCCCTGTTGGTGAGAAAAACTGAGTTTGACACTTACGAAAAGAATTCTATATTTGAAAATGAATTATTTTATGCTTTGGGATTTAATCTTAAACACGTACCTGGGTACCTACTTAAATTCAATGTTTGAATCATAATAATTTTTAGTTTTAGAATCCAATTATTAACAAGTACCTAAGTCATGCCAACGTTCGGGCAGGACAACGTCTGTCGGGTCCGCATAGTATTCCTATATAATCCAAATATACTGAAGGATATCAGTTTATATGTTCCCAATAATTATACTTGAGCGAGATCTCATGCACTGTTTTACACACCCAGACGATGTTAAAGAGCTCGTCCCCTACCTAATATCTCGATACTCTACGGATCTGGGTTAGGGGGGGAAATTTAGCAAAACGTAAACTTTCGCCTTCCACACAGTAGCCAGGCTCTTTATAGACCTGGGCTTAAAGGGCGAGACCTATTTACAGGGACCCATCACAATAGATCTTCACAGGTCGCAGTGACGTCAGGAGCTTGCAGAGCACTGACCCCCGCCACTTAGAATAAGAATAAAAATACACCTCCAGAAGGCGCACAAATGCAATTCAAAATTTACCCATTGATGGGGCAATTTGCTTGCTGAATACGGCTTTTGCGGATAATAAGAATCTATTTTTCTGTACATATCGGCAGTTTAGCAGCCATCTGCTTTCTATTCATTAACTTATAACTCGTATTTGCAGTTTGAATTTCATGATGAGTTTAACAGTCCGTATAATAATAGTATTGCACGCTACAATTATTGTCAAATAAATAAATAAAAAACACTCTTGTAGCGTCTATCATTTGAGTTGATGTATGATCAGAAAGGACCCAACACATTTTACATCATATTTGTAAACTAGAGAAAATATCAGATATGTTTTTTTATTTATTTTTTTTATTTATTTCGAATACAAAAATATGCACAGGTTAAATCAATATTTAAAAAAAATAAAAATAAAATGTAAACATAGTAAGGCCTGCCATCCAATTATATGTATTCACTAAATAATACTGAAATAAAGCAACGATGGCTTAAAGTTTAAACTTTATAAATAATAAATATACTAAAAATTAAAAAAAGGTAAAAATGAACAAAATAAGGAGATGGTGTGAAGCAAAACAAGGAAATTGATAAAGGGTGGAAAAGGATGATTGAAGTACAGTAAGATTGGAAAATTGCATTTAATTTCATGATTAAATGAATTATGAATAAAGAGCAAGATAAGAGACAAAATATATATTCTCTCTTATTCTAAATCAAGCCTATTAGTTCTCTTCTGTACATTTTGTATGGAGTGTTAAATATATCAAGACTATTGTTAAATGCTTCACATATACGAGGGATTGTAAAATGTTTCCGATGGTTAGTTTTAATTTTACGAATATAGAAAATATCAGAGAGTCTAGTTGGCCTGGAGGGGACACGGTAAGCAAGAAGATTAATGAGTTCTGGGGAATCGAATTTATAATTTACAATTTTGTAAAGCAGGATCTGATCAAAAATACCTCTAAATATGAACAAATTTAATTTCTCTCAAGACTATTAAAATATTATGAATTATCCATCAGCACACGTGTTGAGTATTTCCCCGCAAGCCCAGGTTTATATAATATTTATATGAATATTACAAATATTAAATTCTTCAAATTAAAATTAGGTAATTACATAATATTGTTTACAACCTCTCCGACTTTATTTTTAAATGTAAGTACCGTTTTTTTTGGTTATATTCATTCGCTTATAAAAATCTCGTGTTTTTGCAAAATAACCATACTTGTTTACAATACAAGTAAGTAAATACTTTCTTGATATAACACTAAAAATAACCCATGTTTTTTCGTACCTGAAAAAAATCATTTTCGCTATTTCAGCGAAAATACACGAAATAACGTCTTGTTGACTTTTAATCCCTTTGAATTTGTTTACCTATGAGAGCTCCTAATTTAAATTTGTTATATGTTTTAAACATTTTTATAGGCGAGTCAGCTCGGTACCGTAATTTTAAAAGACTCGGTGCTCGAAAAATGTTGTGAAACAGCTGACGGTGTAACATTTTACAAGTTTGCTGAACTAAAAAGATTGTATCAAAAGGGGACGATTAATTTATAAAGTCAGTGTGAAATGTTCCTACACGATAATGTAATCAGACCCGGGATACACAAAGAGGATATTACTCAAAACTAAGCCTTATTCTTTAAATAAAATTTTTCTCCTTATATTTCTTACCCAAGCTAACCATAATTCTTATAACTCAAAGTGGGATGGGTTTTAAAATGGAAAGAATAAGATTCAGAAATAGTTAGAAAAATATGAATTTATAAACATATTCAGAATTCCTAAGATATTTAATTGTATACAATAACTTACAATTAATATTATAAAACAGATGATGGCTACGTAAACTAACCAGATAAGATATAAGATGATATATTTATTTATTTAATTGTTCATTTACAATTTATGTATGACGTTTTTACATTAAAGATAATATTCCTTCACTGGGGTGTCTCATGCCGAGAGAGATTTTGTATAATTTTGAAACATGCCTTGTTTAATGTAATTAATTCATAATCTTAAAAATAAATAAAACATAACATATTAATCTCACAAATAAAAACACTAAAATAAAATATCTATTCAGCCCGATCCACCCATCAATCCTCCATTATTCCTTTCTTAATAGCAATTTTAAAGTAAAAGTATTGACTTATTGTCCTTGGACAATGGAAGTATGTTGTATACAAGTAGTAAACAAAGAACACAACAGGAAATAAAAACAAGATATTCCTCAAAAGTAAATTACTACATACCAAAAAGTAAAATAACTTTGTCCAAGAGACATTTCTCTGTGGTAGGTCCAATAATTTTTAATTTACTAGATCAGGTAACAAAGGAATCTGAGTCATTTTCGAAATTTAAATCTGGTTTGAGTAACTGGTTTGCTCGAACGGGAATGGATTTCTGCGATCAAATGTGGACTAACTGGTAAATGATTAATATGTATTTATAAATGTAAAATGTAGTAATGTTTAAAGTATCAATGATGTGTATAAACTTAAACTTTATATATATGTATATGTATGTATAAAATATGATATAAATATGTATGTGTGAATATATATGTATATATGTGTGTGAATGTATGGTTATGAATGCATTACAAGTGTCCCGACTCAACACGGATTTTCTAGCGAGTCGGAGCAAGTTCACAGACATGGGTCGTTCCTGATTGTGTCACTATAAACTGTGTCTCTGTCCTTAAAATATGTATGTATAATGTAATTAATAAATAAAATAAAATAAATACATACTTTAATGGAGTGAAGTAGACCAATATTTTTTGTTTTAAAGGTATAAAGAAAATTACTTTTTTTTATGAACCAGTTTCGGCAACTCACGTTGCTCTCTTCGGGGTAATAAAATAACTAAATATACATACGTAAAAGAAATAGAGAACAGTGGGTGTCGATAAGGATAGAGGAGGGGGTAATTGCGCTTGTGGTGGGGTAGTGTAGGAGAGGGGGTAATTGTGTTTAAGGTAGGGTTAGACTTTAAGTAACGAAGTTTTAGTCCCAACACTTATGTATGGAAGCGAAACATGGAACTGGCAGAGGAAGGTAAAAGCCGATTAGACGCGGTTAAAATGCGATCTCTTCTAGCGAAATCAATATATGACACGGTTACGAATGATGAAATCAGGCAAGAGTGTAAATCTGCGTCAAGTATAACTGATAAGATTAAGAAAGGGTCTCTGAGATGGTTTGGTCATGTAGAACAAATAGACGACGAAAGAATGATAAAACAAGTATAAATGGCAAAAATGAACGGTAACGTGAGACGAGGACGATCAAGGAAGTCGTGGCATGATCAGATAAACCAAAATCTTAAGTCTGGTCATCTCAAAAGCAAACACAACCGAAGAGCACGAATGAAAAGATGTATGAATGTGGAAGAAGCTAGAAATATATGCCAGGATAGACGGGTGTGGCGGTCTATTTTCTCTACCTACCCCTGCGGAGAAATGGCGTAATGGTGGTAGTAGTAGTAGTATAACTTTTATTATTTAAATGCAATATTTCTATTCCGTCTGCAAAATTAAATGAATGGTTTTTTGTTATCTTCTTTGACCGAAAGTTGTGTTAGTTTTCGATTGCTTTTGCAGCATCAGGATGGAACGTCTAGTAACTCTAGTAATTGTGTTTGGTGTCATGGGAGGAATACGTTTTTATAACCATAATTTTAACGCATGTTCAAAATTCCCCGGTAATTTTCCTCTCTACTCGCATACAATTGTGTTTTTATAGCGACATTTTTATTTCTTATTAACATACGCACAAAAAAAAGGCATATTGCTTTATTTAAATGTTTTACAACATTCAATGAAGCAATATATCTTACACAAAGTTTGCCTTATTTAGCCTTATTCTTCCAAACACCTTTATCGATCATTTTTTATACAAGTAGTTACTAAAATTTAGTTATTCATGTATGTTGTGCTTGATTCTTTTTTACGGATGCTTACTTTTACGCATTTTGAAGCATTTTTTTTCTATTTGCGTACAACAGTTTATTTATGGCAACTCTAAGTATTTTTATTTTTTATGTGCAAATACACAAATTAACAAATTACAACTGGGATGGAGAACATTTTAAAGAAGCTAATATGGAAGTTTAGGCAATTACAAGGCTTATGACCTGTCATTGTCTGGTTTAAGTGGCCACTTTACACACTGTGTAACATTCACCATTTTGTCCATGTTTGAACATCCATATTTCTTCAATTCTTCCATTTTTTTTATTCAAGTAAAGTATATCAAATATACATATTTATGTTAAAAATATGTCTTCTTACTGGGTCTACGTATATATGTGTTTGAATGTATGTTAGAAACGGCCCCTTCTTTATTTACATTTAAATCAAGATTGAAATGTCACCACCAATATCAATATTTGAGTTGTTCTTTTCTTTTTCTTCTTTCCTTCCCATCACCTCTTCGCTCCTCTAGTCATCGTAAAGTGTACATTTTCTATTATTTTTTTATATAATTTTTTGTATAAAATTATAAGATTCTGCATAATTATTACCTAGAATATGTCCATGTAGTCGTAATTTTCTCAAACTGAACGGCTTGGCAAGGTAGGAAGAAATTAAATTTTCTCAAGGCAATATTCCCACCCTTATATGTTTACAAATTGTATATAAAATGTAAAATAAATATATAAATGTACCAAATGCCATATTCTATTACTTACATTATTTTCTTTTCATATTTACCGTACTTGTAAAAGCCCCCGGGGCGTAAATGTGAATGAAATAAAATAAACAACGAAGTTATCTTTTTTTTTAAATGAAGGTTTTTTTTAAAGGAGGTTTATTAAGAAATATACAAATATCACTTTGTCAACACAGATATTAGTACTAAACGTTCAATATGTAACTTGACATGTAGGTACTGCAAACAGCGTCGTAGCTGGGGCTGACCAGACGGGTGTCTGCCAGGGGCGCAATCCTCAGAGGGGCGCACTTTGCAGACCCACAGCGTTCATTTATCTTTCTATTCCTTGCAAATAAGTCATGGGGGCAGAAAATTCATATCTTGCCAGGGGCGATCATGACTTTAGCTATGACGCTGACTACAATACATAAGAATAAATATCTAAATATTTTTTTTAACTCTTCTTTCTTTATTCTATTTACACGCATCCCCATGTATCCCTTTCCATTTACTAAAAGTATATTTCCGTATACTACGTAACTACCAATAATAATTTAACATATATTTTTTAACTTAACAGATTTCTTATTTTCTTTTCTGTATGAAGGTATGTATTTCTGAATGAACAATGTCCGATTTGTGAAAATCTGTTATTTTTATTTTTTTAAATTTTATTTATTGGGGATATTAACAGTAATACATGTAAAAAAAATACAACAAATAAAATATACAGAGAATAAAACCAATGACAGATATCCACGAAAAAACATTAAATACACGTACAATACATACTAGTGTGTCTGGGTGAGTGTAAGTGTATGAGAGGATGGGTGAGTGGGTGTTATATTGGATTGAGGATGGAAATGTGTGTAAATATTATTGCACAACTGTCAAAAATATAACAATATTAAGAATTAGAGATAAAATAAGATTTCGTTATAGAAACTAAGTATAAGACAAAAAAGTAAGTTTACAAAGGCGCATTTTAAATGTTAATTTGTTACAATCAAATGGATCAATAAGGGAAAAGTTCAAATTATATTTACGAGCTAAACGTAAAAGTGGAGAGTTCTAGGCTGTTGCTGGCACATGATGTGTGACGGGTGCGGTAGCCAGAGATATTTAATGATAACTCCGACAACAGAGCCGGACTATCACGGCGTCCACTAAATATGTCATGAAGGACCCTCGTGCCTAATAGTAGACGGTGATCTTCTTAATTAAGCAAGTGGTACTTTTTCAAGAAGACATATAATTGAGGTCGGTATTTCTACATCTCCAGTTAAGATGAATGTTATTGGTTCCAAGCCTAATGGTTAAAATGAAACTATTGTTCAAAGTTTTTCAAATACTGTTTGATATATTATTTTAAGTTTCTTGGCTCTGGATAGTGTTTACATTTAGAAAGTGTATGTAAAATGAAATAAAATCATTAATTAGTTGAGTAACATAATTACTATTAAAGTGATACATTATAACTAGTAAAACATTAACGTTGTCTTCACTATAAACAACTTTTTCTTTTTTTTTGTCTTTTAACGACGACAAAACTCAGAAGGAGTCAGTTTTTGAGCAGTTGAAAATGCGATAATTATACGCTGTTTACCTCGCATTGACATGAACACGTCTCCATACGTACGCTTCTCAAAATACACTGGATGAACGCAACGCCGCACATAGGAGTATTTCCGGGCGAAAAGTGGGCAAAAGTAAAAAATATTAAAATCGTTAATTACAAAAAATCACCATTTGATCACGAAGTCGACTCAAATCATGGCATGGAATCGTCTCCTACAACCCTCTCTCTTACCATCTCTGCATGCCATGTTAGTTGTAACCCGAGCGTTGTGGCGATCGTACACGCTGTCAGTTTTTATTTGTTATTCAGAGCATTACGTAACATATTGTCTTTCGTTTAGTTTTCGTTGTATCACTATTTTCATCTACTGAAAATAGTGGTACAACGAAAAAGAGGCTAAAGGTGCATATTTTTTTTGGTTTTTTTATGGTACAGTCATATTATATATTTTGATAATAAGAAACCGAAAAATAGTCAGTATTTTTTTATTTTTTTTGAAAACTGGTGAATATGTTTATTTGCTGGGCTGTGCTGGGCAATCAACCCCTTGCCAGAGATAAATATAGTTCTTACTTGTACTGGATTAGTAAAAAATAAAAAGGTCTATCAAAGAAATTAAAATTTTTGTGACATTATTATTCTTCTTTTGTTGACAGAGACAGACGAGAAAAAAGAAAACATTATTTATGCTTGCAAAACAAAATGACATGTTTGACATTATGAAAAGATGAAGTATTCAGAAAAAAAACTTATAAAACAGACAAAATGTCTTAGAGAAAATCTTTTGATTCTAAGGCGTTCATTAAAAAAAATGTTAGAAACAATTTTACAAAAAAAGTAGGCAGCTGTAACTTATAAAAAAGATCGTTTAATAAAAAAAAACGAAATGGCTTTCGAATCGTGTTTTATTGTCAATCAATAAATTATTTAAATTTGGCCAAACCACAAAATATTTCTCGGAAATTTATGCGAAAGTAGAAAGCGACGAAAAACAAAAGATTTGAAGGAAAATGTTTCAACTGATAAATTGAGCTATACAACCATTATGAGTTGACAATCTGCTGGGCACAGTGAGGTTTCAAAACTGCTACTCCAATATGGGCATCCAAGTATAAAAAAAATGTTTACTCTGCAAACCGAAAATTTGCACACAAACTCACCCCATCTGAAGCTTTAGGAATATTTGTAGAAGCTGATTTGACCAGAAAACAATGAGAAATCATCCAAGGTACTAATAAATAAATATAGGAGGTTTTTAAGGAGGCACTCCCTTTAAAAAACTAGAAGAACTTGAATTGCTTACGAAATGAGGTTGTGACGGATCCAAACAACAACAGTTTAAACAAAAATTCCAGAATAATACATACAGTGACGATATTTTTTTCAAAGCTAACTAGTCTCTACAAGACTCCAAACAACTGTTAATGATATAAAAAAAGCTTCGTAGAACCCTTGTTTTTCCACGGCAAGATAAATTTACTCTTGTCCGAATCAGCCGATAAAGATAGTGGAGAAGAAGATTCTGAAACTGAAAATTCTGTTTTTTCTGATTCTGATTTTAAGTCAAATTTCTAAATAATATTTTAGTTAGGTATCTTGTATGCTTATAAAAATTATTTTAATTGATTGTGCTTTTGAAATAAATACCAAAATCAAACTTCAAAATTACCAATTTTTTGTTTACTTAAATTATGGAACCCGAGTACATAATTAACCCTTGAAAGTATGTTATATTTGTGTTTAGTTAAGAGAATGAATATAAAACAATTTATTTATTTATTTTTAAAACATATTATGCCATAAAATCTGAATAAATAATTTTGCGCCCTTTTGACTGGTAATAGTCCTCTGTGCGCCGCGCCGTATAGAGGAGGAATGTTCGCGTTCTATAAGTATGCGTGGATTAGTTTTCAGCTTATCCTCGCAAAACGTTACGTAAATATTGAAGTTATGGATTATCATTTTATCAAAGTTTTTTATATACGCTTTGACCAAAACGAAACATTTTAATTTAATGATCTTACAATGACAATTTAAGTATGTATAACCATAAACAGGAATTGTTAACGATATATCATTATTGATACACCAAATAAGTAATTAGTTTTTTATAAAGACTTCAATTGTAAAGACAGCATGAACGGGTTTTTTGACGCTGGCAGTATAAAAAAAACGCGCAATTTTATTTTTAAAATATTGGCATCTTTTTTAAAATATGTATGCTAATAAGTACACACGTACAACTTATTTTTCATTGTATTGTATACTCGATAAAAATATTTTTTAAAAAGCAACAAAAAATATATTTTGAAGAATTGTAATATTTAAGATACTCGAATATGCGTGTGAAATTATATCGACGAGTACCTTCAAATTTTATGTTTTTTAAATACTTATCTTTGTTGAATTTTCTTCAACAATAAGATAAACGAAAAAGAGTATGAAGAAATCCCTGAAAGTTTGACGAAAGTGGAGGCAAAAAATAATATCACTTGTACATAGGAAATATATTTGAGTTGGTTTTATTAAAGCTCTTCATAGTGACATCTATAGCGTGTCAACCAATAATAAAGCTCACAAACAAGGTTTAGCGAAAGCTCGATGGGAAACGTTGTGCCTCCAATTCTCTTTGATTTTGAATATTATTTCTGATGGGCTCGTTATTTTTACTTATTTGTTATGACAACTTGTTAGTACTCGGAGTAGTCGGCCCTCGGATTGGCGTGACTGAACTACGTGGCAACTAAAATTAATTAAAATAGAGCGTGAAATCAAGCAAGACGGATATATTATAAGTTATAGAAAATACAATTGCGTTGAAACTATTTGAAAGTAATTTATGTAAAAAAATCTAGCCCAATAATGGCAAGGACTTAAAAAAAATTATATGGCATTTTTGGATAAATCATGTTTTAAAAAATAAAATATTTTGCGATATTAGATAAAACGTATTTTTTGTAGACAGCAAAGAGCGTAGATTTTTAAAAATAAGATAATGTGAGAGGCTAAGTAATTTCAAGTTTTATTACTAGCAGGTTTATCATTTTACCTTCGTACTAAAAGAATTACAGTGGCTACGCTTTTCACAAAGGGTAAAATAATTCTCTTTTGACTTATGTTTAAGGAACAGCACAAAGCTGCTCCAGAACATTAAAAAAAAACTGCATTCTAGATGAAATAACTGATATTGAATTTGAATTTTTTGCAAGATTTGAGTTTGTCTAAATGTTTGTAGACAAAAGACTGGATTTCGCCGTCTCGGGAGTCATCAGGATCAACAAATTACAACAGGGATGGAGATTACCTAAAATAAGGTAATATGGAAGTCTAGGCATTTACAAGGCTTATGACCAGTCATTGGCTGGTTTAAGTGGCCCCTTTACACACTGTGTAACAACCACTATTTTTCCTATGTTTGAACATCCACATTTCTTCAATTTTTCTATTTATATTGAATTATTATTTTTTTTTGTAAAAAAATGCAACTGTTAATTATTGTTTTAAATTGTTATTTAAAATTGTATTCTGTTAAAATATGTCCATGTACTTGTAATTTTTTCAAACTGAACTATTTGTGTAAGTAGGAAGAAATTGCCTTAAGGCAATATGCCCGCACTTATATGTATATAAATTTAATATGTATATAATGTGCAAAATAAATAAATTAATAAATGACGTCTTTTGCTTAGATCAGCTATATAAATAGCGATAGAACATGTCACTATAGATATCTGTTCGCCACTAGCGCACCAAATTTGGTAAACGCGCATTTTTAATGGCGAACCCTATAGAATGGAATATATTGTTTTACTTCAAAGTCTTACCGAAATTTTAAATTAAATAAAATTAAATGTTGTATAAAATCGGACGTATATTACAAAAATGGCACCATCGGCAGCCTTCATGGTGTAGCGGTTAAGACGCTTGATGCACCTTGGGTTCCGGGTTTGATTACCATTTAGAACACAAAAATAAAATAAAATGTGATTCTTCCAAAGCCTGGGTGTTTTGTGCTGTATCACACCAATGTCATTAGGCGTCATGGCCTATCGTGGTGCATATAAATAATAATAATTAAAATGATAAGATTACATTATTTTAACTCTATCTGCACCTGATGGTACATATTATTTATTTATTTTACACTTTATATACATATACAATATATATATATATATATAAATATAAGGGCGGGCATACTGCCTAAAGGCAATTTCTTCCTACCTACCCAAACCGTTCAGTTTGAGAAAATTATAAATTCATGGACATATTGAATCTTACAATTTTATACAAAAATAAAAAACAAAGATTAACAAAATAAAAATAAATATAACATAGACTACCACATTTCAACACCAAATGCTGTGTGTCTTAATGTTCTGTAACACGAAGGTCAGGTGATTTGTCTTACACTTCAGGAACCAGTCCAAAGACAGAGTGTAAAACAGATTTTAAATAAATATTTTACCTTGACTTCATAGGGAAATGTGCCAACCATTGCACGCGTCGGACTTATTTCCACTCATTTTTAACGATATAAACCGAGAGAAGCTATTGAGTCGAAAACACTGGTCCAGGGTTCTGGTTTTATTTCAGACTCTGAACTGTATTCTTCATCCGACTGGACTCAGCCAAAAAAACACTTTGCTTCATATATCCTATTCTTTTCATTATCAAAAATAAATTATGAATATTATAGACACGCCGCGCCAGAGTTGCATTTTCATCATAACTTTTTTATAAAATAATGAAGAAATTCGGTGATATTTTAAAATTTATAAATAGACCATCGAAATACGGCTATATTTTTTTAAAAAGGTTTTAATGTATCGTATTGTCAGCGCTGTGAATTTTTAAGAAATTTTATTATTACTCCGCATGTGACATCACACGTTCTTGTCGGTGAGTTCTGCTGATTGGTGAGTTGGCTTCTGGAAACCGGATATCTATCTCAACACTCTTGCATCAATTCATTCAGAAAAACAGGTGACGTAGTTCAATTTGTAATTTTTTTCGTACGTTTTTGAAACAATGAAATTATTAAATGTTTAGCACATGTAAAAAGATATTTTATCTATCCAATTTTCCGTAGCACTGAAACTTCTCTATCAATGTACATTTTCAAAGAAATGATATTTATTGTAAAAGCTGTCGTTTTTATATTGCTTGAGAGTTAATGGAAGTATATAAAAAACTCGAGCCATTATGATACAATATTTCAAAATTATAGCACAGTTATATTATAATAACATGAACCAATCCGACTTTTATCTATTATCTTAAACTAATTATGAATTCCCCCTTAAAAGTGTGACCTCGCAAAGAAGTTTGTTAATATAACTTTTATCACTACATTTCGCATCCTAAAGCAAATATTTTCTTCAAGTTCCGAGATTCTGACTGCTTTGTAAAATAGTTTAATGTGATATTGTTTAGAATCGTAATTAGAAAAGTAAATGCCTGTAATATAAATTGTTTTGGCGGCCGGTACACCCCCGCCTCCGACTCCGCGACTTTAATGAAACTTCCGAACATTTATCTCCAAAATTTAAAGCAAAAAATAAAATTGTGAATACAATGATTTGTTCCGGAATTCGAAAGAAGTTTCAAATTGCTCTTGAAAAGTTTTAAAACACTGAGATGTTATAAAGTCATTTGAGGCAATTCTGTCAAAAAAATGTGGCCATTCATTTGTGATTCAACGAATTTTTATAATTTATTGATGAATAACTTAAGCGATTTAAGTACCATTACACTGGTGCGTAAATTATCATGAATGTTATAAATACAGCAGAACTCCGTTTATCCGAACTTCAGACATCCGGGCCTCAATTATGAACACTATCTTCATCTGTATATATTGAGACCGTATACTTAAATTCTCTACTATCTGTATCTTCCTCGGTATGTTCTACCTACTTGTCTTATCGACATCATATGATCGAAGCGAACCAATGAATGTCCGTAAAAATTATTCCGCGTTCCTTACTTCAACAAAGTTTAAAATAGTTCTCATTTATATTTTAAAAAGGCTTCTGTGATAAAAATGCCCACTTTAAAGCGATTACAAACTCCAATCCAAATCCCAATTCAAGCAAAAAATTCTTACTTGAACAAGATTTTTAAAAGACTTTTGACACTTAACAAGACAATATGCTTAACTATCGTCTATATTTATCTACCGAGTGACTACAAAGCCGGCTCCTTAAACGTCTCGATACGTACAGTCCGAAAGATAGTAAAACAGAAAAAAAAGATATACATAAAAACAAATTATTTTTTTATTGTTGCAACTTTCTTACGCCTAGATAATATTATATGTTAATAGGGCAGAATTTAGCGACAGCATTTTTTGCATCTAGCCACTCGTTTCGGAAACTGACAGTTTTGTCAGAATTTAATTTGACTTTAAAATTAACTTATTTTTTCTTATATTTTGAATAGGCTTTTAAGAAAAAAAGTGCCCAACTCAAAACGATTAAAAATTGGAGTAAATCGTAATTAAAGGAAAAATTGCTCAGGAAAACCAAATTTTTGTCACTTTTAATGCGAAGATAAACGTATAGAGTGGTTTAAGATTTGTCAGTATAAACCGATGAACTTACATCAAAACTTGATGGTAAGGGGATTGGTAGTGTATGTAAGTAGTCGGTCTTTTATCTTCAACTATGCTGTCATAGTGAAGCTATGTCATTTCAGTGCGTAGATGTGTGTACCGTGACGTAAGCTTCCCCTTGTTTCACATCGATGTACCTATCAAAAACTTGAAGGAGGGGGAGGGGGTCGGTAGAGTATCTTCGTAATCGCTAGAGAGAATTTATCTTTAACTATACCGTCAAGGTGAGGGTATGACGTCTTTATCTTTCCATCATAATCGAGGCCCTAGTTTGCGATTTCAAAAGGCGTGAAACAGAGATGTGTAATGTCAGAATGGTTGTTTAATCTATACTCGCACATGGACAACTGCATAAAAGAGATAGAATCTATGGGTATGGGAGATTTTTTTTTAATGTTTTCAGAAAACTGCTAGCTGTACGCTAATGTTGCAGTTCTTTTTAGCAAGCAGCAAAGAGGATTTATAACAAATATTCTCTAGATTGTTTTATGTATGCCTGGAGTGAGAGCGAATTGGAGATGAACGAAAGATGTTGCTTTTTTGACTTTCGTTAACGAACGACGTTAACGAACGACGTTAACGAAAGTCAAAAAAGCAAGTGAGGTTACTGATTGCAAAATAAATGTAAACTACGAAAATCTTGAACAAGTAGACAAATTTTTGTATCTAAGAAACATGTTTTCAAGAGATAAAAGATTAGAAAAATATGTTGAAAGGAGAGTGAATGCGGGCTACAAAGTGAACGGCTTACTAAGCACAGTAACAGCTAATAAAAATATTAATTATAGTTATAAAAATTCTTTATGGTCTACTGACATCTTCAGACTGACGATGTCGGTCACGACGAAACCCGGTCACTGGTAAAAAAAATAAAAAATAATTTTAAATACAAGTGGAATAAAACTATAAAGTATTTTTATTATTATAATTAATATGCAGTTCCACCATGAAATGTCAGTAGAAAAACTTAATATATTAATAAAAATATGCCAATTGAAACAAAGCTGGCAGTGCACACCGGAGTTTTAGTCCCAAAACTTGTGTATGGAGTAAAACATAGAACTGGCAGAGGAAAGATGAAAGCCAAGGAACGTGGTTGAAATGCGATACTTAAGACGAATATGTGGCGCTACCCAAATACTAGATTCGGAGATCGTGGTTTTGCCCCTCTGCTTGGAACCAATTGCCTTCAAACTTACGAATCATCGACAGTCCCAGTCAGTTCAGATCCCAACTAAAATCTCATCTTTTTAGATTATCATACCCTCAATTTTAAATCAGAAAATATAATTTGTCACTTTAGCTTAGTTAGAATATAAGTTTAAGTATACAATTGAAAGAGCCCTTGGGGTGATTTTGCACAAAAATGGCGATATGTAAAACAACCAATTAAATTTTTATTTTTCATTATTAGACCATTAGACCCGTCGGCATAAACCGATGTACTTACATCAAAACTTGAAGGTGGGGGGTCGGCAGTGCATCTTCGCAATCGCTCGAAAGAATTTATTTTCAACTATACCGTCGTGGTGAAGGTATGACGCCTTTAGCTTCCCATCATAATTGCGGCCCGGTAGTTCGTATGTATGAATAAAGCGTAGAAATATTGAATGTCAGCCGTCTTCAGTATGTGAGTGTTAACACGGAAATGGCATCTGGTGAAATGGTTGCGTCTGGAAATTCCCGCACATATCCTGCCTCATACTTTACAGAACCGGAAACAGGTATTTGCTTTTTCAATTTTCTCTCAGTATGAAGCTCGTCTCTTTCAAACGTGTAACTATTCATAATTAAAAAATAGTTTCAAGATTTCGCTGATTCGAAATTATCTCCGCAAGTATTAAAATATCAACGAACCACTCTTTTCTACAAAACAATATTTTGCGTTTTTCACTAATAATCGTAAGTGCAAGAAAAAAATATTTATTTATTTATCGTGGCAAATTAAAATAACAATCGGTGATTTAATACATTGCATAATCTATTTAAGTCCAACTCATCAGAAATACATCGTCGCGTTTTTATAATAAACGAATATTCAACTCTTAACTTTTACCAAAAAAGTTTTGAGTTTGTCCGAATTTTTGTAGGCAATAACTGGATTCAACTCCATAAAGAGCTGTTAATTTAAAAATATTACAACAGAGATGAATCTCACTCACAGCAATAAAGGTTTCGGATCTTTAAATTCACAAACATCAATAGATGAAAGAATTAAAGGAATACAGATGTTCAAATATAGGCAGAATGGTGAATGTTACACAGTGAAGTGTGATAAGTCATAAGCCCTTTAGATCCTTAGACGTCTATATTCCCTTTCCCTAAAATGTTTTCTTTCTCTGTGGTAATATGTCAATCTTAACATTTACGATTAAATACTTTTAACTGAAAAAAACTGAATGATTAACGATCATTTATTTTATAACGCTTTTCATTTCTAAAGATTAGGCAAAGATGATGTTTATGATTTCTTAAATTCCAATAAATAAATTAAATCGATTTTAAATGAAGATGATAGTATTTTTGAAAATAAATTACAATAACTTTATTCAACTACACAATTTAAGCTAATTAGTATCGTTTTGAAATCGATCTAAAAATATAATATAAATTATAAATCCGACATAAATTCCGCATGTTATTTGTATAACCCGTCTAAAATTTGGGTTCAAAAAGTTGGTTTACGTTAATTCGATTGTAAAATAGGCATTTTGTGAATTTAATTAAGGACTCATCGTAGTAAGTAGAACTATCAGGAGACCGTTCTTAGAAATAAGGTACTATTGCGGTGTAATCAAATTACCTCCTCAAATAAGTATTCAGCATTTAGAACAATGACATTCATCAGACCTCTCTATAGAAAACTATCTTGTGCACCGGCGTCTATCCCAAGAACAAGACAACATAAAACAAAATTAATAAAACTTATTTGTAAAAAGGAAAATTGAAATATCAGATAAGATCGTCAATGATATTCAATTTCTAAATATGTCTCTGAGATTTGCGACAAAATGTGAAATAGGCATTATTTTGTAACCACTTGAATAAAAGATAAAATATTTGATGGAGTTGCCCGCTAAATTAAAAATATGGAAAAGCGCTATTGAGACTAGCTTTCCAAATTGGTCTCTTGATATTACTGACTAGAGATCATATCGATTTGTGCTTAAGGCTTCGGATGACGAAGGAAAATAAGGATCCTCCCCTACATTCCAATATTACTCATGAATTATTTACATTTATTTAAGTTACCCCCTCCTCACACGAGACGACGTACACCATTAATTTATAAGATTCATGATAATGTTTTATCATGGAGTAAGAATTACCACGTAACTTTGCTGTTGTATTTTTCGTATTTATTTTTTAGCATTTCCTTAGAGTCTACTCGGATATTTTATGAGTAGAATGCTTATAATACGAAATAAAAAAACGTCGGTTGCGAGCGGATGAAAGAAAGGTGAAAATTCTTCGCTTAGGATAAAATTTACATAAAGATTCACGATGGTTTTAAAATGTAATTTCTTGTGTTTTTCATAAAGGAAACTTTGAATACATAAGTCACGAGCGAAGCGAAAATTTTACATTTTAATAATATTTTAAATGGCATAAAAATGCAAGTTTTGTTTGAAATTTTTACCTCAAGGTTAAAAAAAACGTAGGGCAGGATGACCAATAAATACTCAATACTATAGTTGTTATGAAATACATATTATACGTCATACACAGTCAATCAAATCAAAGTTGTTTGTATATTTCAGCATCAAATTATTGTTTTACTACCAAATTAACAAATTCATACGCCGAGACATGCACCCGTTAATTTTTAGACTTGTCCTACGACTGGGATCAACGAAAGTTTGCTGTTTGAACAACTTTTAAAATCAATATTCCACGTCCACCCTGACAAAAACTCAACCCAGGACTTAAAGAAGGGAAGGCGTACGGTAGTTTTTATCATTAACATATTCAACTTGAATATTCATTATAAAATAATGAGAAGCACGCCAGATAGATACATCGGTATAAAATAAAATAATATTATACAAGTGAATTTTTCCTAATTTTGATAATACGGAGTAACGATAAAGTAATGAGTAATCAGGGCCAGATCTAAATAAAATAATCGGTGGTATAAACAAGTAACCACGTTCTTACTTTTAATATCCCGGGAAAGTTTTAATCTTCTAAAATCTGGAAATGTCATTTTGTGATATTAATGATGTAACATTTAATTGCAACTGAGAAGCAAATCCCTGCAGGCGAATTTCCCTTCATCCAAACTTCTCTGATTAATGACGGAGTTCTTAAAACTTTCCAAGAAATAAATATCATTTCTTTAAACGGCCTGGAATTACTAAACAGGAATAAAAATGCGAGGTAAGTCATTGATTTGAAAAAAAAATCTTAGTGTTTTTTTAAGGTATATGAACCGATAAAAATATAACCGTTTCCTTAACAATAAATTTTCTTCTAAGTAGAGAAACTACGTGATTTTGTGTATAGTTTCATTTTGATGATCATCTGTTAGAATTTAATCTTAGTATTTTCAAGTTTACAACTTTCATAGACTTATATTGTAATTTTTTATTTCTTTGATTTCATTTTCATTTATTATCTGGTTTTAGTTGCATTCTTGAGCACCTACTTTCTCTTAAAAACATTAAAATCAAAATGGACGCATACATATGTAGGAGTTTACGTTGTAGAGGGGGTTAGAGCTCCTAGTTGGAGGTTGACAGAAGAAATGATGTTGATGTTCCAAGGTGTATTTATTAGATGGCGAATAAATAATGAATAGACTTGTGTCGCGCGAACGTAACGCCGATGATGCGTTGAACTCACTGTACTGACTCTTTGTTCTTACTGACGTTACCACGCCTCGTGGTCTGTTTCTTTGTTCTCCGTGTACCCATGGAGCGAACGAAGTTATCGTATATGTTACTCTTATGTATACGGATGTCTTGTGAGCAATACTGTTGCTTTTGCATATTAAAATGTATTGTATTCAAAAGAAAACGCTGAGTTGCTTTTTGCAGTCGTTGCTCTTTATTTTAGGTGAAATCATTTACCACGTGTGTGTGACATCGATTAATGGATTATGACCCCCACATATATAGTGAAAGAGATCAGTTTATATCTTCCTAATCATTATACTAGAGCGAGATCTCGTGCACTGTTTTACACACACAGAAGCCGTACTAATGCAAGTCAGAATTGATCGTAGTTATGCAGAAAACAGCCAGTCCACAATTTTGACAAAATGAGATATTGATGTTATCGGGTGAAGTAAGGTCATTTTTATGTCTCGCTAAAAACAGCCAGACCGCTTTCATACAAAAAATTGTTTTATTTACCTTCTGAAAATGGTGTTCATCACAAAAACGGCATTTGACAATTTGCAGAAAACACCCATAGCACTAGAAAATCTTAAGGAATTAAAAAAATCATTAAAACTGGTTAAATACATAACTAAATTCTTGTTAGTAATGTAAAAAAAATACCAATATGTTCCTTGATTATCATTTGTTAAAGTCTAAAACATTCCAACTGTTGTATAAATTTGTTAATTTACTTTTTTCACAAAGGTGCTATTATCTCTGTTTCACTTTTATGTAGCTGACTGCTTTCTGCATAACTACGTTCAATTCATCCATTAATAGGGCAATTCTATTGCTGAATACGGCTTCTGCGGACAATATGGATCTATTTTTTTTGTACATAGTTGTAGTTTAGCAGCTATCTTTAGACTGGTGAATATTATACAGTGAAAGAATAATTAATATTCATTAACTTATTTTTGCACCACAACAGGCTAGGAGAACAACTCCTTAGGAAAAAAATTCAACCAGACTGCAAGCATTTGGACATACTCAAAAAAGTGTTGAAATAACTACCTGATAAAACAAAAAGTATGAAAAATAAGAAAATTGTTTTCAGGCGTTGCCTAGTAGGTGAATTGGGTCAACTGGATGAATCTCACCCACATGATAAAGGTTTCAGCTTTTTTACTTCACAAAAGTCAACAGATGGATGAGTTGAGGAAATGTTAATGTTCAAACATAGGCAAAATGGTGAATGTTACGCAATGTGTGTAAAGTGGCCACTTAAACCAGCCAATGACAGGTCATAAACCCTGTAAATGCCTTGACTTCCATATTCCCTTATTTAAGGTATTCTCCAACCCTGTTGTAATTTGATAATATTATTTTACTTTTGGAGAGAATATATATTGAAGAAAAACTATCAAAGAAAAAAACACAAGACCAAAACATAAATGAGAAATATTTTCAAGTTAACCAGACTGAAATCGAAAAGGTATTGAGACACATTACCAACTGTACACGTGTTATATCCACACCTCAAACACCTCACCAAAATATAATCGGTTCAGTATCTTTTCTCGTTTTCTGGCCCAGTGGACGCAAAGGGACGTCTTCTCATACACATACGTATATAATACATAGTACAAATATTTTTCAAATATATCTATGAATTTGAACCGTACTGCAAGATTTCTTTACTCAGTAAGAAAACTCAAAATCTACGTGTGAGCTTATTCGTTTTTATGTTTTAGGAAATAAAAAAAAATCCACGGAAAAAAATAATGTTTGGTAAGTAATTAAGTTTCAAGCTAGTAGGTACCCCAAAAAAACATTAAATTATTTCCTTGCGTTTATAATCAACCTGGATCTTGTAATGTTTGTCCATTTTGTTTATTTGCGTTTGCCTTATCTTTTATTTTTTCGTTTTAAGTTTTATTTATTTATTTATTTATGCTTTATTAAGTTCGTTCATAACATTTTAAGAACTAATATGAACTTTTAATAATATTACAATTTTTTTATCAAAATTTCTCAATTATATATTTTTTCAAATTAATTTTAAATATTTCAATTTTTTATATTTCTTTTATTTCTTCAGGTAACTCATTGTACAGCTTCAATCCCTTGTACAATGAGTTTTCAAATTCTGTTTTTTTCCTCATTGGTAATCTTATCTTTTTTTTACCCCTTGTTTCATATGTATGACATTGTTGGTTAAATTTTATTATTGTTTTTATTTTATTCATCCCCTTAATTATTTTATGTATAAAAATTTCCACATTATATTTAATTTTTTGCTTTACTGTGAGCAAGCCAATTTCTTTGTGCATTCTTTCTACATGAAAATATACATTTTTTTTAGTATAATCCTCATTGCCTTATTTTGAAGAATTTGTATATTTTGAATTTCTCCTTCATTACATAAAAAAAAAATGGAAACACAGTAATTTATGTGTGTACATATTATTGTTTTATATATAAGAATACTACTTTTCAAATCTATTACATTTCGTCATCTTCCCAAAAATGATTTTTTTTTGTAACATATTGAGTATGTTTTTTAAAATTTAAATATCTATCCAAGTAGACCCCGAGATACTTTATTTCGTCCACATAATTTATATTCATATTACCAATATTAATTTTGTAACCCTGGGGTATTATTTTTTTCCCAATATTCATATATTTTGTTTTTGATACATTCAATTTCAATTTATTTACTTTTAACCTGATGTCACTGATTGAGATTATTTTTGTTAAAATCACAATCGGTTTGTCTGTGAATTTATTAAAATAATGTTGATTAATGTTAGTAAACATTAATAAACACTTACCGACTTTTTATGTCTACCGGTTTTGAGACGTACCCGTCTCTTCGTCAAGACACTCATTACACAAACATGCAAATACTAAAATACACTTTCACCTTTACCGTCACCGCAGTATGCATAGTATTTACGAAAATATATATTAATTACACGCAGAGTTAAAGGGGATGCAAACACTACCATGTCCAAACATGCGCTGAAGTTAGGTTGATAATATTTAGTAATATGTCACAGAATGTAAAGGTGGGGGAGGTGTGAAGGGGAGGGGGTAAGTGGTCGATGTCGAACGCTACACGATTGGTTACTTTTTGAATTAAAAAGTGGGCCATATTGAAAATATATTTGATAATTTACTAAGGGAAATTTAAGTCTTTTAATATTTGAATGTAAAATTTTAACTCCTAAATCCTCGTTGGAATCGTGATTTGAATATATGAAATGATAGGCATACTTTAAAAGATGATTATTATTTAAACATCTCACGAGTTTTTTATTGCGAATATTAAAGATTCGATCTTCTAATATACCTTTGAACATAAATAATATAAAATAATGTGTTATAATAAAATAATATTGACGGTAAATTTTGTCATAGTTTAGTGGGAATGATAAAATTTATTTATTTGTACGACTGTTGTATCAAAGCAATGTGAAATATACTTACATACATACATACATGTATCGTGAAGTTACTTACAATGCTGTTTGAGTTGATTTGATAAATAATAGATAATAATCTTCCGTTGTCAACCGTTGAAGCAGAGAACCGATGTTCACAGAACGACAGCCATTTGCATATTACTTATATGTAGTTACAAATTAATAAGCGATTTGTGCAGATTCCCTATAAAAAAAATAACTGCTTGCAATTGATAATAGTGGTAGAATAAAGATGGGAATACCATAGTTAGAGTCGTGAAATAAGGATGGTATTACCATCCTTATTTTACCACTATGCCGATGCGTAACTTTAAACCAGGTTTATAAGGAAGTCTCTTAAATATAGAGAATTTATATCGCATGTACTTAAGGAATTCATTTTGTCTTTTATCAAGTAAATTGATAAAGATTGATATAGACCAAATGTACCGCTGTGCCAAATCCATCAATTCTATAATTTTTTGTATAAAAATAATTTCTGTAAACGCGACTTTCTTTAAAAAAATTCCATATTTTTTTTTAGAAAGCAACAATGCCCGAATTGCGCCTTTCGCAAGGGTCGTTGAAGCTAAGTAATAAATGTCGGTCCGCTTAGGCAATCGAGAGCCTATTGTTCTTGCCGAGAAGGTACCTCCAAGAACCGGCCACATGTCAATATTTGTGAAGCTCAAGACACTTTTAAATACGCGAATAATAATAATTTAAAATAATATTTATATTTTAAAATCCATGAAATCCAAATCACTTTATTTACATGAACAACATATTTATATATTCCAATTTTTATGAAAATTATAACGGAAACCATCACGCCGTTTCCCCGTAAAAGTAGGTCGAGAGGATGGAACGCCACGTCACTCTATCTCTGCATATAGATTTCGCTTCCTCTACCTCCATACATACTCTCGTGCACGCGCGCCGATAATTCTGATTGTTATCATAAGTTAATTATAGGACTAGGTTAATTTTATATTTAAGTTTAGTAGAATAAGATAGATTTTAAGAACATCATTTGGCGGGAAAGAAGGAATTTGGCGGGAAAGGAAGACCGCCCCAATCGAAGCGTGCGCCCGCCAATCAGAGCGACGAGACCAACTCGGGAAGGGGGGACGTCTAAAAGAGGATAAAAACCGTGACAAGCGCTTCCCGGACTCTCTCTCTCCTCCGGACCGCTTCTCCGGACTCTCTCTTCTGCGGACCCGCTAGCCGAATTCTCTTCACTAAACTGTCTCTCCGGACTCTCTTCTCCTGCGTCAGTTGTCTTCGAGGGTCACAGGCGGGTGCCTTGCCATCCCCGTGGCCCAGTCAGCAGCCCAGGAGAGAAGCCACCGCGCTGGCTAACGCTGCCGCCTACGATGCAACCCACGCGCTCACGTCGCCGCACCACGGTGACGCAACCCATGCGCCCACGCCGCTGCGCTCATGACAAGCTGCCCACGTCGTGCGTCCCTCCACGCACCCGACGTCATTCTCATGCCCCGCCATGGGACAGGAAGCCACGCCGCTGCGCTCATGACGAACCGCCCACGTCGTGCGTCCCTCCACGCACCCGATGTCATTCTCATGCCCCGCCATGGGACAGGAAGCCACGCCACCGCTCATGACGAGCCGTCCTTGCAGCACACCTCACCGCAGCGGGACGCCGCTGTCCCAGCTACCCTGTCGCCGCAGCCAGATGCTGCCCCCCTACGATGCGCCACGCCGCCGCCCACATCGCGTCCTGTGCCCACGCCGCCTTCGCGTCACCACGCCGCGCGCCGCATCAGGGCGTAAGGTTAATTTTAAGTTTATTGTTTAAGTAGGTTAAGGCTAATTCTAATTTAGGTTAGGTATTGTTTATAATTTATTTAAAATACATTTGAATTCCACAACTAATTTTTATTCCCCTCTTACCCCACCACATTAATATAATTAAACTGAAATAACTGGCGCCCGACAAAAACCAACCATCTCTTACTCTCTGCATTAATTCATTTTTGTAAATTCAAATTTTTATATTTTTTTAATTTGACTTTATATATATTTTTATTGAAATTACTTTTTCGAGGTTGTCAAGAGATTGCACTAAAAAATCAGATATAAGCGGCATATTTATTTATTTTATTTTATTTGGGATTTTTACAGCTATTACATAAACAAAGTAAGTAGAAAAATCTTAATGCTAAAGCCAATTAAAAAAATCCACTGTAAATATAATGACACATAATAAACAAGAAAAGAAGTTTAGTAATTGTATTTGTGTGACGTTTGTATTCATGTGTATGTGAATGTGTGTATGCGTGAATGAATGAGGGAGAGAAGACATGTGCGTGTGGGAATGAATGAGGGAGAGGGTGCGTGTGTGTGGGTGCGTAAGTAAAAAAAAATAATTGTTTAAAACTTGTAAATTGTATTAAAAATAGTACAATAAAGAGCTAAGTAAAAAGTTAGAAACCCTTTTGTTAAAATTCAAATGACTAAATGAGTTAAATTGATTTTTTTTTTAAAGTATGTTAAATTTCAAAACCGTATTCTGAAAAAAAAAAGCATTATATTAAAAAATTTAACTGATACATATCCAATGAATAAGGTGCGACGAGTCCTATACAATACGGTAGGTAACCACAAAATGCATATTCTGTGACTTCTGACTAATGACGTAAACAGTACCGTAGCAGTGTTTGGATTTTAAAAAATTTCAAGATTTTCACCTGACAGTTGTCATCGTAACGAAATCGCTCGTTCAGTTTTCTGTTTTTATTTTACATACAGAGTTGCATTAAATGCAGTGCTGTTTTTTTACCCTATACACTGTAAAATTAATGTTTTTGAAAAATATGAAGTTCATTACTTGTGGTTTCCGTTTGAAAATGATTTTCCAGCTAGAGTTTGCGTTAAAGATAATTTTAATTTGAGGAAGAAAACAAATAATTCACAGAAATGTGCAGAAACTTTGTAATGTGAGATAGTTTTGGCAGTATTTGATGAAAACTTGAAAGCTCATGAACGTTCATCTTGTTGAGATAATATGGTCAAAAGCAAAGTTATTGAGGTAAAATGCATATTATTTATCTAGAATCGACTACTATTTGCAGTTGAACTCGGTAGTTTGAGACTCTTTATGATAAATATTTGTAATATTTTTATTTAAAATTTAAATATAAATACATACTTATTTTAACCACTTATAATTTGGCCACTACGTGCTCTTTATCGAAGTATAGTTTTTTTTAATGTACGGTTTTATGTATGTAATGATACACGAA
The DNA here is from genome assembly GCF_059751315.1 of Micrasema longulum. Taxonomy (NCBI): domain Eukaryota; kingdom Metazoa; phylum Arthropoda; class Insecta; order Trichoptera; family Brachycentridae; genus Micrasema; species Micrasema longulum. The sequence goes on from NW_028277505.1 coordinate 155,459, forward strand.
GAGAGACTGTTCGATCAAGCAGGCTAAGCTATTTAATGGTGGTATTTAGGTCTTTTGTTCATTGTGTCAAACATTTACGACACTTTTTTTATTGATTTAATATTTCAAAGTGTTTTTTCATTAATTCTGATGTTTTTATTTTTACTATTATTATCTTCGGTGGAAGAAAGTTAAAGTTTTACAATTTCAAAATAAATATATTTGATAAAACCTTGCATAAAACAAAAGCAAGGTACAAATAACTTGCAACTAAATATTTATAAAATATTAAATTGCGTCTGTTAATTTTTTTTTCCAATATCACATTAAAATACTGAAATATCAAACGCTAATCTTTAATCTGAATCAATGTGAAATAATGGGAATCAGAAATTTTAAGCAGGAAACTTGAATCCCCTAATATGACACAAAGTAGAACAAAACGGACAAGAGGTTGATGGAACAATGGTTTCCGACACTATTTACACATGTGCGTCTACCATCTTTCAGGAAGCAAGCACCCGTGAGCCAAATGTTTTTCAAGGCAGAGGACAACGGACGCTAAAAACTTACAACACTCACACTATCCTATCTTTACTTAGTTATTTTACATTTATTTTTTGTGCCGTTACATCACGTATACTTGCCAACACTACTTCTTTGCTCAGTGTTTTATTATTTTTATTGTTAACTTATTAAAATAAGTTTTAAGTTGCCAGAATTCGTCTCGTTGATGCGCTTTGTAGCTGCGGGAATTTTAGTTATATTAGCTTGCATATTATAGAAATTAAATTTTCGTAAAAAAACCGTAAATTAATAGGGTCTAGATTTTCAACCGCCCATGCGCTTTCTAGCTGAGATACATTTTATCTAGATTCCACCTGTGAACAATTATTTATACATAGATTAAAAATACTTTTTGTTTTTTTTGTGCAGTCTAAATGGACGCTAGATTTCTAAGGGTGTGCGCTCTGTAGCTGCAAGATGGGTTGTAATACCTATACCTATATAGTTATCAAAATTGAATATAATTATAAATAGAGAACTAGAATTCCAACCGCGTATACTTTCATAAACTGCAAGACGTGTTGGGATGTTTATTGTACAGGGCCTTTGCGGTGAATTTCAGAAAAATGGCGCACTTTAAATTATCCTAAATAAATAAACTCTATCTGGCCATTCAACAAACAACTTTAAAGACGGTAAGTATCTACAATCCAGGTTGCCTTATCTTAAGAAACTAGGGAGAATTACTAGACAGATGCCACCATTTTGTAGCAACAATTCACGGACAGAGTATACTTGTATTGCCGTATTTAACGGACTCCATAAACTCGGCAATGGTTTTTCAACGTATCGGATATATTTAATGTAAGGTTTTGTTCCTATAGAACAAGCCTTTTGATCTTTTTTAAATATGGTGAATGGCAATTTAATCTTTAGAATATTTTTTATACGAAACAGTAACTTTATGATTTTTTAATTGTATCAATCTTTTGAAATATTTTTTAATTTGATTGATTTTTATTTATTATTTAATTTGATTTTCATGTATTATTTAAATTTGTACTTACTTTTATTATTAAATTGTTTTAAACTTCAACTGAATGTATGACATGTTTTTTAGATAGAATTTAAAAGGAAAAATAAATATATGTTTTAAAAATAATAATTAAACCAAATATGTTCATAATTTATGTTTTGAAAAGGGAAATTTTTCCGCATACATAATATGTAAGCAAAAATAAAACTAAAAAAAATAAAATTAAAAAAAACAGTGAGCGACAAACGAAACACAGTGAGCGAAAAACAGTGATTCAATATATACAGTGAGCGACAATGAAAGGTCCGCACTTAAAATTCAAGTTAAATTCAATAATTACAATTTTTCTTGGAATTGGCCATTGAACTTGAACATTGAAATATCATCAAACTTATTAAAAAACCCATATTCATCAAAGCCCAAAAGTATTCAGGCTGTTGTATAAGCCAAGGGGGAATAAAAAATACTAATTAGTTTTATTTTATGTATCATATCCGCAAATTATTAGTTTTAATATTTTTATATATTAAATCCTTTTCAAAAAAAAAAATGTTTGAATAACTTTTTTCATGCATAATACGAACTTCGAAAATTTTGTGAAATCGTCAAATTCTTTTTGATGGTCAAATAGTGTTCCATTTTATAAATAATAAAAACGAAAAAAATATTATTTAGGTAAAACATGTACCTGGGTATAATTTAAAAATACAATTTTTTTAAAAATATTTTGCATTAGGAGAACAAATCGAATTTTATAAGATTTTATGGGTGCGGACATTTTTTTGTCACTCAATGTACGTCTTGTGCCGTTAAGAAAGTGTTTAAAAGCCAAATATATTAATTATTTCGATTAGATAATTTCGAAGTTAATTATTGGATAAACCAAATTAAGTTAAGTCTATTAGTGGAGGGGGGGAGGGGGGTATTCTTGTATCGTATTTTGCGTCACCGAACATTAATTTCAGTACAGGTATTGTAAGGTTTACTAATGTAATCTGACAGTCAAGGAAGAAAGGGTCGTTAAAAGGGTATAAGGGGTAAGCTCTTTACTTAATCAGTATTGTCGCGTATTAAGGAACTAAAACATTAAACTTATTATGGATTACGAATTCTGATAACTGTTTGATCATTAGCAGTGCAAAATTCTAGTTTCAATCCTCGCTTTAAATATAATCTTTATGGACATTATTTTTTACGTTATTATTACATATGTTTTTCATTATTTTTTCGTGTGCATTAATAATAACAATGTACGTATATTTTATTTATAAGTTATTGAACACACATTTCTTAATCTTCTATTTGAATTCAAAATAAAACTAATAAATATACATAAAAACCATCACGCCGTTTCTTTTCAGGGGAAGGCAGAGAGGATAGAGCGCCAAGTCACTCTATCTTTGCATACAGTCCTCGCTATATTAATATATCTTCTCATGCACGCGAGCATTTTATTCATACTCCTGACATATCCATCTTTCAATATTTGATAGACTTTATCATGCCATGTCTTTTTCGGTATTCCTCGTTTTCGGCATCCATCAACATTCGCATTTCAGCCGTTCTTTCGCTATCCATTCTCACTACATTCCAAACCAATGCAGCACATCCTTATGGATTCTGCCGATAATGCTTCTCTCAGTCTTACAAAGTTCACGGATCTCGACATTTGTGCACCGCACCTATCATACATCGTTTTATCACAAATTCACCTAAGAGATCGCATTTCGACAGCATTTATAGATTAAAAGTAGAACTTTCGTCACTTTTTTTTTAAATTTCATTCTTCGCTTCCATACATTAGGGTTGGCACTAGAACTCTATTGTGAACGGCTAGTTTTTACTTCTGCGACAAACATTTGTTTGCTAAGGTAGATTTCAGTGCACCGTTTCTCTGTTTCCGGCACTCACCCTCCTTTCAATATCTTTCTCATCCTTTCCATCTCTAGTAAACATTCTTCACCAATATTTTTTTTAGTCTAATGAAGTTATTTGATCGTTGTCAGTAAATTTCAAAATGCCAAATTAAAATTTTATCTCTATTGGACAGATAGTGTAATACTTAAAACCCCATACATAAAACAATTCAATACGTAAGTTAATATAAAATGTACGCTAAGTAAAATTAATAATCAAACTCAAAAAAAAAATTTGAACTTAAAAAGTATTTGAATGTAAAAATAGAAAAGAAAAAAATGTATATTAACATATGTGAATATCATTGTTTTATTTATTTTAGTATTAAATTTGTGGTCAAACGTTTTACTAAACGTTATCAAATATTTGTACATAACCACTTACTGACTTTTTTATGTCTACCGGTTTCAAGACGTACCCGTCTCTTCGTCAGGACACCAATAAAACTTACATGCAACATCCCCTTTACACCTTCACCATATTTGTTGCAAAAAATATAAAACCAACACGACATGCATTTTAACAACAAACCCTTAAATGTACTGATTAAATTATGAAAACATTTTTTGTTTTAGAAATGGTTGAAAACAAGGAAGGGAATGAAGGAAGTGGCGACCATTATTGATTATTTCTACATTATTTTTCAAAGCCTTCCTATTTTTTATATTTTTTTTAAAGAAAGAAATATTAGTGTTCTTATAATTGACCCAAATATTTCAACTTTTGTGACCATTTTCAACGAGTTGTAAATAACTTACTATTAGAAAATGGAAATCAAGACCACAACCCGAATTTGAAAAGTTTCCATATCATTTACCTTTTATCCTTAATAATTTGTTTGTTAGATTTTATCTCCTGCATCTTTATCAAAGAAATGATTAAAATTTATAACGTGATTTGCGAATTCAGAGAAATTGTTATCGTGAAGACACCTCATCTGTTCTTTCACACGAATATAAAAATGTCTTGATGTTCATCTAATGTAAACAAAGTATAAAAACTGCATTTTAATTGGTATTTTAATTATTTGATAAACTGTTTTTATCCTTACTTTTAAGTAACAATTTATCTATATTGTTATTTGTATAAAATCCAGGTTTTACATTATTTGAGGGAAATTTGAATATATTTGTGGATATTTACGTTAAAAAATCTTATCCTTTTATTATCACGATTTATACTATTAAACCTACCATAAACAGGATATAAAAACTATTTGATTGAATTTTTCCTAAGATTCATAAATTATAATCAATAACTTTAATAAGACATTTTATGAATCTTATTAATTTATTTAACTGTTTTTGTAATGTAAATTAGTTTGCGATGTATACTAGACAGGACTGTTTAGGCAGGACCCTTTTCGTTACACACGTACTTTCATTGAATGAATGTAAAACCGTTTAAATTGATAAATAACATAATTACATTTTTCAATTTTAATTTGGTTGTCGTTTATTTTCAAAATAGGTTTTAACACAATGTTAAATGTCTACTGAGCGTGAGGCAAGCGTCCTAGACATTATATTTCCAATCGGATATCTTAAAATTGCTGTAGGCTAATCTTTAAAATGATTTAATCACATTGTATAAGTACAGTTAGATTTACTTCTTAGTTAAACCCCTTTCTCCTTGTCACGTTTAATTTGCCAATATTGCATTAATGCTTATGTAATCGGTACCGGTAAGGGCAACTATGAAGGTTATATAAAGGTTATTAAGATATTGTTAAAAATCGAAAATTACAACCAGAATTATATTTTTTTAAAGAAAAAAAGAATACAATTCTATTAAAAAAAGTTTTGACTAAAATATTTCAATAAATATATTTTCTTAAAGTATAACCGAAGGCACAATTTTAAGTAGAAATAAAATAAAATATCACATAAATGCACGTGAATTAAAATACTTGTATTTTTTTTTAAAACAAAAAAAAAAGATTTTGATTCAGCCACTTTCATGTTCGATTTATAAGCTTTAAGCTAAATACTTAGTCCTTATATAAAAACTCAGATACCTAAGTTTAGTCTGAATTTGAAATGGCGGAATCTGCCGGTCTAAAAGCAATTATATTTTACACTTATTTGTTTATAAATTTGTATAATTCACTTTATTTTTTTTATTACACTTCGAAGGGTTTCGAGGTTACTATCTCATCGTCAGGAATTGAACTAACTTATAATTACACGCGTTGCTATTTATATAATAAAATATTGTATGAAAGAGACAGAAAATTGAAAGAAAGAGAGAGAAAGAAGATAAAATAAATCATAACGGGAATAGTTTTAAAAAAGGACTTGAAGTTCAATTTAATTAAATTTAATTAACTGCAGCTCTGGTGTTCCGCGGGGTTCCCATTTAGGTCCCATTTTATTTTATTTTAATGATTTATTAATGATTTAAATCAGTGCTTTAAATTTTCTCAATTTCTACTTTTTGCCGACGATGCCAAGATTTTTGCCACTATCAATGATATATCACACTGTGTAAATATCCAAGAAGATCTTGATCGTCTATTTGATAACTGTAATAAAAATCAATTGTACATTAAAACCTCAAAATGTTATTCAATGACATTTACTAAAAGTACAAAAATTTTTACGCACAATTATACGATCAAAGATAATTCCATATCACGATGTAGCGAGATTAGAGACTTAGGAGTTATTTTTGATAATAGATTGCTGTTTGGGTCTCATACAACTTTCATTGTTGAAAAAGCTTACCAAATGCTGGGCTTCATTTTAAGAATTTCCAAACCTTTTAAAAAAGCAAATAAATTAAAAACTTTATTCAACACTTTTGTACGCAGTAATTTGGAATTTGCATCCGTTGTGTGGAGCCCACAATACACAACAAACATAGAAAGGATTGAAAATGTTCAACGAAAATTTTTAAAATACCTAGATTATAAAAATAATAAAACTCTTTGTACTTACAGCCAATCTGCCGAACAAAATGGATTTTTTACCCTTGAAAATAGACGCACTGTATCTGAATTATGCTATTTACATAAATTATTAAATAATAAAGTAGACTCTTTTAACCTACTCTCCAAAATTAATCTTAACGTCCCCTTTCGCGTGACAAGAAATAAGTATTTATTCCACCTGCCAGTCTGTAGCACTAACTATGCACAACACTCTTTCCGCTATCGTTCTTGCTCTAACTATAATGTTTTTTTTTCATCTATTGATATATTTTACATAACCCTTAATTTATTTAAATATAAATTTAGACTTATTAGACTTTTTATTTCTGGCTGCGATACGATCCCACTTACTATTTAATGATGCACACTCCTGAACACTTCCTCCCACACTAATACACATAAACACACTTATACACTTACTCTCATACAAATACACATAAACATCCTTTTTTTGTAACACAATTTAATAATGTGTATGATTTTTATTTAGAAACTTTGCTGGTCTGTCTTTAAACTGTATTTTTTTAAAATCTTATGATACCATTGTGGACTGTTTGTTTCTTTAAAATAAATAAATAAACAGATAAATAATTTCCTCATTTTGCGTGCGTTTTACCAGACTGCAGCAGTAAAAAGTTGATTAACTCTAGAGTAGGCAAAAACTTATATTGACTCTCTAAATTCACGATGATCTGTTTTGCTTCAGCGGTTCGCTATGCTCGAAAAGCCCAAAATATAACATTTAAAATATAACCATAAATGTTCATGTTCTAATTTTATTTTGTCATGTTATTGAGTTTTGTCATGTTTTAAGCATATGCATATTTATCAGATAAAATTCCGTATCATTTCTTAGCACGAAGCAGGAACGCCCCGGGATTGGCACGAGGGACATCATGATTCGAATTTTTATTCAATTTTGCAATGTCGCTACTGGCAAATTGCGCCCTCGTAAATTCAATATATCTGAAAATTTAAGAGCTTGGTTCCATGTACCAGCTTGGCTTAACTAAGTGAATCAGCTGTGAATTACTGAAAAGCAATAACCAATACAAAACTGAATCCGGTAAATTCTATTGAAAATATTTTTCTGACACTAGAAACATGTCATAATTTCAAGCTGAAACTAATATGGTATTTTATTTTGAGTTTTTAAAAATTGTGTTATAAATTGAACGATTTGTGTCAAATACAAGCAATTTTATAGAGCGGTTAATTAAAAACGGATTTTTTGGAAAATCGCATAAAAAATCTTCGTTTTTAAAAATATATACAAAATTATAAAATCGTATCAAAATTTATCAAGAATACATTTTTCAAATTATTTTGAAACATTTCAAATTTTTTTTATTTTTATTTTATTCAACAATGTGCACTAATGTATTGCAGTATAAAATCACATTACAATCCAATATTTCATATCAACCTTGCCAGTAATATGATTCAGAACTACAAGCATGGTAGGCAAACGCACCAACCACTGCTCTAAGCTCTCCATTCTATACTTTTCCTGGGAGTAACTGAGAACTCTTTACAACTCTTTAGTACGAAGTAGACTCGAGAGTGGCTCGATGATTTGGGGGCCACATGAGCGTAAGTACTCTTATGATAGAGAAAATCCAAAATAAGTTTCTGAGATATCTCTACATGAGAGAGTGCGGGTATTATCCTTGGCTCTATCCGACCGAGTTTCTCCAGGGTATGCTTGGCTACAACAGTTTAGAGACTAGAAGGAATGTGTATTTGACTACACATTTTTATCGATTGTTGCGCGGTATTGTCGATAATCCTGAGATTATGATGAGCATTGGTTTGTATGTTCCTGATAATTACCTAAGACAGCGTCATCATAGATTGTTTCATATTCCGATAAACAGGACGAATCTGCAGATAGTTATGCCTGTTGGAAGAGCTACCGCTATGCTGAACAACATTGCTCTGGATATTGATCTGTTCCATGTATCCGAAGGGGTTTTCCGGAGCAGGATTCTCCCACTACTTTGACATGAATCTCTTTCATGTATTTTTTTTCTTCTTTATAATATGTACGTTTTAAATATCTGTTTGTAATGTATATGTTATATTTAAATAAATGAATTGAATTGAATTCGGATGCAAGACATAATCTGGATTTTTTTGGTTTAAGTTTATAACGATTTAAACGAGCACTAAATAAATAGTCCATATCTTGACTTGATGTCCCTTATGTTTGTCAATGCTTCCTTTCTTATTTAAAAAATGTTTTTAACTATTCTTTTTTTATAATATTTAAACCTTATTCATTGTTTACATGGGCAGTGTCCGTTAATAAATAAATAAAGTATTTAATAATATTCCATTGATCAAATACCAATAACAATTTTCAAAATAGCCTATCATACGATGTTCCATTGTAATATTTACCCAATGTCTAGTTAACTCACGCCCCTCTCTTCATTTCTCCTCCTTTTGTAAAATCGAACATTTTCAAAACCTAATTGGTGCATGTAAAGGTTGCCTACTAAAAGCATGCCATGTTGGTTTTATTTTTTTTCGCAACTACTATGGTGAAGGTGAACAGTGAGTTTTGCATGTTGGTTTAATTGGTGTCCTGACGAAGAAACGGGTCTTAAGACCGGTAGACAAAGAAAAGTCAGTAAATGGATACATATAAATATTTAATAGCATTACGGAAGTTAGTATTAGCTCACTCATAGCTCGACCTTCATGCAATTGGAAGTGATGCTATCTACAATAATAATAATCTTCTCGGACCTTTGTACATTAGAGAAAGGGCCTATTTCACCCTAACACGGTGAACCAGAACGAGTGACTTCTTTGCTTATTTATTTTATTCCTGTTTACTATGAAATTTCAATTCAATTGCTGGAAATAAGATGGTTTTCAATAAAAAACAGGATTTTATGGTAAGTTTTATCAATTTTTAGATGTTATTTTTTACTGATTTTGTTAATTTTAAAGGTAGCAAAATCATTTTTCAATACAAACTTAGAAACAAGAATCAAAAAATGTAAATGTTTTGTTTTTCATTGTCAGTTTTTTAATTAAAAGTTCTAACGGCGATAAAATTAAAATAACTTACATTATTCGAATGTTGTAAAAATCACTTAGATTTTTTGTATTTTCCATATCTACACTTAATTAATATCAACTGATAATTTTTTTTTTTTGCTTTGAGCTGATATAGTTTTTAAAAATATTTAATTATGTATCTACCTACATTTAAGTAATATAACTATAGATATCCATAATATATTTACGTATATCTATAAAACATAATGTAGTTCGATACTTAAAAAGAACTATTTATTAAATATATATTTATTTGACCTTTTTAACATTGTAATTAAACAGTTTAATTGTGATTTTGTGCCTGTCATAAAAAGCCCCCTTGGGCGTATATCATAATAAATAATAAATGAAAATAAAATAAAATTACGTTCATACTTTGTGTTAGTTCAAGCAGTTAATATTTGATAAAGAGGTCCTAAGTTTACAGTAGAAACACCATTTTGACACAAAAGAAAAATGAAAATTTTTTTTCGACTACATTAAAAATGTTGATACTGTTATTTTGTGGTATTATGCCATATGTTTTTATTTTTTCCAAAACTTTAAATGGCATTGCAGCGTTCCTTAATTTAGTCAGATGTGATTAATTTTCAACATCATCATCAGCCGCCTCTTTTCCAATGGTGAACATATTGCCTCCCCCTTTAGTTTCAACATCTCCCTATCCTGATCCAACCGCATCCAACCACTTTCCGTAACCCGTTTTGTGTCATCGGAGTGATAACTTAATCAAAATAAATAAATAAAAAATATTAGCAAATTGTAACCATTTGTCAATGACATAACCTATCTGATTGTCCGAGGAGTGGCCAAAAAATCATTGTAATTTCCTACTATGCAAGAGTATTGGGTTTGATACGCAACATGTTTGACATGAAATATTTATTTAGAGATATATTTGTACACTGATTTTCTCAAATTGAACGGTTTGGTCAGGAAGAAAGAAATTGCTTCAAGGCAGCATACTCGCTCTGATGCATACGTATGTAAACTGTTAATGTTTACAAAGTGTTTAAATAAATATATAGTCCTTGGACTCAAAGCGTAAAACTGATCACTTACATTCATATAGCCAAAAGGATCGAGATACGCTGCTGTTGGTGTACTTGTGTAGTGACCTTTGCACCATTAGGTGCGGAAAATAAAACTTCAAAATAGTAAATACTCGATTGTTTGCAAAAAAAAAAATGGTTTATATTTTCCAAAAAGAAGTAATTTGATATTTTTGTGTACAATATCCTCTAGTTACGCACCACCGTATATTTCATATAAGTACTCAGTTTAGGTTTCTTAAGATTAGATTAATGGCAAACTAGACTTATGACCGCCACGAGGGTCCATGTGACATTTTCCATTTAAATTAACTACCTTAATTATTTCCCATACAGCAGCACCTCAAGTCATTCCCCATTATCCAATTTCTAAATTACATACAACGAGCTGAACCTAGGAATGTTTGGCCATTGCTAAATTTAAGTGCTATACTTGCAAATAAATAAAATGAAAAATATCGAAAGTTCGATATCACTTATTGGATTTAGTTCAAATTAAATATATGTACATTGTAATGGGACATCACTTTATTTTCCAATGTCTTTTGAAAAGTAAGTAAACCTTTAACATTTCCGTGTGAAAAATATATGCTGCTACGCAGAGTTATTGTTTACTTTGTCATTAGGATAGAATTTTATTCTCCTGGTGCCGCGGCTCACTCTCACCGCCTTCCCCGCGCTGGACTTACGTATAAACCTTCTTGACTGTTCTACTCCGCGACGCGTTCCTTCCCCTTGTCTACTGATCTTCATTGTTCTTGAGTTGTACAGAATTTTCGGACCTGTTGCACGGACTAGAGTACCCCCTTTTGTGAGTTTTACAGTCTAATTTTGCGTTGTCACATTTAACGAAGAATTTTTTTAAGTGTGAATATAAAAACTAATATAGTGGTCCGGTTATTAGTGTTTAAGACCAAAATTATTCGTACGATCAGTATCGAAAGCTAATTGCGCAGTTTTTGTAAACGACATCGACAGTTATTCTCGATCCAAAAACTCACTGCGCGTTACCTGATAACTAGATAATAAGGACCTAGCTGCGTTCTTTTTCTTTACTTAAAGCCGACAAAGTAAATTTCGTTTGAATATGTCTCACGCTAATTTACATGTTTGAATTTGGACATAACAGTACCATCATGACGCTATTCTAACGGCCATATAGCCGGAGACAGTACGTAATTGAGTCACTATAAAATGAGACTTTCGTGTAGTAAACCGTTATTATTTGCTAGAATTCAAGAAGCGATCATTGAATAAAACCTAAAAATACTCCAGACAAATTTCCTTCGATTTTTTAAGCAGGAAACATGTGTATCCACCCCGGCTGTAAAAATTCCAACTGCGGTCTGCGTCGCTGATAATTCGTAATGTTTCCCCCTAAATTGGACTTAAATTCTTTTTTAAAAAATCAGTCAAATGTGTTGTTATTTAAAAATACTTTGAACAACGAATCGGTGAGGTGTTCCACACTAGTTGCTTACTAACTCAGAAAGCGCAGAAAACTCGTCTAGCGACAGTGCTTACGTGTGTGATCTAATAAATTTTGATAATTGTACGTGCATTTGAAGTACTTACTAGTACATAGCTCCACAAGACATTTCGATACTAGCCGCAAAAGTGCGCCGACTCACCTAGTAACAATGCGCGTGAGCTGGAAACAACATTAATTTCGCGCCCTTTTGATACTCTAGTATGCGTCTGTTTTGATAGGCACATGACCCATTGTACCTTATTCATCTCACCTAGCAACCGTTCGATTTTTTTCCAGAGGTCTTTCTTCTGACTGTCAAGTTTCTTATATCTTATATTATAATTATGTCAATAATGTTCACACTAAATAACAACACCTACTTGTCTAGGTTGATATCTATTATGCATAATAATTATAAAGTAATTTTTGCCAATAAATGATTACTGTTGTAGACGTAACGCCGCATATGAAAACCTAGCGGCCCTTCCTGGGGCTTTTTGATATATTTTTAACATAGCAACTTCTGTATATGCATGCGAGGTACTACCCTCTCAATAAATACTAGCATTTGTCGCTTTTGGGGATGGTCATCGCCATACTGAAGAATGCATAGAAAATGAATTATTTAATAAAATATTATTGACTGCCTACTTTGTTATTTATTGTGTCATAGATATATTTTTGTTCAAATTTCTGTTTGAATGTTAATTGCCGCGCGGTTAGCAATGAACTGTGGTCGAGTAGTGGGAGGGGGGCGTCCTTGTATGTGGCGCGAGAGAGACGGATAGAGTGGGCGAATGCGCTGGCTATCTCTCTTGCCACGTGATTGGCCAACCTAATACCGCTCGCTATTGGTCTAGCAGCGACGCCACCTGGCGAAATATGTTGTATATATAGGCTCGCCGGGCAAACAATAAATTAGTCATTCGTCAATACCACTAAGGGCTTTTATTCTCCACTTCGTCTCCCTGCTTCCCGATTCCGCTACAACCGGACCTCTCTGCCACCTGGAAAATTTGACCACCGCTACCCCCTGAATTTGAAACACGGATACTCTCCAGATTAGATTTTGAACCCCGGATAACTTGGACCCTTGGCTACATCCCTAGAATACACACGCTGTTCTCACCGATGAAGCAATATCGGCTTTACAAACCGGCTGCCCGCTTCAGGATTGTGGCCCCCAGTGCTACCTACTAGTGACCCCACAAGGGATGTTTAGGCAGCGGTACTTTCCCAGGAGTTTATCGTTTGCCAGCCACGGCTGCTCTACGCCTGGCCATTTTACTGTGACGCCTGCACCTACAGTTTACAGTTCTTGTGACTGACGCGTTTGTTACGGGAAAGACAGTGACCCGTTGCATCTGTTTTCATTGCATTACCTCGTTATTATTTAAATGAACATTAAAAATAAGAAATTCTTAATTATTAAAAAAAAACACCATTAAAACTTCCATTAGCCCTTCCGTAAAGTTGCTACGTGTCACTTGGTATTTCTTTCCAACGTCACCATTGCCGTTGATAAGATCTTATTGAAATAATAAATTATTATTAATGTGCACGTAATATGCTTAAACGTTAGCCTTATTTATCGCGATAACCTACGTTTCGGATTTAATTCCAAAAAAAAATTACATCGCATACATATGTAGATTCAAAGATATTTCTATACTGTATTTGCATATGAATCTTTAAGCCTATTCTGCCTTTATGGGCAAAACGGAAGCTATTCGACAAAAATCACACAATAAATTAAATATGAGGAAATATTCGAAAGAAAATTTAGAACCATTTGATATGGAGCTATTCCATGTCCATTTTATTAAAAAGGTTTTTTGTAAAACAGAAAGCCACGGATCGAGTAACGCTAGGGATTAGTCTTAGATATAAAGTAAGAAATAAAATCATAAAAAACTAAAACTGGAGTGCTGGACATTATTAAAAAAGTTGCAACATTGAAGTGGCACTGGGCTGTACGTGTTGCTCGCAGCTTAGACGATAGGTGGACAAAACGCCCCCTGTACTGGCACCTTTCGACTACAACGATCCCAGCTCCACTGGAGAGACGATGTTGTAAAGCATTCAGGAACAGCGTGGATGCAAAAAGGTCAAGACAATTTGGCATGAAAAATGATGGAAAAGATGGAGAGCTTGCGTTCAGGAGTGGACGACTACAGGCTCAAAAAACAGAAGAAGGAGAAATAAAGCAAAAAGTTGGGAACCGGGTTGTAGTCCCGTGGTAGTATTGTGGACTTACGGGCCAAAGGTCCGAGGTTCAAACTTCACTCAACCACAACTCGATTTACATTTTTCCAGCACAAATTATTTATGACTTTTAGGAAACGGTACGAAAATTCAAATATTTGAGTGAATAATAAGAACTCAAAGTATTTATCTTTTTATTTAAAAAAAAAGCAGTAACATAAACATTTAAGTACACGGTACGATAAAATCACTGTTTATGTATTTATTTATAGTAGCAGGCAAACGCTAACTGGTACGACATGAGGCCGGCTGATCTCCACTAAATTAACTTAAGCGGAAGTTTACAAAATAAATAATACAATTAAGTATAATAAATGCTTTATAATTTTACCCTGTCGTGTGGATACGACCGGGGCGGGTACGAAAGCCTATTAAAGATGGACATTTTTCTTTGATGAACAATAACTATAATTTGTGTTTCATGCTGATAATTATGTCGACTACATTAAAGAATATATTTGGAAAATTTAACTTACATAAATTTAAATTAAACTTAACACGAATGTAAATTAACATCTCGCCGTTAAAAAATAAATACATTAAAATATATACATCTTGCTTTTTTTACGCTTATTTATGTATATATTATATATACGAAGGTCGAAAATCCTCTTCTTTCTACAAGTTTTCTGGCTTCCGTTCCTTAATTTATGACCGCAGACCATAATAAATTATAGTATATTGTGACATCAGCTGTTCTTTAAATAAAGCTTCTTTCATTTATATAAGTAAATCTAATTGTATTCTCGTGGAAATCAAATAACTGTTTTATATTATTCAGTTTTTAATTTTTTAATTTTATTTAGTTTTTTACATATGTATCACAGCAATTTACATTTAATTATCTAAAAAATTAATAGGTTAGTTAAATAGTAAACGTATAAATACAGATTTTTTGTTTTTGCTCGTGAGTCATCTAAACTACTTGGCTAGGAATAGCTTTCTCGTTAAAATTTAGTAAAAGACGTATTTTTTAAAGTTGTTTTTGTCATTTGTAAATATTATTTACTTATATAAAACATTTTTATCAATTTTGTCAGTTTTTTTAACTTGAAGTTAAGATATAATATTTATAAAATTATTTATAAATAAGATACACGTAAATACAGTATTATTACTAGAGCACACATAATAATATAATGTTCATGAGTGCCCCATTTCCAGATTTAAAAAGAATAAACATAAACGATAAACATCTAAATCCTATGTCATAACCAGTAAAACTAGAAATCAATTAATCTATCTGTTTACATACACACAATTTTTTTTCTATTTAAAATTACCACCTAATTGCTTTAACTGCCTGCTTCCGCGTTTAAAGACGGTGAATTTATTTTTATTTTGGAAAAATATAATATTACAAATAAATACAATGTTTTATTATTAAAAGACCATACATAAAAAATATGCCGATGTGTGCCCAACTTCGAGATAAAAAAGTAAATAATAAATATATCACTAATACCTAAATCTTAAGTGATTACCAGTAAAACTAGAAATCAACTTGGGTTTTTCTACGTTGGACAACAATTTCCCTGACTCCCTCCAACCAATATAGATTGAAAATGCAGCCAACACCTTCCTCAGCCTGGAAATCCTACCACACTTTCATTAATCTGGGATAGGTATTACTGCCTTTAAGCCAAAAAAATATTAACTCCTCTCTGTAGAAACAGACCCCAATTGGAGTGTCTGGTATTATGACTATGGCAAATAAATACGAATTTTTCCCTTTTGAGATTCGTGACCGCTACTGACCGCTACTGACCTCAATATATACTGTTGACCATGTATCAATCAATTGGATATCGGTTTGGTTTTTTTAATGTAACTTTTATCACTGATTTTTGAGCTGTAGCTCCTGAAACCATAGTCGTTTTAGTGCAGCGTCCTCAGACAGCCAGACCATACGTCAGAATTGAATGTACCAATCCATGATACAATTGTTTTTGTTCTTTTATCCAGGGTATATTAATTTCTTAAAGGTATGATAAAATGAATCAAACGTTTTGTTTTATTAGAAGTTTCTTCAGATTGTAGGTGCCATCTCATGAACTTATCTATTTTTAAACCAAAATATTTTACACTAGTGACCTTTTCCAATATTATACATATACAATTTACACAATTTATGCAATGATGCAATTTTAATTAATATCTGAAATAACCTAATCGTTACGTAAATAAGTTCTTAATTTTTTATTTTTAATGTTTAAGTTTCTAGAAATCTCAAAGACATTTGATCATAGCCTGTATAGTGTATTTTTGTATTTATTCATTCTTTTCTGTGCTCAGGTGGTTGAAGAATACAGTTCTGAGTGTGAAATAGAACCACAACCCTGGACGAGTGCTTTCGACTTGATAGCTACTCTCAAGTATAAATCCTGTGAAAGGAAATTGAGTGGAGATAAATCCGTCTCGTACCTCGTAGTGTAGTAGTAAGAGCATTTGCCTTCTATTCTTGAGGCCCTTTTTTCGATTCCTGGAAGGGAAGAAGTGAAGAAGTTTATTCAAAAGGTAGTTCTACACTGTAATGTTTCATGGTTCCATGGTAAGACTGATCGCCTCACCTTCGTGCAGCAGATGATCGAAATACGTGGCATTTGGTAAGCGGAAAGGAAAATCCGCTTATAATTGTGTTATATTAGCTGAAGATTCTTATAATATTAACGAGGGAGTTTGTTTCTTGATGTATGAAAAGTAGAGTGGTCTCTCGGTAATCCGGCAGATATCGGTCAATCGGCGATCAATTATAATAATTTGATGGACAATATTTATTCGTTAATGATTATTTAAAAAAATATTTTTTGCTTTTCGTAACAAACCTAATGAAGTTAATCATCGTTTTATTGTTTTTTTTTTACTCACTTTTTCACTCTTTTAAATCACTATCACAATAAAGTTTGTTCATATCATGGTCGACATTTATTTATATTTATTTGTGCGCACAAAGAACGAACCAAGAAAAAATATTAATTTGCTGTGTTAAGTGTAATCGAGACTACCAATTAAAATTTATTTGCTCGTCAATCATGGAAACATTTTAAAGACTAAATATTTGTTATAATGTCAAGTTCTCTTTCATTTTGTTTGGAAGTAAAGTTTCTGACACAAATTAAACTTCCCAATTATTAACCAATAGAATAAAGGATCCAAACTGTTATTATTAATAAATTGAGATTTTTGACACTCGTCAGATTCGGGAAACTTCAACGTGAAAAACTCTTACAAGTTTAGCACTTTAAGTTGCCAAACGCCCATTATGTAATTAAATAATATGCCTTAAACTTTTACAGTGTTGACTTTGGAAATTAAATAACTCAGGAGGGAAAATTCTAGAAAAAACGAAGCTGACGCTAAATTTCCGAGATAAAATTAGGCGTTCTGCCATCAAAATATCCAATAAACTTTTATTTTACTTGTTTTCAAATTCTTAAACTTGTTGTCGTGAATTTAATTTGTTACGAAAGGGGACCTTAATGTTTTCTCATTGTCTTCAATGTCTATCGACACATTTAACGGTTCTGTAAAGTTTTCAACTTGGATTCTTGTTTTTCTCCAGTCCGCATCTAATGGTTCGTTGGCGTTTTTGCATTCGATGCAAAAACAAGTTCACATAACAAACTGAGTGTGCATTTGAGAAAAATATTACTTGGATTAACTAAGTTTCTTTTTATTAGTAAAGTTATTTTAATCATGAGCCGACGTCGACTTTGAACGCGCAGAAAAAACTTATTTCGACCAAATTTGGACTTACAAAAGGCAAGCATTGCTCTTAAAATGCTATTATTTATTTATCGAGTTGGCGTTTATTTTGTAGAACTACATGATTTAATCTTTTTATTTAAAGTACTGATTCGAGAGAAATAATTTATTATTTTATTTTTTAAAAACAAATAAATCGGGCAATAGTTTCGCCTTGATAGGGTATTTTCAAACGAATGTAATGATTTAGTAGACTAAAAGTCCTTATCTATCTACAGTTATACAAGTAGGTACCTACTTAACTATTGATTGAGTGCATCATGCTTGGCGTGTACATTATACTGTAGTGTATCAGTTTTCGTGTAAAATAATGGCTATATAGAACTTCGACTTGGTGAAGTTTTCCTTCAAGGTTGCGTGTATTAAATAAAACGATTTTATCTTACACATTTATCTGGAGTTTAATTGATTTTAATAAAATAAAATATAATGTAATGAATACCCAACAGTACTGACTAAACCCAACCGTAATAACTTAAATTAATTTACGCCTTATGTGGTAAGTAATAATTAACAACGCTGTTTCAAATATAACTGGAATCGATTCTGGACGGAGAGAGTCTAAATTTTATATTTTTCATTTCATTAAAGTTCCGAGGTTCTGATCGTCCGTTGCTGACTGTTTGTCGCCAGCTCATGTCAGAACTACGGAGCGCAAGCCGAGCTTGGGCGAATACATATGCGCTGGCAGATTATAGAGATGCCCGGAGTCCCTTTGTTTTTACCATCTGCTCCAACTAGAAAGCGGAAATTTAATGATGATGAATGATGAATCTTTTTGATAATTACATCGAGATTTAATTAAACCACCTCTGATTTGTGAACGTATTATAATATCAACAATATGATAATTAAAGCGTTTCATTTGAGTTTAATATATTAACGAGCACGTATTTGATGCTTTTGCATTTCAATATTAATTTCTGACAATGCAAATCTAACTACTCTACAATGGAGGGTTGATGAATGTCTAAAACTAAATCAAATAATACGATGATTACTCTGTAATCACTAATATGCAATTCACGCACGTTTCTGAATATAAACGAGAATCCCTACTTTAATGATGACTTAATTATTCTGAAATTATATAATAGCGGTAGTTTGCGTGTAATTCTGTCGTTAAGTACTCATTTTAACGTTAATTACTTCGAATGGAAAAAGCTTCATAGAGTTTTTTTTATCACAAATGCTTACCAAATTTAAAAAAAATAATATTTTCAAGTTAAAAGTTTACATTCTTCTTTTGGTAAAAAAAGTAGTAGATTTTTAATCGATTTTATTATTTTAGGGATGATATCTAATATTTAAATAAATATTTAAACTATTACTATCTCCCCATTCCCGTAAGGGTAGGCAAAAATTTTAAAACGCCACATGCGTTTATTCTGGCATACATTCATAGATTTTTTCATATTTTAACTATTGTTACACGTGCTCTTCAATGATTCAAAATAAACTTAATAAAAAATTGAAAATGACTGAATTTATTATTAACATATTACAACATACACGGCGAACATTTTAAAGAAGGCAACATAGATGTCTAGGCATCTACAGGGCTTATGACCTGTCATTGGCTGGTTTCAGTGGCCACTTTACACACTGTGTAACATTCACCATTTTGCCCATATTTGAACATCTATATTACTTCAATTCTTTCATCTGTTGATGTTTGTGAAGTTAAAGAGCTGAAACCTTTATTTATGCAAGTGAGATTTATCTAATTAAATTATTTCACCTACATACTAGGCAACGCCTGAATTTTTTTTTTCAATTTCTATACTTCTTCATGGACTAGGTGGATTTATTAACAATATTTTGAGTTTGTCCAAATTTTACCAATTAAACCAGCCAATGATCGGTTATAAGCCCTATAGATGCCTAGACATCCTTATTGCCTTCTTTAAAATGTTCTTCATCTCTGTTGTAATATTTTAATGTTAACAGCTCCCCAAGAAGTTCAATCCAGTCCTTGTCTACAAAAATTGGGACAAACTCAAAATATTGTTCACTGAATTTATTTTAAATTTAAATGCGAACCTTAAATACGTTCTTTAATTTAAAAAATACTACTACAAAAATTTCTACCATATCCTGCTCTTTCCCGTGAAAGTAGGCAGAGAGGATAGAACGTCACCTGTGTATATCCTAAAACATATTCATATGGCTTGTCATACATGCCGTTTGAGAAGTCTGTCTGCTTTTGACAGGACCAGAATTGAGATTTTGGTTTATCTAATCAAGTCTTTCATAACCGTTCGTGTCCCACGTTACCGTTCAATTTTACCATATTATATCTGTGATGCTATTATTTTAATATCTAGTCGTTCCACATTACCCAACCGTCTTAGAGATCTTATCTTAATTTTATCATGCATGTTTTAGATTTAAATGTTTATCTGATTTTATCATCTATAATTCTGTAAGAGACTACATTATACTGCGTTCTCACTGCTTTTACCCATCATTTTCCGAGTTTGTTTAACATTTAAAAGATTTTGCCCCACAATTTCTTTTCACGCGGTGTGTGACATTGCGTTACCTCAAGCAAAAAACCAAACATCCTGAAGTTCAAACATTCGAAAAAAAATAAAAAAATAAAAATATAATTAAGGCCTGCTATACCAAAATAAATTAAACATAATAAATGAGCATATAACTAGCGTGTCCTCCTACTCACTGCCAATAACCGACTGATTGAACGAATACGATATTTTGTTTTTGTCTCTTTCACACAAACACTGGCCACAGAACAGCGTCTCTGTCATTATTGTTATAAGTATTATTGTCGTGCTCTTTGTTATACTTTTTCTTTTCCACATCCGCTCGAAATTCGAGTTTGTGGACATCACCAGTTGCTTCCAGGAGACCCTATCGCCAGCCACCATTTGTACCTCTTCCCACGTCAATCCAGCGCCCCTTTGTTTCGCCGAAGTAAAACAAATTTAAGAGGGTATTGGGGTCTCTTTCATTCGTATAATTATTATTTGCAAAGCACAGATAAATATTTTTTGTATTCAAATCCAGTATATATCTGCAAATTTAATTTTCCGAATTCAATGCAAAAATGTCCATTTGAAGATTACAAAAAATACTAGTTCATCATTTGAATAAATAAGAGAGATATGTTTTTTTTTTAAACTTTTTGTACAAAATGTTACTTGTACATTGGCGGGTTTATTGCCAAATGGCAATTTCTTCCTACCAACCAATAAAATAAAAGTTGTATTTTTATAATTCAAGTTACAGAACATATTCAATAGAAAAAAATAATTAAAAGCTGAAGATATATAAAAATAGAAATAAACGTATTTGCTTATAAATTACCTTAAATAAAAACTATTACTCAATGGGAAAAAGGAAAAGAGAGGAAAGAGGAAAAAGGAAAGGAGGAGAGATTAAGAAAGAGAAATGAAATGTTTCTTCAGACGTGATTTAAACAGAGATAATGTAGTAACATCTTTGATGGTGGATGGGAGATGATTCCACTGACGAGCCGCATGGACACTATATGAAGAAGAAAGAGGAATTGTGGATGGGTATTAAGAGAGATATCTAGTCTGGTATCCTATGTGGACTCGTGTTACATCACAGTCACACAAGAGTAAACTTACACACACAAAGAATTCAGGCAAAATTTTAAAAGTAAACTTTTGAAAGTCTATGAGAAAAAACCTACCTACCTTCAATTTTCGATATGATCAAAAGCCAAAACACGGAGAAACTTTACCATACGTTAATAAATAAGAATAATATTTAAGATCAATATTTTTTTAAGGCCGGCGTCGTCATCAGTGTCACTTTCACAAAATACCTAAAGTTTGTTCGGTAGAACCAACTCCTGTAAAGTTGTCATTATGTTGGCATGTATATTTTAGTATTCCCCGGCGAGTCGTCTCCCTATTACCGCCGCTCGGTTTACTCGAAGCGCGGTTAATCTCCAACCGGCAGTAAAAGTTCGCGATTTCCCGAGCGTTATCTGTCGGTTGCCGTTGGGGCGTATTGGACAACAGGACCTAAGCGAGCCCTAAATATTCCACTAGAATCCGCTTTTCGTTAGGAAGTTCATTATGGTTTCCGTTAATCGCACTCCCGCAACTACGATACATCTGACACAATTGTGAACACGAACACATTTGAACTACCTTTCAAATCCCATAGAAACCCAGGGAATGGAGGGATATTAAATGGCTGCTAGAGTGGATATTATCTACCTTGAAATAGTGTGATGAGCGGATTTCCTCCCATTTTGTAAATACGAATAAATTTTCTTTCTTAAACGATTTTCAATGGCGACTCCCGCTCCTATGATTTTATACAAATTTTCTGAATCAAATTTTTTACAATTTGCATAAAATGTAGATTCTTTAGCAAATCACAAAAAAGTGTCGGATTTAGAATCAAACTTCGCTTTTTATTACAATAGCTGTTACAAACTGAGAACTTTGCATATAAAACATAAAATCTTTTCCAAACGCTGATCGCCTAGAGTAAAAAAAGTTGATTCAAAATATAATTCTTTTGAAGTTTCGAATTAAAAATTTACATCTTCATTTGACTGTAATCTTCAGAACGTAGAAGACAAAATTAATCAAACTGAATACCACTAATTTAAAACGTGAATAGATTAATTTTTATTATTAGTCACGCTTTAATTGTAATCGTAAAGAAGTTTCTATTTTGTGTCCGGGCGGATAAAACATACAGTTTTGAGCGTGAGATAAAACCACATCTATGGACTAGCGTTTTCGACTCGACTGCTACTCTTAGATAAAAGTCCTAAAAAGCTAATCGTGTGGTTATAAATCCACTTCGTGGTGTGGTAGTTGGCGCATTCGCCTGTCATGTTTGAGGTTCCTGGTTCTATTCCTGGAAGGGTAGTAGTGAATTATTTGTTCTAAAGGTTGCTAACACTCCAGTATTTCACAGTCCATGGACTGATACCTGAAACGTAAGACTGATCACTTAACCTACATGAAACAGATGATCGGGGTACGCTACATTTGGTGTTCTGCGATGTAGTGTCCTACGCACCATTTCAAATATGGATAGAAATTTGATGATGATGATATAAGCTCTTTGACCGCGTAATCTAAAATATATACTTTATCATGCTTTAAAATTTACTAACTACATGAGAAAAAGGAAATGGTTGGCGCGTTCGTCTAGTACTTGGGTTCGATTCCTGGAAAGGAGCACCCAAAATATTGATTTTAAAGTTAGTTCTTCACTGCAATTTATCAATAATAATAACCATAAACAACTTTTTTTTATATATGTATTGCATATTCATGTAATATATTATACCTATCTTTATTACGAGAATAAAGATATTCTTATAAAAAAAATAATAAACCAACTTTCTTTTGAACAACTTATTATAATTTATATTTTTTTCTACCCATCTGTTTCAAAGTTACACAAACTTCTTTTTCAAGATATACTTAACTATTACTTACTTTAGTTATTCATTGATTAGTTATTTTTTTAAATTAGTTCTTTGATATAAGTTATGTTTACTTTGACAAAGAAGCTTGTGTTGATTTGAAACCGGTCGGTTAAAAAAAGTGGTTAAAAACAAAGTTGTTGTCTTAATTTTATTATAATGAATAACTACAAAGTTAGGATGAAATTTTCTCAGAGTCGCTGACCGGCTCATACTACAAATCCATCCAGCCAGTAGTCCCATAAATATCCTGGTTCCGTAACCTCAAAGTATCTAAATTAAGTGTGTCCTTTATTTGTATATTGAGAATTGGCCATACGGTGTTGGCATCACACCTCAAAAGAATTCAAGTAGTGACCTCTGCTTTATGTGAATGTAAAGAGGAAGAGTATACCGCAGATCACGTTCTATTTAACTGCAGATTGTTACCTAATGACAAATTTCTGATAGACATTTGCTTACTGAGTCCATCTTTTCCACTTAATATTCAACATCTTCTTTCCTTGAACTGTCCTATGATCAATAGTGAGATAGTCAAATATTTAAGAAAATACAAAAAAAAATATCTAAGACACGAAGTATATATTCTGAAACTAATAATTTACGAAATTTAAATTATTTTAATTAAAATGAAATAAATTACTTATTATTTTATTGTTCAGCCCTGTTCTACAAGTTGTTTACATGTAATCCGCTCGTTAAATGTTGTCAAATCCTTCGTTAATTTGCAACAATTTTACAACCTTGCAACAAAAACATTGGTAAATTAAGGCATGTATCACCCCAAATTTGAGTGCTTTGCCGAGAAAAGAAAAAAAAAACTACTAAGTTAGTGCTTCATGTATAAAAAAAAACAGATATTTTTACTTTAATGTGGAAAACATCTGAAGAATTTCTTATCTGTAGCAGCCAGTCCACAATTTTGAAAAAAATGGAAATTGGTGTTATCGGGTACAGCAAAGTTGATTCAATGTTCTGCTGAAAACAGTCAAACCGCTTTCTTACAAAAAACGGTAGTTAAACCTTCTGAAAATAATATCGATTGAGAAAGCGGCATTTCAAAATTTGCAAAAAATACCCAGACACAGCACTAGGAATATCTGACGGTAGATTCTTGTTCTCAGCAGTGTAAGTCACTCACCAAGTACAAGAGTCTGTCTCTTTTTTGGAGAGTTACAGTGATAACATTAAGTAAATGTGTAAAAGAAGATATGTCGATATTTTTTTTAAAAAATGTACCTTTTATGAAATTTATTTAAAAATGAAAATAAAAAAAAATTAAAAAAACTAGTGAATTCGTTGTTGATCATTTGTCAAAGTCAGTGAAGTCAGTACTGTTGTGCAGATTTGATTATTTATTCGTTTCATAAAGGTGGTATAATCTCAGTTTCACTTTTCTATAGTAGTCTGTTTTTTGCATTACTACGCTCAGTTATAAGTCTCGCAACTATTTTAATTCCAAATATGAGGGACTCTGAGAAAAAAATTAGAGTCGGACGGACGTCGCATCAACTTATGAAAACGTGTTTTTGTGCATTATATAAAATACCCAACTCACACGTGCTCCCTAGCCTACTTCCTCTCCTTAACATAGTTAGTTTTTATTCAATTCGTGAATACGGAATTTCGGGAAAACTGGGTCATAATTGGCTAATAGAATCACCGCACCATTAGCGAAAGCGCAAATCAAGTTTAACGCTGTTAACTATGATCATTGTCAAAATATGATACTTGATTATGGTTAGTGGGTGGTATGGACGTGTCCGCAATATGCAATCTGCTTTGCCGGTGCCATTTGTGAATGTTTTGACAAAATATTTGTCCTGTTTGGCGGTGGAATCACGAAAATGTTCTGTATAATCATTTAAGTGACGATAACTACGGTATTGAACAACAACGGCACATAACGAACCACAGAGATCGATTTGAAATGATCAAATCGCTGAAATATGGTTAGGATGTCGAGAGGTCATCACCATTCAATTAAATGAGGAAAAATATTGTAAAAATTGTGACGAAAATATTAAATTATCAATGTTTTTCAAAAAGCTTTATTATTTCTAAAGCCTACTCCTCACATAATGGTACATAGGGCAATGCATTGGTGCACTGATTGGAGCGTATTTCAATTATCTGTTACACGATCAGTAATGATGAAAACATAATTCTTATTTATTTATTTTGTATGGATGGGTGCCCGTGAATTGATTTGAGGTTAAATGAGAAAGATGGGTTACAATTGAAGTCATTTATTGAGTAGATACACATGAGTTACATCCTTACATTTTTGTACAGAAAGAATTTACAATAGCGAACACTGGACAGAGAGCTGTGGTGAGTGGCACGAAATGTCAAAACGAAATGTGTAATGTTCTTCCAGTGGACGACATTTAATATCTTGTCCGGGCTGACGTCGCAGTGGATTACGCGTTGCGGATCAAAACAGGGTTTAATTCTGCTAACCACACGTCTTTTGGTGCTGCTCTCCATAATTTATTTAAAACTTTAAGTACAAAGAATAAGTACTTTAACGGACTTATTGCTTAAAGCAATATCTTTCAGCAAACCAAAAACCAAATTCGGTCAAAAAGAAGAGAGTGGTCAAAATTGTGTACGAAAAAACATAAATATAGACCAAAAGATAGGTACATACATAAAATGAAATTAAAAAAACCCAATTAATTAAAAATAAGAGCTGTTTTTTAATTGGGAGGCATGGCTTGCACATATTATAAATGTTAATAAAATTTTAAAAAAGTACATTATGATATGTGGAGATAGGTTGGCCTTGTCGTGTAGTGGTTGGCTTTCTTGCCTACCATGCTTCCATTTTCTAGCACGGTTATTTAAGACTGAAAGAAAAAAGTCCTGAATTGAAATATTGAGATAAGTCATGTCGGTCTCGCGGTGTAGTGGTAAGCGCATTTGCTTACCATGCAAGAGGTCTCGAGTTTGATTCCCAACATGAAGTATTTATTCAAAAATAATTTAACATATTACGACAGACGTTAGAAACGTTTGACAGAAGAAAAAATAGAAGTCTAGGGCTTCCACAGGGCTTGCAACATGTCATTGACTGGTTTAAGTGGCCACTTTACACACTGTGTAACATTCATCAGTCTGCCTTTATTTGAATATGTACACTCCTTCAGCTCTTATATCTGTTGACGTTTGTAAAGTTAGAGATAGAAGAGCCAACGTCAACAGATAGAAGAGCCGAAGGAATGTAGATGTTCAAATATTGGCAGAATTGTGAATGCTACACAGTAAGTAAAGTAGCCACTTAAACCAGCCAACGACAGGTCATAAGCTAAAGGGATGCATAGACTTCTTTATTCAATTCTGTAAAATGTTTTTTATGTCTGTTGTAATATGTTAACATTAACAGCTCCCTAAATCCAGTCCTTGTCGACAAAAATTTGGACAAACTCAAAACATTGTCGTTAAAAATATTTTTTTATACTAGAATATTTTATAGCCCTTTCACTGGCACCTGAAGCGTAAGACTTATCATCTTACCTTCATTTAACAAAAAATATCAAGATACGCTGCTATTGATATTCCAATGCAGTGTCCTATCCACCACTAGGTGCGGAAAGAGAATAAGAAGGAAAATACTTTTTCAAGATGTTGTAATTGCTGCACGGAGAGAAAACAATTTTAAATTCACAAAAATTTGACGACATTTTAAGGGATGAAAATTTTATGATTCAAGGCGTAGTAGTTTGTAATCAATCCAGCAAATTCCAGGGGTGTATGGACAAGTCAAGACTGAAGATTAACAGCCAAGAGCCAGTTTCTCCGACCGAAATACACCCCAAGGTGCCACCCGACACGGCTGATTTATAAGCCGACGATTCTATCTGTGGGGCAGCAAGACCACATACGATCTGCCGCCCGGCGCGGTTGAAAATTGAAAATTATGTGTAACGTTACATGCACACAGCTATAAATTATATTTTATAGAAGAACACGCTTTTAATCTGTTTGTACTTCTCGGTTTTGTCGGCAATTTTCTTCCGTTAAATTAGGGAAAATTCAGTTATTACTTAAACTACTCGAAATAGGTGCAAAAGCACAATTAAAAAACGATTTTGCTTGTAATTCCTGACGAAACAGAAAAATAGGATTATTCAGCTTAAGGATTTAATTCTTAAGAATTTAGATTGAAAAAAAAAATTCTTATTGAAGTTGGGAAAAAAGCTTTAGTGTAATGTGCAAATAAAATAATTTATCAACAATATTTTGAGTTTGTCCAAATTTTGTAGACAAGGACTGGATTCAACTCCCTGGGGAGCTTTATATTATAAAAGTGATATTATGTACGCGAACGGAACAATTGAAAAAAATCGATTCACTATCACCAGCCAGGGGACGCTAGATATTTTTATACTCGTAAGAGGGTTGCGATTTCAAAAATGTTAAAAAACAACCCTAAACAACTATCCACGTTCTGTACTTGTACTCGTATTTATAAATAACAGTCAAAAAATAAAACTATTCTATTGAGAATATTTAACCCGTTTCTTTCAGTAAAGTTTTGGATTCGATTAATTTTAATTCAACGTTTAAAAAACTCAACTCACATTTGATAAATGTTTCGCCTTAAAAATTTTGCCTAAAAATTTCTCCCGCTGCCAAATGTAATATCTTGTTGGCCAAAATAAAATAAAATTGGATTCTTCTAACCGACATATTTATGAGGCGTAAAGGATACTTGACTTAAGCAGTTTTCATAGCCATTGTTCGCTATGTTTGCCAAAAGGAATACACTTTAACATTGTGTTTATATATATATTTTTTTAAAGTTTTTCTAATATTGTTGTGTAGATATTACTTATGGGCTATTTGATATTGCTACATACTATTATGAGGAATGAATTATTTTACCTGATAATTTTGAATGAGTATAATTTCAAAGGTTTTTACCAAATCAAGAGTTGTTTCTCTATTCAAACATTTTTATTCCTTTATTTAGATATTGTGTTTATTGTGCGGAAAAACAAAATACATTTTTTGTTACACAGTAAAACTTAAATCAAACGACACAATAACCTTAATAATAAAAAAATTCATCGTAAATGACCCTTTCTACGACATATAATGCCCGATTCGGAAATAAATTTTGGAAAAAATCACAATTAAAACCGTTTTATGTTTTTGTCTCATTTTATAATAATCTATATAGGTAAACAAACTGTTTTTGAATGCATTTATGCCATAAAGTCATTCAATTCAACTGTGTGATAAAAAATGTATTTTAGTTCCAATTATTTCATTCAATTTTAGTGTACATTTTCCACGTTTTTACACATTTATTAGATTATTTGTAGTTTTAAGTAAAACTGTTACTAAAGTTTGCATATTTAAAAAAAAAACTATCATTAATAAAAATACCTCTTCAAACAATACTAATTTATTAGTCATACAAACATTTGAAGTACTTTCACAGATTTCAGGATTTAAGAGGCAGTACCTAAAGTATAAATTCAACACAAGTAGTGTAGGATATACTTAGTTTAATGTAAAAAAAAACTGACATACCGTGATGATAGACCTAACCGATTTAAGAACTAATAATAACGATTTACAAAATTATTTTAAAGTGAATTCCGTCTAAGGACATATTTAAATAAAATTAAGTGAAATAATATCAAAGTATCTTTTCGGTAACATAGACTGCGAATTATAAACGATAACATTAAGGAAGTGAGTAATACTTCATACAAGTAAGAATCCTTCGCATGCTCTTAATGACCTAACCTCGAATTTAAATAATTTAACAGACGTATGGTGAATCTAACAGCGGGCTTAAGTAACAATTTGCTCATTTCATGTTTAGCTTTCCAAAACTTAAAGTAGTCAACGAGGAAACTTTTTTGCTCGAAGCTCTAAGAAACTAGGTGCCTAGCTGATTTGTGAAGGACTGTGAATATGGAGGTAGATACTTTATATCTCAGATGGCTAAGCTTGGGTATCTTAATGTGGAAATCTGTCGCTTAACTTGGGTTAGGAGACATAAACTGACGCCTATGACTAGGGTGGCCACAAAATTGGGACAAATAATACAATGGTAAAATCACATTTGTAATTTTCTGTAAAATGCGGCAGGCGATGATTAAGATGCTTAACTCACATTGATTTTGGATTTGATTTTTATTAAGATCACGAAAAAATAGTGAATTTTATTCAATCTTGGGCGTTATTCACTACCATAATTCGACTCTTGCCAATTGTGGAGCAAAAAAATAGTCTTAAGCAAGAACTCAAAAAAAAGTTTCTATGTGTAGTGACAGAACTATATTTTTCCCTTTTTTTATAGTCTCTAGAGAAACATTTCTAATTTTTTAGATGAATGAAATAAAAAGGTATTTCATAAAACAACGATATCATGCAATCGTCGGGTTTCGGAAAAAAGTTGGTAACTACAAATTTTAGAAAAATAAGATATCTTCATAAAGCTAGGGTTTCCTAGGACAGCGGTGCCCGTATTTTAACGGCCGTAGTGAACGGTGATGCGGTAGACAGCCGTCGTAACGTCGACTAGAGAGTGGTTTCCTAGTGAAACGGTGTTAAATGGTGTTGATAACACCGTTTTCCTAGGAAACCACACTCTAGTCACCGTTACGACGGTTATCCACCGCATCACCGTTCACTACGGCCGTTAAAATACGGGCACCGCTGTCCTAGGAAACCCTAGCTTAACTGGCTTCAAATAATCTTTATTTAAAAAGTAAATACAAATTTTTCATATTTTGTAAATATTTAAATTAGTTACGCCACATTTACCAAAGGTGTGTATAGTGCATTAACTAGGTAGAGGCGTTCAAATTTATTTGCTGCCTACTGGATCCAGGTTAAGATATTAAAATTCGTAAAAATGATCTGGAAATGTCATACTGCGTGCACGTGTCTTTAATTTTCTCACCGCGATTGCAAATAAAATATTTTTGCAATCAATAATTCATTTAATCCACTGTGTCATGTAATCGCACATAATGATAAAAAAAACTACGTCAAGTGCCCCTCTTTCCTGACCACTGGATCTGATCTTGCCTTCCACGAGAGAAGTCCTTAACAGTAAGGTGCCAGAACCCCAGTATAAGATAGGTAATTGCACTCATTGTTTCAGAGATCGGTGGTAAAGTAATTGAATATGACTTATATCAGCAAACCAGACCAATTAGAGAGTGTATCTGCCAACTAGCAAGTGGCGCGTTTATAAATTTAATAATGTTTAATAATATTCGATTAGCTGTTTTATTGAAATTTTTGATAAGGGGTACGTTTTTAACTAAAGTCAAAGAGTTTAAAGTGCACATACAACAACTAAAATTTTCGTTACCAACTTGTTCCAGAAACCCAACGATATGTATTATGTAACCATTCTATGAAGGCTATTAAATCACTTTGGAAATGTTCATTAATAAATCTTTAAACATGTAAATTTATTTTATGCTTTCAACCCAAATACTCAAATGTAGATAAGTATGACCAATCAATTTATTCCAGAATAACATCATGACAATCTAAAATTTTCTATATTTAAACATGTCAACCATTAAAATATTCTTTTATCAGCGAACGAAGATTCATGTTTTCTAGTTTTTGGACAAGTAAGAAACTGTTTTTGCGTCAAAAAATTATTACATTTTTAATCATGACTTTGGATATAGTCACCCTATTGATGTGAGAACTATTCTAAATTCAGATTCCTAACGCGTTGTCAGTTCAGCGCAAAAGGGTTGTGACATTAACGCGCGTCTTACAAACACTGCATAACATAATTAATCACTTTTTTACTCAGGGATTTGAAAAATATATATGAAACTGCTAGAAGCTTCGATTTCGGTATAGAAACTGGCCGGTTTAGGGTAATTACTACGGAACAGACTTATTCCTCTATTCCGTGATAATTACGTACATTCTCTAACAGTTTAGAGCTATTTGGCTTGTACTAGCATAAGTTCTCTAGCTTTAGGCTGATTGAATTAGAATCCTACGCGTGTGTGAGCACTTTGATTGGACTTGTAATTTTTAAGTTACGACTTTCCCAACTTAGTTATTAGAGCCAAAACTGTTATTATGTGTTCTGTTTGATTATGTTTCCACGGTTTTCTCATCGGTTAATAATGTCTGTAAAAGTTTTGCCAACAATTAAACTATCTTGTAATTACTAACAGAATCTATGTTGTATCTTTCTGCCAATTATGTATTACATCAAAACGTTAAAAATATTTAAATGAAAAAAAGTAGAAAACATTGATCGAATGTAGTAATTCAAAATTTGGTGATTAATGAAGTGAATAATTAAATTTAAAAAAAACTGTTTTTGAAAAAAAAAGGTTCATTTAAAATGTAAACAAATTTTTAAAATACTCCCCATTGAATTCTGTGCTGAGACGGAAAAAAGACACAAGTCTTGTTTTTTGCCAAATTGTATTTTTAATATAATAACAGATACACAAGTAAAATAAAGAAAAGTAAAAAAATCCTTATCATAACAATAAAAAAGCGATTTTAAATTTGGGTTAAAGTCGAAATTTGTAACTTGGAATACGGGCACAAGTCGACTTGCGTGTTCAGTGCAAAGCAATAATATTAATCTTTGATACTGTTGAAGGGCACTTATTTTATCTTTGGTCGATCGGCGTTCTTCCAATGTCAAAAATCAAATTCAAACCTTAATTGTCCAGCTGCGAAGTGTGATAGTTGATGCAAATTTCTTGTCATAAGGAGAAAAAAATCCAAGATAACGTCGTGTCGAAGATGTCTAGAGCCAAAAAAATAAAAAAATGTAAATATTCAGTGAGATTGAGTACATAATATCTTTAAGTATATCAGTTGTTTTAGAATTAAGCTTAGAAGTTTGAAAATTGAAAAATCGTTTTCAGGTATAGCCTAGTATGTGAAATAATTCAGTCAGATGAATCTCTTCACAAGAAAAAAAGTTTCAGCTCTTTAACTTCACTCAAATCAACAAATGGAAGAATTGAAAAAATATGCATGTTCAAACATAGGCAAAATGGTGAATGTTACACAGTGCGTAAAGTGGCCACTTAAACCAGCCAAAGACAGGTCATAGGCCCTGTAAATGTCTAGACTTCCGTATTCCCTTATTGAAGGTATTCTCCATTCCTGTTGTAGTTTGTTAGAATTAAAGTACACTGTTTTTAAATGTTAGTAGTACCAAAATTTAAAAATAAATATGGACAACGTACGTTGGATTATATTGTTCCAAAAGTATTTGATTTGTTGCCACTTGACATGAAAACATGTCATAGTGAAAATACAATTATGTTTTTATTACGTAAGTAGTTAGTAGATAAAACGTTCCTATTTTGATTTATTATTTATGTAACACATTTATTTTATAAATGTAATAATACAGATGTAATAATACAGAGACCTGCATAGATACCATTACAATAATCGACTCTGGACAATACAAATGCATTTATTAATTGACGGGCGGTATCATTCGGCAAATTTTTGCGTATGCATTTAATTTGTCTCAGCTGGTAGAAGCATGAACTTATTGTTCTACTTATTTGAGCGTCAAGAGATAGGTCAGAATTGAGTAAAACTCCCAGTAGTTTAACGGTGGGTAAAGAGGTAATCCCTACATTGGGTAGAGCCGTATCCTGGATCGAATTCTGTCGTCTGGCTGAAGCTACCCACAGTTGTTCAGATTTTGATGGGTTTAATGTTAGTGTGTTTTCAGCCATCCGGTTTCCTATTTTCTTGATGCATCCATCAATTAAATTGACAAGCACACTTCTGTCGCCTGGTTTGCAATAAAAATAAATCTGCGTATCATTTGCATAGCAGTGAAACCACAATCTACATTCTTTGATAATGTTCTCTATATCTTTAGTGTAAAGGAGATAGAGAAGTGGTCCGAGTACTGACCCTTGAGGCACTCCTGTAGACACCCGAAAGTTGGTTGAGCTTTTACCCTGGAACACAACTGCATATTCTCTTTTATTTAGATATGAACTGAACCACATATGTGCCTGATCACGGATACCATAAGTTTTCTCTAGACGTTCAAGCAAAATATTATGGTCTACAGCATCGAATGCAGCACTCATGTCCAGAAGAGCCATCAACACC
Source organism: Micrasema longulum (assembly GCF_059751315.1). Lineage (NCBI taxonomy): Eukaryota > Metazoa > Arthropoda > Insecta > Trichoptera > Brachycentridae > Micrasema > Micrasema longulum. The sequence continues at coordinate 189,020 of NW_028277505.1, forward strand.
AGATTACCAGAGTCCACCGCCGTTATAATGTCAGACAGTACTCTTATCACTACCGTCTCCGTGGAATGGAAACGTCGGTATGCCGATTGCCTTACCGAAAATAAAGAATGTCGCTCGATATAGTTAACGAGCCTATAAGAAACTATTTTTTCTAGTATTTTTGATTCGATGGGAAGATTTGAAATAGGGCAAAAACTGGAAAGATCTTCCACATCTAATTGTGAATTTTTCAAAAGTGGAGCGATATTTGCTTTCTTTAAATTGATGCATGTGTTTCAAAATACATGTCTGTTAAAATCTAATACCAGGCTAATTTTCCCATCTGCTAAATAACATTTTAACCATATCCGCTTGTCCTTTACGTTTATTTTTCAGAATGCACCGAATGGTAATAAAACCGGAAAATGCAATAACGTGATTAAATAAGCCGCTTGGGTTAGGGAAAGTTGCGCAGAGTGAAATTTATTGCATTTTTATCTTTGAAAAAAATAAAAACATGTTTACAAGATAACGCCCCGAGGGACGAAGATAGCGATCTCGGTTTATTTTTTATTTTCCCATTTCCCTCTTGATAAATCTAATTCCCACATCAACCCTTCAGTCCATCTACATATCTTTTTTATAATGTACACTTTGTTATAATATATATGTGTGTACAAGAATTGAATCTACAATATCATGATCGATGAAAACATATTAAAAATCAAATCAGTATTGACAACTTTAAGAACACAATATGTAAATGAACTGTAAATGAATATAAGTCAAAAGTGATGGTATTTGAAAGGGAAAGTGAGGTTACTGACTGCATATTGTTTTTATTTTATTTTATTTTAATTTTATTTTATTTGGGAAATCAACAGTTCTACATACATATTTTTAATAAACAAACATATAAAGTGTATAAACTCAGAACTAATAACAGATTCCCACATAGTATACAAAATAAGTAAAGAAAATATATTACATAACAAATAAATACACACAATTTATACATATAAAAATGTTATTTTCATGTACTCAAAAATAGATTTTTCTTTTAATATTTATTTTAAGAACATTAAGTTAATGTAAATTGAGCGGGATAAGGACAAAAATGCTTGAAGAGAGGATAAGGTAGGGAGGGGAGATGTACATATTTATTATTATAATGTCTACTAAGTTACATAATACATTTTTAGTGTAAATTTAAAATCTGACAGAGTGATGTTTGTGTAATCTATATTTTTAAATTTTGTATTGTACATTGAAAAAAAAAAATGTTAACATCGAATGTCTTGAACAAGTAGAAGAATTTGTGTATTTGGGAAATATGTTTTCAAGCGATGGAGGAGTAGAAAGAGATATTAAAAGGAGGGTGAATGCGGGCAACAAAAGGAATGGAGCACTAAACACAGTGATTGCTAATAAAAAATTGACAATCAAAGCTCAACTGGCAGTGCTCAACGGAGTTTTAGTCCCAACACTTATGTATGGAAGGGAAACATGGAACTGGCAGAGGAAAGATATAAGCCAAGTGAACGCGGTTGAAATGTGATATCTTAAATGAATATGTGGGAAATCAATGTATGAGAGGGTTACGAATGATGAAATCAGGCGAGAGTGTATGTCTGAGTCAAGTATAATTGATAAGATTAAGAAAGGGAGATGGTTTGGTCACGTAGAACGAATGGACGACGAAAGAATGGTAAAACAAGTATATATGGCAAAAAGTAACGGTAACGTGAGACAAGGACGACCAAGAAAGACGTGGCATGATTAGATAAACCAAAATCTTAAATCTGGTCCTGTCAAAAGTAGACATAACCAAAGGGCATGTATGACAAGATGTATGAATGTGGAAGAAGCTAGGAATATATGCCAGGATAGACTCTGCCTACCCCTATGGGGAAATGGCGTGATTGTAGTCGTAGTAGTCGTAGTAGTAGTAACTGTTTTAATTATTTCTTATCCCCATGTTTTATTTTAAAAACAGTCAAGTTTAAAAATCATTATTGCAAAAACCCATGTACTGTGTAACACTTCGTGCCTTGATTCCCGAAATCCAATTCATCGAAAGGCTCGAGAGTTTCAAATACTTGGGAGTATACGTTACGGAAAATGGCAGCTTTCAAAAATAACTGGGAGTGCGGCTAAAAATAGCAGGCGCCACATTTAGTATTAAAGCTATCTGGAGATCGGATATTCACTCATTGAAAACCAAATGCCACCTATATAACGCCTGCATAACACCTTTTCTCCTCGGATGCGAATCGAAGCACCTCACTAGGGCCCGAAACAGCCAAATTCTGAGGTTTGAGAAAAGGTATCTCAGAAGAATCTTGGGTCTGCGGTGTTTTGTCATTGTGAGGAATGAAGCAATAAGAGAACGGACGCAGCAAACTCCGGTGACAACTGTCATCAAGCGGAGGCGATACAGTTGGCTTGGCCATGTGCTGCGGATGCCTCCTGAGACCATTAATCACGCTTGTCCACTTTACAAGGCATCAGGTTCTCGACGTCCTGGACGTCCACTGCTGATTGTTTGTCGGCAGTTCGTGTCAGAACTACGGGACGCAAATCTGAATTGGGTGGATGCACAGGAGCTGGCAGCCGACAGAGAGGCTTGGAGGATCTTTGTGGATACCTAAGAAGTAAGTTTTCAATTCATCAAAAATACACATGCTTACTTAGAAACGTTCGTAGATTTTTATAATATTTTTTAGTATCTAATTTTTCAAATTCTGAAATATACTCGAACCGACACAAAAATGTGGAAAATCATTCGATATTTTTATACCTCATCAAGAAAACATGTTTGCTTAAATTGATATTTTGTACTTAAGTGTATTTATGTAATTTAATTTTTTTCTATGATGATAATGAATGTACTTAGATAAGTACTGCAGTTATGCTAAAATTGAATAACATAAAAATGACAAAATTGATCCCAAGACATCAAGCATGGTAAGCACCATATTTTAAAAAAAGGAATAAACCGCTAAACGAATATTTTGAGAGGTGTGTAAGCAGGTGCGAAAGAGAAGAGAGAATATTGTAGGATGTTATAAAAATACATAACAACATTTTGATTGAGAAAAAAAAATCTGTTAGAATTTTGTTTTGTAGCTGACGGGAATCGAACACGCGATGCCAGTTTCGCAGTTGGCCGTTTTACTAACTGCCCCACGGCGCCAACAAAACTGAACGAGGTGAACTTTTCATTTTCAGGATTTTTACCTGAGAGTAGCTTTTGACTCCAAAACACTGAGGATTCTGGTTTTATTTCACAAACAGAACTATATAGTTGCAAGAAAGAAATCCAAGAAAGATTTTTTTCCCAATTGGTCTGGGTGTTGTGGTGTATTTTTCATTGCTTCCTTCCATATCCTCTCTTTCCTACCTGCTGACGAGCCTTTGAAATAAAGGTATAGCGGGTTATTCCTTAGTTTACATTACGATAAGTATATAAACTAATTTTAACAGTTACTTTAATTACATGTCTTTATATTATTTTACAGTAAACATAACATTTCTTTTTAAATTCATTGAAACTCTTTTCATTCTTTTGTACCTTATGATGCTTCTAAGAATACACGTTCCTTGGCAATTTTACATAAAAAATAGTTTTCATAAACTACTTACTTTACATTATAAGATTTTTCGTATTGCAAGTTGATTATTTTATTTTCTTAACCATGAACGACTTGTTACGGCACTGAAACGGAAACTGAACTGAATATCAAAAGTAAAATATCGAATACATGCATTATAATTGCCTCGTGGTGTAATGGTCAGCGTGTTTGCCTACCATGCAAGAGGTCTCGGGTTCGATTTCCGAAATGGTTGATATGAAATATTTATTTAAAAGTGTATTTTCACACAATATCATAGTCTCTGGTCTGGTACCTAAAGCGTAATACTGATACTTTCGTATATAAAAAAAAATCAAAATACGCTGCAATTGGTGTATCAATCTAGTGCCCCGTGCACCATTTGATGCGGAAAGGGAATGATGATGACAATGTTTATTTTTAATTTAATAATCCCAATTAAAATATTTTCAGTAACATTAAGCTTAAAAATACCGAATCCAATATTTTTTTTAGGATATTTTTTTTTTTATCAAATAAATAAAACAACTTTTTTTTAACCAGTACTTTTTTATTATTTTTTTTGCCACCGATCGGTTTCAAAGTAAACAAGCTTCTTTGTCAAGGTTTACGTAACTAATGAATGCTTTCCGATTTTATTTTTATCATGTTAACTAAATACTACACGTGGAGCCAATCAATCAACTCTTTTTTTCTCTGTGAAGGTTGTAATTTGATATCAATGTTTTCGAAACTAGACAGGAGAGGACTAAAAGAAATACCGTTTATTTGGTTATTAGTGTAGTATTTAGTGAACGTGATAAAACAAAATTGGAATTCATTAATAAGATACGTAAACCTTAACGAAGAAGCTTGTTTGCTTTGAAACCGGTCAGTGGAAAAAAAACAAAAAAAATGGTGGTTGAAAACAAAGCTGTTTTATTTATTTTTTTTATAATGAATAACCACAAATTTAGTGCTTCAAATAAAAACTCTTTTTTTAATTTTTATCTTTTACTTATTGTCTTAACCGAAAATTTCATCCCGATTCCCGCTAAAGAATTTGCTGTCAAAACTTATTTGTTTTGTTTAGTACCTTCAGTAAAGTTCTAGAGAAATGGGAATTTTTCCCTCATAAGCATTTATTCCGAGAACATTGCTGGAATGTAACATTTTCAATATTTATGAATGCAAATTTCCGCACTTTCTCATACATTTACCGGAAAAATGCTATTTTGTAGCTTTCTATTGGAAACAACGTTGCAAGCCCCGTGAACTAGAAATTTTCATGAATAACAAGAAAGACTTATATCATATAACATAATACTTGTAGTGAAAAGATTCTTTGTTTGTTAGAATGTTTTGTTTTTGGTATTATATATGTTTTTAAATGTTTTTTTAACAAGATTTTCAAATATATACACACAAATAATCTCATTAAGAGGAGAATATCTTAGAAATAGTGGTAAAAATTTTACGGTGAAAAGTTCCTAATATTATCAATAAAAAACAGTCTGGTATTTATTATAATGATTTTTAAATGTTCATGATTTAACTAGGTTGTGGTCCTGTGGTTTTATGATGGACTCACGGATCAGAGGTTCAAGATTCGAACCCCTTTTAATTTTTTCATTTATTTGTTCTTTTAATTTTGTTTATTAAGAAAAACAACAGCAATACAAAAAAATATACACAACATTATAAAAAAAAACATAAAATAAAGCCAAATCAGTTTTCCACATAAATACAATTATAAAAATCCAGTTCAGTTAAATATAATTCATAGAAGTGCATGTGTGCGAGTTTTTTTTTTGTGTGAGAATGCGTGTGCAAAAAAGTAGAGTGTGGTTTTGGTAGGTATGTGAATATGTGTGTGATTGTATATAGGTGTGAGGGTAGGTTTAAGGACAGGGTAAGTGTGTATTTGATATGAGTGAATAGAAACAATTTTAATTTATAATGTAAAAATATTTTATTTTTTTTATAACGAAACACAATTTTTTTCAAATAAAAGTTTTTAAATTTTGGTTTTAAAAGTTAGTTTACTGCAGTTAAATATGTCTTTGTTATTAAAAAATAAATTATAATTACGCGTCAAGCAAATCAGCGTAGAGTTCTGTGCATAGTTGGTGCGAACTGTGGGTACATGGAAAAGATATAGATTCGTGTGACGGGTGCGGTAGCCAGGTACGTTACTAATTATTTCCTATTTTTTTAACATTTATGTTTATGTTCCTTCACTGGGTGTCCCATCAGGGTTGCCAGACTGGATCAAGCGAAAATAGGTAGATTCAGAAAAAAACATCGGTAGATTTTGGTAGATTCAGAGGTGAGGAGGGAGGTAAAAATAAATTTGACAGTTTTTGTTCAAAATTAAAGCGCCGTTGCTTTAAGTAGTCTTAAATGCATGATAAATTAACAATTGAAAACCAAAAGGACTGCAAAATGTGAATCACCAAAATATATTGATTCCGGCTTGAAAAACTGGCCCAGAATACAGTTAAATCTTATTGTATTACTTTGAGGTTATGTTGATATTTTAATGTATATTTCAACAATACTGTATTTTGTGTAATTATACAAATTCTCCAAGGGTTTAAGGCATAAATGTTTTGATTTAAGTGTATGTTGCCAAATAAATTAATTCAAACTCACTAAGTTACCTGTGTATGTATTTTTTATGCACAAAGGTACAACGGTTGAATGTATTTTCATAAAATATATTCAATGATGTTGTATATAAATACCCGTTCTGTGGAAATTCGTGTATTGTAAACCTGTCAATGAGTCGGTATAAATAGTTTTTTTTGCAGGTAGAAGCGTCTTGCAGTCCTTACAGTCACAGACTAGTTGGTAAGTGGTTTTAAACAAATATTTTATAACATTGGGGAAACTGTTTGACCACAAAGTAAATGCTTTAAATATTAATAATAAAGCTTTGAACGTTACTTCACATTCTTTTTTTTACCCGCAAAATATTTTTTGTACTCTATACAAATCTTAAAAATAAACATTTTTAAAAAATTCTTCACGTTTAATGAATGGCAGAAAATGGTTACATCATTTTATTTCTCGTAAAAAAAAGGATGAAAAATAAAAATGTTCAAATGTCAATTATTTGAGACATTGCTATCTGAAGAGAAAAGGCAGTTTTGCTTTAAATATCAAGGGTGGAATTGTATAGAAAGCGCCCCACGCGTATACCGACCAGAATAGTCTGTTACTAAAAAAAGCTAAGGAAAGCACAAAAAAATATCAAATGATGTCTGTTTTTAAACTTATACGAATCAGGATAATGCTTCACGTGCCAGTCCACGGATACGATAATATTGCCGTGTAATGAACATTTTAAATTAACATTTTATGGTGATCTTTGCGGAAATAAAACCCTGGATCTCATGCATGGAATGAACCCGAAAATCATTACACTGTAAGTGTAAACTCATCTCCACTCGATTTCTTTTTTAAGAATTTTTATTTGAGATAAGCCATCGAGTCGATACATTGATATTAAGATATTATAAATGTATAAAAATCAAGTTGACATAATTGTCTTTTGTATGTTAATGATGCCGTGATCTTGCTAACAACAAAGTAGACCTACGCTTCTTGGTAACAAAAGTCTACGATGTATGTGAGGGAACGGATTTTTTGATAAATGTCGATAAATCGAATGCGATGGTTTGTGAAAGTAATGAAACTATGACTAAATGTGAAATCACTGTGGATGTATTTTAAAGTGGGTAGAGGAATATAAATATCTAGGAAGTATGTTGACTAGGGATGGAATGGCTCAGAAAGATAGTGAAAGGAAGGTAAGTGACAGGAATAGAATGAACAGTGCATTCAAATCAACCTTGGCAAATATGTACATGTTTCTTGCAGGAGGCAAAATCAGCAGTTCACAATGGAGTCCTGGTGTCGACTCTGATGTATAAGAGCGATGTTTGGACTTGAAAAACAGGGATTAAAGTGGGTGGATTTCTGTCGAAATGCGATCTCTCAGGAGAATGTGTAGAAAAACTATCTATGAAAGATGCACAAATGTCGAGTTCCATACATTATGTAAGGCTGAGATAAGCATTATTGATAAAATCTAGAAAGGAGTACTGCGTTGGTTTGGACCTGTTGAGCAAATGAACAGCAAAAGCAAGGCTTTAAAGATTTAACATGCAAATGTTGATGGATGCAGATAGATTCAAACAAAGACATGGCATGAAAAATTCCAAAAAACACTTAAAGATGGTCACTCTTCCTCTATTTCTGCATCCATCAACATTCGCATCGTAAATATTTTTAGCCGTTCTTTCGCTGTCCATTGACTCTACATGTCCAAACTAACGCAGAGCTCCTTTCTTAATGTTGTTGACAATGCTTATTTTAGCCTTACATTATGTACGGATCTCAAAATTTAATTGTCTTAAAGTTAAATTAATAAATATCTAGATAATACCATGATTATAGAAAAAGGAATTGTGTGGTGGTCACAGTAAAAAAAAATTAGCTGCTGTGTCAAGAAAAAAATTGATTTAATTTTAAAATAGGTAACATAAAAATTATAGCAACAGTAAAGTAGGTATGAATTATAAAATGAGTTACTTTCAAGATTGTGAATTTTGTGAACAATATTGATTTTATAATGATTACTTACATCAGAAGTCTACTTAATTTTTGAGTTATTCACAAATCATTTTGATCAAAACTGTTAGTTAGATTCTGATTTAAGGACTTAAAATTAATATAATGAAATTGGATATCAGTCGAGCAAGTAAAAAGGTTTCCTAGAGAAAATATATAATTAAATTTTTAAATAGGTAGAATAAAAATAAAAGCAACATTTAGGTAGGCATCAATTATAAAATTAGTTACTTCTAAGTTTGTGAATTTTGTAAACAATATTGATTTAACAATTATTACTAACATTTGAAGTCGACTTAATGTTTGACTTCTTCAGTAAACATTTTGATCAAAACAGTTTGACTCTGATTTGAGGGCTAAAAATATAATTTAATGAAATTGGGTATCGGTAGAGCGAATGAAAAGGTTTCTTAGAGCTTATTGAAGAGCTTTGATTCTTATTCGTTCTGTTCTCATATTTACCAGGCAATATTCTCCTCTCTTTGGTAGTAAGCATGTAAATTTTCCGAGAAACAAATACGATTCCAGGGAACAATTTAAGAAAGGGAACGCAACTTTGGCAGAATAAATTTTCTGCGTAAGGTAAATTCAATTTAGGGAATAAATATTTATCAAGTTAATACCATTGTTCAAGGGAGTTTTGATTGAAGAAACTCTTCTTTTCATTTCAGCCACACCACTCACTAATTTACACTTCAAACTTTTAGCAGATTCACAGACAAGTTTGTGTGTAATTTTTTACATTCTGATGGACATCAAACTTTCAGAATTACGAAGTATAATATAAGCAAACTGGAAAAATTGAATAAGGAGGAAATGTTGAAGTTTATTTTAAGGATTTTCCCATTGTCTAATATTTAATATTTTTATTATAATTATATAATAATAAATTATTTTGTCAATAATTGAAAGTAAAAATAGTTTACAGGAAGTAAAAATATTATTTTATATTTCAAGATTTTGAGTTTGTTCAAATGTTTGTAGACAAAATACTGGATTTCACTCCCTAGGGAGTCATTAAAATGAACAAATTACAACAGATATGTTTTTTTTTTTAAAGAAAAATAAATATTTGCGTTTTTATGATTTACCGAAGTATTTAGTTTTGAGGACCATTTTCCACGAGTTGTAAATAACTCACTATTAGAAAATGGGAATAAAGTTGGGGTAGAGTGGGACGGACCTTTAAGCCGCGAGTCCAAGACACTAGCCACGGGACCACACCCCGATTCGTTATCCGATTCGTTACCCGATATGTTAATCTTAATGACTCTCCAGAGGGTGAAATCCAGTCTTTTGTCTTCAAATATTTAGACAAACTTAAAAAACCGTAAAAAAAACAACTGGTTTCAGAAGAAATAAAAAAATAAAAAAACTGTTTTCAGGTGTTGCCTAGTATGATTAATAATTCTATCAAATGAATCTCTTCACAACAATAAAGGTTGAAGGTCTGTCACTTCACTAAAATCAACAGATGGAAGAATTGAAAAAATATAGATGTTTAAACATGGATAAATGGTAAATGTTACAAAGTGTGTAAAGTGGCCACTTAAACCAGCCAACGACAAGTCGTAAGCCCTGTAAATGCCCAGAATTCCATATTCCTTTCTCTAAAATGTTCTCCCTCTACGATGTGATTTTTTAATTAATTAATGTATTGAATAAAATTGACGACTCAGTAAACAATAACTGCGATGTTGAATGATTGAATTAAAACATATTTTTTGTGATCGATAAAATCAAAGTAGACGAATGAGCCAGGCAAACAGCTAGAATACGGACTTATATCCACTAGAATTATTTTTTCAGGGTTTTCAGAGCCTAAAACTCTCATCCAACGTTATGTATTCTTCATTCGCCTAGACACGATCAAAGTATTTAATTTGAAGTTACAACTACAAAAGTAACTTGTGGTTAGGAATGCAGAAATCAGCATTATCTTGAAAATTCATCAAAATGTTTTCCAATACAAATCTTATACCTTGATTAATTAGCAGCCAATTCCCCATGCGAACCATTAGTTCAGGGTAGAATGACAAAAAATAATCATCCAGAAATCATTATAGATAGGTGATGAGAAGTAGGGGTTATTTTCCCTTGCGGGAATAGGTGATTAATCATTGTGCCTTAATCTGTTTTTGTACCGCATATGAGACACGGGGTAGAGGGACGGTGGTTTTATGTGTATATTTTTTGGCACGCCATTATCACACTTGCCACGATTGGTGAAGAAAAATTGGTATTATTGATTGGATTGGTGATTTTTTGTCACTCTTGTTTTGGTGATTGATAGATGTGTCTCAGTTGAAGTGTTTGCTGTATGTTGCCAGTAATGGGAATATAGGCTTTATATTGGGATGAAATATGCAGCCCCTACAACCAAAATGTTTTTTATTTTTTAGTTTCATTTAGAATTAAAAAATATACTAATTTAAAAAGAGTTATACTATTGTTTTTCAATAAAAAAATGTTTTGTGAAACAATACTATTCGCTTTTATATCATGTATCAACATTTATTTTGTACTAATTGTGGCATGTTTTAAAATATGTGTTATATATTACAAATAATATTGAGACCAAATAAAAAATTATAAGACGGGTTGTGATCCCGTAGGTAGCTTCGCGGACTCCAAAGCAAGAGGCCCGAGGTTCATTTTCCATTTTATAACGCGGTTATTCACGACAAAAAAATGGCACCGAAATTGAAGTATTTTTCTAAATCAAAGAAACAAAAACATTTCGTTTAAATTAAAAATAATAAAAAGTATTTAGCTATTTTTACTATATACATATAAAGGTTTTCTTATATGTTGCTATGTTCTATAATCATAGCAATGTATATTATATAAGTACAATCATAGCCATATATTACAATAATTGCAAATAACCTTGTAAAAATCAACTGAAAACTAAAATAACCAACGCGCACTTTAGTGTTAACTTTTAATAGCAGGTTTCCTATCTGCACTTTTTTTTAATAATTTCTATGGTGAAGATTTATAGTGGTATTTGAACGATCGTGAAATTATTGTACTGAAAAAAAAACGAGTAGATCTCGAAACCGTCAGACATGGAAAGGTTGGTTTTAGATAACATACAAATATTTATAATAAACGCCAATATGTGGCGGTAAAATGAACTAATTAGCCCTGAAGTTGTTGATTTGATTTTATGGCAAATCGTCACCCGAAGTTGCAAAACATGTAAATACACAAATGATAAAAATGATAAATTGGCGTTTTGTGTTAAGATTACAAATAATATGGGCCTAAAACAAAGTGTGTAAAATTTGTACATCCGTACAGTGTTGCATTATTAAAAAAAACTGTTTTCACCTTATCCTGAAAATAGCCAGTTTGGGATTTACGAGTTTTACAAGTTAGCCCGACGACATGGTATTTAATTTACTTAGCGCAAAATCGACCGCTGCAAATAGTTTAGAAATTATATTAATTACTTAAAAAAAAAAAAATATTTTCACTTTTCAATGATTTCTTGTGCCCGGGTTTGTCAATTTTCAATTTTCACATACGTCCGGTTCCTTGGTGTCCACAAAAAGCTTCCGTGTTTTTGTCAAAAGTGAACGTTCAACACGTCATTAGGCATTTGAAATATAGCACCCCTCCATCAAGGGTGTAAAGAAACAATGCCAAATGTAAAGAAAAAAGTGTTTTGATTTAAGTATGTCGTTTAATAGAATTTAGAATGTCGTGTCTACACTGCGTCAAACTGCCATAACTAAAAAGTTCATTGTGACTGCCTACGGTCTGCATAATGGCACTCTTAGGTGATATTAATCTATGATTAAACTTTTATGATAATAGTCAAAACTGCTATAGTACGAAATGTGGTAATCATAATTTATTTGGTAAGTGTCAAAATTAACGATTAAATTATTTTTTTTTACTAAATAGTATTTTACTAAATTCAATGTGAATTAAGTATAGTAAAATTGATGAAGACATTTTCTTCCAAAAAATCCATATTTATTTAAAAAAAACAATTCTTCTTCTTCCTCCTAGACTAGGTTATATGACCTGCTTGTGATGGTTTGCAGTCCTGGGATAATGACTTACAGCTGTTATTCCATCTTTTTGGCGGACTTCCTGGTAGTCTTTTGCTGCAGGAGTTTTCGGACTTAACGATTTTCGCAGGCCACGTACCTTCTATGCGGTCCACATAGTCCATACAAAATTTTGCTTCATCCCTACCTCACTATGTCATCTACACTCTACACTACAGACAGATCTTATGGTTTTACTTATAAATATCTATTCACCGAGGTGTGTGAACTGCATGACTTGCTGAATATATGTAATACTCATTTTTTTATTTTTTTTTATTAACTGTTTCACTTTTTTTTCGGTATTCGTTGTATGTGATATTTCTTTAAATATTTTTTTTTTTTTTACTAATAAAAAGTTTATAAAACATTTTTTGAAACCAAAGTCCCAACTTTGTGGAAATTATAGTGCTGTGTTGAGTTGGGACGAGTAATAAGTTAAGTACATCATTTATTTTATTTATTTAAACGCCTTTTAGGCTTTTACATGTTTTTACATACATATATACAAATAAAAACAAACATGTATTTTACACAGAAGTAACAAAAAAATAAAAACGATTTAAGAAGAAAAAAATATATAAATATCATCTTCACATATTAGTATAAAAGTGGAAAGAACAGAAATGCATTTTTAATTATGAAGACAGAAATGCATTTTACACAAAAAAGAAGCAAAAAAAAATATTAATTGAGAAGAGAAAGAAGAACAAAATTATGGTAAAAAAAATCAAAATCATTACATATTAGTAGAAAATATATGGGGATACATAATAATACATACATATATTGCAGTGGAAAACAGGAGTACATTTTTTCGTAAAGAAAAAAACCTTAAAATTTTTTACGTTATTTATGTTGAATATATTGTTTTATATTGATACTCAAAATACTATGAAACAGTTTTATAAAACCAACCATGACAATCATAATGACATTTCAAAAATAGTTTAAAGTTTAATTTATTCGGGGTATTCCCCTCCAAGATCTGGCGAATTTTTTTCACGTTCGGGCTAGAAAATATTAAGCATAAATGAAAAGCTTTTTTAAACTCTTAAAGGATTTGATACCTCTTAATATTATCCAATTCGTGTTTTGTGAGTTGTGATACTTTCAGTATGTAATAAAATACATAGTATGGACGGAGCATTATGTCATTTCATACACTTTATAGAACGGGGCGCACTATCTTATATCAACGTTTAGGAGATAAAGTAGCGGTCACACTATCCTAATGTAATTGTCTGTGGTGCAGAGGGATTGGGAAAAACTTTACCGCATTTTTCTCTACCTAAGAATTGGTCTCAACAAATAAAGTCCAGAAAAAGCAGCGTAGAATTATAAAAAAATACAGGATTAGATTTTGAATTACAAAATTGTACGATCGATTTAGTTTGGATTTTCTGCACGGTGGCAGAATTTCAAAGCGCAGTTCTGAAGGTTCCCAGATAAAGCTTTGCAAGTCCTGATAATTTATTGGCATCCTTGCAAAATTGCAACTGCAACAATGCCGCCAGAGAAAGAAATACCCTGAATTCAGGTAATATGCTTTTAATTTGAATTGATATTCAAAGGTGCATTTCTGGCAAGCGCAAATGTAATCTGAACCCAAAAAGATTGGAAGATTTTTTGGATTCATGCTTTGTATTTGTTTTTACGGTACATCCAGTATTATTTTTACTAACTTTTCATGTTTTGCATTTAATTTATTTTCGTGTCTGAGCAGATAAAGAATACAGTTATGCGTAGTATTCTGGCTCGATGGAAGTAAAAAACTATACGAAATTAACAAATACAAAAAAAAAAAAATATATATATAAACCTAACAAAATAAGAATAATGCGACTTAATCATTTAATTTTACTAATTCAACTGTATTTTTCAATTTCCCGGACGCGGAAATACAGTAAAGTAGGTTATTTTAGTTTCAATTTTTTTTCGTTTTTTTATTCGTTTTCATTATTTTATTTTTAATTATATACATGTAAGCGTTTGTGTTTGCATTTGTGTGTGCATATATGTTCATGTGTGTATATGTATATATTCATATACATATACACACATGAACATATTATATATATATATATATATATATATACTCGTATATGTATGTATGTGTATGTTAAATGTGTACATTTATATTATATTTATATATTTTTTCATTGCTTCATATTTACTTACTATTTCTTCATCCTTCTTCTCTTCTTTCCCTATTTTCCGCTCCACCCCCTTTCAGCCCTAGCGAACCATACGTTTTGTTTTTTATATTTTTGTTCCTATATGAAACAAAGTATGATTTTTAACTATGACTGTGTTGGCTTCAAAAAATAAATAAATAAATAATAATTATGTAAGCATATCAGTGGCGAATGGTAATTTTATTTACAGCTAAGTTATATAAAAAAAAACATTTATTTGTACCTACATAGGAGGTACATAATATAATGTAAGTAATATATAGTATAAATTGATATTTTTCTGTGGTTCTGTGTAATACAACAACTCTCATCCATGAAATCAACTCAAACGATTTCACTTCGTGATATATTATTAAGATATAATTATCCACTACTTAAATATTTAATTCAGTAAAAAATAAATAAAAAATACCACTATGAATTCAGTCGATATTAGGTATTCAAGTAAAATGTCAATTGGCCGAATTGTTTTTGTAATTAATAGTGCTAAAAACGGCCGCGTGGAGCGCTATATGTCCTGTCACATGACGCATGAAAGTAATTATGGTCTTATGTCAAAAATACCATATCAAAGAAAAATAGTCCTTAAGAAACAATCTTTGAAATACTGTTTTCCCAATCAAGAATCTTCAAATAATTTGTGTAATCTGCAAGTTTAATCTAGGAGAAAAAACCCGCACTGGGGTTAAGACATTAAAAATATATCAAACTTATTTGTATGAAAAAATAAGCTGGAATAATCGGCTAGTTTCTTAGCTCACCTCAGGCGCTGGGCGCGCTTTATTTAAATTTATATTTATATTAGGATGAAAATACAAACGGTGGAAATGATTTAAAATAAATGGTAATTTTTTATTTGTTTTTCTGTTAATAAAGTTACAAAAAAACAATATTATGGTTAGTCAAATATAATTGTAAGCTGCGCATAATCGCTTTTATACACGGTTCGCCTCTAACACATATATTTATACAAAAATAGTGAAGCTAAATAAAAATACAATATAAAACACATGTACGTAACTTTACAAGATAATAATTCTTAATCATCTTTATTTAACTATCTTGCTATGACGTAAAATACCATTTTATCTTCGAAAAATTCTTTAAGCCATGCATTTTTCATACTTTAAGAGATAGTTATGTGTTCTTCGACTAAAATGAAGTTGTGAGCATTTCATATCTCGGTGCCGTAACATGGCGCCCTATCCACAATCCTAAGAGGTAATTTTCATTGCTTTATATAAAAATATGAGTGTGACGTGATACTTTAGGAGAGGGTTGTCTCACCGTAACAACCCCATTATTTTACTGTTATCTTTGCTGAATTTCATAGCGATGTACCCATAAGTTGCAGTCCAATGCACGCCTGAAAATTACCAGGCATTATATTCCAACCGAATAATGCATTTTGATGGGAATAAATCTTTATCTCACCGTCTGGGTGGCGATTATTGAAGCGCGGAAGTTTCAAAATGAAATTTTAACTGAAGTCAGAAAATATAAGGCAGTGAAATATGGAGTTGATTGTGTTTGCTTCTAGAGGATGTAAATATTTTGATATTACTGGTTTTTACGTGGAAATAGATATTAAAATATTTTTTTTTCAATCCAAAATAAGATTGTTTCCACCTTTTTGTTAGTAGATTTCGAAACATATTTTATTTTTGTATTAAGTTTACTGGAATATATGGATAATGCCTTAAGACGCATGCATTAGTATTTTTGTAACATAAATTAGAAACCTTTTTTTTGTATTTGTGTAAATTTTTTGTCTAATTATTACTTTTTCATGGCATATAAATAGTTTAATAACTTGACGTAGCCAAAAAAATATGGTGGTTGTAGATATAAAGTTTATTATAACGATATACGTCCTCTCGCTAGACACCAATGAATCCGAGTGCCACCCGAGTGATTTTTGTTTGGTTTGTTGCCGGTCACCGCGTTCTACATGGCTCCGTCCTAACGTCATAACTGGCGCCGTAGTGACATCTATTGACAAGCGAGTGTCACTACTTCACTACAATTATTAAGAAACTATTTTTGTTACAAATATGAGAGTACGGCAGGGCGTCAAAGTAAAAAAATAATTAATTGACAACTACATACTCACAAACAAAACGCTTGAAAGTTTAGATTTACAACGTCGTGAGTTTTTTTTTCATATCTAAATATAAAACCATTTTTCATACGTATAAAAGGACAACATTGAAATCGTCTTTCTCTTCAAGCTATTCTATACTAGATAACTAACCCCGTTTGTCGCTCTTCCAAAAAACCTATTCTACTATTGTACTTTTTACTTTCCTGGATAAAATAAACCAATTTCTAATCAAGAATTTCTTTATTCAACGATATCACTTCTACAAGTGCTAAGATCTAGAACCAAATAACGATACGAATATAAAAAATAAAACAAAATATTCAAAGCGTTAAATTATGACAAGACTTTACGCCAGGAACAATTGAGCAATGGCTCGATATTAAAAAAAAAATACTATCCAATAAGCAGAGTACAAAGTTTCACTAATGTGACGAAATTGATCAAATACAGCTGACTGACTTAGATAAATTATAAAAACGGATAAATACCCAAGGTTTTCGCATTCCCAGTTTCTCAGATAATATAAGTTTTTGTCTTCTTCTCTGTTGAAATATGGGTCGAACATTTTGATAAATTTGAAAAGCCATTGCGCCATCATTTCCGTTTTCTCGGCTGCGCTATAGCCAATTAGAACATTATTTATACGGCTATTCTGTATGAAAGGAACCCAATAGGCCATTGTACCGGTGTCTTCCCAACAAGGTTGTAACGTTTACCGCGGAGGCTTCGTTCAGCGCCGCGGCCGCTGGGTGAGATATTGGCGATTATGGTTCCTGCTACGCCATTTCCGGTCCATACCGTTACTCTTCCGGCTACATTGTAATGGAACGCCGGAAGTCAATGTGCCGGATCTAACATGGGCCAATTACTTTCGAATTTTTTTTAAACTTTTTGAATTCGTCCAAAACTTCATAATTTTTGACCAAAAAACAGTTTTTTAAGTAAATCATCTAAAGTATCCGATTACATTTTGCAAAAAATACGATTATTACCTATTTATAATACTGGTGCAATAACTTATATTTACGTATAAGTTATTAATTTAAAAATATCAAAATTTTATTAGGCAAAGATGTTAATTAAATAATAATTATTGCATAATTAAAAAGAAACTTGGCTTCGTTTAAAAAATAGAAAATTTTATTATTTAAATAAAAAAACAGTTAGACAAATGAACACATTCACAAATTTGGAATGACAAGTGACCAGTTTCATAGCTTTCGCGACTGGAACTTTATTAAAAATTAAATGTATGTATACAAAAACACTAAAGTTAGAAAGTTGAAATATATGTAAAAGTATTGAATTGAATTTTTTTGTCTGAAGGCAATTTTAACAAAGTGCTGAGGGGTTCAAGAGTTTTTATAACGTTATTTTAATTTTAATCACAACAATTTTTGTATATATATAAATACAGGTATATTTGTGGCTCAGGTTCTTGACCGTCCCATCCCGATGAGACTAATGACCGTCAATTATGTCTAAAAAATTAAAGGGTAAAACAATATTTTGTTAATTTATTAAAATTAATATGGTTATGTTAATAATCTTGAGTCCGTTTGAACACGAATTGGGTTGTGTTCAGAGCTTTGAGATTTGAACCTCCCTCTTCTCTAACTTAATTCCCATTTTTTTGTGAGTTATTTACATCTCTTTGGAAATAGCTCAATAATTATTTACTAAATTTTAAGATCGAAAATAATCCCTTTAAGTATTTTTTTTAAAAACACGGAGCTTTTAAGCAAGTTGGGACAAAAAATCAATAACTGGGCAATAATGAAGTAATGAATAAACGTATTGTGTATTAATAAATAAAAACAAATGAATTCATCATGTTGGATACATTTTGTTAAGCTATTCATTAAGTAATTCAACATGTTGATATACTATCAAATGCTTTACGAAGATCAATAAAAAAATTCTAAATTCACTAAGAGTTAAATGCTACTAGCTTCTTATTTCCATAATAAATTACAATAATGTTTAAAATATAATTTTTGTATTGATTCTAAGCTTTTCATTGTTTTTACAACAAATTAAAAATACAAACGACACATTTTATTATTTTATTGAATGAAATAATCGTGAAAATAATTTATTCATTTGACAATTATCTCATTTTATAAATAAAAGATTAAAAATTAACTAAGGGTGAGGAAATTAATGAGCTCATTTATGTAATGCTGTTCATTAGAAAACAAAATGCTTAAAAACGGTTTTTGCAAACTTTCATAGCTAACTCTCTTTTACAGAACTTGCACTTCTTACGATAAAACAGTGAAGTTAGGTAGAATCTTGATTGAAGTATCTTAGATTGGTCCATCTGATTTAAGCTGAGTCTAAGTCAATATTCCGGTCTAGAATATCAATGAGGAGGTGCTCAAACTTTAGATGCTGGATTACCAGGGAAATAACGTTGTAAGCAGAGAGACGAACTCTTAAACCAGATTTGAGAGGAAATGCTTAGGTGTGATACTTCATAAACGTCAATGGCTAATATGGTAGAATATCAAAAAAACACTACACCTCATTTGAAGTATAATAGGATTAGATAAGATTAGATTTATTTATGACAAAATACATCGTTTTTGACTTTACATATTACATTATATTACATATTTCATTTATACGAAATATTTCAAATCTGCTGATTCTTGAAAATAAAAATTTCACCCACGTGATAAAGGTCTCAGCTCTTTTACTTCACAAAAGTCAACAGATGGAAGAGTTGAGGAAATGTGGATGTTCAAACAGGGGCAGAATGGTGAATGTTACACAGTGTGTAAAGTGGCCAATTAAACCAGCCAATGACAGGTCATAAGCCCGGTAAATGCCTAAAATTCCATAATCCCTTCTCAAAAATGATTTCCTTCTCTGTTTAAATAAATTTAAATATGAATAACTCCCTAGGGAGAAGATCCAGCCAGTCTACATGAATTTGGACATACTCAAACATTGTCAAAAATTTTAATTCTCCAAGTCTTATAATTTGGGAAAAAATCAATAAAATGTGTCAATTTACATACAATACACGTATGGAAACCTTTTTTTTCACACAGAACAGTCGCGCGAAGGATAGGAATAAAATTAAAGTTTTAAGGACTAATATTCAAGATACAAATTCAAGTTAATGCTGGGTAGGAGTATCTTGAAAGGAAATGAAAGCCTTAATATGCCAATGGAACGAGAGCTTAATAAATAAAATATTTTCTTTTTCTTCGGAATGGTAAAAGTTTACGGTTGTGAAGTTGTTAAGTTCTACGAAGGCTGGTGAATTTCAATCTCTTCATGAACTACAAAAAGAAAAGATATCTCTTTTAATATTTTGTTGAGTATCTTCTCGTGTTGGGGAAACGGAAGTGGAAAAGTTCCCAGATCCTTACAAACTGTGCAATACGAGCTCGGAAAACGAATTACTGAGTTTAGTGTATTAGTATGGAGATTAGGCGATTCGACAGTCGCTGTGGCACAGTTGTTCTCACTGTCTTAAAAACTTCTCCAACTGCTATCTATCATAGTTTTAGGTTATGGCTGCAAAAAATCTTCGGATGCATAATTATTATCCGTATTCAACTGCACAGCAGACTGGGCACACCATTAATTAGTTAACAAAATTGATTGATTCACGATCATGCATTTTACTCAAAGGTTTTATTCATTATTACGAGCCTAGAAACCTAGAGAAATTTTGAAATATTACTAAAGAATAGACTAGTGAAGTATTAAATAATAATCAGACATATTAATTTAAATTATGTGCGTGCGTGTGTGTATGTGTGCCTTTATAAGGGTGTATTTGGGTGTGTTTGCATGTTTTAAGCGTTTGTGTGAATAATCTAAAAGCAATAAAAGTGTGTTATAACTATCAACAATTATGTATCAGAGCTAGATAGTAGTCGTTATTTTTTTTTAATATTTAAAGAACATGCTAAATATATTATCGAATAATGAAAAAAAAATTTTGAACGTTAATAATAGAAGAAATACCGTTTTACATAGTTGGTAAATAACATACATTTTTATCCTGTTTTCCTGTATCATTTAATATCAAAACCACGTACGACTTTTGATCATATCAATTTCTCTTTTGTGGCCCCAAGAGAGTTCAATGTTCTGGATGGACATATTAAGTTCTTCAAAACGAAAACCATTTTCAGGGGAAGTGTACAAGTTTGGATTTTGTCTTAGGAAAGAGACTATTGCAAAAGACTGTTGCGACATATTGTATAAATTAATAAACTCTTAAGCGTATTGTCTAGATGTTTATTGAAATATGTGTTTTTGTAATATTTTTTAAATTCAATTTTTATGTGCATGCTTCCACTTTTCATAATGTTGTATTCCAACTCAACACTGGGCTCTTGGTCTCATAGAGTTCACGTTAATTAAAAAAAAAAATGTAAATGTATTTGTGTAAATAAAATAAATTATTAATTGCCACGTGATAGGAGATATTTAAATGATTTTTTATTAAGTTTAAAGAGTCGATTTGATAATTCAAATAAATAGCCTCTGTTGGATTTAATTTGTCTATTATCTATATATTTCATTTAGTAGGGTAGTTTTAAGAACAAAATATTCTATTTTTTTTATAATAAAGATATTAAAGTATGTAAGTTTGTTCGAATTCTTAATGGAATTTCATTGTTATTTATTAAAGAAATATAAGACAAGTGACACAAATTTGGAAGAACGAATTTGGAAAAAAACAGTAACCGGTTTTTTCGCTTTTGTGACATCTTTAAAACTGGTATCTTTACTATAAAATTTAATGTATTCTCTATCCTCACTGTTTTGTACCATCGAAAACTTTTTTTTTTTTTACTGAACAATAAAATATTTTAATAAGCTGATTAGAAGTAATTTTTTGTAATCACTTAAAAATATATATATATTTTTTAATTGATAATTATTAGGATAAAACGAGAAGAAACTCTTTTGAGTATACGCTTCAGATGCTCATTCAGAAATAAATATGTAATTCAGAATCTATGACCATATTGCACGGTAGCTAATTTATACATACTGATTAGCTAGCTGGCAGAATTTTCAAGTTCATTGAAAAAAAATTGTCTTGTTGACGAAATTAACTCAAAACAAATAGCGTGACTGTATAACAAAAATAACTTTTTGATTTCATGTCCACAAAATTTCACGAAATTTCCAACTGATTTAAATAGTTGAATTTTGATTTAAATAATTGTAACGCGTGCAACAGTTCTTTATAATGCAATCAAATGCTACATCAACCAATTAATAATATAATTTTATTATATGTAATGTTTGTTGGGTGAATTTATTATGCCGTTGTCATTCACAAATAACAGCTATAACCGTTTTTGTTCCAACAAACAACGAAACATTAATAATAATTATAGCTATTAATCACTTGGCTCATAAATTAAATGATTTTGTCATTCCGTCGCAGAGAGGGGAGTTTATTTACCTTAAAATGAAAATGTATTGATCTCGGAAACTTTTTGTAATTTATGAACATCAAAATTCGTTAAAGCACGTCAATTGGCCAAACATCGTATTTGGGTTTTTGATGAAATTTAAATTGGATTGAAATAAAAAAAAAATCTAAAATATCGACAAAACTGGACAAACGGATGGAAAAATAAAATATGAAAATCAAGGCAATTGCAGTTTTACAGGACTTTGAATCCTTTTGAATTGGGTAACTCAACAAAAAATTATTTATTTATTTATTCAAAATTACACTCATTAAAATATAAATGAACTTATTAAGACTGTTTAGGCTATGCCTGTGTCAAGCCATAATAAATAACAATAAAAAATACATATTTAAATGAATTAGATTAAAATTTAATGACATGTGATGCACTATAATAAAAATCAACAAAAAAAGAATAAGTAAAAAATAATAAAATTATATTATATTATATTTATGTTATTTACATATGCTAAATTAAATTTTAAAAAATTACGATATTTTTTTGTGTATGCACATTGGCGAACTTATTGCGAAGAGGTTACTTCTTTCTATAAATTATTACATTTTCTAAACTTTTTGATTATCTTTCTGATAAAAAACAGCAATGCGTATTTATAAATTATCAACTCTAGGCTACAGTAGAAAAAGACGGAGAAATTTACAAACAAAATCATCATCATCATCATTCCTTTTCCGCTCCTAATTGTGCATAGGGCACTGCATCGGTACACCAATCGCAGCGTATCTTGATCATTTTTGTTACATAAAGGTAAGATGATCAGCCTAACGCTTCAGGCACCAGTCCAGGGACTATAAAATATTCTAGTGTAAAAACACCCCTTTTCAATAAGTATTTCATATCAACCATATCGGGAATTGAACCCGAGACCTCTTGCATGGCAGGCTAACGCGCTGACCATTACACAACGAGGCCGACAAAAAACGTAATTTAAACATTTATTGATAAATTATAATAATTACAATTTCACGCACATATACGTAAATTTCTGTCAATCTGAAAATTCAATTTTTTCGCATTTGAAATAGTTGGTTAAAACATTTTTTTGACACCGGATGATAATTATTCAGTACTGTTCGTAACGCAAGAAAAGGGTTTTTCTTTTTTGTATGTGTTTTTGTTTTTGATTTAATATTTTATCAATTGTTCTACTAGCTGATACAATTTTTTAAAACAACTAAATACAGTAAAACAAATTGATTTTAATAATGGAAACCATGAAAACCTAATTAATAAAATAAAAAATCAAAAACATAAACGCAAACTTATAAATAAATATTTATATTCCACTTCAGCAATAAATAAAGCTTACCAACCTAAACAATGGCGGCGGATTCTTTATATATAAATGGCAACTTTCCTTAACAATTATCCAATTCCCTAACATCAAACATAAAAACCTGCATTCTATAAAATTAATAATATTTAAGCATTAAAAAAAAAATACAAATATAATGACCTTATCTATATGAAAATTTGACATACACCAACTAAATCGCAATGGTTGCGATTTAATCTACATTGGGAAAATTAAAAGAAACTCAAATATGAGGGTAAAAAAATTTTTTAGGTGCCTAAATAATAATATTTTTTCTGAATCGGAAAACCATCTGACAAGAAAATGATCATAATTTTAACAAAGACACTGGATTAAACGTTCTTTATGTTGAAAATAAAATATTAAAATTAAACAACTTGGAAATCTTAGAAATTAAAAAAGCGCTTCACAATAAGAAAAAAATTATAAATAACAAGAAATAAAATATTTTGAAAAGTATACTCCTGTCTAACTTTGAGATGATACCCATCTAAAATCGGTCGGTAGAAAAAAAACTTGTTAAAAACAAAGTGATATTATAAATATTTTATTAAAATTAAATTTTAATTTTCCTTTCTGCAAAGGGATGATATAAAATGAAAATTGTGACACGATGACGTGTGGTGTTGCGTCCAAGGCGCCATTACACAGGGATGCTTAAGTAATTGTCACAGCAGGCTTTCACTACTAAACTACCGGTATTACATAATTTCCCGTATAACAGGTTGCACAGAAATTCGTTATTATCGTAGATACATTTGTCCATTTATTATTTATTTTTTGAAAAACTCCTGATTTTAAGGAGAAATTAGTTACTTACTAATGTTAGTAAAAATTAGAATAACCACTTACCGATTTTTTATGTCTACCAGTTTTAAGACGTACCCGTCTCTTCGTCAAGATACTCACTACCCAAACATGCAAATACTAAAACATAATTTTGCCTTTTTCCGTCTCCGTATTATGTATAGTATTTACGAAAAAATACATAAATTACATACAAAGTTAAAGCGAATGTAAACTCCAACATGTTTGATAGTGAACGATAAAAATAGGTTAATATTATTACGTGATATGTTGGTAAATTGGCGAGGGTAGGAGGTTGGAAAAGGGAAGGCTAAGAAGTTTAAAGTTACACGATACGCTAGTTTTTAAATAAAAAAGTGGGTTATTTTAAAACGATATTAGATTATTTATTAGGGGAATATTATTTTTCAAAATTTTTAAATGCGTAACACCTACAACCTCCATGTTATTTATATTTTCCAACACACCACTAAATGTATTAATAATCTTATTTCTTAATGTATGTTCGGACACGGTGGTGTTTGCATCCCCATCAACTCTGCATGTAATTCATGTATATTTCTTAAGTACTATATACAACATACTACGATGATGATAAAGGTGAAAGTGTATTTCAGTATTTGCATAAGGGTGTAGTGGTGATTTATGAATAATAAGTAGCTTGTATCAATTATGGTGCTTTCATGATCGTTTTGCAAAAAAACATGACGGTGACTTAATTTATAGTGACGAAGCATTTTTATTATTTTGTAATATAAATTCTTTTTTCCTCTAAAAATTTACCCAAAGGAGTGAGAAATGTTTTAGTGTAAAAACATATTTTTAAATCAATAATTCATGTTAACATTATCGGGAATTGAACCTGAGGCCTTTTGAATGGTAGGCAAACGCGGTCAATAGTTGACCACGAGGCAGACAAAATTTCGTAGGTTATGTTATTGTGCTAGAGAAAGGTCAAAACATTTCAGCTGGTTTACCCAGTGTAAGAAAAAATCGATGGCTCAGTTTCATAGAGCAATATTTCAAAAACTTGTAGTTTTTAGTTGGATTTGTAGACAGTAAAACATCGTATGTTAAAAATGCTTTTTTTCGTAGGAATTTTTCAATGTACAATACAAAATTTAAAAATATAGATTACATAAACACCACTCTGTCAGATTTAAAATTTACACTAAAAATGTATTATGTAACTTAGTAGACATTATAATAATAAATATGTACATTTCCCCTCCCCTCCTTATCCTCTCTTTAAGCATTTTTGTCCTTATCCCGCCCAATGTACAGTAACTTAATGTTCTTAAAATGAATATTAAAAAATCTTTGATTATTGAGTACATGAAAATAACATTTTTATATGTATAAATTGTATGTATTTATTTGATATGTAATATTTTCTTTACTAACTTTGTATACTATGTGGAAATCTGTTATTAGTTCTGAGTTTATACACTATATCTGTTTGTTTACTAAAAATATGTATGTAGAACTGTTGATTTCCCAAATAAAATAAAATAAAATAAAATAGTATTCTCTATATATTTTTTGAAAAATACTCTTTTTCAATTCTACAAAGGCACAAACAAATCCTGAAAATGATTTGTTTTATCTTATAAGACATGTTTTCATTGGGAAATAAATAATCCTAACAATCTCCCAGCTCCACGACTAATTAAAATGTGCAATAATTTGCATAACAACTTGAATCCTAAAACAAATAACTAGGGGTCATATATTTTACAGTGAAAGTACTTTCTCCACATATCCAAAAACCGTTTTTAAGACCATGAGTCTTCCTATCGGTTCCGCTCATACAAAAACACAGTTTTTTTTTCTCAGTAAACGAGTTACTCTTTTGACTAAACGTAAGTCATCTGAGAATAGGAACTGATTATCTGGTAATCATCGTTTATTTTTATATAATAAAAATGATACCGTGCGAATTTGTGTATTTCGCACGGATGTTCGAAAAATGCGACATTGTCTTTCTTTTATATTTGATGTTGTAAAAGTCATGTTTGTTAGTTACGGCTTTTTTCCAGGTTTGAAAAGAAACGTTTACATATAACTAACCCATATATCAAATAGTATACATTTGTGCTTATCCAGTCGTGAAATAAAGTGTAAAAAAAAAAATTAAACCTCCATCATATAAAATATAAGACTCCTTGATGCGTCTTGTTCTACTATTCCGACGATATGTGTGCCTTATTTAGTGATTTAATTAGATTTGTAGAAAAGTTCAATACATTTGTTTTATGGTACTCGATATTTTGTCATTTATGAGATCTTGATGGACAAAATATTTAATTAAAAACTATCCGATAGGTTCCTCAATATTTGATATTTATTTTTACATATGTGTTAAGGATTACATAAAGTTTACACAAAATGTGATAATATTCCAAGTAGTTGCCGAGATATTAATTATTTAAGTGCGATTTGCAACGCGAGTTACGTATATAATCATTTGAATAAATCCGTAGCATGTGATAACAAAGTAAATTGTTTTGCTTAAATTATAAATAAAATCACTTTGTGAAGCGTCCTTGAGGTATTATATTACAAAAATGGCACAATATAAGTAATTTATTGTAAGAATAATAACAGAAACATTTATTGAAGTCGGAATAAAGAGGTTGTTAGTACATTTAAAAAAATATTTTTTTAATAAAATAAATATCAGCGATCTTTTAATCTACCCCTATATCTCAATTTTGGTGGCCATTTTCAAGGAGTTGTAAATACCTCACTAGTAGGAAATGGAAATCAAGTTGGGGTAGAGTGAGGTTTAAACCTCGGACCTCTGATCCGTGAGTCCGCAACACTAGCCACAGGACCACAACCCGATTCAAAATACATATTACGTTTAACTAGATAGTACGTTTAAATAAAAAATAACTATAAACGTATGTTTCTTAAGGTGATATAAATAATTATTATATCATAAAATAATTAAATAAAATATAATTTTTGCACTCCTTTTTGCCTTCTTTCATCTTCCACCGCTCCTCATCAATTTCTTTCTTTTCCTTCCCACTATTTTCTTGTTTAATCCATATTTCTTTTATTTAAATTCAGAGTATAATTATTTTGTTGTATAGTTAAAACCGTAAGTGTAATGACGTGAATACATGTTATTGGATTTTTATATTTGCAACTTTCATTGTTTTTATTCATTTTACCTGTGCATCTTTTAAATAAAAAAATTGTTACAAGTCGATTTAGATGTGTCAAAAATTTGGTCAGCCATTCCTCAAAACTAGTACTTTATATTTATCTCTCTATTGAACTGAGCCATAGAAATTTAAGTTATTCGCGATCGCGGCCCGCGCAGTTTGTTTGCACCTGACTGAAGGCGGTGCAATAAATACGTTTGTTCACATGTTCGCGTAAAGAATACAGATGGCGCCCGCGCCCGTTCGCCGTATATACAAGTACAGCGAGAAAACGGGAATGCAAATACTGAACACTTTTCATGCATAAGAAGTAGAAGAACAAAGCTGAATAATTCAACTTTTAAGAATCAATTTCTTGGCCATCTTGCCCGAATCTTTCTTCGTATTTGTATGCTAAAATGTTTCCATCTTGTGACTCATACATTTCTACTAACAATACAACACTAGAAATATGCAAACAATGAACACATTTTTTTGGATAATTTTACAAAATTCTTTGTACTATGTTTATTTTATGTGAATTAAACGTGTGTATTTAAAAGGACGAAAAACAGACGCAGCAGGCTTCAACAACTCCCATCATCTGTAGCACTAACTATTTCCTCTATCGTTCTTGCTCAAACTATAATGCTTTTTTTTCATGCATTGATATATTTAACATTCCCCTCAATTTATATAAAAATAAATTAAGACTCATTATTTATGGCTGCGATACGCTCTCACTTGCTTTTTAATGATGCTTACGCTTACACACACCTAACACTTACTCCCACACAAATACACACAAACACACATTTACACACCTTATAGGACATTTATAAAATAAATAAAATCTAGTTTCTGGTGTACAAAAATCACTGAACAGAAAAAGTCGCCAAAACAACTCTGGCGAAGCCTTCAATCTGTTTGTGGTGACTGTATAGCAGAGACATCTAATACAGGCGCTACTGCCACTGATTTTGCCGATTATTTTACAAATAAAGTCGAAAAAATCAGAATGGCGTGTAGTTCAGCGAAAAAACCCGTAATTTTAGCTAATGCCCTTCAAAAATTCAGTAAATTTGAACCAACATCTATAAATGAGGTTTAAAGGATTGTTGTCTTTGGTCTTTTGGTATAATCTGAATAGTTCAGTTAATTGTTAATTGCGCAGTTGTGCAGTTGAGTATGTCTAAACGTCAGTGTTACGTTTTCATTTTTTTCAGTGGCATTTGCGATTTTCAAAAAATAATCTTGATGCAACAACCCAATATTTCGGTCCCAACTCAAAATAGGACTTTTTATAAACATTTTTTTTGTTTATTTTTAGTTTTATACAATATACATAAGAGGTAAAACAGAGTATTCAAAAAATGAAAGATAATTACATAGCAATGAAATACATATTAAAAGTCAAAATAGTAAACAAAAAATTCCACAAAGGCATGGCCTGTTCATGGGTATACAAGAAAATGTTAATGATTTTTTGCTTGTATAATAAAAATACAGTTATAATATTTTTGTGTAACATAAGAAAGAGAAAATAAAATATACTGTAAAATATTGTGTTGTAATTTTTTTATAGTAATTAAAAAAGAAAATAAAAAATATTAAAAAAACCACAAAAATATTCTATTTTTATTTTTGTATTTTTTGCACCACAACAGGCAAGGAAACAGGCTTGAGAAAAAACACTTTTTTTTGTGTTCTCACCGGGAATTGAAAACCTTTCCTTGACCCAAAACCTTTCGTGCGTGAGTCAAGCGCCTTGACCACTACACCACGGAGGCCGCCATATTCCTTTTTATTGAAGGGCAACAAAATATATTATAGAAAAAAATAGTTCATATCTTTAGTTTCAATCCAGGATTATGCGTGTTTTTTAAAAGAAGGAAAATTTTGAAAGTTTGGAATCAATGAAATATTATCAGTAGAAAAAGAATCGATCAATCGGGTTGTGGTCCTGTGGCTAGTGTCTTGGACTCACGGACCAAAGGTCTGTGGTTCGAATCCCACTCTACCCCAACTCGATTCCCATTTTCTAATAGTGAGTTATTTACAACTCGTTGAAAATGGCACTCAAAATGAAATATTTGGGTAAATCATAAGAACGCAAATATTTCTTATTTAAAAAAAAAAAATAAAAAAAAAATAAAAAAAAAATAAAAAAAATATTTGGGCCTATAAAATATGGTCTCTGTGCGAGCCTCGTTTTACTTTTTTTTAAATTATTTTTTTTTTTTAAATTTCATAAAGAGTACATGTTTTTGTAAAATTCTAAACATATCTACTTTTACACATCTAGTAAATGTTATCTTTGTAACTCTCCAAAAAAAGAGACTAACTCTTGTGCTTGGAGAGTGACTGACATTATTTTAGTTGTTTATTTATGAAAGTTTACATAATTTTAAATACGAGTACATGAGAAAGAAAAATAATAACAGGACATATAAAGAAAAAAACATAAAACAATAATACATTCATACTAATTAAAATTTAATGTTGTTTTTACACGTGTTCAAAAAATTTCTTTAGATTAACTTTTAATTTATTTATTGATTTATTATTTTTTATAGTTTTAAGCTCATTGGGAAGATTTAAAAAAAAAATTTAAACCTTTAAAGACAAAGCTTTTATCCAATGGATTTGATTATACCCTGAAAATGAAGAAAAAAAAGTTATGACCCGCTTAACAGTGTATGCATTTTTGGGACACTCTGTATTTGTAAGGGTTTAAAATTGACTTGCAGAGATTTCATATTTTATCTAAACTGGTAAAAAACACGCTTTCTTGAAAAAGTAAGAACTATTCATAGTGACAGTGTTCGTGAAAAAGCATTACTTAGAGTCAAGAGAAAAAAATATGTCACGTTATTTCAGATGTAGGTAGTATTCTTCAATATATTACGTGACTGAAACGGATATGGGATTATTGGGTAAAAGTGACAAGCAGGAACCAAATAATTTCCTTCAGTTATTTCACGTCGCATTTTATAACAAAATATTATGAATAAATTTCGGGGATAAATATGATGTGAACACATTCGTGGTTGATTATACGTATTACAGATATAAAATTTAATTTTGGGTTAAGCCAATAAGAGGGTAACTTTTTAATGTTAAAATGTATTTCAACAGAGATCGACAATCTTTTTGTGAACTAAAACGTTTTATCTTGACATTTGCTGATAAAAAAAATTACTGTACCTGTATAGTGTATTTTTAAGCGCAAGATTTCCCAGTAAGATATTTTGATACAGAAAAAAAATCATTTATATTTATCTACATACCTTTTTTATCATCAATTTGCCATAATTCTTTTTGGGCAACTAAATAAAATCTGATGCATAAGACACTGCATTGGTACGCTAGTCGCAGCGTATCATGATAACTTTTTTGTTCCATGCAGATAAGATAATCAGTCTTACGCTTCAGGTAACCAGCCCAGGGACAATGAAATATTTTGGTGTGAAAACACCCACATAAATAAATATTTCATATCAAACATGTCGGGAATCGAACCCGAGACTTCTTGCTTGGAAGGCAAACGCGCAAGGCAAACGCGGAAGACAAATTACAAAAAAAAAAAAAGTATATGCCAACCGGTTTCAGAACACGCGGTTCTTTTGTGATGGCTTTAAAATGAAGTCAATTTTTAAGCCATGGCGAAGTAAGAGTCGTGTTTTAAACCTTATGGGCATACTGGATTTATTAAAGCGATTTTACATAAAATAAATACGCACATATTACAACAGAGATAAAGATAATTTTAGAGAAGGAAATTTATAAGTTCGGGCCTCTACAGGACTTATGACCCGTCGTTAGTTGGTTTAAGTAGCCACTTTACACACCGAGGAACATTCACCATTCCGACTATATTTAAACATGTTTTTTCCTTAGTTCTCTATATTTGTTTTAATATGTTAATATTAACAGCTGAATCCAGTTCTTGTCTACAACAATTTTTTTAAACTCAAAACATTGTTCAAAAAATTCCTTAATTTTTCTATTGAAATTTCTTGGTAAAACTGCTTTTTAAATATTTATTGATTTACCAAAAGGCATTCACGTAGGTTACAAAAAATTTACAATGATAAAAATGTAACTTAAAATATAATTTAAATTCTCGAACTTTGCTGAAAGTATGCAGTACCATGGAATAAACTCGAAAATAATGTTAGACCAGTTCTATTTATTCAAATTAATAAATAATAAAAGAATTTACAATAGAAAAATTAAGAATTTCTCTTGAACAATGTTTTGAGTATCTAAAACATGTGTAGACAGAACTAGATTCAGCTTTCTATTAAATAATTAATAAACAATATAGAGAACTAAGGAAACATGTTTAAATATAGTGGAATGGTGAATGTTCCTAGGTATATAAATTTCCTTCTCTAAAAATTATAGAAATTTGTGAGAGATGCAGATATTTAACTTTATTATTTTATTTTATTTTATTTTATTTTATTTATTTGGATAACCAACAGCTATAATTATATCATATTTATATAACAAAACAAATAACAAATAAGCCAATTACAGGTTTTCACAAGTAGCATCACAGTAATTTAAAAAAGATTCTCGAACATAAAATGAATAGTAATTAAATGTAAATTTAAAAGAAAAGAAAAAAAAAAAAAAATACTACGAGTTATTTTGAAAGCAAACGCCGCACGTTATTAAGATTATTTTCAAATAAATCTATGTTAAATGATTTATTTAGAACATTAAAATTATTAAAAGTTCGCCATAAATATGAATTTTGCCTATAATTAGATGAAACAAGAGGTATGTGAAGAAGAGGGTTATTTCTTAAAACTTTGGAAGGAACATTGATAGAAAGTTTGCAAAGTAGTTCAGGACAGTCAATTGAACCAGAGGCAATTTTAAGTAAATAAATTATATCCGCTATTTCACGACGTTTTTGCAGAGGCAGTAGGTGATGTTTTTTACATATATGAATATACTGGTCAGATTTAAACTCAAGTTTCAACCGGAAACACATGAACTTTACGAATTTTTTTTGAATATTTTCAATGCGTGATATCTGCACATTGTACATAGGATTCCATATTTGTGATGCATATTCTAAGTTGCTTCGCACTAATGTACAGTAAAGGATTTTAAGTGTCTTTGCCATAGTGAACGACGTAGAGCTACGCATAACAAAGCCAAGCGCACGCGATGACTTTTTTATGATGCTGTCAACATGGGCGTCAAAAAGTAATTTACTATCATGGAAGACACCTAGATCCTTTACACATAATGAGCGTTGGAGGTTTTGACCCTTAAGCACATAGTTAGTACGTAAAAATTTTACTTTGCGACTAAATGTAATAACTGAACACTTAGAAGGATTAAGGTCCAAGCAGTTGGAGTTGCAGTAATCCTCTAGACGGTCGAGATCTGACTGCAGATCAAAGACGTCAGCTGGGGTCTTGATTGTTGCAAAAATTTTCATGTCGTCAGCAAAACAAAGCAAACGCGAAGAGGTAAAGCATTTATCAATGTCGTTAACAAAAATTATGAAGAGCAAAGGTCCCAGAAGAGACCCTTGAGGCACCCCGCTGGGGACCCGTACCCAACTAGAAATAAAATTATTAACCACTACCGCTTGCGACCTGTTGTCTATATAAGATGAAAACCATCTGAAGAGGTCACCTCTAATACCGATTTTAGTTAATTTTTTTAATAGTAATTTGTGATCGATTCGGTCGAAGCATTTACTGTAATCGGTGTAAATAACGTCTACCTGATGACCACCGTCCATTGAATCAGTAAGGTAATCATTAAGTAGGATTAAATTTGAAACGGTAGATCTCCCTTTTAGAAAGCCATGTTGAGATGGACTCAGTGAGTTTTTAATGGCGGAATATAGTTGGTTATAGATTATTCTTTCAAATACTTTAGACACTATACACAGTTTAGAAATTGGTCTATAATTGGCAATATCGGTTTTAGGCTTTTTTCTTTTTTGTGGACTGGTGTTATAAAAGCGGATTTCCAAATATGTGGGATTGTGCATTCTTTGAGAGATCTTTTGAACAGCAAAGTGATTGGTACACATATAGTACTAGCAGAATTTATGAGAAAACATGCGGGAAGGTGATCAGGTCCAGCTGATTTTGATGTATCTAGCTTTAAGAGTAGATTTTTTACATAGTCTGTGGTAATCACTATGGAATTAATATCTGAGGTATACACATGAGACGAGGTAGATGAGGGATTAGTGGAATTTCTCGATTGGATACTAGCTGGATTTAGAAAAGTGGAGTGAAAATATTCAGAAAATGCGTTGCAAATTTCAATACCAGTGTTTACTCGCATATTACCTAATACAAGACTATTAGGAATACAGTTAGATTTGGATTTGGACTTCACATACGACCAGAAATTTTTAGGTGAGTCCTCGATGGACTTTTCCACGAAGGCAATGTAAGAATCGTGACAATTCTTTTCAAGATGTTTGATTCTATCACGTAATAATTTAAAAGTTATTAGATTGGAGTGATTGCCGTAAGTCTTATATTTTCTTAAGTATTTATCCTTTTCTTTAATTGCTTTTACTAGCGCGGGGGAGTACCATATAGGATATGAACTGTTCAAAGTCTTAACAGCGGGTACAAATTTATCTCTCAGATTTGTAAAAGTATTGTAAAAAAAGTTTACGGATTCGTCAAATGATCTAATTGAGAATTCAGTATGCCAGTCGATGTCAGAGATTGTACTATTTATTGAATCAAAGTTTGCTTTATTAAACAAATATTTAGTTAGCGGTGCAGGCTTTAGGTAAGTAAGTTCAATAAATTGAGCATTAATGAAGAGAGCATTATGATGCGGGTCAATAGGTACCAATGGGTCCATACATTCACTAACATTAACAATGTCATTAGAAATTACCAAATCTAGGATCCGTCCGTGTTTATTAAAAATTCCATTAAATTGCGACAAGTTATGTGTATCCAATTCATCGATAAGTAGGTACTCATCGTGACTTTGAGCATTAGAAGGCAAGTATGAAACATTATCAGTTGAAAGCCACTTAATACCGCTCAAGTTGAAATCACCTATTATCAAAAATTTGTCAAGCGGGTTATTAGAAATTGTCATATTTAACTTAGAGAAAAAATTTATCAATTGGTCGGAAAAGGAATTGCCTGATTTTTGTTTACATAGGTATAGAACACATAAGTGTAGTTTGGTGCGCGTACGGGTACCTGCGAGATTAAGAGATAGTGTTAGCCACAGATCTTCAGCGCTGGAGTTGAATGTCGGCTGGGCAATAGCTGATATTTCTTTACGTACCGCTAGGAGAACACCGCCGCCCCGCGACTGTCCCGTTGCCGTGTAATCCCGATCGCGACGCCAAACCATATAGCGGCTGTCAAATAATTCACTATCGGAAATGTTGTCGTTTATCCACGTTTCGGATAGAGCTATAATATCGTAACTAGATATGCTTAAATTACGTTGGAATATAGTAGTCTTAGAACGTAATCCCCTTACATTCTGGTACAGTATATTTAAGTTGGTGTTAGCCATAAGAAAGATCGTAAATATTAATTAACATAATTATGAAACAAAATAAAATAGAAACATGCGAGTATTGATTCCGAAGATTACCGGTACGTAGTTTAGGCAGAAAAAAAATAAATGTAATGTGTTAGAGCGGGCGAGCGGATATAATTTGCAATAAATGTGCGACTAAAAGAGACATAAAGATGTAGATACTTGCGTTGTAGATAAATAAAGTTAAATTGTAAGTAAACATATGAGTATATAATAATATAATAAAGCGAGCGTTTGCTTTCGAAAACAGGGGTTACAAACACATTCAAAACAATCATTGACAGTAATGCGAGTACATAAAAAATACATAAGGAACCATATTACCAACATATTTTTACATTTATTAAATTGAACATAATTTAAATTATTGCATTCAGGGTAAATATTTTTTTTGGTTTTTGCATGAGTTTCTTACACTAATATACAAAGAAATTGGCAATATTTGTGTACATACTGTTTGTTTACCTAATAAAATATGCATTTCTAGTTATTTTTAATTAACCATATTTGCAACTTTCACCCGTGACTGGTCAAATACGTATTTGTAAAATCAAAAATAACTAATGCATTCATTGTTTATAATTTATCAAAGTCAAAAACGTGTCATACTGTTGTGTAGATTAAATTATTTACTCTTTTCATGAAAGTGCTAATATCTCAGTTTCACTTTTCTATGGCAGGCTGTTTTCTACATAACTACGTTCACATGATCTACATTTCAGTTTTAAAAATAACATGAAAGCTATAATTCCCAAGATAATTGAACAAATAAAAAATGAATCCACTAGAGAAACGATAAAATTTTAGTTAAATACTGGAAAAAAGCAATAGTTAAAAAAAAAAAAAACGGTTTTGGAATATGTGAATACTAATTACACTAAGCAGGTTACTTTATATTATTATTTTTTTAATGCCCAAAAGGTTAAAAAATAAATCAAGTTAAAAACATGAAAACTCTCTTTTTTGAAATTCATAATTTATATCCTGTACCTCAATCATAAAATCAGGTGAAAATGCAAATCTGAGATGAAACCCGGTTACTAGTACAAATTATAAATAAAGGTGAAATGAATATTTTCTTATCGAAATAAAAGACGAGTGATATTAAATCAGCAAATTAAAAATATCCAGTGACCGGTTTCATCGCTTTTGTGTATCTCTGAAATTGTTTTGATCTCGCAAAAGTGCTGAAAAAGGTCACTGGTTATTAAAAATTAATAGATTTAAATATCAATCGTCTTTTATTTCTAAAAAAATAAAAAAAACTTCTACCTAGAATTTACATTTACAAACTAAAAGGATTTCAATAATGTATTTTTTATGCAATAAATAAATATGATATAAAATAAATCGGGTTGTGGTCTTGTGGCTAGTGTCTCGGACTCATGGACCAAAGGTCAGTGGTTCGAATTCTACTCTACCCCAACTTGATTCCCATTTTCTAATAGTGAGTTATTTACAACTCGATGAAAATTGTCCTCAAAATTGAATATTTGGGTAAATCATAAGAACGCAAATATTTATTTTTCTTTAAAAAAAAACATCTGTGTTGTAATTTGTTGATTTTAATGACGTCCTAGGAATTTAAATTTTCGGGTAAATGATAAGAACGCATATATTTCTTTTTCTAAAAAAAAATTAAAATAAATAAATTATTTTTAATATTATTTCTTCCTGACATGGTTGACATAAAATATTTATTTTAAAATGTTGTTTTACACTATGATCTTCCATACTGGACTGGCACCTGAAGCGTAATACTGATCATATTATCTTTATGGTGAGTGAACCAATGCAGTATCCTATGCCCATTAGGTACGGAAAGTGAATGATGATGATGAAAATTATTTTACATGAAAAATTACAAATTAAATTATTCAAATATTAATAGTTGAAGTCCAGAACTTGAGCTCTCTGTCTACTTTTGCAAAAAACTGCCTGATGTTTGTTTATTTATAATTTGTTCATGACTGAAATATATTGTAAAATAAATTAAGCAAAATTATGGTTTCGTGATATGAAAATAAGAAATATTTATGGGTTTTCCGACTTTAAGTTCTGATGTAACTGTTCCCATTTATCGGAAACGTAAGCTTGACCTTAGTAATATTTTCCTCTTAAATAGGTGGGTCTGCCTCTTCTCAAAAGCTCTGCTTTATTTCAGCATTCATGACGACAATCTTCGGGGGCGTCCCGACGCCG
Source organism: Micrasema longulum (assembly GCF_059751315.1). Classification (NCBI taxonomy): domain Eukaryota; kingdom Metazoa; phylum Arthropoda; class Insecta; order Trichoptera; family Brachycentridae; genus Micrasema; species Micrasema longulum. The sequence goes on from NW_028277505.1 coordinate 226,127, forward strand.
CACGGCCAGGCGTCGTTAGTTAGGCCAGTCGAGCCTTTCCTTCCTATCCACTCACCTTTTTAAGTCGCTTGATTTGTTGCTTCGACCCCTGACCCGATTTAACCCTTTCGCCGGAAATAAGCTTTCCATTTTATATCTGGGTAACTTTTTATTTTATTCGGACGCAAAAGATTTATTTTTATTCTGCGAGTATCCAAGTAGAACGAGGACGCCTTTATACTTTATAAAACTATAGTGAATTTATTAGCAACGTAAAGACGTCTTTTATTTTATTCATATCGTTGCCGACAAAATCAGCGTTTATTGGATGTAATATTCTTTTTTCTTAGAAATTCACACGGGAATTTGACAATGTTTGTTGTTATGTTTAAATGTTTTTTTAACATTCTGGATTTCACTCCCTAGGGAGTAACCAAAATTAAATTTGTTGCGACAGGTAGAAAAAACATATTAACAAAGAAAAAATAGAAGTCAAGGCGTTTACAAAGCTTATGACCTGTCATTGGCTGGTTGAAGTGACTATTTTATACAGTGTTACATTCACCATTCTGCCTATGTTTAAACATCCATATTTCGTCTATTCAAACATCGGTTAGTTTTTGTTTACATTTATCGGACTTAAAACATCTATGATTAAAATAACTGGTATGAAAATTTAAAAAAGTGAAAAAGCGTTGTTAAGGTGAAATAACACAGCCAGAAGAATCTCACCCACATCAAAAAAGATTTGAGTGCATTTATTTCACAAAAGTCAACAAACGTAAAAGTTGAAGAAATGTGGATCATTAAACAATGGCAGAATGGTGAATGTCACACGGTGTGTAAATGGCCTCTTAAACCAGCCAACGATAGGTCATTAGCCTTGTTATTACTTGAACTTCCGTATTCCACTCTCAAAAATATTTTCCCTTTCTGTTGAAATAAAATTATAATGCTACTTGTGTTCATATTCATATATTCAGAGCATATTCTTTCAATCTTACTTATAATTATACTGGTTTATTTTATGTTTATGTATAAAATAATGTATATAATATCACACTTAAACAAAATAAGTATTATGTGGTGAGTAAACAATTTTTTCTTTATAGCGTTTTATTTAAAATATTCTTAAAATTTCAAGCTTTGTAAATTAGGATATGATTTTTTATTAAATATTTAACTGTAACAATTGATCAAGTTTTCTATTTTTCATTTGGTTCATTTAAATATCAGATTACATTTACATTTGGTAATAAAAATGACCTACAAATATGTAAAAACTAAAATTTTAGTACAATCTTAAGAATCATATTCATAAGATGATAAGTCTTTCATTAAGATGATAAGTATTTTATTCTGCAGTTATTTTTAATAACCCTTGAATTTTCGAAAGAATAATTTTTACTCAAATATTTCTTTAGGTCCACATTAATGTATTTTATTTATTTATTTATTTAGCAGCAATGCAGCATACATGGTAGACATTTGTTACCAAGAATTTCCGTTTCTTTCTGTTGTTAACAAAAAATACGGAATCGTCAGCATACAAAAGACAATTGACATTTAAATCACCCATGTAAAGGAAAATATCAGCCACTTGCTTTGTAAAATAATAAATCTGTGTCTAGAAAAGGGGATTTATCCTGATTGTCTAAAAATATCTATAATAAGGCCTATTTACAAAGGAAACTCTCACTTGGAATACTGTAACTATAGACCTATCTCTATATTGACTTGTATAAATAAAATATTTGAAACATTCTTGGTTCAGAACATAACAAAATATCTTGATAAGAATTCAATAATAAATTGTAAACAGTATGGGTTTCAAAAAGAAAAAACACAACACAGTTATTGTCTGACTTTGCAAACAATATAAACCAAGCCTTAAATAACAAAAAACACTTGATTGTTATATTCGTCGATTATGCTAAAGCCTTCGACACCTTAGATCACTCTCGCCTTGTAGAATGTTGGACGATGCTGGGATCAGAGGAAAGTATAAAGAACTACTCGCTAACTATCTCAAAAATCGAAATATAATTGTGAAAATACAAGACATATTCAGCAAAAAAGTACAAGTAAAAACGGGAGTAGCCCAGGGGTCAGTAATTGGTCCCCTAGAATACCTGATATACTGTAACTCTATGGCAAATGTCATACAACACTCACTGTGCTATCAGTTTGCAGATGATACGGCAATTGTTGCTATTGGAGATCTCACAAATAGACGCGCAGCAAAAACTGCAATCGGACTTTAATCAAGTTTTAAGATGGTCACATGATTATAGCCTAACAATAAATATAAAAAAAACGAAAGCGTTACACATTACGTCCCCATATAATAGACCAAAAGAAGATTTGTTAATATATGCACACACTCACGAATGCTTGCATATCAATCTGCAAGACTGCAAATGCACAAAAATAGATCACGTATCAAATTATAAGTATTTAGGTATTATTATAGATTCCACTTTTAATTGGGAAGAACAGATAAAAACAGTTTGCAATAAGCTAAGAGTTTGCTTACTTAACATGTACCATTTAAAACCATACATACCATACCCAGTGCTGAGACTAGTTTACTTGGGGCTAGTTGACCCAATTATTCAATATGGATTAAGAATATGGGGATTAAGTTTTAAATCTTATACGGATAGAGTCTTGAGCTTACAGGTACAAATTTTAAAAATTATCGTACCTGTTAAAATAAAGAATGAGGCAAAAGACAACAATAAAATATTATTTGATTTTGTTAACGTTTTGCCAATTAACAAACAGTGTCAATATAAGATAATGACAGATCACTTCCTCGATTGCAATTTCAAATCCAAAATAAACCACCAGATCATGACCCGACAAGTATCGGCACAGCAGCTGATGGTACCACGACAAAAAAACTACTATGGTGACAGAACAATGGGTAGTGTAGTACCAAAACTGTACAATTTAATACCAGCCAAAAATCATGAAGAAAAAAACCTAATTTCGTTTAAAAAAATAGTCAAAAAATTATTAAACAGCAAGTGAAACTTAAGTGTATAAATATATCTTATTCTTTAATTATTATTAAACTATGTACTTACTTATAAATTTAAAAAAAAAAATGTTATGTAACCCGCAGACAAGCTTCGGCTTTGCGGGAACAAAAATACAATTTTGTATGTTATTTACTTGTTAAAATGAATAAAACTTAATAAAAAAAAAAAAAAAAAAAAAATGTATGCTTCCATTCTTAAGCTTTTTAGTTCTTTCATGCAGTTATTGATGTACTATGTTAATAATCACACTTTACAACTTTGACACCATGTTAGAAATACAAGCAGTAACACGAATAATTTTGAAATGACAGAAATGCACAAAAAAATTTTACATAACAATCCAATAAATAATTGAATATTTAATAATCCCTCTTCTTTATTGAAAATATTCCCAATTCTCATTAACTGTTCCATTTGCAATATTAAGTCAGACACCCTTCACCTTCCTTGACACCCCTTAAGACATTGACCTGCGCACACGGTACAATAGTGTGAATACCTTAGCTAAGTGGATACCATCCCACATACCGAATCCTAGTTTTATTACAGTTGCGTTTATTTGTATTTTAGATTTTACTGATCACAAGAACTGAATTCCATTTGACATTATCTCGCCCTCATTGATCATGAGCTACCCCCGTCTCTAGACTCGGAACCATATATGCTTAGATAAGTGAAATACCTACCCACCAACTTAAGTTTTTACCACAGAGTGTAGTGACCGACCGGAATGAGATTTTGAGCCGAAACTGAAACCTAAACTTAGTTAAATAAGTTAAAAGTCACTTTAAAACGCTCAAAATAAGGCGTTTTTATTGTACACAATGAAATAAGAGGCATAAATTTAATGAGTGAATTAGTATATTTTTAGCTCTTTTTGGTTCGTTAAGTTATACGTATTATAAGTAAGTAATTATAAGTGGCGTAAGTGCCAGATGAACTTTAACTTATAAACTAGAAAGCAATTTAAAAAATAAAAATGAAATTTATTTTTTAAATAAATAATTAATTAAAAAGAAAACAATTAATAACAAAATTAGTTTGGTTTTTGTTTTTTATGATAGACCGCTTGCCTACCACATACCGCACACTGCATTTGAGAACATGACATCTCCTTGGCGGTGCCCACATACACGAAAAATTTGCTCGTTGTCAAATGAGAAAAGCTGCCCGAAGGAGCTCTCTGAAATCTTGTAGCCTTAGTATCTTTGTGCTGAAATAAAGTAATCCAGAAGTACATAATATGTACATCATTGTATTGAGAAAAGAGGGAAGTGAATTCTTCACTGACTGAGATTAAATTGATGGACATGATCAATTCGCCGAAATGATCACGAAACTTTTTAAAAGCCTTGAAATTCTTTTTGGAAGCCACCAGATCTGATTTTTTAAAATTTATTTATTTATTTTATTTATTAATTTATTCATTCAAAATTACAACATTAAATATTTATAAACTTATTAAGGCTTTTTAGGCTTTGCCCGTGTCAAGCCACAATAAATAACAATTAAAATACATAGTAAAATTTATTAGATCAAATTATAATGACATAGAATCACAATCTAGAAAAAAAGGTAAATGTAATAAATAATCAAATTCCAAAGAATACAATGCAAAAAAGATCGGAAATAATTTTTAAAATATAAATTATACAAATTAAGATTCACACATAATCAAATTTACAAAATAGTGGTATCATTAAAATCAACAAAATAATAGTAAAACATAGTAGTTTAAAAAAAAATAACACAAAATAAGAGCATGATTTAAATCAACAGAAAAAGAATATATATACTCGCATATAAAAGCATAATTGAAATTATAATTGAGTTATGTTTTCTAGAAATTCACTCAATTATAGTAAGAAATATAAGGAATAGGAGCAATAAATCATATGCCAAATAATAGTACGTACTAAATTAAATTATACAAAAATACATAATAAGAAAAACATAAAAATTCTCAATATATATAAAAAGCAAATAAAAGTACAAGAGTATGGAAGGAAAGCAGATTTGTAAATTTTTGCTAATTTCGTACTAAAAACTTTTTGAAACGAGATTAAAACAATTTTAAGATAGGTTTTCAAGACAAAGCCATACAGTCAAAATGCTCTAAATATATATTATTTGAATGAACGTGACTGGTGGACACTGAAAAATCTTACTTTTTTTATCTTTGTTTATTTGAATACGATATTAAGCCAAACTATTTTAATATTGGTGAGAATTTTTTTTCGCCGAAAAGCATTTAAAATTGAACACGTGTGTTTTAACAAAATTAAATTATAGTAACCGTTATAAAAAAATGTGAAATAAAATTGTAACTAGTAAAACAGGGTTTTATGATAGCTAATACGAATATTTAGTAAGTAAAAAAAGTCATTATTTTTAATTTTGAAGAGAATTTTTTCACAGATTAATAAAATAAAGATACTAAGCTATAGGTCCAAATCCAAAAGAGGTATTTAAAAAACGTAGCACATTTAACCAAAATTTAAAATTGAGGTTTTTAAATCAACATTCATCTTCTCTTCTTTTCTTCTTCTCTTCCACATCCGCTCATAAGTGAAGCATGTGGACATCACCAGTTGCCTCCAGGAGACCCTTTAGCTAGCCAGCATTTTCGCCTCTTTCCACGTCAATCCAGCGCCCCTTAGTTTCGCCGAATAAAGTCGAAAGATAGTCATCCAGCCTTCCATTACAGCAATGTACATTCTGTACATTAGAAATGCGTTTGTGTGTGTTTTGCGAACGCGCCAGCACTATATAATCTACCTGTGCATACGTGATTAGATTAAATGAGAAAGTAAATTTACTAACCAGTGTTTTTAATACATAGCGTTAAACCCATATACATTGAATATTTATATACATTGAATATTTATAAATATATATATAGCTTTTAAAAATTACCATAAAGAATCGCAGCGAAATTCAGACGAAAGCAGTGGCATCCTGTGTTTATTTTATTACCATATCATTAGCAATAAACAAAACAATATTCAAACATATTACAACAGAGATGAAGAACATTTGAACGTAGTTGTGCAGGAAGCAGCCCGTCCACAATTTTGAAAAAAAATGAGATATTGATATTATCGGGTCCAGTAAGGTCAATTATATATTCTAGGCATCTACAGGGCTTACGACCTGTCATTGGCTGGTTTAAGTAGCCATTTGACACACTGTGAAACATGCACCATTCCGCCCATATTTCAACATCTACATTCCTCCAATTCTCTCATTAGCTGATGTTTGCGAAGTCAAAGAGCTGAAACCTCTATTTATGCGGGCGAGATTCACATAATTGAGTTATTTTATCAGCATACTAGTCAACGCTTAAAATTTTCAATGATTTTCAATTTTCGCCTTTTCAATTTCTTTACTTCTTCATGGACCAGGTGGATTTATCAACAATATTTTGAGTTTGTCTAAATTTTTGCAGACAAGGACTGAATTCAACTCCCCGGGGAGCTGTTAATATTGACATATTACAACAGAGATGAATAACATTTTAGAGAAGGTAAAATAGAAGTCTAGGCATCTACACGGGTTCTGACCTGTCATTGGCTGGTTTAAGTGGCCTTTTACACACTGTGTAACATTCACTAATTCACTTATTCAATTTTATGAATCTCACCAGCATAAATGAAGGTTTCAGCTCTTTTAACTCACAAACATCAACTGATGAAAGAATTGAAGGAAAAAATGTTAAAATATGGGCGGAATTGTGAATGTTACACAGTGTGTAAAGTGGCTAGTTAAACTAGCCAATGACAGCTCATGAGCCCTGTAGATGCCAAAAGATGTATTTTTTTAATGTTCTTCATCTCTGTTGTAATATGTTAATATTAACTGCTCTTCAGGGAGTTGAATCCAGTCCTTGTCTTCAAAAATTTGGACAAACCCAAAGTATTATTGATAAGGAAATATTTGTCTCTGTTACGCTCATAAGCGCGTCTGAGTGCGAGAGAGACAGATATTATTTCCATAATGCGTATGCCGTGCGATATCATACCTTGCGCTTATTCACAAATACTACACAATCGCAATGTGTAAATGTATTATGCGCGCCAGATTTTCCTAACAGACCAGTACACGTCACTTCAGTCAGGAAAGGGTTAAAAGGCAAACTAAGGTTTAGCAAAACGAAACTAGTCTGTTAAATGAGATTATTATTTACAATTATTAATTTGACTGGGTGTTTAGGAATGAAGTCGGCCTGAAGTGAAGAGTACTAAGCACTTTCCTTCTACGCAATTTTCTCTCCCTTATTGCACACCAATCCTGACAGCTTTAAATACAGTACCTCCTATCATCCATCACAAATGATCGTCGATCGTTGGAAATTTCATTAAAACTTCCGAACTTCGCTAAGCTCGTGTTTCTGTTTTTGATGTATTTTTTCTCCACTTAGTTGTTATTGATGAATACATCTTTTGAGTTTGAGCTTTAAAAGCTTAATATCCTGATTACATAACGTTTAAAAACCGAGATTATTTTTATAATAAAATAAATATAAGCTTTGCGGTCATGCATTATTAAAGATTGATGATTTATTTTATAGGTAATCTGCAAAAAATATAATTTATTTGTATTTACATAACTACATAATACAATTAAGTGATATAATTATAAATGTCCATTTTTTCATAGTTTCGTGAAAATCAACTGATTTTGAAATTAATATTAACTTTGCGATAAAAGTACATTTTTTTCTGAAGTATTTAAATGTAACAGTTGTACAGCAGTTTATTTATAGAAAAATCAGAATGACATTGAGCAGATATTTCCATTGTAATTGAAATGTCAACACTGAAGACTGGCTGATTCGTTTTAAAATAAATCATGCCAAAAACGGCCACTTCAAACGCCACATGACCTATATAGTATATCAACGGGATCCTATAAAAAAATATTCCTTCGAAAATAATGTTTGAAATTTCTACTAGTTTCAAAACAGAGAATCTTTGAATAATATTTGTAATCAGCAAGCTTGTTTTATTACTGAAAAAACGCAACTAAGTTAAAGATGAAAAATATAGTGAATTTGTATTGAGGAATAAGCTGAGGTATTCGGCTTGTTTTATCGTTTATTAAGAACAGGCTGGACGCACTTAATATATTTTTTTTATAGAAAGAAATAAATGTTGTTGGCGATTTATGATAAATAACAACTATTTTATCTATTTTCCCACAAACATGGTTTCTATGGAACATTATTTTCGAAAGTAGAATATAATGCTGTAAGCTGTGCATAATCGCTTATTTGGACAATTTTCTCCTAATACATACCTTACCGTCATGCATATAAATTAGACGGACGCGGACGGGTTGTTGTCGCGGGCCACGAATCAGGAGGTCCAAGATTCGAATTCCGCTCTACCACAAATTGTTTCTCATTTTTAACACATTTATTTATGACTGTACAAAATGACCCCGAAATTGAAATTTGGGTAAATCGTAATGATATTTGGGTAAAGCGTAATGACATTTCGTTTATGATATTAAAAAAAGGTAATAAAATGAACACTTCAAACAAAACTAGGTTCTTAAAGTACCTATAATCCTTAACAATGAAAAATAAAATACATTCTCCCGTAAAATATTGCTTTTGACGGTTATGATGTTGTAGCGATTATACCTAGATATGTGTAGTCTATAGGTAATTGTTCTATGTGCTTAAAAATACATTTTTTAGTTGCAAGTACTTTATTTGTTCATGCGTTTTGTAGTTGCCAGACGTTAAGTAATATTACAAACATACATTTACTTTAAAAATATTTATATATCAAACTTCAACTGTAAAAATAGTTAAGATTTCCAATCACCCATGTGCTATGTATCTGCAATATACATTTATTTATTTAATTTTTGCACAACAGACCAGGAGGTCCAAATTCAGTGCTGAATTATGTGCATCACAGAACACCTAGGCTTAAATTTATTTCAACAGAGAGGGAAAACATTGTTAAGAAGGGAATATGGAAGTCTACACATTTACAGTTTGAGGAAACGTGGATGTTTAAGTATGGGCAGAATGTTGAATGTTACAGTGTATAAAGCATCCACTAAAACCAGCCAATGACAGGTCATAAGCCCTGTAAATGCCTAGACTTCTACATTCCCTTCTCAACAATGTTTTACCTCTCTCTTGAAATAAACATAAATATGAATAACTCCCTAGGGAGGAAATCTAGCCAGTCTGCAAGCATTTGGACATACTCAAACATTGTTGAACACCTAGGCTTGATGAAAATCACATTTAATGAAAGAAAGTGAACTTTCGATTTTTGTATCAACACAAAAAAATATTTTTATGGCGAAAGTGGACTTCGGTATTTTATTCACGTATAAAATAACTTTTTGCTATTATTGCTGCATTTTTTTCTACGAAAAAGCAAAAACTGGACTCCCGTGTTTTATCCTTCGAGGTGCAGATATTTTTTACGGGTTTTTAAGATAAGAAACGCAATTTTTTTGTAAAATAATACATATATATTAGTAAATATTTGTTCTTTTAATAGTATTTTTCATCTAGTTGTAAAATAAAATATTTAATACCCACACTTTTTTTCCCTCTCCTTTAAAAAAGTGACTCATTTATAAATCTAGCGGCCCAGGCATTTTTTTTAAAAATATTAAGAGTCAATATATTTCATCATTTATAAATGCTTCGATTTGAATGATTTGAAAATCAATAAATTCACATTAAAATTCCATAAAAAATGTGTAACTTTTTTAATTACGTCGGAAGCTACGCATATAATGTGGGATGGAAAAAACTCAAATGAGTTTGGCAAAATAAATTCAGATTTATAAAATTGAATATTATTTGGTTTACCCAGCGAACACGATTTCAATCATTTGAAATTTCAGTAAAAAATAATGAAAAATCTCATGCGTATTTATATTGGACCTTGAGCAAATAATACCTAGTACCAAATTTCCTGAATGGGGTGGGGGATGGGTACAGTGTAGGAAATCATTTCGCCTTTCCGCCCATTCACGGACAGGGGATGGATGGTCCATATTACTCAACGTCTCTCCCTTTTGGTTGACTGTGCCCTGGAAATGTTTAATTTAGTCTCTCATCCATTTGGACCGACTGTGAAGCAGCGAGACAGTTATCTTAGAAAGGAAAACTTCATTGGGACATCATTGTGGGTCTTAATAACATCCTTAAGTTAACTTTGATGTTAACCGGAGTTTAAGGGTGCTGGCGCTTTTGTTGTATGTGGCGTCTTCTATTCTTCCGACAAACTTGTCGTTTGTTGCCTCGTAAGGCTATATTTTGTACTGCAAATTTTTTAAGTATTAGTATTTAGTTTATTTTTCAAATAAAAACTAAGAGTTTAACTTTTAAGTACAGTATCTGATGCCTTGTGTATGTCAAGCGTGTTAATGGCTATCAGGATGCATCTGCTAAATGTGATCGAATTGACTGTGTCGGCCTCGCTCGGTGAGAGTTGTCACTGGAAGATGCGTTATTTCTTAAAATTCGTTATTTTAAACCAAGTCAAACTACTCCTCATATATTTTTATTTATTTATTGTTATGACAGTAAAATCATTCATTTATACAATATTGCTGTCTTACCAAGGTTATGATTTATCCCGTTAAAAACAGCCAAAATAAAAAAAAAACATTAAACAATACAAAGAAAATTACAGATTGAAAACAATGTTATTAGAAAAATGTTTAAAAAATAGTAAAAAGAAGTAGAATATATATGAATAAACATAGTTTGAAGTAATCAGGATGTCAAAAATTCAATTTACTAAAAAATAACAATTCTAATTAGGACATGTTTTGGCCATCTTCAGACATCGTCAACCCCCCAGACTCTCCGCGACTAATTTCACCAAGGAAAGTTGTCAGTAACTTTTTTAGCTTGTGGTTTTTACATTTCTATGGTTCTGGCATTATATTATCTAGTTTTTGTCCTATGTAGGATTACTATCTCTGTATCGAAGAAGTTTTGATCATTTTCTGGAAAATTAAATCGCTATTGGAACTCCGAGTCGCATCGAATTAAATTAACATTCACTTCGTTAATCTTAATGATGAATTATCGTAAAACTTAATACTTTTCTTATTAGTGTTACACGCTTATTCTACTATAATAAAACAACCTTTGTTTTTGAAGACCACTTTCTTCCATCAACGGGTGATACAAAATAGTAAAAAAATAATTCAATCACCAGTCGATGACAGGAGGGCTCTTCCGAAACTACAGATGATTTATCTTAATATAATAGACATGTTACACAAATAAAGTTTTTTTTTTACAAAAGTAAATATTGTGTTCTTCATAATATTGAGTAAAAATGGAAGATAATTTTACACCAAGTAGAATTAAATTCATTAAATCATATTATTTACAGGTAAAACAATAGTTTTTTAAACAATATTAGTACTTTTTTGTTTTTAAAACGGCTGAGCTGTAACTAAAAGGTAAAATACTTAAACCGACATCATCAGGACTGTTCTTATTACGTGTTATTTAAAGGAACTTGTAAGAAATCGAGTAGGTTTTCAGAAACCACATTAACTTCTCAAGTTCCAACCCAGAATACGGGTTTTGTGTGTTTTGTTAAGAAGGGGGATGATAAACATACTTCTACAGTACCATCTTTACTAACTTATCAAATAAAACGACAGGAACAAACATCTTTTACATATTTAATTGTTACTTTTAGCAAGACTAATGAAAGGCAATAATGATATGCTTAATTGAAAAAAGAATTAAATAATGTGAATTATTAGAATAAAATCATTAATTTACATTAAACTTACCCTAAGACAAACATACAAAATAATTATGTGAGATAAAAATATGTAAACTAATTTTAGATCACTAAGCAGACACGTATATAATTTTAATACATTGAAAAACGTCAGTGATCATCAAGCAATCATTTCCTAACCTCAAGTCACCTAAAATTAATTTAATGTAACCTCAGGTTGCCACTCAGTGACTCGAGGGAGTTTTTTACATAGTATGTTAAAAGTTAAGACTGAAGTAGTCAGAAAATTTTCAGTTCGTAATATAAAGGTATGGTAAGTGCTGTTTCGATTGGAAAAATATATAAAAAATGCATAAATTATAACCCATGTAAGTAAACGAAATTTTTTTAAGCTTCATTCTTTATTACAATATTTGAGTTTGTCAAAATGTTTGTAGACAAAATACTGGATTTTACCCCCTCGGGAGTCATTAAGATTAACAAATTACAACAGGGATGGAGAATACCTTAGAAAAAGGAATATGGAAGTCTAGGCATTTACAGGGCTTACGACCTGTCATCGGCTGGTTTAAGTGGCCACTTTATACACTGTGTAACATTCACCATTTTGCCTATGTTTGAACATCCATGGAAGAAATGAAGAAATATGTATCTTCAAACTTAGGCAAAATGATGAATGTTACACAGTGTGTAAAGTGGCCACTCGAACCAGCCAATGACAGGTCAGAAACCCTGTGGATGCCTAGACTTCCATATTCCCTTTTCTAAGATATTATCCATCCCTCTTGTAATTTGTCAATCTTATTCTTTAATTTTCAAGAAAACAATTGAGTATATGTATTTTTTAGAGTTTTGAATTCCTACTTTTAACCGCAAAACAGTACAAAACAGTGTTTTATGCATGTATTATACACAACTTTCAGTAGTTTTAAATGGTTTAGTCTTAACTTTAAAATTGTTTTGAGTATAAGTTTCATTAACACGAAATAACCGCCTCGAAATAGTTATAACTAAACTAAAATATGTTATATGCAACTTCTACGGGGAACAGGATATCAAAATGACATAAACAGACTACAAAGACAGCAAAAAAAAAATTAAAGTTAGCATTAGACCTTCCCTTTCTAACAACAACTAGAGATTTTTTTAAACAAACAAAGCAATCAAGTGTAACTGAACTCATTCTACTAGAATCATTAACATTTATGTAATTGTAGACGAAGAACTAAAATTAAAAAAAAATTGTAGTAAAAATGGACGCAATACGAGAATATAAGAAAAGTATCATAAACAACCTTCTAAATCGAGACAAATTAAAAAAAAAAAATTAAAAGGAAAAACCTGCTTAGCCTCTGTTTTGAGGCTTGTCAGCAGGTGAGATAGAAGGGGTATGAAAGGAAGTAATGAAAAATACACCAAAACACCCAGATCAATTGAGAAAAAATATTTCTTGAATTTTTACGATTCAATAAACCAGAGACTAAAATTATACACAAAACGAGCAGAAAAAATTTAACAAAAGACTCAGACAAACTTTTCAAAAGATGTAAAAAATATTTTTATCAACAATAAAGTATTTTATTATATAAATAAAAACGAGTGATACTTATTTCCACAAATTTGGAATTTCTAGAATTTCGAGAATTAATAGATTAAAAAATAAACCCGACGTAGAATTACTTAATGAACAGATAACACAAGTGCATTCTCCATTACTTTACCCATTGTAATATAATTTTACTAATGACTTTTTACCCTTCGTTTTTCAGAAATCATTATTTACAAAACCACACTCACGAAGGATGGGACACCAAAAATAAAATAAAATACTTAAACTCATTAAAATAGCATTATATCAATTGATTAGTTAACCCAAAGAAAATTTTTTGATAATGATCCTTAAGGTAAAAATAACTTCATTTAATTTACTTACATATAACTTTGAATTATCTATCCTTACCTCTGTTCTGTATAAATACATTTAACTTTTTAATAAAGATGCCAGTCTCAAAGATGTTGCGAAAGCGATGAAACCGGTCACTGGATATTCCAAATTTGTGGATTAAAGTATCACTCGTGTTTTATTTATATAATAAATTACAATGAACTTCCTTCAAGAATTTTCACTTACAAACTTAAATGTGTTACAATAAAGTATGATTTTATATTATTTTTGTAAAATGAATGTTATAATCCGTAAGGGTTATTAAATAAGTTTGAAATAAAAATTCAAAAAATTAAAGAAAAGTTTAAAAGAAAAATAACTGTTCGCTTATCCCAACGATTTCATTCTTTATGAAAACTTCTGTAAGAAATAGCTTCGAAAATTAAACCCAATAAGAATGAAATTATTCACTTTGGGAAAATAGCCTAACTTTTCAAACAAACATTTATTTTCACAATTGTTTTGTTTTATATAAAATCCAACGGTTGTCGACGAACAAAACAATGGTGTTGGCGTATCAGAATCGGTGCACTTGAGCGCATGCTCGGTATCGTTTACAAAAATATAAAACAAGCAGAAACTCAATCAATGCGATCAACTTTGAACTAATGCAGAGTGCACAAAGAGAAATCGAACAAATAAGAAGGATGAAAAGGATGTTTGGAATTGTGGATGGTGCCACTGTATTCCGAGCGATATTAAAGAAAACCTGGAGCTTTTAAGGGTATTGGAAAACTGTTGACGGAAAATTGATCTAGATGGTGATAGAATTGAAATCTCTTAAACCAAGATCAGTTCAGAGTGGCACACTATTACAGATGCTTCTGCGGTACAAAACCTAGTTTTTCTACTCCAGTATTCTGATAAGCGGGTTACCTTATAAAGTGCCGTTCGCTATATAAAACCGCAATGGCACTTTAATAAGTGATTATTCAAAAATCGATTAAAACTAAACAAACAAACATTACGCCGTTTCCCCGTAGGGGTGGGCAGAGAAGATAGAACGCCATATCATTCTATTTTTGCATACAGAAATCGCTTTCTCTACATTCATACATCTTCTCATGCACGCAAGCCGATAATTCCTACTCTTGACATGTCCATCTTCAAGTATTTGATGGACTTGATCGTGCCAAGTCTTCCTCGTTTTCTGCATCCATCAACATTTGCATCGTAGATCCTTTTAGCCGTTCTTTTGCTGTCTATTCGCTCTACATGTCCAAACCAACGCAGCACCCCTTTTCTGTCAATAATGCATGTCTTAGTAAAAAGTAAATGAATAATAAAGAAACTGCCATCAAAATAATGAAAAATACTTGTACACACAGTGTAGTGCTGATTATTTGAGCTGATGGAAAAAAAAATATGGGACGCAATTCATTTTTTTCCTTTCCCTCGTATATATAACCAAAAAATATATATATTTACTTTCTATGAGTAAAAGTTAGGTACATGGTCGTTATATTACTTGTTAGTTTTATTATTTACTAGAGATGCCTCGAATATTCGGCTACTCTTCTGTATTTGGTATATTCGGCTCCTTTTTTTAATATTCGGTATTTGACCGAATACTGCGTATTGTTCGTCCAAATACCGAATCCCAAATCCTGAAAAAAAACCACCCATTACTTAAAAAAAAATTCTTTTCACCATCACACAATCACAACTTATGAGTTTACTTCTTTAAATCTATCAGAGGTAAGGTATGACGAATGAAAACATTTTTTCTGCAATTGTTGGTAGCAAACGATTGCGCTATTCTTCATTATTAATAACTCGCGAGATCTTGTTGTTACTCATCAAAAACATAGCCAGTTTATTATCTTCACAACGAATCTCATAATATTCCCAAATGGGCAATTTTTTATTTTATGGTGCCATGATGTATAATGAACAAATGACTACCCATTAGTAAAAAGGAGTATTCTTAACACAATGTGATGTGATAATGAACAAATGACACGTTTCGCGACTTGATCAACTCGCAAATGAAACAATTACGCCCACCCCGTCACCCCCGCACGTACCGCAATGAGACAGACCAGTAATTATTATGTGAGTGCGAAAAGTAGAATAGTACATAATGACGGTAAACTCCATATGAAATGATTTCGATAATGTGTGGGGACATACAACGATTTCGGTAATACTTAGTGGGATTTGTATTACAATATACATAGATGGAGAAAAATTTTCAGAACGGAATACGAATGTATAGCCTATAGTGTTGTTTTTTTTATATATTATATAAGTAAATAATATTTATTTTTATTTTCAAGTTATCAAATAGTGTTCTTGACAATCCCGAACTTTTAAATTGTGTGAATTTTTATGAGAGACAGCGTGGGACGAGACGTAATACTACTTTTTCTGTTGATTGACATAGTTCAAATCATGCTTAATACTTACCTATTCCATAGCTCCACATGTTAGCAAACGAACATGGAAATTTCGTTATCTTTAAACAAATTAAAATCATTACTTTTTAATAACTTTTTTTCTAAATTATGATAAGTAAGCAAGTGTTATACTCGTTTTACTGTTTATATTATGATTCATCACCTCTGTTACTCCAATTACACCAATATTTTTTATATTTAAACTGTTTATTTATTTTCAACTTGCTTTATATCTATGCTATAATTTTTTAATTCATTTTCCTTGGTTATTTCTTTATTTTTTGCTGATTTTATGTATCTATATTTTCTTCACTTGTGTGCAGGTATATTATATTTTGTTTCATTTTAATTGTTTTTTTTATTATTATTATATAATTTGTACATAAATAATATAGAATTTAATATATTTATTTTAGTGACTGAAAAGCGTTTTTTAAGATTGCAATTTATTAAAGATATAAAAGACGAGTGATACTTTAATCCACAAATTTAGAATATCTAATTACCTGTTTCATAGCTCTCTCGACATATTTGAGACTGGCATCTTTATTGAGGAGTTCAATGTATGTAAACATATATTGTGGATAAGTATCACTCGTCTTTAATTTCTATAATAAATTACAATGAAATTGCACCAATAATTTTCTCTTACAAGCTTAAATGTTTTAAATATTGTTTTCATGAATATGTATCATTGAAAATATTTTATTTATATCAATATACAACCAATGAATGTTAAAAATATCAAAAGCCTTCTTCACTAAAACATTATTTCGCTCGCATTTTGCGCCAAATCGTATTTTATGGCATCGATTAGACGATCGAAAACATCACTACTGCAGTGTTTTGATTCTAGCTTAGAGTCGGGAAGTAGAACTTAGAATATTCCATCAGTAAACATTCGGATGCGGGTCCAATCCTTCCCTTGTGACCTCTCTAGGCTCAACCTCCTTCAGAATATCACAAATCACTCGGATCTCCCAAGGAAATATACCCAGACACAGAATTTATTATTAGTTCTGGAAGTCTTACTTCAGATTATATCGCAGAATTTATTCCACTCAATCCAGTATCTGAGTTATGAATATTGTAACGTTTAATTAAAATGAAAAGCGTTTATCTAACTGCTATTACGGTAAAATGACGAACCAAATAATTGGTAGCAAAGAACATTAAACGATGAATTTTAATTATTGTTTAAATTCAGATAAATATTTTCAGAAGATATTAAATTGACAAGTTCGTGAAAAGGAAAAGCATTTACCAATATTTGTACAGCTGTCACCTGTTTGATTACGTAAAATAACTTCTACCTACTAATGATAGCAAATAAGTTCTTTTTTATTTCAATATTTTTGTTGATTTTTCGTTTATTTTTGTAAACAAATCGTATTGAAAAAATGACTACTTTTTAAAGTTGCAATTCACTGACATGACGGTACAAATTTGCTTTTTTAAAACAAAAAACGAAAAAAATACGTAATTGTTTATAATCTTTGAATAATACAATTAAATAAAAAAAATTCAAAATAAATCTATGTTCAGGGATCAAAGTGTTAATCCAACATAAGGTTTTTTTTCTTTTTTCCCTTAACCACTCCTTAGTAGAAAATGTAGACATCACCAAACGCCTCCAGACCCTATCGTCTGCAAGCATTCTTACCTACTTTCTCGCTAATCCCATGTCTCTTAAGTTTTTTTAATAAAAAATAAAATTGCGAATAAGGGAAATATTTAATTGTATACACCCCGGCAGTAATTAGCATTTATTAAGTGAAAAAAGTAAACAAAACTATGACATCGGTGTTGCATAAAATGTCTTGATATTCAAATTCTGCCTTACGTGTAGCTAATAAAGAAAGTAAATACAAATTTTCTGGCATTTAAATTACACAAAAAAGATTTTTTTTCACTGTTTGTGAAGAGGAGTTTCCACTTTTGTAAATAAGACAACGATTCTGTGAACATATCTTTACTAAAAAGTTACAACCTGTTTGTATGTATTTTCGCTGCTTTGCACTTAAAAAGGTTATCCATTTGTTTGGTACTCACCTTGTTACCTTTACATTATGCCCGCCGAGATTATGTTGACCTCAGCTCTTATTATGTTTACAAACAATTTAATTATAATAATTATGTTTACTTTTAAAATTTGAACATCATTACACATTGCGATTTTTTTCAAATGATTTTTTTTTGCGTTTACAAAACTGAACAACGTTTTACGAGTAAGCTTAGCATGTTTGCTTGTGCCAACTTTATCGTGTTCAATATTACGAATATATTGCTTAACGTGACGATACACAACAAAAAACGTCAAATTTTGACGCAAAGACGCTTAAAACAGATTTCGTATGTAATGCGTTTTGAATTTTACATTATTTTGAATACAATAATTTTAAGTATTTTTAAAATGTATTTTTTTTATACATTCTTACACAATTGGTTGTTTTTATTTAGAACCGATAGTCCAATGTCCGATTGAATATTTATTTGGTTTATTATTTACTGTTATTTACATTTCATCAATAATGCACATTAAAAAAAAATGCAATGGTCAATTCGTCGGAATCAAAGATTTTGTGAGAGCGGTTGGATTTTTTTTGTTGACAATATGTCTAAACTTGATAAGTGCAAATGTATTCGAATTGATACTTGGGTGAGTTATAAACCTTTATTTATGTATTTTCAAACCAGGAAAAAAAGTCTTATTTTTTCAAAAAATATGAAATACTAGCAGACCCAATAATAGACATTGTCCTGCCCGAACTTTCGATTTTTTATTTGTATTTTTAATTATTTTTTTTTACATATTTACTACAGCAATTTACAATTAATTATTTGTACAACAAATTGATTAAGTTGATAAAGTAAACATATATATATATTTTTTTTATTTTCTTTTATTCAGGAAACATACAGTACAGTTACAAAGTTTAATATTTTACACAATTAGACTTAATTCTAATGGACCAGTGAAGTTTCCATATTAAAAAGCAATTATATGTAAGGTTAATTATGAAAGTATAAAAAAGAGAAGAAATAAGAAAACATAAATGAAAGTTGTTTAAAAATTAAAATTTAAGTGAAAAAAAGATATTTTAAGGTTTGTAGTTTATAGTGAATATTTACAAATGGAAATAATATTAAAAATGAAGAAAATTTGTAAGAGTAATTAAAAATTAAGAATGGAAATAAAGAATGAAAAACATGCTCAGATGTAAAAATAAAATAAAATAGTAATAACATTTTTTTAAAAAAAGGAAAAACATAAACACATATTTATTTTAAAGAATTCAAAGAAACGATGAGAAGAATCTTTAAGTGAAATATAAGACAGTAAATTTAGGTCAATTTAAAAAAACATCTTCAAAGTTAATGTCAATTATGTTTTATTTTTGCTGTTTGCTTGCTATTAGCTAGTTAAACAAACGTTTTTCGTAAATGAGGACACACGTTATTTATTTAAATCTTTTCTGAGCTATTTATATATTCGTAATGAAGGTTCATTTTTCGTTTTATTTTATTATTTTTTTAAGTAAAAAGAAATATATGCGTTCTTATGATTTACTCAAATATTAAACTTTGAGGGGCATTTTCAACGAGTTGTAAATAACTCACTATTAGAAAATGGAATCGAGTTAGGGTAAAGTGGGATTCGAACCACAAACCTTTGGTCCGTGAGTCCGAGACACTAGCCACAGGACTACAACCCGATTATGTAATAAACTAAGAGGCCTTGTTGTGCTCAAATAAAAATTGTGCAAAAATCACTGCTCTAGTTCCATAATCTATGGATAAAATACGAGAGTACGTGTTTTACTCTGAGCCTTCAAAAATTTTGACACTCAACTCATGCTTAACTCGAATTTAGTCATTCTTTAACCGCCAGCCCTGTTTAGATGTGACGTCGACATTTAAGTCTTAACACAGTTAGGTAAAGATTTAGTCGGTATACGTGCCTTTTCCCAATAAATAATGCACTCATGAATAGTAAGATTTGCACTTTCATTGACGCTTAAATTGACTTTGCGAATATTATAAAATAAAACCGCCAGCACTTGTCCATTAGAGGGAAGTTTAGAACCTGTAATTTGATGTTTTATATCCCCAACTAAAAATATTTCCTTTTTAGAACTGCGTAACTCCACAGATATGTTGACACAACGAAAACAATGCGTTCACTAATAAAAACAAACACGATATAACAAGCACATTAACACTTAGTTCGCGCGCGCCGTACTATGTAAGTTCTGACAAGTTCCGATGCAAGTCGGCACGGGTTGCCGTGATTCAATTTACGTAAATTTTTATTTATAAGTGTTTTGACATCATTCAAACAAAATTAGAGGGTATGCATTAAAAAAATACTAAATAGACACCCTAATATATATATAGATATATATATACATATTTAGATAGATAGATAGAAACATGGAATTGAGGATAGATAGATGGTCAATGTTCCTTTTTTCTCATATCTTTTGTTGTACTAAGATCCCGACGAAAAAAGTCAAAAATATATTCTCCTTAATTTCTACGACTGAACGCGAACAAAAAAAGTGTCGAAAATGCTCACTTCCATCGTCTTGACCGTATGTATCTTAAAAGCAAATAAAAATAATAATAATCATTAAAAAATTATAAAAAATCATAAAAATCCTCATAAAAGCATATCTTTAAATTTGAAAAAAAGCTGACACAAAACACATAATAAATGCCTAACAATGTTTGAGTATGTCCAAATGCTTGCAGACAGGCTGGATTTACTCACTAGGGAGTTATTCATATTTAATTTTATCGCAACAGAGAGGGAAAACATTATTGAGAAGGGAATATGGAATTCTAGGCATCAACAGGGCTTATGACCTGTTATTGGCTAGTTAAGGTGGCCACTTTACACATTGTGTAAAATTCACCATTCTGCCCATGTTTAAATATCAACATTTCCTTTACTCTTCTATCTGTTGACTTTTGTGAAGTAAAGGAGCTGAAACCTTTATCATGTGGGTGAGAATCATCAGGATGAACCAATTCACCTACTAGGCAACGCCTGAAAACAACTTTCCAATTTTTACCCTTCTTCTTTTACTTCTTTTCTCAATAAGGTTTTCCGTCTCTGTTGCAATAAATTTAGCCGACAAAACAAAAGCACTGAAATTACAGAAATATATAAGTATTGTTGAGCATTAAATTGAACGTGTTGTCTAGTATAATGATTCGATTTAATTAGTAAACCTACATGAAACGCCTTTGTGTACTCGTCTGCTCCATTTGTTTATTACGTATATACACGACTAAGCCTTTACGCGAGCTTTTGGTTGAACATCTTTGATTGTTCTGCGGCAACGTGCCTTTATGAAACTTAACCGATTAATCGCCACTCGTTTTAACGTTATCTGTTCGACGGCATTGTTCGCAAAATTCGGTTAACCGAAATACCATCAATTCCAATTAAGTGCACCGCAGACTCGATAATACGATAATGGCAATTTACAGTCCCCGCTGATAACATGTAGATAAATTCCTTCTACGGTATATTGAATATTAACTTAAGCGACTGAACTGCACTGGCTTTACAGTAAGTTGCCTATTATGCGGGGTGAATTTGGAGGCAATCCTTTAACTGCGTTCATTGAGTGGTTCAGTATTCGGTTATTTAGATCATAGTTAGTAAATTCTATAAAATGAGCCAATAGCAAAATCGATAATTATTAGAAGAAATTATAATCCGAAACATATTCTTTTCAGCAGTTTTTTCATATTTTTGGAAGTGGATCTTCACTTCAAAAATGTTCTCTGGACAATATAGGATCTCATTTTTATGCAAATATTTTTTTTTATCAAAAAATAAATTCATAGATATTTTTTTTCAAACAATGTTTTATGTTTGTACAAAAGTTTGTAGACTAACGCATGTTTAATATTCCTTTCTCAAAAAATGTTTTCCCGCTCTGTTGCAATCAATTAAGATTTTCAGTTTTTACGTATCATTATATTAATAATATTTCTGTTGGTCAGTGTCGGAAATCACAACATTAAATCAACACAATCGAAAAATACTTTCAGTTATTCTGTGACGTTCATTTTTTTGAATATGTGTATTTTAAGCAAAGTTTTAAATTCAGATCATCAAAGTCGAGAAAATATTTAAAAATTAATTTTATTTCACACAAACGTAGGTGCAAACGCTTTAAGTTGAAAGAGAAAGTGTTCCCGAACGCAATAATGATCCAAATGGCGGCAACCTGTCTGCTGTCTAAGATCGATTTTTCATTCCGCCAATTTTAAATGCAGTCAAATTTAGAACTGCGCGCTGTGGCGGGAAAAGATTGCCTAACTCAATTTTGGCGGGAAAGAATGAGGGAAATCACGTCTGGCGCGACCGCTCCCGGTAATGGCCGAAATTAGATCACGCGCCGAAAAATGAGCACCGAACGTGCTATCAAGCTAACTGCAGAAAATAAAAAGAATTGATAGTTTGGTTACGTGCTAGCGGCGCCGGACTTCTTGGGCCGTCGGCCATTAGGATGAACGATGGACGCCATGATGGATACCGAAACGGCGGGAAATACGTCTGGAGGAAGAAGATTATTAGCCTTGTATTAACAAGCCACGTGTGCCTTATTCCTTAAAATATATTCCTGAATGTTATTACGATAAATAGGAAGATATATTACGTTCACTCACGCGTTTTTTATTATATTTTTGTACTTAATTGTCAAAAAGACTTCTTAATTTTGTATCGAAGAAAAAAATATGTTTATAGGTAATAGACGGACCTATTAAACAAATGATTTAATATAATATATAATTAACTTTATGGTCGAACATTTTATAAAATGCTATTAAATATTTGTATATAACCTGTATTATATAAATAAATTTTAATATAAATATTTGGTTTTATTTAAAATATTTGTATATAGTCCTGACAAAGAGACGGGTACGTCTCGAAACCGGTAACCGGAATCAAGCAAGTTTTACATCTTTATTAAACAAAAAAATATATTATAAACCAAAAAAAATAACTGTTTCTTACTCAAACATGTAAGTAAGTCAATATCTGTGTACAGTTTAAATATTATAAATTAGGCAGTTTGTTTACATTAAATAATAGTGTTTAATAATCTTAGATAAGTATAAATGTAAATATTGAGTTATAAATATTATACAAAACCATGTTTTTCATAGATCTTAATATTTTTTTAAAAATAAAAACGTTGAAATTAGATAATGACAATATTTTATTTTATATTCAATTTATATTGTTATTTTTAATTATTATTTGAAAAAGTCTACTGATTTGGTATTTTTTAAAACTCTAACAATTGTTTCGCCTTATTACGATCTTTTTTATACAGGATATTGTCAATGTTTTTGACAATGTCACAATTTTTATGTTTGCCGATGAATTGAAATATTAAAAAGAATTCATAATATAGAAGATAGCTTTTTATTACAAATCGATAAAAATTTTCACTGTCTTTGGCGTAAAGAGAACAACATTTTATTTAATTTTTTAAAGTATCAAATAATTATATTTAATCGTTCAAAAAAGACTCATACTTTTCCTTATTCACTCGACGATTTTATTCTTCCGTAAAGGAAATTAAAGAACTTGGTATCATATTTGATAAAACATTTTATTTTTGTAGTCATATTGATTATATATAAAAGAAGGGTATGTTAATGCTTGGAATTGTATTGAGGTCAGAAAAAAAAAATTAAATAAATATTATCAATCAAAAAATGATGTTTTATATTGGTTAGGAGTCAGTAAGAATATGATTGTTCAATTCGCTCACCTCTTTATTCAACCCGTTGCGCATTGTAACAAAATTTAAAAAATCCGACATAAATTTCTCTGGTCCAAAAGTTTTAAACTGTATTTATTTCGAGAAAATATAAACTACAGACTTCTCTTGTATGCATTGAATTAAATAAATATGAGTGATTGAAGAATAACCTTTGATCTGTTTTTTTTGTTTGTTTAAAGTGTAAAAAGGCGGCCTCCGTGGTGTAGTGGTCAAGACGCTTGACTCACGCACGGAAGGTTCCGGGTTCGATTCCCGGTGAGAACACAAAAATTGAAAATGTGATTTTTCTCAAGCCTGGTTGTTCTGTAATGTAATTCAACACTGTAATTGGGTCTCCTGGTCTGTTGTGGTGGAAAAAAAAATGAAAAAAAAAAAGTTATAATTAATATTTTTAATGTTCCTGATTTGGTCAAATGAATTTATTTCAAGTGCAAAGGCATCAAATTTATTTTAGTAAGATTAATATCACTAAATCATATTTGCACATTCATTCCCCGTTTCAGAGAATTCACATTCTCACAAACAAATACACAGGTGACATGTGAAAATAAAATATCATACACAAACTTACAAAAAACACCTATACTTATTAGAGCTTTTTAATAGGAACAATATAAAACTAAACACACAGTTTGCAAAGAGAATAAGGAAACATAAGAAAAAAATAGTACGTTAATTGACAAGAAAGAAAGAATACAAAAAGTTGTAGAAGAAAGTAAATTTATAAGATTATTAAAAGAAAAAATCGTTTTTTCTCTTTAAAAAGTATTTTTAATTTCTCATTAAGATTACACAATATTCTTTCATCAAAATATCGACTAAAATGGTAAAAGTTAACAAGCGACGTATAGAAACTACACGGAAGAGTTATTTAAAGTTTTTTTTTAATTAATAAAGAATCTTGTAGATAAAACTTTCATTGAAATTATGTAGGAATCACGCAAAAATAAAATGTTTATACGAATTAATTTTATTAAAAAAAAAAACTTTAATTGGCTCTTCAGTAAAGTTGCTACAAGTCGTTTGATAACTCTTTTATTTCCAGAGTTGATATGCTTAAATAGAAAATAAAGTTACGAATTTTAAATTTTTTCTTTTGTAAGCTCTTTTACTTCAAAAAAACCACCATTTAGGGGGATCCTTAGGCCCAACATCAACCCACAACTGTTATAGAGCAAGGTTATAATAAACATTCCTAAGAAATACAAACTCCATGCAGATTTAGGAGGAGAGAGGAAGATGTATGGACAGAGGCCAATACGTCGACTCAACCCCTCAGAATCCCTTCAATGCCTCCGTTTATTTTATTAAAAAATACATATTTCTATAGAATAATGATTTAAAACTATAGTAACACAGCAAACATAACTAACACAACAATTACAATAAAAAAACACGGATATTAACAATGAGAGAACGGTTTTGAATAAAAATGGACTCTCTGGGTGAGGGAGGCAGAGGATCCTAATACCACCCCCGTAAGAGGAAGACAAAACAAGAGAACGTGTGATTTACGCTCGGAAGGAAGTACAGTCTCAACTGTATCAGCATCAAAAACATAAACAGATGGAAAAGTTGAGAAAATGTTAATATTTAAACATGGGCAGAATGGCGAATGTCACACAGTGTGTAAAGTGACCACTTAAACCAGTCAATGACAGGTCAATAGCCTTGTAAATATCTAGACTTCTGAATTCCTTTCTCAAAAAGTTTTCCCTCTCTGTTGCAACAAATGCTCTTTTTTGTTATCAATATAAAAAACATTCGAAAAAAATCCATCATCAAAAGGTGAATTGCTTAAATTATATCCTTAATTTAAAAAATATGTTGCTTAACAGATATTGCCAGTGCAGCGACGATAGGCAAATGATGGCAATGACAAATTTACTCAAAAAATTATATATCAAATTGGATTTTCTGTTTTTACGACATAAGAAAATTCATTATAACGGTTTTATTCTGCTAGCCGTCACAGATAATATAATCATACAACCAATCTTCTGATTTTTTATATACCAAATACGCATCTACGCAGCGGAGCGACAGCGCGCGCGTAGAACCGGGGCTACCTCGGGTGTAAATGACTTGAATTACTTTTATTTCTGCAGATCCAGTGACCCCAGACATCACATTAATCTTCAGTTCAAATTTACAGACCTCTTTTTGTTCTTTTGTTTATATATTTTTAACTATTTACGTATTCTCATACACAACTATCTTTTGAATGTATTCCAATGTTAAGTTATTACACAAACCCTACGTTGGTTTGAAAATCTAATGGATTCAATTTGAAGAGCTCAGAAGGAGAAATTTCCAGCAAACTTAAACATTACATCGCACGTTATTGAAAGGGAAACAAATATCTACAAAAAATAAGCGAATCAGTAAACTTTCATCTGATATTTTCAGAAAAGCTACAGGCATTGAGGTTATGGCTACGGCGGCCTCCGTGGTGTAGTGGTCAAGACGCTTGACTCACGCACGGAAGGTTCCGGGTTCGATTCCCGGTGAGAACACAAAAATTAAAATGTGATTTTTCTCAAGCCTGGGTGCTCTGTGATGTAATTCACCACTGTAATTAGGCCTCCTGGCCTGTTGTGGTGCAAAAAAAAATGTAAAATGTAAAAATGTAAAAAAAAAAAAAAAAAAGAGCTAGAGCATCTATTACTAGACCTTATAAAAACTCTAACCAGATGACCCAGGACTTCAGTGGAAAGACTCAAGAGCATTAAAAAAGTGGGCCAAAATATTGTTTGTGTAAGATTCCATTTTCTACGCGTCACCATGTTGTTTTTATTGACACCTGATTTCGGTCAAATCAGCAACTGTAAATCTTTGAACCAAGTATAGTTTATTTGAGTTTATTTATTTTTGATTAAAAATCAAACATTGTTTATTTACCAGTTTAGGTACATTAAATTAATAACTTTAGAATATTTGTAAAAAAATGAAAGTTTATTCCGTACTAATAAAATTAGGAATCATGTATAAACTTAAATTAATAGATATATATTCATAAATTCTCATGATTATATATTAAATTCGCGCTCTTTAAAGGTGTTTGTCTTTTATGTATATCTGGGTTTTATGTGGTAAACGTTGAGCCCAGTTACCCCTGTCATGCTTTAGCGTTGTAGCCAAGCCGGTGGCAACTGGTTTGTAAACGAAGGATCAAACATTTTCGGACAAACGTATCCAATCCTTAAATAAAATTTTAATCATCGATACTCCACGAGCTCACTGTTGTATAATTTCAATAATTTTGTACAACTTAATATTAATAATTAATCTAATTGGCATTTATTTTGTGAAATAACATGATTAGACATATATTTCATAAAACACTTTATTTTTAGACCACTTGAGTTTACTTCAATGCACGACTATTTTTGAAGGCACAGTTCCTTTCATCTTCAGGTGTTACTATAAACTCCTTAATATACCATATATACAAACTTTTTTTAATGTTTTTTTAAAAACACATGTAGATAGAAGGAACTGTTTCCTCTGAAACTAGCAATGCATTGAAATAAACTCAAGTGGTCTAAAAACAAAGTGTTTCATTAAATAAGTATTTACTCAATATTAAATTGAAAAGGGTCCATGGGGAAACATAGCTTCCAATTACATAGAGGTGATCTTACCCATCGCAATTTCCAACCAGAGCTGTAATTTTCTTATTTAATGGGGTGTAATGCTTTTTGCTTGAATTATCCGAGTTCCAGAATTTGAGTCACCAAACTTTCTACAACATGTAGGTGACAAAAACTGCACTGGTAGTTCGATTTTTCACTTAATCGAAATTATAGTCGGCAAACGTTAATGTTACCGCTGGCTTCGCAACGTTACAACTCGCTCTGGTAATGTTACGACAGACATTACTTAGTTCCTGGCTGTATCAGCGAGATTGTAACACATAAAGTGATTGCTAAATGGTACCAGGAAATTGGACTGCTTCTCAAACAAAGTTTCAGGAAAAGTTAGATCATAATCTCAACAATATATTTTCATTGCTTCAGCAGTAAAAAACACATTATCTTTTTTGCGTTTAGTTAAAAAAGGTTACGACGATTTCCTTAAGATTTTTGGATTATTAGATTAAACGTCTTTTGTTTCTTATTCAAAAAAATATTATCGTCATTTCCAAACAAAGCGGTGCAGAGGGCACCCCATTGTTTTATCCAAATGCAGCGTATTTAGAATAAACGTTACGTGAAGAGGGTGCCACTGTCACATTTATATAAAAATATACAGCATTTTTTGCATGTAGTTAGCTAATTTCGATGAATAATAAAGAACATGTTTTGATAATGCTATAATAGAGCTTGAGCCATCATTGTCATCCACGTTTAAAATTGTACGTAGGAGACTAAATTGGAAGGTTAAATAATAATAATGTTAATAATATTTATATTTTTATTTTTGCTATTATTTTATTTTGTACGTGCTTCCACTTTCCATTTTGTTGTATATCAATTCAACAGAAAGCCCTAAACCTTATAGAGTTTTAAATACGTTGTATTTGTATGAAAAAATAAATAAAATCAATAAATAATCAAAGATCTTATGATTTTGTTTTGTAACATGGTTAGTATGTTTGAATTATCGTGGTTTGATAAAAATAATATGCTTTTAAAGTAGTAAAAGTGTGGTCCAATAATTGTGTCATAAGCAATTTTGCAGAAATCCTTAT
This sequence comes from Micrasema longulum, assembly GCF_059751315.1. Classification (NCBI taxonomy): domain Eukaryota; kingdom Metazoa; phylum Arthropoda; class Insecta; order Trichoptera; family Brachycentridae; genus Micrasema; species Micrasema longulum. Next base: position 254,763 of record NW_028277505.1, read on the forward strand.
AAACAACCAATTTTTCCCAAATTTAAAAGAAAATGCAATAATTGTTTAACCATTTTAGTATTTTGATGAAATGTAAGATTGGAATCTATTACTACAACCAAATATTTAATTTACCCAACTTCATTCGGTTTTTTATTAAATATTATAATTGTTGATGTGATTTCTATTATGTTATTTCCTTTATTCATTTATTTTGTTTTTTTTTATGTTTAATTAAAATTTATAATTTTTTAACCATGGAAACACATTATTTAGAGCATCTTGACCATGGTGTATATTTAGATACAAAATTGACATATGATTGTTAAATATATCAAAAACAAAATATATGAATATTGGGAAAAAAATAATACCCCAGGGTTACAAAATCAGTATTGGTAATTTGAATATTAACTATGTGGACGAAACAAAGTATCTCGGGATCTACTTGGATAGATTTTTAATAAAAAAAAACATACTCAATATGTAACAAAAAAAGATTCATAAAAATTTTCATTTATGGGAAGATTAAGAAACGTAATAGATTTAAAAAGTAGTATTCTTGTTTATAAAACAATAATATATCCACACATAAATTACTGTTCTTCCATAATTTTTTTATGTAATGAAGGAAAAATTCAAAATATACAAATTCTTCAAAATAAGGCAATGAGGATTATACTCAAAAGAAATATATATTCTAATGTAGAAAGAATGCACAAAGAAATTGGCTTTCTCATAGTAAAGCACCAAATTAAATATAATGTGGCAATTTTTATACATAAAATAATTAAGGGTATGAATAAAATAAAAACAACAATAAAATTTAACCAACAATGTCATACATATGAAACAAGGGGTAAAAAAAAGATAAGATTACCAATGAGGAAAAAAACAGAATCTCAAAACTCATTGTACAAGGGTTTGAAGCTGTACAATGAGTTACCTGAAGAAATAAAGGAAATAGAAAAAATTGATATATATCAAATTAATTTGAAAAAATATGTTATTGAGAAATTTTTATAAAAAAATGATATATTATTAAAAGTTTATATTAGTTCTTAAGATATTATGAACTAACTTAATAAAGCATCAATAAATAAATAAATATGAAGAACATATAGAACAGATCGTAAGCAAAACATTAGGCTTTGTAATAAGAGTCTGCAAGCCTTTTAATTATCCACAGACACTAAAAACATTATATTTTGCACATGTAAGCAGTATCCTTAAATATAGCTCCACTGTATGGTCTGGTCTCCCCAATATTTCATATATATTTTAAGAATTCAAAAAAATTGAAAAAAAAAATTGAATCACCTAAACTATCGTAAATGTTTACATTTCAATAAATATTAAGAAGCTGCAGTACATCACAAAATCGATACCTTACAATATTGAAGAATCATTAATGATACCGTCTTCCTTTACAAAATATGCAATAACAACTTAGATTGCCCTTAACTGCTTGAGAAAATTACAATTAGTATCCCTCAATGTACAACTCGGCTGCAACTATTGTTTCATGTTGGTATTCCATGTGCGAATATTTATAAGAATGCATCTTTTTCTAAATTTTTTAATAATTATTACACGTTTTTTACTGAAATCAATATATTTGTACCTCAGAGGCAGATGGATGAAAATTCAAAATATGATGAAATGACATTTCGATTTTCTTATCCAGTTTATGATCATGTCCATTGATTTTGAAAAAATGTAAGTCTTATTTTGAAAGAATCAACGTATAAAGATACTGAAAATACAAATAAATGCTACAAATGATGAGAAATCATTTTGAGAAAGTAGATTCTTTAGGCTCTTGTTGAACATGTGACGTTTGGATTTGCATCCGTCTGCCTCTGAGGTACAAATATATTTCCTCACTTTAAACTTATTTAAAGAAATTGCCAGAACCCTAATTGATAATAAAAATAATTATATCTAACTGTACCTATCAATATTTTTTTGTACATTTTAATATTTTAATTATTTTCTCATGTGTGAAAGAAGAAAGGAGGGAAGGCTGATCTGGAGTTTCTTCGTATGGATCCGCCGGCAAAGGGATTCTTAAGTCCGAGTAAACAAAAAAAAAAAAATTTTTAATTTTTTTATTATTTCATTATTATCGTTTTATATTTTTTTTACGTGTGGAATGATGCGGAGTGGTTTTTTAAAGGTACGCTTTTTTCCTTTTTTTTTTTTTATTCAGTAATGTATAGAAAACTTCAATCGGCCTATAATTTTGGTTTATTTGTAAATATTTTTTTTTTGTAAAAATGACTGTTGTTTTTTTTAAAATAAATAAATAAAAAAAAACGGGTAGTTAAAGAAAAAGTATAAAAATTAAAAAGTGTTTTCAGGCGTTGTGTAGTATGTACCTACAACGCATTAATACAGGTTTCAGCTCCTTAGCTTCACATTTAACCATGTGTAATTATTTAACCTTTAGACCGCCGTTTAACCATGTATACCTTTGCATTATTTTGTATTTATCACATTTTATATTATGGTTAGTAAAGAATAAATATTATTTTTACTATCAAAGATCAACAAGTGGAAGAATTGACGAAATATAGATGTGTAAACGTAGACGGAATGGTGAATGTTACACAGAGTATAAAATGGCCATTTAAACCAATACTTTTATTTTCCCTTCTTTAAAATGTTGTTCGTTATATATTGATCTTCATACAATAATTACTGAGCTGGCGTGTTTTGTAGAACTCCATGTTAAAATTTAAACATTAAAATCCAACACTTATTTGAGTCTACTAATTTAGTTAAACAAACAAAAAAGGATAGAACACATGCACGAGAAAAATACTGCCTATGGAATTGTTTTCTTTTAAGTTAAAATTTTATTTTAAATTTATCTATTTTCAGCTCATTAAAAAAAAATGTATTCAATTATTTTGATTAAATTTATTTGAGACTATGTTTCATCATTCTAATAGCTAAGAATTACACGTTATATAAATCTATGCAGTAATCAACAGATAATATTTTATAGTTTGGATAAATTTTATTAATACACAATTTATTTTATTTAATTTCACTGTTCAAAATACATGTTAAAACAAACAAACAAACCATCGCGCCGTTTCCTCGTAGGAGTAGGCAGAGAAGATAAAACGCCATATCAGTCTATCTTTGCATTTAGACCTCGCTTCCTCTATATTCACACATCTCCTGCACGCACGCCAATTATTCCTACTCTTGTCATGTCCATCTTCAAGTATTTGTTGGATTCGATCATGCCATGTCTTTCTCGGTCTTTCTCGTTTGCATCCATCAACATTCACAAAGTAGATCCTTTGCTAGCTGGTTCTGCTAGTTGTTCATTCGCTCTACATGTCCAAACCAACAGAGCACCCCTTTCTTGATTCTGTCGATAATGCATGTCTCAAACTTACACAGTTTTTTTTCTACCTAATTCAGAATGTCGTTCGCACTGATCTCAGATTTAGATATATTTTATCCCTTTCAAAAACCATCACTTTCGATTTATCAACATTGATTAGCAAATCGCTTTTCTTGATAGACCTTTGTTACCAAGAATAGGAGGTCTCCTTTGCTGCTAGCAAGAAGCATGGCATCATCAGCATATAGAAGACAGTTAACAGTTATACCGCTAATTTTTGCTCCCATTCTTAAATCTTCCACTTCTTTCATACAGTTATCGATGTTTATGTTGAACATACATAGTGACATTACACAGCCCTATTTGACTTCTTTAGGAATATTTGATCACGATATGAATGACCCATTCACCGTCACACATGCTGTGATTAGCTGCACTGATTAGGACCAACATGCACGGATTAGATTCCGGTTCACGGTTCCATTGTAATATTCACCCTAAATTTATTAAACTCAAGCCCCTCCCTCCATCTCCTCTCCCTTTTTTTCAACTATTTCTCAAACAACATAAAATATTTTCATAATCTAATCAGCGCATGGGCTTATTAAAATGCATTTCGTGTTGGTTTTATATTTATTTAAAAGGGTTTTTTCACACCAGAACATTTCATAGTCCCTGGACTGGTACCTTAAGCGTAAGACTGATCATCTTACCTCATGTAATGAAAATGATCAATATACACTGCGATTGGTGTACCAATGCAGTGCCTTATGCACCAGTAGGTGCCGATAGGGATTGATGATGATGATACAAAATACCATGTCTTGCGAATTTCTAATTATTCTCCAGCATTACAATTCGTCTCAGGTATTTATTGATTACAAAACAATCCAACCACTTTCGTACGCCTGAATTGTTAGTTTAGCAGAGAGTAATTTACAGTGCATATAAGCCTAACGAGAATGTTCCTTAAGTTCACCAGATGCCTTAATAACGCCATATTACAGCTGGCACAATGAGCCGTGGTATCAAATACGTATAAATCCACAGCCATTTTGGAAGGTTTCCAACGCTTTTCTTCACTTCTCTCGCGATACAGAATATCTACGTCCAACATAAACCATAAAATTCCTTATAGTAGTATCCGTTCGATCTGATCTTTATGCAATATTACTGCCATAAAAAGCTTAATCTAAGTTTAATAAATAAAACTACATTGTCTTAAATAAATGCTTGTGTTTCATTATCATTCCATATTCGGTCTCTAGTAAGAGCATTAATTTGGTGTCGACAAACACCCGCCAGGGCAGCGATCCAAACGCTATCTTCATCGGTACATATCAAAACGGTATATAGTAAAATTGATTTTTCTGTATTATACACGGCTTACCGCCTTTTACAGAATACTAGAATTTAAAGAATTAAATATGTATACTCGTATCTACAGACACTTATGCAGTAAAATCGGCTTACGAAAGTCAGTAATTGTAGCTGACACGCTACCGACGAGTTAGCGGGTCCACCATTTTCACAAGGTCATCACCTCTGCTGTTTGTAAGGCAGCGGAAACCAAAGAACAAAGCACACACTTATTTCACTGGCAGCGGGAACCGAAGCACTGGTTAACTGAAGCGAAAAGCCGATTTGACTAGTAGTCCTGAAAAGAACTTTTAATTCCAAGAGAGCGCCGCGGTCGGGATCCGTATGGTAAGAAGTCCAGAAATCGAATCCAAGAAGCGAAGGTCTTGTTGCGTAGTCGGTATCGGTGGAGAGTAGAGCAGGAGATGATTCGAACACGAGTGAAAGATTAAAACTGATTTATTTGACGGCGCTGCGGCCTTTTATACACAACAAATTTGCGCGGTCGACACCGGCTGGCCAATGGCGGGTGGGAGTAAGCCAACCAATCCCGTCGCGAAAGAGAAAACGCGCTGTTGCCCGCTCTATCTATCTCTTTCTCGCCAAGTATAAAGACTACCTCCCCCCGCCACTCACCCGCACTAGGGTGCAGACCGCGCGGTAAGAAACATGTACTGGGAAAATATTATTATTATTAAATCAAATAATGACAAGGCGATACATTTATAAATTCAATAATACAAAACAATAATCCCTAATTCTCTAGGCTTCGGTATAACGAAAACCATCCCCGAAGGTAACAAAATATAGTGTTTATTGGAGAGGTGGCATTTCGTGTTACATATACCGAGGTTTTTATTCTATTCATTATTTAAGAGGCCCCAGGAAGGGCTGCTGAGTTTATATGATGTCCATAACAGTAAAAGAATCATGAATTTATTCGAAATATTATCTAAGGGGGAATAACGTTTATCAACAATCCCAAGATTATCTAAGGATTCAGTTACTTACAAACGTAGTAATCAAATTCGAGAACAAGGGCAAATGTTACCTTATTACTGTTTTTCCTGGGATTAAAGTGAGAACATATTATTTTTAGTATTGTATATAATGTGAAATATATAAAAAAAAAATAGAAATAAACAATCGTTTTAGTAACTGCACAGTTATAATGAAGGATTTGGACGGAGACGTGATATTTATGATATTTCTTTATTTATCGTAGTTGCTCCAAATTTAATTTATTTTGTTATTATTTAGATATTTTTTATACAAAATTTTATGACTTAAAAAAAAATTATTGAACCACTGTAAAATGAAACATTTGTCAGTGTGCAATAAATTGATGTACCTTTAATTATGTTCATGTTATTAACATATAAAATTGAATCGGTCAACGATATTATGAAAATCTCTCTCCTTCACTCCTCCACTCTATTTTATCATTCCTTAACCATATAATTATATTGTTGCTTTATATACTATTTTATTTTTTAACTTTTCTGTGTATAACATGTTCTCTTATTATATTTGGGAATAACTTAAACTAGATATATGTCCATCTTTTTATATTTTATATTCTTTTACAACAACTGTTGTTTTTTCTAAATGGATTTTTTTTTAAAAATATTTTTTTAAATATTGATACAGCATATATATGAACCAGATATTATACTATTTTTGTTCATAGCATTAACTTTTTGGTCAAATATTTTAAATTTATGTAAATAAATATTAGTATGGGTACAACCACTTACCGACTTTTTGTGTCTACCAGGTTCGGGAAGTACTCGTCTCGAACATTAATTAAGATATAATTATACTCTCAGGAATTATAAAAAATATGTATAGGAGCCAAGTATGGACTTGGAAAAACAGGGATAAAAGTAGGCTGAATACTATCAAAATGCGATCTCTCAGGCAAACGAGTCGTAAAACTATGTACGATAGATGCACAAATGTTGAGATCTATACATTATGTAAGGCTGACATAAGCATTATCGACAAAATGAAGAAAGGAGCTCCGCTTTGGTTTGGACATATAGAGCTAATGAACAGCAAAAGGAAGGCTAAAAATATTTACGATGCCAATGTTGATGGATGCAAAAATAGAGGAAGACTGACATGGCATGACCAAATAAATATTTGAATATGGAGATGTTAATTGTCGGAATAATCGGCGCGCGTGCATGAGAAAATGTGCGAATGTCGAGGAAGCGAGATCTGTATGAAAAAAAAAGAGTGATGTGGCGTTCTATCCTCTCTGCCTACCCTTGCGGAAACCGCGTAATAGTTTGTTATTGTTTGCTGTTGTTGTTGAATTATAAAAAAAAAAACGTGATGAAAGTGAAAAATCATGTGAACACGAACTGACAGAACCTTGTAACAATAGCCATTTGGTTGACGTGAATGTGTCGCTCCAAAATTTTTTTCTTCTGAAAATGACGGCAGAAAATAATATGCTTAATATTTTGTTCATCCTTTATCAATTCTAACACATCTTGGTATAAAATTTGTAATATTTTTTGTGAATTCGCTGCCGTGTATTCATTTTCGCAGCGCTCGCGTGTAAAGTGTTGCCGAATTTTTACATTGCACAACGTTCTGTCCTGCGCGGCTGTTTACAGAGCTGGGACAAGACAATATTGTCTCATTTTAAGTTTTTTTTTAGGGCTATGTATAGCGTGTGAGCTCGCCAATATATGACAGTAAAAATTTTATTGTCTTTGAATTTCCTAGAATTTTAACCATCGAAAAAAAAAAGAATATTGCAAATCAAATCAACAGACAATGGAAATTTGATGTGTATTATTTTAATAGATTGTTTATAACAGAAAAATATATAGAGAAATATGCATTTTTATTTTTTGTAATAAAAACAGTCTAGTAAATTCGAATAAATAAAAATACGCTTTATATTAACAATATTAATTAAAATGCAAAAATAACATTGAATACTTGAAAAATAAATATTACTGAGGGTTACAATCATAATATAAAAAACGGATAGCGATTAAAAGTAAAAAACTATATTTAGTTTAATTTTTATAGCGATAAATACGTAAACATTATAAAACAGGAGTTATACAAATACAAAAATAATATTGTAACTAGGCGGCTACCTACACGGTTAAATTTCGAAACACCACGCAATTTCTTATCTCGGCTACTCTATGTAAAATGAAAAAAAAAAATAATAATAATTTCATCACGTCATGAAGTCGCTTCTGGGTAGCGCCTGCTAACGTCAATCAACAAAAACATCCTCGTTTTAATTACAATATTTCGGCTACGCCATGAATCTCTTTTTTTAAATAATTAAAACGTCACAAAGCCACTCTCTGAGTGTCGCTACTGACATCATTTACAAAAACATAATTATTTGTGCTTTTTTCAGGTACGCAACATTTTTTTATAAATACACCTACCTAACCGATAAAATACTATTAGTAACGAAACCAAGGTATGCTTTAAAGTTCCGTATGTCCAAATAATATGATTTATTATTAGAATATTATTGACATGTAGTTCAAGCATTGCTGCATTCACGTTGCTTTACTTCTGAGAGCTCAACTGCAATGTTTTTCTATGGTTATGTTTACTGTCATCTGTCATGTATTGGCGAGCTCACAGGCTATACTTACGCCTTTTTTAAGTAGTTTAATATATTTTTAGGTCCCTAACATTAAAATGACACTATAATGAGATTTAAGTCGGAAACCACTTGATGATTTTCCAAATGTATGACCACTTTTTTATTTCTTCAACTCTCTCTGTTTTTATTCAATTTTAATCAAGTACTTGAGTTTGCTGTTAACCATATTGATGTGCCATTTATTTAATTTTTACTATTATTATTGTGTTGCTGATCTTTATAATATTTGTTTTGATACACTTGTATATCTGTGTTAATTAATTGTTCTTTCAAACTTAACATAGGACTTTAGGTCCAATGGAGTTGGAACTGATGCCTCAAAATGGTTTATTATGTATGATTTACAACTCATTAGTGTACAAATATGTAAACCAGCTTATTTTTTAAAATGTAAAAACCCACTGAAGGCGTTCAAAATATATAAATAAGTATTTATTAAATGAGTTCCTGTTTTCTATATTCCAAGACTTTTATGTAAAAATGACGTGTTAATAAAACAATAGCTTACGAGCACGAGTTACAAGCAAAACAAACAACTTTTCTAGTACAATAAAACAAACGGGTCAATAAAAATTGTAGTGTTTTTCTTACTCCGTGTTTTGAGCATAAACCAAAATATTGGCTGAAAATAGTCAAATCCGGGACTAACGACCGAGGGTTTCGGGAAGGCTTTGTACTCCCAATTTATCGTTTCACATTGGAATGACTGTCGAACAAAGCTCTTTCCTGTCCGTTACGGACCCCCGACATGGACAGAAATAGAAAAAAACTAATACTCTCGACAACAACCCTGTGATGAAAAAACTCCCTTCGATGTTTTGGCAGAACCTAGATTGTATTATTCGCTCCTATAAACGGATTCGCTAAGTTCAGGGAGGAAAATTTATGTTAGTACTGGTATTTAAATAAAAATGAATTGAGCATTAACTCCAACTGCGAGATATTTAATACGCCGAGTTTTAACATAAACAATTTGAAATTCGTTTACTATATAGAATAATGCATTAAATTGTTTTAAGTGTTGCTTTTCCGGAGAGAAGAATAAGGATATTTTGAAAAGAAACGGTTTTGCTTTTCCCAAGTTTTCGTTTATCGAGTATTTACATTTGCTTAATTTAAAGTAATTTTTTTATATCGCTAAAGCGGAAAATAAGCAACATTTAACGAGTTTTGCGTTAAAACTTTACTTATAACTTTCTCGAAAACATTGTTACTGCGAAACACTAATGTTTGTTATTAAATAGATAAAAAACAAAAGCCATGACTTGAATAACTAAAAAAAGAACTTTGATCTACTCCTGGGCTGGTATTCTGAGCGGAATCGCGCGTAAAGAGATCGCTCTGTTAGCGTGTATTTAGTACGTAAATACAGAACACCAATCCTGGCGCATTAATTTAATATTTAACTATTTAGGATTTTTTTATACAATGGAGCCTACAAATGTGTATTGACAAGTATAGAGATCACAACTGTTAAGACCAATTTTCAACAAGTGTAATCCATCCATCCATCTATCTATATCTGTCCCAGTTTCTATTTCCTTGCGTAGCTTCACGCAATAATAAGGACGCGCGTAGTCTCCGCCAAAAACACTTTAATTCAGGACTAAACTAACATTAAACAAACTACATGCTCCCAACACAGCTATCAGTTACCAAACTGTGCCAGCGTCCACTTAGACCACCAGTTCAACTCACACGAGCTATGCTTGCGTCACGAGACCGCCATGGCGCCACGTCAGGCCTCAACACAACAGCAGGTTAGTGGAGTTACTCAACTTTCCCCGTCAACCATTCAGTCTACTCTAAATTTTCCTCTTCCGGGACGAGGTATTTAGCACACCTCGTCTACTCCTCGACTCAAATTATTATTTTTTTTCGATAAAAGGTGTACTAATCTACGGGTTTTTATATCTACGGGTAAAATTCATTTTATTAACAAAGTTATTTTAGCTTCAAGTTGTCAAGGTAATGATTCAAAAAGAAAACCGTACACTAATTATTAAAAAATTATCAGAAGCACATCAGTATTCAATGTATGGGAAACCAGTCAATAGACATTGAATAATATATTTTTGATAATAAGAAATGAAGAATTTAAACACGCAATTAATAAATTAAAAATTAAACGTCAGTTTATCAATTAAAATTGATCATAAAAAAGTAAAAAAATATTTTGAAAAAGAAACCAAAATTTTCGAAGACCTCAGGGCAACTTTTCGAGTTGGTCATAATCTTTCCTGATAAATATTTTTCTCTCAGATTATATGTAGGTCTGTTTCAAAACATACGGTTAAAGTATGATATTACTAAAGATTAAGAATTTTCTTCTTTGTTCGAAAGCTTAGAGATCGAATCAGAAGTAAAGTTTTCTTCAAAGTTGTCAGAAAGATATAAGTCCTCTAGAGCACGTACATTTTATATAGAACGAGTACTAAGGATACGTATATGGATAGTGTGCTCCTTGAGAATACTCGGATCGATCTCGGTGTGAAACTCGACTGTTTTCTTCGGAACAAGTTTCTAGACATATCTGTGATCCAGAACGCAACACGGAAAGAATTTTGATTAAAATATTGAGTCTTGGGTATTGCTTTAGGAATATATTCAACTAGCGATAGATTACGAATGTCTGCCAACTTCTTACTTGAGCATGATCTAACGGGTCTCGTTTCTGTTCTGAATGACAATTCTTACAAGGCACAAGAAACTTTAAAACGAATTTATTTATTTGGAAGTAAATTGACTCACACTACAAGTGATTAATCGTATTTAACTGCAGTATTGACTGAATTTTTTTAATTTACTTTAAAAACAAAACTTAAGTCAACTTATATAACATAAAGTATATAAACTAATATTTACACTTACTTTAATTACATATCTATTAACATAATCTTTCAATAAATATAAAATTTAATTTCAAATTAATTTCTTTCTTCATAAATTCAGGCATCTCTTTATACATTTTAAACCTTTATATATAATGCAATTTTGGGATTCTGTTTTTTATTTTCAAATGGCAGCCTTATTGTATAATTATTATTTTATGTATCCGTATGGTAATTTTTATACACTACCATTTTATTAATAAAGTATTTGGAAATTCTATTGTTTAGAAAATTAAACATAAAAACAAGCATATTATTTATCAGTTTCCTTTTTATTGCTATCCTTTTGAGTTTTTCTCGCATTTTTATACCTCTCGTTAGCATTATTCTCACGGTTTTATTTTAAAGTACATCTAATTAATTTAAATTTCCGTCATTGGTTAAAAATAACGATGAAGAGCAGTTATCTATATGTGGAAAAATAATTATTTTATTTGTGAGTTCTGCAGTATATTTATTTATTTTATTCCTCAATTTACCATGAAAAAATATTTTTTAAATATTTTTATAAAAAACGTTCACAAAGTTCGCTCGCATTCAAAGTTAATTTCCAGCATAATATTATACATAAATACCTCATTTATTTTTTTATTCAGATAACAAATATAAGTTAATTATATTACTGCTAAATACATTTTTTAAATTAATTGAATATATATATAAGTATACAAGTACTACTAAATACAATTTTTATATTAATTAAACACGTATATATTTTTTTTACTATCGTAGGCAACTGAAATGGCTCAAAATAGACAGCGGAGAGACTATCACTCCCTCTCACTTCTGTTCAATGTATTTCATAGTCCTAACGCTCCTATATACCTGAGTGATAAATTTCAACGCTTATCAGCTAATGGTTTACCTCTTCGTTCTAATTCTCAAGGCATTCTCTTAATACCCATCCACAATTTCTCTTTCTTCCCTAACTCATATAGTATCCATGCGACTCGACTGTGGAATCATCTCCCATCCACCATCAAAGATGTTACTACATTATCTCTGTTTAAATCACGTCTGAAGAAACATCTCCTTTCTCTCCCTTATCCCCTCCTCCTTTCCTTTTTCTTCTTTTTTCCTTTTTCCCATTGAGTAATAGTTTTGATTAAAGGTAATTTATAAACAAATACGTTTATTTCTATTTTTATATATCTTTAGCTTTTAAATCTTTTTTTTCTATTGAATATGTTGTGTAATTTGAATTATAAAAATAAAAGTTTTATTTTATTGGTTTGTTGGAAGAAATTGCCATTTGGCAATTATTATGTACAAAAAGTAAAATAAATGAATAAACATGATTTAAGAAAGCTACTGTGTCCGTTCTCGGACTTTAAAGTTTGCTATAAAATCAAACCCGCGTACAGCTCATACTCTTCTCAAGTACATATTTGCTGAACAAAAAAGTTATTTAATATAAATTTTATATTTGAAGCGCTAACTTTGTGGTTATTCATTTTAATAAAATAAATAAAACAGCTTTATTTCAACCACATTTTTTTTTAAATGTCATTTTTTTCAAACAATTATCTTATTCTCTACTATCAAACATTAAACCTGCATTCTACACAATTAATAATAAAAGAACATTGTTAAAAAGTCACAAAAAAAAAATCCATAAATATAATAAATCTGGGATATACCAATTAAATTATAATGATTGCGATTCAATCAACATTGGAGAAACTAAAATAAACTTTTATATTAGAGTAAAAGAACACTATAAATGATTAAATAACAATATTTTTTCAGAATCGCAAACCATCTGATAAAAAATAATCATAACTGCAATAAAGACACTGGATTAAAAGTACTTCATATTGAAAATAAAATATTAAAATTAGACAACTTAGAAATCTTAGAAATTAAAAAAGCGATTTATATTAAGAAAGAAATAGTTAATAACCAAATAAACAACATTTCTTTTAGCCCTCTTCTGTCTAGCTTCGAAAATATTGAAATCAAATTACCACCCTCGTAGGGAAAAAAAAGGTTGATTTATTAGCTCCACGTGTAGTATTTAGTTAACATGATAAAAATAAAATCGGAAAGCATTCATTAGTTACGTAAACCTTGACGAAGAAGCTTGTTTGCTTTGAAACCGGTCGGTGGAAAAAAAAATATTGGTTAAAAACAAAGTTCTTGCACACATTTTATTTAAAAAAACATATTTATTGATGGAAACTTTATTTTTACGATTTTTGAATTGTTTTTTTAATTTTTTCAGTTTATGGTTAATCAGCCAAAATTCAAGATAAAAATAAATTAAATTTCTTCGATTTTACGGTAGATGTCTGATAAACCGTCATTGTGGATGCGAACTACGAACGTTACAATAAGCAAGTGAATTTTATATATATATTAAAGCACATTCAATATCTAACCTTTCAAATACGTTATTTGCTACAAAAATAAAACCTAGTTATGAATAAAAAATTCACGGTAAAACCGTTTCTTGGTGTGGGCTCGAAGGAAGAACCAATTAGTTGTTTTATACGACATTCAATATTTTTATTTAAAAAATATCAGAGCATTTTTTTACCACGCAAGAGGTCTCCGGTTTAATTTCCGCCATGGCTTAGTAAAATATTTATTTGTTAAGGTATTTTTACCCAATGGCATAAATTTATTCATACAAAATCAAAATTCAGACCTAAAATTAAGACACGTGGGTTCAAAAATAAATTGAGATTTATATTTAGAAAAATATTATTCTTTTTAGAGAACACATAATAATATGCTTCTGTGTGTCCAAGTCCTAATTCCAGATTTAGAAAATAATAATAAATATACCACAAATACTTTAATCCTACGTGATAACCATTTAAACTAGAAATCAACTTAAGAGACTATTTTGATGTAAATTAAACAGTTCTAAAATAAATTTACTATAACAATTGCGTACCTACCTGTATGTTTTTGGAATTCGGGAAAATGTCGTGAGGATGTGTATAATTTTCTCTTTAAATAAAGTCAGAGAATGACACCATCTCTTTCTTACGCCACAGTCACAACACTTGACACTTAAAGTAAATGAGCGAAAAGTATTGCTAGAGAAAAGTTGAATTTCCCCGTGTGTTATTTTCCGGACTTTCATTGCCAAAGTAAACTCATTCAATGTAAGTGGTCTTATAGTGAGTTTGGAGATGTGATTGATTTTTCAGCAAATATTCTTATACGCCTAAGAGAAAAAAATGTGCAAAATTATCAATGAATTACTAGACATTCTCCGCGTTTTAGTAAATTAAAACAGTGGTTTATTATTAAACTTTTGGTATTTTATTCACAAATTGATTTTTAACATTACGGACGAAGATGAACAATTTTTCCAATTTTTTCAAAACATGATGTATTTATTATTTCTTTAGAAACTGGTGATCAAGAAATAGGTTAATTTTATAAATTTAAGAGCGAAACTCAACAATGCCTGGCTATTGCTAGATTTGAGTCAAAACTCGTATATGTATATTAAATAAATGCAATTGAAAGTTTGATATCAACTATTGTTCTTATTTAAAATAAGATATGGATTTATTATTACTTTTGGGTTTCGAGTAACATAAATTGTGAGGATAAGCGGAGACTAGGAATTTAGAAAAATAGGTCTTTGAAAATTGTTTTCCTGTCAATGTTTTGAAGATTCCTGCCTGATGGAATTGTTATGCCTAGCAGAAAAATAAAAATCGACGTTTCACTGTCCGGTTTTACGCACCTCAAAACTGAACCGATTTTGTAATTTTTTTAAAACAGAGTAACAAAATAAAATTTTCTGAATTTCGATTCTGAGATTTTGTGTTTTAAAACAATTGTTATCATATTTGTATACCAAGCGTTCGAAGATCGCAGATAAAACTGGATAATTCTAGTTCCCATAATAAACTATTCATCAATAAAGCAAAACTATTGAGACACGCCGATGGTCAATATTTATAGTGCTCTTACCCGGGGTGAAAATACATTTGTATGAATAAAAGTAGGACCGTGTTTTCTTTCAAGATAAAACATTATTAAGTATAATTATAATAATGGCTTCATCATGCTTTTGCGTAACCAAATAAACAAGTTCGGTTTTCTTAAATGGTGAAACTTTTTGTTGAAGTAACTAGGTACTTGATTGATTCCCAAATCTAAAACTTGAGTAGGTAGCCAAGTACCTGTTAATTTTTGAATTCCAAAACATAAAAAAACGTATTTTTAAATAGAGAATTCAGATTGCAATTATCGAACTCTTCTGTTTTTACCAACAGGGGTGTATATTTTTAGAAATGCGATTTTGAAAAATATATCGTATGTCAGTTAGTATTATTTAAATATTATCAAAAATCCAGTAAAATTAAATAAATGGGTAGAAATCTGGAATTCCGGTTTGATTCCTGGCACGGTGGATGTGATTTTAAAGGTTGTTCAATGTACAATATTTCATTGCTCCTGAAATGGTTCCTGAAGTATGGAACTGATGACCTTAACTTCATGAAACAGATTATCTAAATGGCTCGATTTGGTTTACCAATTCATTGCCCTATGTATCATTGAAGGCAAAAAAGGGAATGATGATGATTTTTTGATACGTTTTTCTGATTTCGTATTAATTTGATACTGTAATTGTTAGTTTAAAACGGTTAAAACGTATTATTTGAAAAAAATAGTGGGTATTCAAATCTGTATTTATTTATTTTACACTTATATACATAAACAATTTATAAACATGTGGCAGGCATATTGTTTAAAGGCAATTTTTTCCTACCTACGCACCGTTCGAGAAAATTCCAAGTATATGGACATATCGTATTTTAACAGAATCTTATGATTTTATGCAACAATTTGAAACAAAAAAAATCTAAAAAATTTACACTAATAATTTTATATAAAAATATGCTAAAAATGCAAAAGGTAAACTACGACAACTCCAAATATCATGATATTGAAACTCAATAATACAATGTCGTAATCCACGTTTTCATTCTTTATTACACGGTAAATAACATTAACTTCTAACTTCTTCAAAAATAAAGGTATATTTTTCTTTTAAATTACAAAAATATAGCATAAAAAATTCACACTTAAAATTTGTTGAATGAATATTTTTGTAATGCGTATCAATATATTTTAGAGAAAAAAATGATTTAAACACTCTCGTTAAAAAGTACAAAATGTTAAAAGTATGAAAAATCACTTATTTGTCTCTCCTAAAAAGTTAGGTTTTTGGAGATACCGTAGTTAACTATCCGTACGAGTAAATATAAGTAATGACGTAATTACCATAGTTTTTCTTTCACGTTCAGAAATATTGTTAAAATTATTTCAAAGAATAAACTACAAACTTTCGTTTAAAAAATGATGCTTTATATTAAATTATTTATAAAATCAATTTGAAAGCGTGAGATAATTTATTTAAAAATACATTTAAGTTTTTTTTATAATCGATCAAATATTTTGTAATAAAAAGAGAAAGTTTTTTGTATCAAATTAAATAAAAATGTTTTCATTAGATAAGTTTTCTTAAACGAGTTCTAACTTCAGAAAACATTAATTTTCTCATATTTACGAGGTCTGTTATATAGAATAAATGCACACTACGAGAAATATATTATTACTTTAATAAACTAAGCGAATGTTCATCCAAAGTTGTACCTTAAACTCTGTAAATATATTTTATGAGGTCATTACCGCCCCAACTTGTACCAGAGACGGTATAAGTTTCTTTTTTTACTTTCAGTGTTGGTCAAAAGTTTTCGATGTAATATTAAAACCATTAGGTCTTAGGGCTGGTTAGAGGTTGAGGGAGAGGGGTTGAACTTTAAGTTTTTTTAAAAATAAATTGACTTCCATGGAAGCTAAATTGGGGAATTGGATCAAATGTTCTGTTTTTTGTTGTAAGGGTCTGTAAGAGTGATCCTTTTAACGGATAATAGAAATTCTCTTACTTTTTTCTATGGATATTTTTTGTTTCAATCACAGATTTTATCTAAGTACAAAAACAGTAAATGTTTTTAAATTTTTACTTCAAAAGCTTCATTACACTACTGAAATATCAATTAAGACGTCATATGTAGATGATACCATAATACCATTATTACCCCAGTGAGTTTTCCCAAATTGTAACTAAAAGTAATTATCTTATAAGTTTTGATCATATTTGTTAATTTTAAATCAATTGTTAGTTTATGTAAATATATTTATAAACTAACTATAGATTTTTAGGCAGTGCCCGTGTTAAGCCATAAAACTAATAGGAAAAAAAAAGAATTCAATGAAACAATTTTATATAATATTAAGTATGAAATACGAAAAATAAAATTGAACACTTATAAACAATAATGTAAATTATTTTTATAATGAAAATATAGTTTGTTTCACGATAAAGAAAATAAAACTATTAGTATTAAGTACGTTAAAATATTTTAATAAAAATTGTATCTCTGTAGTTACGAACTTAATCCATAACATAAAACAGAAGAAGTATTACTCTTACATTAAAAGAAAAGAGGACAAATACATAGCTGCTTTAAATCTTTTATATGTTTGTATTCTATTTGTGTTTGTATTTTTTTTAATATCTCATAAAATTTCTTCTCTCTTTTCAATTTTCTTTTTTAAATTTTATTTTTTTACACTAACTAAACCTCTAAACACTGTTGTATTGTTTATTTCTTTTTATTTTATTTTTTGAAATTTATAATATTTATATACTTATCTTCTTTTTAGACCAACTTTACTTTACTGTTTTGTTTATTAAAAAAAAAAAAGTGTGGTTTTTATACTGCTCATGTTTTATATAACTTCTATGTATGAAAAAGATTGATGGGCGTGAAAAATTAATTTAAAAAAAACAAAAAATAAAAGCAATAATTGTAACAATGAGTTAAAGTTTATATGACTGGATTACTCAACAGTATTTTTAGCATAAATATTTTTTTGTAGACAAAGCTGAATTCAATATTCTAGGGATCAAGATTGACGTCTATGACAACAAAGAGTAAAACAATGGAATAAAGAAGTATTGGCATTCACTGGGCATATTTTCTTAACTCAAAATTTAATAGTTGAAAAAGTTTCACTGCGAATATTACAATGTTATCTTTATTCCCCTCCCATTTTTTTTGCCTATGAGTTGCTTATGTTTTTTGCCTACATTACAAACTTGATTATTGCTTTAACTTTATTTTCTCTGGGTACATGTCCGCCATTGGATGTGTGCAATCATGTAAGCCAACGAAAGTTTATTTATGTCTGAGGATGAAAAGCTCCCCTGAAGATTTGGCATACCACTACCGCAAGTTTTTCAGCCAGGAAGTTCTTCTCTTCCCAGGCCCCTTCTGTTTGCAATTTCGTCATGTACAATGAGATGTATGATATTATATTTCGTCGGGTGTCTTTTGATGCGTCTGAAATATTTCGACTTTAGATTTCATTTATTTTTCTTCGCACTTTCTTCTCATAAAATTTTTTTTTGGACTCCATCTACCTATTAAATTTGAGGATCCTTATATATTATTTCAGCTACTCTCAGAACTTTGTGTTTTACGGTATATTGCTGTGTAGAAATGCTGCAGATGTTGACTCTGTTTGTCTGTTGCAAAAGATGGCTGTTTGAACAATATATAATTGTTATTGTTGGATAGTTTATATAGCGCCATTTTGTAGAAATCACCTCAAGGGCGTTTTACAATAAATTAATATCCCAGCAAGTCTTGTAGCTACAGAGCGCATAGACTATTGGGATTCTGGTTCCTCCTTTCCAATTATTATATATTTCAATTATAACATATGGAAGATAGATTACAGCACGCCTTGCAGCTGCAAAGCGCATGAACGTGAAGTAATCTAGCCCCTATTTACATTTTGTTTTAATTTCAAAGTGAAGTTTAGTGCTTGAATTATTAATTTTGAATAAATATAACAAGTCTCGCAGCCACTGAGCTCATAGACTGTTAAATTCTAGACCCCATTTATAATTTTTTGGTTTTATAGTTTATAACATTTACATATTGAAGCAAGATAACCAATCGTCTTGCAGCTACAAAGCGCACGGACGATTTTAATTCTAGCCACATAAAATTATACCAATAAATTTACAACATATAAACGCTGAGCAAAGTAAATAATTTGTCGAATGTTCGTGCTAAAAAGTAAACAATAAAAACAAAAAAAAACATAGAATTGTTTCAACATTGCGGTAAGCAAAATAAAGAAAGATATCCAAGGGTTAGCTTTTGTAGATTTTAGGTAACATGTGGCTAACAATATACAACGTGAACCCCAAAGAGTCACTTAGAGAAAAGTTTAAAGATATTTACATATTGCCGGTCACGTGTCAATATATTTACGAATATCTAATGTACGTTCACAAACACGTTGACGATTTTAAGTGGATCAGAGATTTCTATAGATTAAACACAATAAATAAAGACAAACTAGCTGTTCTCACAACTAGACTGCATTTAAAATATAAAAAAAACTGCTTAGGATTCTACAACAAGGTATTTTTTTTTTTAATTTGAAGCTTTGCTGGCAAATTTTTATAAAGTTTTTAAACTTAAGTCAGTAAACATATTACGACAGAGATGAAGAACATTTAAGAGAAGGTAATATAGAAGTCTAGAAGTCTAGAAGTCTCGAAGTCTAGAAGTCTAGTCTAGTCTCTTAAATCAGTAAATAAGAGTTGAACTATTAAATCATGTTTACTGATTTAGGTTTGTGCACTTTAATTGTGTTGTTGGTTTTAATTTATGAGTGAGTTCAGTTTAATGAATACATTTTTATGATTAAATGTATCCTACGTAAATAATTTACCAAACACCCATATCTCAAAAGAATTCAATTATAAAATCGTTTTTTATTTTGACTCAGAATTAATTGATGCGTAAGTCTGCGTGTTGATCTACTTTAGTATGCTGAGTATCGCATTTTTCTGGTATCAAATATCAATCTAATTGCTATGATATAATGATAAAAATGCAAGTCACATCATGCAATCAACCAAATTAGTAACGGATCTGAGATAGTCAGATTGATTAT
This sequence comes from Micrasema longulum, assembly GCF_059751315.1. NCBI lineage: Eukaryota > Metazoa > Arthropoda > Insecta > Trichoptera > Brachycentridae > Micrasema > Micrasema longulum. Next base: position 275,026 of record NW_028277505.1, read on the forward strand.
CTTCCCTTTTTGTAATAACTGAAAGAAACTCTTTATTTATTGCAGTTCTATTGCAGAACTTTTTACATCATTCGATGAATATAAAGATAAGATGTTTTATAATAGTTCTATCATCATCAGAGTATATTCAAATTGAGATGAACCTAACGTTTGGCGGAGAGCCAAAATATTTTGGAAAACTCTAACTTAACCGGAAAAAGATGTACCTACTTGATTCAAGCATACAAACAAAGCAAAACTTAATTCACTTATTAGTAACACTTTATGCAGCTTAATTAAAAAGAGTAAAAAAAAAAACATTGAGCAATAAAACAATTTCACAGCTTGCCCACCACACCGCATCTATTTTTCTCTTTTTTTTTTCCTACTACTACTTCTACTACCATCTCACTATTTACGCGAAGGGGTAGGCAGAGAGAATGGCCCGCCACACACGTCTACCCTCGCATACATTCCTAGTTTCTTCCACATTCATACATCTTGTCATACATGTCCTTCGGCTTTGTCTGCTTTTGATATAACCAGACTTAAGATTTTGGTTTATCTGATCATGCCACGTCTTCCTTGGTCGTCCTCGTCTCACGTTACCGTTCATTTTCGCTATATTTACTTGTTTTACCATTCTTTTGTCGTCCATTCGTTCTACGTGACCAAACCATCTCAGAGAATTACACCAAGGTTTGAAACCAAATTTGAAGCTTAAATAGAAGTGCCCAGAAATTCAAAAGATGGAGGATATTCAATATTGCTTTTTAATTGGAAACATTGGGTTTTTGAGGAGCAAAACTTAATTTGTTTCGAATATCCTAATCGGTTACTTTATTGAATGCATTAGTCTCGCTACCCTCCAAAGATTAGCGGCTATTACCTTTAATCAAAATACATTCATCGTCGGCAAAAGCCTGAATTATACATGATGAAGAAAGGGAAAGTTTGAGAAAATCCTCAAACAATATTTTCCACAAAAGTGGTTTCAAAACAGAGCCATGAGAACAGCCACATGAAATTTTACGTGATAAAAGTGTACTACCACCTGGATACACAACTTTTTGATTTTAAAAAGGATATAATAATTTCAAATACGTTTGCAGTTATTTGCCGGAGTCGTAGCTTAGATTTTTAATTAATCGGAATGATGGCATCTTTGGCAAAAATATTGGATCTGAACCCGAAAAACTTATCCTCTATTGGTTGAGTTTCATTTAAGTAAGTCTCATGTCTGTTACATATTAGTCGCTCCAGTATTAAAAACGATTTCACAGATAAAAAATATTGAGGAAACAAAAAAAAATAGTAGGTGAATAAATATGTGAGAGAGAATGTGTTTTTGTGTTAAAACGAGAGTGTCAATCAATATTTATATAATGTATAAATTTGTGTAAGTATAATGGATTTTACGGACCTGCACTTGGAGGGGAAGATTTAACAATCTGAAAACATTCGCCCTCAACTTAGTAGCCCGACTCTTTAAAGACCTATGATTTGAGGGAGGGAACTAATTTATGGGCACCCGTAACAATAAATGTACATAAATGGGTTGCAGTGACGTCAGGAGCTTATATAGCAGTGACCCGCATTTTTTAGAACAAGAATAAGCATATCGATTAAGTTCATAATGGTGAAGTGTAAGATGGGAAAAAGGCTTGTAGGATAAGATGTATGCTATCCATATGCTAATTTTGAACTGCTTAATAAGTTAGGACGATTGCAAAATGTTTGCTAACGTTATAATAACTTGAACGAATAAACAATTGCGAGATGCGAAGATTCAAAATTGCAATGGCGGTCACTCAAATAACTACTCAGCGATACAGCAATCATATGCGCTTGCGGTGACAGTCAATACCTCATTGCTGAGAGGTTGTAACATTTTGAGTTTAAGAAGTAAATTTTAATTAAACATAGCAACTTTCATAGTAAATGTGGCGCAACTAGCAACTTATTATGTGCAGATAAGCATAAAAATAAAGACTAACATAGTTTAGGTTTAGAACTTTTAAATGGTCAACTGAAAGCACATTATGCGTAAATGTTATTTGTTTCATACTGTTATAAGGAGCCTTTCGCTCATTGTTCGTGAAGAAAACGCCTATTATGCGTTAATTGTATCTTGTATAGTTGAATTCATGAAAGATGGCCGGAACAGGCAGTTATTCCCTCACCTTTCCCCGCCTCTTCACTTCATAGCTCCCGTGAACCAGAAGTTAGAAATTTGTGCCTCAGTTTGGGTAACAGTTGGGTTAATAACCTTTAAACCATAATAATGCCACGAGGAAGTTGAGGGTAACCTTTGTCAATACAAGTTTTGTTACGCAAAACATTTTTGATGTTTTACCATTGCGCACAATGAAGAACAAAACAAGCGAATTGTCTGACGTTTGTTTGTAGCGAGGTTAAGAAATTAACTTTTCAATCATTTTCATATGTGAGTTAAAATAAAATTTATTTGTTAAAATTATATCAAATAATGAAGAAACGTTTTCTTTAATCTTTTTTACAACCTTCTTTATTTTAAAAGGATAACAAACTTATCACGTTTTAACAATTACAAAAAATAAAATAAATACATTTTATAATAAAACAAAATCGCATTTAGCAATGACAAAACAAATCAACAAAATTGAAGTAGTTTTGACTCATATCACATGTTCTACATAATCCATGCCAATTTTTCACCATCCCACACAAGGACTGAAAGATTTGCGAAAATCGGGATGATTTGTGGCAAAAAATTTCAAGTTGTGCAAAAAATTAACTAATTATACATATTTTGAACATTGGCATTGAGGTTTAAAAACCAAATATAATATTATAATATTTCACTAACAACAAGTTTTGACTTTTAAAACTTTTATTGGTAACAAAATTAATAAATAAATAGGACCTTGCTTACATGTAGCATTAAATATTTTGCAATTCGTGTAAGGCCTACGTCTATTTGACGGTTTTATTACTAAGAAAATATTAAAAGCTTGCTGTATATTATGCAACATAGCCGAATCCAAGTAAAAGTTTACAGCGCACTAGAACCCTCTCGGGGCACTGCTAATTGAATAATTACCTTGCTCGAATGAACTTTTCTAAACCTCTAGATATAATTATTATAGAAATAAAAAACGATTGATTCTTTTATTCAAAAGTTTAGAATTTTCAGTGACCGGTTTCATCGCTTGTTCGGAACTTTGAGACTGGTATCATTAAGGAGTTCAATGTATTTATACTAAACAGAGGTAAAGATAGAGAATTCAAAATTATATGAAAGTAAATTCAATAAAATTATTTTTATCTTAAGGGCCATCAACAATTTTTTTTCGGGTTAACTAATGAGTTGATATGATCCTATTTTAATGAGTTTAAGTATTATTTTTATTTTGAGTGTCCCATCCTTCGTGAGTGTGATTTTTGTCAATTATGAAAAAAATCTGAAAAACAAAGGGTAAAAAGTCATTAGTAAAAATATATTACTATGGAAATAGTAATAGACAATGCACAAGCAATTTTTAATGTGTTAATTTCGAGAATTTCTAGTTTGTAAAGTTTATGGCCTTACGGTGCAAAACGAATTATTTTTACATAATTTTTTTAAATCAAAGCAATTTGAGTATGTGCAAATGCTTGCAGACTGGCTGGATTTCCTTCCTAGGGAGTTATTCATATTTGAATTTATTTCAACAGAGAGGGAAAATATTTTCGAGAAGGGAATATGGAAGTCTAGGCATTTACAGGGCTTATGACCTGTCATTGGCTGGTTTAAGTGGCCACTTTACACACTGTGTAACCCGTGCTTTCGAAAATATTGCTAAATCTCCTCCTCTAAAACCAAGTCCTTAAAGCATCGGGCTCTTAGATAGAAGGAGAGTGTTCTCTCTTCTTTAGGTTTAACCAGTGGTTCACCAAAGATTCCTCTGCTTATGCTTATATGATGATACAAAGCATCATATTCATATAACAAGATATCGAAGTAATCTATGCTCTTCTAGTTTTTTCGCTCGTATTTGATCACGTGACTTGTTTCCTAACCGCATTTATGTTAACTCGATTTGAAAATCTAGGATTAATATTATGTATAATAGTTAACACGTGGAAACCACACAAAGAGGCGAAAACCGATGTGTATAATTTGGTGAATTACCTCAAAGTCTCTCTTTAGGTAAATGCGTAGGTATATTCAAACACGTTTGAAGGGTTCGGGAAACCAACATGGCTAAGTACCGCGAATAACATTTTCATTTTTTAAAATAAAAATAAAAATAACCGTAATATTAAGTGCGCGTTGGTGTTAGCTTCTAAGACAATGTATCCTATAAGGACGTTGTTTAATACTTTTGTGCAACTGCTTTGATGAAGGTGTAACTTAGGTGGGATTTACATGTTAATGTTATTAGTGTCCTGACAAAAAAACAGGTACATCTCGAAACCGGGAGACATGGAGAAGTAAGATAGTGGTTATATAAAAATATTTATTATCAAATGATAAAATACACCAACAGATTATTATTTTTTGATTATTTAAAAAGTTATTGCTACAATTGCTTTAATATTATTAACCTTTCCTTGTTTTTTGGGCCCAATTTATTTTTTAACATATTTATTTTACTTTTTATAACCATGTATTTATTTGCGCAACAATGATGTACTAGCAGGCAACTCGTTAACTAGAAAGTAATCACAAAAATATAAATATATAAGATTTTAAAACTACTCACTATAGTCAACGAATCACAATATCAGTCTAGTTTTTATATTTCTGTAAGACAATGGCAATACAATTACTGAAATAATTCCACAAAGTTAAGCAGGAAGCAGCCAGCCATAGAAAAGTGAAACTGAGATAATAGCACTTTTGTGAAAAGAGTGATTAATCAAATCTACATAACAGTTGGAATGTTTTCTACTTTGTCAAATGATAAATAATGCGAACATTCGTGTTTTTTTTATAATTTAAAATATAATTCAACAACTATGTGTTTGACCAGTTTTAATGATTTTTGAAGTCTAGTTGACAACACAACCAATGATCTACATTTTGCAGAAAACAACCAGCCCTAGTAAAACTCTGATGAACGTTGTGTCATTATATATTGAACATTTTATTTGATATTTATATTTGGGTACTTTATTATAAAGTATCACTTCATTTATTTGATGTAATAACTTATTAAATTATTTTATTATATATTAAAGGAATTTTTGTGATTTTTCAAACAATTGCTGACTACAACCTGAAATATGCATTTTGCAGGAAACAGCCATATCTAATATTGAATGATACCTAATTCAAACTTTGAATGTATGAGGTATTACTGGTATATATAACTCACTTAAAGATTAAAAAATTTCTTGCCAATTGATGTCAAGCAAATATAAGTCCAGAACTTAATTCTTCCACTCCTTGATATTAGCTCTTTAACTTCACAAACATCAATAGATGAAAGAATTAAAGGAATATTGATGTTAAAATATGGTAAATGTTACACAGTGTGTAATGTGGCCACTTAAACCAGCCATTGACTGGTCATAAGCCCTGTAGATGCCTAGACTTCAATATTGACTTCTCTTCAATGTTCTTCATCTCTGTTGTAATATGTTAATTATTTTGCTTATTTCAAGTTATGGACTTGGTCACGTTTGTTTTCGCACTCCGCATTCTACCTTGAGTTTGAGCTTATACAGCAGTAGAATACAATGCCACGTGCATCTCTAATGTTTAGCAAGACTTAAACGGGTTACCTGCTTCGCTACTACATACCGCATTACAGAATAACACGGCCAAACAAAAGCTAAAGCTGCGGTTACTAAAATGAAATTTTCGTGTCTGACTAACCATCAAAATGTGTACGTAGTAATTATTCGACAAAAACCTCTAAATAGTATGTCGGGAATGTGAAATAATTAAAAGAGTAAAAAACTTACTTTTCAAATACCAAAATTTGTATTCAAATTTATTTCAACAGAGAGGGAAAATATTTTTGAGAAGGGGATATGGAAGTCTAGGCATTTACGGGGCTTACAACCCGTCATTGGCTGGTTTAAGTGGCCACTTTACACTATGTGTAACATTCACCATTCTACCCATGTTTGAACATCCATATTTCCTCAACTTTTCCATCTGTTGACTTTTGTGAAGTAAAAGAGCTGGAACCTTTATCACGTGGGTGAGATTCCTCCGGCTGAACCAAATCACCTACTAGGCAACGCCTGAAAACAAGTTTCCAATTTTGATACTTCTTCTTTTACCAGGTTGTTAATTCAACAATGTTTGAGTATGTCCAAATGCTTGCAGACTGGCTGGATTTGGACATACTCAAACATTGTTGAATAAAATTTGTTATTATTCTTAGCACAGGAGACAAATACTGCGCCGTACTTATTAACATTTAAAATCACTATTCGGCTCCGCGGTGTAGTGCTCAGCGCGTTTGCCTACCATGCAAGAGGTCTCGGGTTTGATTCTCGACATGGTTGAAATGAAATATTTATGTAAAAATTAATAATTAATAATAATTAATTATAATTTATTTATCGGCCTCGTGATGTAATGTTCAGCTCGTTTGTCACCATGCAAGAGGTCTCAGGTTCGATTCCCGATTTATTTAAAAGGGTGTTTTTACACTGTAATATTTCATAGTCACTGAACTGGTACCTTTAGCGTAAGACTGATCATCTTATCTTTATACAACAAAAATGATCGAGATGCACTGCGATTGGTGTACCAATGCAGTGTTCTATGCACCATTAGGAGCAAAAAGAGAATGATGATAACGAAATACGCTTTTTGAAAAACCCGCGTGTCTCGGTGTGGTTACCAATAAAATCATATTCAAAAACTTTTTTAAGGATGTTACCCCTTTTGAATTGAAAATATTTATTTATTTCGAAGAATAAAATATCGTATTTGACCTTACCTTACCATTTTAAAATTTGTTTTAATTTCAAAAATAAACATGAACCTTTTCACTACACTTTAAATAAACTTGTTTGAATCTTTTGGGTTAATAATGTCGATTTTCAAACATACCAGAATGGTGAATAATGTACAGTGTGTAAATTGGCCTTACAAATCATCCAATGATTTGCAATAAAAATGCCTAGATTCCCATATTTCTTCTATAAAATGTTCCCAATTGTCGTAAAAATATGTCAATTGCAATAGCTCCGTGGAGGATGAAATAAAGTCCTTGTCTACTACTATTTGGGCAAACTCGAAATGTTGATTAAACCAACTGGTCCAAGAAAAAGAATGTAAATTGAAAATTATTTTCAATTATTGTCTGGTATGTATGTGAAATATTTCGGTCAGATCTGTTCATAATATAACCTGTCAAAATCTGCTATTTATCAAATCTAGTAAGAGCATTTTTTGTTTTTTGGAAAGTAGCGAGAAAAAGAGGCAAAGACGTAGTGTGGCAACATTACTCGTTATGCCGCACGTCATGGTCCTTGTCGTGCCCACCGCTCCATATTTTGTCGGTTTTTGAGCGCGAGTCAAAGGACCGGCAATATGAGCGTGAGTGAATGGCCACATAATCGCGCGGTCGCAGTACGCATCGAGCGCGCACACAAGACTCACGCGTCATTTTTGAATGATGTATTTTTCTTTGTATGACATCGATATAATTAGCTATACTAAAAATGTATAGCGTGCACGCTGCCACAGTTATATCGTCCATTGTGTGTAGCAAAGACAAATGAAAAGTGCGGAGCGTCGCAATTAATTGCGCGAGTAGAGCAGTGTGTGGGCGGAGAGGCAGCATCGGGCGAGAGGGCGGCAGCGCGAGGAGCAAAGTGAGGAGCAGCGCAAGGAGTATAGTGTGGCAGGGCTATAACATCAAAATCAAACTATCACCTTCACCACAGTAGTCGCACAAAAATATTAAACCAACTTGCTGATAAGACACATGCTTTTTACGATGGTGAAGTTGTGTATTGGGATTTCTATGTTAGTGCAATTAGTATCCTGACAGGTTAACCTCTAAATTGGTAGATACGGAAAAATTGGTAAGAGGTTATGTACAAATATTTACTAACATTTATGTTAAATTACGTTAACTAATGATGTAACAAAATTATAAAATAAATTCTAACTTAGATATAAAAGGTGTTTTAATTCTAACATTGCAATGCGATTGTAGTAGTAAGATTATTGCAAAAGAAAATAAGACAATGCGTTATGTAGATAAAAGTTAAATGGCCATTGGCTGCATATAAAGATGTTATCTCTTGCCATATCATTGCCTGTATTTTCCTGTAAACCAATTTTCCCATAGGAATCTCTACAAGATCACAATTTATTATATTACCTGAATATATATGAATACAATAAAACAACACAAGCGGTGCTTACAACGCAATAAAATGGATTTTATTTCGAATACAAATAGCGACAAAGCCAAAAAGGTTTGAGATATGTAAGTGCGAACAAATAGGGAGGCCATTACTTCTACCTCAAAGGGTTTATAGAAGGACTGATATACAAGGACTCTTTCTTGTTTTCATAATGCTTGCCGTGTCCCATACATTCCCCATTGTTAAACCCTTCCTCTCATTTAACTGTTTGGTTGCCTGGACTCGTGGATTGTTAAGTAAGGTACAAGTCGGTGCGGAGATTCATTATGTTGAGCAACATTTTTTGTTGAATCTTATCTGTATCCGAATTTTAGGGTTTTCTTTCCGGAAAACAAACTTTAAAAAAAAATAAAAAATATTATGTTGGGCTATAGATAAGTTGTTTTGTCTACAAAAAATCATCGTATCATTTTTATTTTTAAATATTATTATTTTTTCATATAAATTTTTTTAAAATTTTGTTTTCTATTGTTTAATTTCATTAAATTCGATTTTATTTGATTTTATTTTAATTTATTTAATTTGATTTTATTTTATTTTATTCTATTTTATTATATTTTATGTTATTTTATTTTATTTTATTTTATTTTATTTTATTTTATTCTATTTTATTCTATTTCATTCTATTTCATTCTATTTCATTCTATTTCATTCTATTTCATTCTATTTCATTCTATTTCATTCTATTTCATTCTATTTCATTCTATTTCATTCTATTTCATTCTATTTCATTCTATTTCATTCTATTTCATTCTATTTCATTCTATTTCATTCTATTTCATTCTATTTCATTCTATTTCATTCTATTTCATTCTATTTCATTCTATTTCATTCTATTTCATTCTATTTCATTCTATTTCATTCTATTTCATTCTATTTCATTCTATTTCATTCTATTTTATTCTATTTTATTCTATTTTATTCTATTTTATTCTATTTTATTTTATTTTATTTTATTAAATTTTATTAATTTTTTTTTTCATTTTTTTTTATTTTATTTCATTTTATTTCCTTTTATTTCATTTTATTTTATTTTATTTTATTTTATTTCATTTAATTTCATTTTATATCATTTTATTTCATTTTATTTTATTTTATTATTTTTTTATTTTATTTTATTATAGAACATCAGAACAAACAAAAACAAATATTTAAATTATATGAATCAAACAACTTAATTAATAGCGGACTCAGGCTCTCTGACGTGAGATTCTCTCCCAGCAGAAGTGCGAAACTAGAAAAGTGAAAAGATGTTCGTCAAAAAATTCAAATTCACCCATTCCCTAATTCATTATGGAAATGGCGTGATACAAGTTATCCATAATAATTAAACCCATGATTGTAAAGGAATATTGGATGATTTTATGGTTTCATTATGAGATATAAAATATTGAACTCTTTGACATTAACAAGTTTCGTTAGTGCGTATTAAGATTTTAAAAATACTAAGTAGACGAATTAGATGGATAAAACTTTTTTATGGTCCATTCTTAGTGAAAGGCATTAATCTTTTGCAAATTTTCTTACCCTTAAAAACCTCACCTTTCAGAAAGCTTTAAAAATCAGTATTAATGTATTTTAAAATTTTAATCTAAGATAATTCAACTCTTTGCTGCCGACTTAATTATCAGTTTCGTATTATTATATAATGATACAATTTAATAAAAAAAGGTTTTTGGAAATACAAAAATATCACAAAATTGTCCCAATATTTAAAAATAAAAAATAAAAATTATGATAAAGTAATGTATCAAATTTTAATTCTTCCTGTCAATCAAATAAAATGGATTATTTGCTAAAAATAATAAGAGCTAAATTTTTTTAAAGAACACGTATTTAGACAATATTTACATTTTACTCCCACAGCTTACCCACCACATACCGCACACCGCATCTGAGGACATAAGTCTCCTTGGCGGTGCCCACATACACGGAAAATTTCCTCGTTGTCAAACGAGAAAAGCTGCCCGAAGGAGCTCTCTGAAATCTGGTAGCCTTAGCATCTTTGTGCTGAAAGAAAGTAATCCAGAAGTACATTATATGTACTTCATTAGATTGAGAAGAGAGAGAAGTGAATTGTTCACTGACTAGGATTAAATTGATGGGACATGATCAATTCGCCGAAATGATTACAAAACTTATTAAAAACATTGAAATTCTTTTTAGAAGCCACTAGATCTGCATATCCGATAGAACCTATAACATTTTACTCCCATTATAAATTAACCTAACCCACCTAAACAATGAAAGCGGATTATTTTTATAGATGTCAATTTCTCTTAACAATTATCCTTTTCTCTACCATCAAATATTAAACCTGCGAATGCAGTTGAATAACGAAACTAATAATTAAGAAACAGAATCTCTAAATGTAATAAAGCTGGCATAATGCAATCAAATTATAATGATTGCAAATCAATCTAAATTGGAAAAATAAAAAGAAACAATATTTGAGTAAAAGAACACTAAGGGCCCAAAAAAAAAATCGAATTCGCAAACCATCAAATAGAAATAATCATAATTTCATTAAAGACACTTTTTAAAATTCTTCATGTTTAAAATAAAATATTAAAATTGGACAACTTGGAAATCTTAGAAATAAGAAAAAGTAATAATTTACCAAATAAACAATATTTGTTTTAGTCAACTCCTGTCGTATAAATTTCAAATTACGCTTCCCATCCGTACAAAACAAAGAAACTTGATTCATCAATTCCACACAAAACACAATATTGATGGAATAAGATAGAATATAATAAATTAGTTGAATATGCCCTGATAAAGAAGCTTGCAAAGCTTTAAAATCAGTCGGTAGAAAAATAAAAAAAATGGTTAGAAACAAAGTTGTTTTATTTTTTTCATTATAATGAAAAACCACAAAGTTAGTGTTTCAAATAAAATATTAAAAATAAAGTAAAGATTGTAATAAATGAATATACACATTTTTTCACCTTTTTAATTTTATATCCGTTTTAAATTCATGAGGGTTGATTTTTTTGATGAACAGATGAAATACGAAAACTTCCCTAAATGGTCTAAAAAAGATAAAAAGTCTCACTCACTCCGAGGAAAAAGCATAACTGAGCGGTTAACGATCACCAGATATTTAGAGTGCTTTTGTAGCAATTAACATTTCATTATATTTTGAAATTAACGTACATTTTTTTCTACAGAAAATAATTTTCATAGCATAATGATACATAAAATTACATATCGCGTGCATGCAGCAAAAAGTGGCAAATTAAATTTTTTGCAATTGTGAGATTTTTTCACCTAGTTGCTGGATGGTATTTTTCACTGAAGGAAAAAAAAACAATTCGATTTAAATCCCAATTTTTTTTACAAAATTAGACTATTGTTTATTGATTAAGTTAGTCAATGAATATCTGCTACAGGAGATATTGACAAAATCAAAACCCTTTTATAATAACACAATGCATGAAAACATTCGCAATATTAACAAAAAAGAATATGAGACTGACGCTTCTTACATAAACTGGAAAGAGATATGCGAAGCAAACAACCTCGATCTGAAAGTGAACTCTTTGAACAGTACGATTATTGATCTGTTTAATACCCACGACATTATTAGAAAAGTGAAACTGAAATATCTCCCAGCTCCTTAGCTTACATTAATGGCGAAACGCAACAAAGCTTAATCCTAACTCAAATCAATCAATTCTGTCCGTGGCTGGGAAAATTTTTGAACACTTAGAAACAATTGCAATCAACTATGTAGAAATGCTAAAAGAAGATACGTGAAATCATTACTTGATAACCTCCCTTTCGCACATTCTTGGAACTTCCTACATTCACTCGGGTTGAACAAAGCTATTTCCACTTTGGATAAAACTATTTTGATAAACCTTTACGAACTCGGTTTTAATTTTTTTTAGCCTCCAGTGGTGATTGACGAAGAATTAAAACGTTCTTTGTCCTGAGATATGATATACATTCAAAATACCAATGTTCTTTCATTTCTCCGTCGTTGATGAAACAGAAGTACGATTACGTATCACGTATTCTGCGTTTTTCAAAATTAAATCCTTCGGCAGCGATGAATTGAGTTTGTCAAATGTCCATATAACTTTGCCGTTTATTTTATACATTTAAACTTATATTATTACCAGCCAATGCCAAGTCATAAACCCTGGAAATTCCCAGACTTCCATATTATTCCCTTCTCTAAAATGCGCTTCATCTCTGTTGTAATATGATTAATTTATTTTCAGAGCCCGCTACGTCCCTATGGTGGCCATAGGGAGATAGTGGGTTTTGAAACTCCTGTGTCAACATGTAAGTTTGTTTGAAAAAAGTGCCACTCTTCCAAATGTCCGTTTAATTCTTTGCAAAGGTTAAGTGTCAGCGGAAAATTATCTTCACCTTTTTCCAAAAAACAAACGGGAACTTTAGTATGTAAACGTGTACCATTAGCGGTCACTGGTCACCCCAGTAGCGTGTCTATAGCAGAGCAAACGAGGGTTATCTGTGAATTGTATCGGATATTTTATGACCCCCATATTTCAAGGCACTTTCCCGCGTTTTTGGGTCAATATGCCATGTAAATGATTACACGAGACGATGGTTTTATGTTGTGTTTTGGATTAATTGAAGTTAATCTTGATTTATCTTAAGGAAACAATAGTCCCATAAGAATAATTTAGGTACTAATTCCACTTTTGCTATTGCAATAATAACCAACGTTTAGAACATTGGATAACAAATATCAGTGTTATCTTTTAATATTTTTATTTGATTAATTATAATCCAAATATATCGAGTGTTAACATAAGTTGTGTCCATTTTTTCCAAATTTGAATAAGCACTAAAAGTTTAAAGAAATGATTTAGATCATACGTCATTCGAAAGAAAATATTCTATTCTATAAGAAACTAGGTTTGTTTTTACTTTAAATATACTTTTTGTCAATCAGTCAATAATGTATTCTGTTTCATTATTTTACAATGATTTATAGCAATAATTTATAGTATCTTCATCGTATACTGTGCAAATATCGCGACCAGCTTTGGCAACTTGTGTCACAGGCAGGTGTCAAAATAACTTGACATTCCATTTTTACGGCTAATAATGAAATATGTAACTTAAAATTAAACTAAATATCTTGTAGAGCAGAAAATTTTCAGCAGTCCAATTATTAAAATGATTAATTTAATTTTATGACTTATACTTTTTTAATAGCATGATTTATTTATATTTGTTCTTTAAAGCTGTTGGCTTATAGAAAGTAAATAAATCATAAGATTTTGCTATTTTTTTTTTTTTTTTTGCACCACAACAGGCCAGGAGGCCCAACTACAGTGGTGAATTACAACACAAAACACCGCTTGAGAAAAATCTAATATAATTTTTGTGTTCTCACCGGGAATCGAACCCGGAACCTTCCGTGCTTAGGGCAAGTGTCTTAACCACTACACCACGGAGACCGCCGTGATTTAAAACGTTTTTAATAAAAAAAGAGCAATTAAATAAAGAAATAAAATTACATAAGATACAAACAATATTTTTTATTTCTGAAAAAAAAACATACTTATTCAATACAATAAAACGTTATTACTTCTTTGCCGCCAAAATACGCAGATTAATATTTATTTATATATATATATGTACATTTGTAGTAAAAAAAGATATAAAATTTGATCAGACGATTTTTGAAAAAATTATATCTAACAGGAACGTTATTAGAAAAAAAAATGAAATCTGTATTTGTAGCATTAAAATTGTGGGTATTCAGTATTATTCTATTCAAATTTTTATTTTTGTTTGCACCACAAAAGACCAAGAGGCCAATTACAGTAGTGAATAGCAGCTAAGAAAACATAGGCTTAAGAAAAATCAAAGTTTTCTTTTGTGTCCTCACCGGGAATCGAACTCGGAACCTTCCGTGCGTAAGTCAAGTGTCTTAGCCATTACATCTAGAATGCAACTTACTTTTTTTAAGCACTTATTTTTTAAATTTTTTTACCGACCGGTTTCAAAGGTGCACATCTACACAAGCTTTTTTTTAACTCTAAATGCAGTTTATTTGGTTTTAAAAAATGAATTAGATTTTTTATTACAAATTCTTCAGTACTTTTATAAAAAAACTCTTACACACAATATATGAAGATTATAATATGGAGTTATCTACAAAATAAACGACAAATAAATAAATAATTCTACAATAAATAAAATTTTATCAGACTACAGCCCTTTAATACAGATCAAACATTCTTTAAAAATTACCGAAAAATGTTATTTGTTAACTGACGAGAACCGCAAGAAAAGGTATTGTACAAACTTTTAAATTTGACTTATTTTTGCCGGGCTTTTATATAAAACATTTCTAAAACTGATGCATATTTATTGATATTTTAAAACTTTGTACTGATGCGGCGTTATGAAAATATTTTTGTTTTTTTCATTCATTCAAACGTGATCTAGGTTACGCTAATGATAAATAGTATTTCACAGCGAAAACAATTGACGGCATTGTGTATTAAGGGTTTATTTTTCTCCCTTTGTTCAAAATTTACATTTGTTTCGATCAAGGAATACAATAAACATAAAGTTGTTCAATAACAGAAGACTTTTCTGCTTTGTTGAAAATTACCCTATCTTCAGTGCACTATATACAAAATAAGCAGAAACTGCATCCACCGCGTCAAAATGAGAGAAAATAACGTACAGAGGGTTGAAAAAGCACGTCGTGTGAGATAACGGTTTTTATAAATTGGTTGGGAGACGACTGAAAAGTTTACAGTTAGTTCTAAAGAAGGGTAAATACTGTTGTCTACAACATGCTAAAGTGGATTTTGCATAAGAAAGCCTCAGGCTATTGATACTGGGGAGTGACGCGATGCACCGTCGTATGAACATTCTCCAATCTAAAGAAGTTCGTTCTTTCGCCAGAAAACTTAAATCGAAAAAGTTTTGTTAACAAAAATTTTTAAATTTTAACATATTTAACTCTGCAAAGGCGTGAATCAAAAGGTCTCCGGGGTACAATTTTATTAGGGGAATTTTTGCAGATCTTTTGCCGGAGATAAAACGCATAAAGGAAATCGCTTTGCTTAATTACCTTTGGATAAAATTATAAAAATGACTTTTTAAGCGATGCTATGCTCCGCATACTCTGTAGTACTTCAGTAATTCATTAGAATATATTAGATATGTAATGTTTTCAACGATTTTAAAAATAATACATTAGAATTAGCTTCATCATCATTATCATTCCCCTTTCGTACCAAATGGTTTATAAGGCACTGCATCAGTACACCAATTGCAGCATATCATAAATTATCGTCAATATTTACATTTCTATAACTATGAAGCTGCAGTAAATCACAAAATCGATACTTAGCAATCTAGAAAAATCATTAATGATACCGTCTTCCTTTACAAAATATGCAATAACAACTTAGATTACCCTCAACTGCTTGAGAAAATTAAAATTCGTATCCCTTAACGTACAACTCGGCTGCAACAATAGTGAAATATCACATACTACGAATACCGATAAAAATATGTGAATTGGATTTAGAAAAAATAATAATATTTTTATAATCAATATGGATATTGTAGAAATACGTTTTCATTCTTAATTTTTAAAATAAAAATGTTGAAAAATACGCCTTTACAAAAACGCCATTTGATTGGTCGTGACGTCACAAGCCGCGTTCTTCTTCAATGCCTGTTATTTTTGCATACTGTTTGTACGGATTGTCATTGTCGCGTGCGTTTTATAAAGGATTTTGACGTTGCGAATTATGTATTAAGTTATAACTGTAAATTATAATTACTCTACAGTGATAAAGAAATCATTAAACCTGATATTTCCCTATTGTTTCCTGTTGGTATTCAAAACAAAAACAACAATAAGAATGCATCTTTTCTTAAAATTCTAAATAATTATAACACGTTCTTTACTAAAATCGATGTATATTTTCTCACTTTAAACAAATTAAAAGAAAACGCTAGAACCCAAATTGAAAATAATCAATGAAATTTAATCTAACTGTACCTACTCGTACCTAATATATTTTTTTTTACACACTTTAATATTGAAATTATTTTCTCTAGTTTGAAAAGAGAAAGGAGGAAAGGCTGATCTCGGGTTACTCAGTATGGATCCGCCGGCTAAAGGATTTTTAAGTCCGAGTAAACAAAAAACTTTTTTATTTTTTTTTTATTATTTCGTTATTATTGTAATTTTATTAAATGTAGAATAATGGAGAATGGCTTTTTAAAGGTACGTTTTTTTTTGACATTGTATTTAGTAATGCGTAAAAAAATTGGTCTGTAATTTTGGTTTATTTGTAAATATATTTTTTTCTTATAATGGCTGTTGTTTTCATTCAATAAATAAAAAAAACAAAATAAAAAACCTGCTTCATGTACCAGTCCAGGGACTATGAAATAT
This sequence comes from Micrasema longulum, assembly GCF_059751315.1. Classification (NCBI taxonomy): domain Eukaryota; kingdom Metazoa; phylum Arthropoda; class Insecta; order Trichoptera; family Brachycentridae; genus Micrasema; species Micrasema longulum. Next base: position 291,791 of record NW_028277505.1, read on the forward strand.
CCTAGTGTAAAAACCCCTCTAATACAGCTAGCCCACCACTTACCGCACACCGCATCTGAGGACATAATTCTCCTTAGCGGTGCTCACACACAAGGAAAATTTGCTCATTGCCAAACGAGAAAAGCTGCCTGAATAAACTTTTTGTAATCTGGTATCCTTAGCATATGTGTGCTGAAAAAAAGTAATCCAGAAGTACATATTATGCACTTAATTGGATTGAGAAAGGAGGGAAGTGAATTTTCACTGACTGGGATTAAACTGATTTGACATAATCAATTCGCCAGAATGATAACAAATCTTTTTTAAATACACGTAAACACACATAAAAACACCAAAAATCAATATTTCATTTCAACCATGTCAGGAATCAAACCCGAATCCTCTCGCAAGGTAGGCAAACACACTGATCATTACACCACGGGGCCGACATTTTATAGTATAACCTTAGTATTATAAAAACCAATAAAAAACTTCTGATATCATGAATCGTTTCTGTGTCCAGGTGGATGAAGAATACAGTTCCGTGTCTGAAATATAATCAGAACCTTTAGAAAAAAAAATGAAAATAACCTTTTAAGCTATGCTGTGCATTCTTTCTACTGATGTATTTGTTTGTTGTTTGTAAATATTATATTATGATGACACTGTAGATAATTGAACAAAGTTATGCAGAAATCAGCCTGTCCACAATTCCGAAAAAAATGGATATTGTTGTTACCGGGTGCCGTAAGTTAAATTTTGATTATTCACTATTTTTACAAAAGTGCTTTTATCTCAGCTTTTTTTTTATATGACTGGTTGCTTTTTGCATAACTATGTTCAATTCCTCATATTTCGTTATTCCACTAATCTAAGATTTCATTCACCTTAGATTCAACTTATTTTTGATGAGTGTCATAACCACCCAACAAACTAGTTTAAGTTTCTACCACTGATGTTTTTATTTATTTTTTGTTTATATTCTATGATAACACTGAATTTCTTTCTATATATTCCATATTTGTGATATTTGTTTTGTATTCTGTCGATGGGAGAAGTACTTTTCCGAAACAATAGTACTACTTTTTAATAATAATAAACGTGTAATACTTAAAACCAAAATCATAATGGTTTGATTTTTAACAAAGTGATTGCGTTTAATATTTATTATTGAAAAAAGTTTACTGGTAAAATGGTTTGGATTTATAAATGTCAACATTGTAAACATGTGGACATTAAAATAATTTGTGTATTACCTAATTTATTCTATAACGTGTAGCTAAGCGTAAAATGATGTGAAAAAAATAAGTTATTTTTCGAAGAATCTGAAGGGAAACTGGTAAAACTAATTGATTTATAATCGCATTTTAGTACTTGATACTTGAGAAAATTTGAGGCCAACTTTCCGAGTTACGAAGGTTTATGTGCCTCTCAGCAAACAGGCCCCGGTCCGAGTGGAGGGTGGCTCTAGATATAAAATTTTGACCGATAAAATTGCCGAAACTCGGATATGCTTTCTTTAAAACTTTTGGGAAACAAATAAATTTCCAGGAAATAGGGATACGAGATTTTAATATTAATTATTAAAAAATTCTAGACAAATATTGGATAGGACATTCCCCATTTTTCGACGAATCGGAAATCTGAGGTTTGAATCTCATTTTCAACTAGATTAGTGAGTTATTTATTAGGTGTGAACATAAATTGTGTCGTTTTATTTTTTTAAATTTCACAATGAGAACCAAAAGTAAAATAACACGATCAAAACCTTCGCTTGAAATAAAAAAAAATACTGATAAAATATTATTGATATTTAAAGCATAAACTTTAATGTATCAACATTTTGCGGAATAATAATAACTTTATCTTAGTTCGGACATATGTTAGGACATGGTGGTATTTGCATCCCTTTTAACTCTGCATATTTTTTTTTTTTTCGTAAAAATTTTGAAATGATGATGGCGAAAGTGTATTTTAGTATTCGCATGTTGGGGTAATGAGTGTCCTGACGAAGGGATGGGTACGTCTCGAAACTGGTAGACATTAAAAGTCGGTTATTGGTTTTATACAAATATTCAATAACATTTAGGAAAAGAAATGTTCTACCAGATATATAATAGTGTTTGTACTGATGTTCCACATATTCTTTTATTTGATAACAAGTCTTCAAAATGGAATGTCAAAAAGAGGAAAGTTAGCATTTTCGACACCTCCTTTTTTCACGATCATTAGAAGGAATAAATAAAAAAACAAATAAGCAGAATACATTGTTTACTTATTTGTTGTAGTTTATCATCTTGTTAATTTTATTTTTAAGAAAATGGACAAAACTTAATTATGTGTACACCCATACTTAAAGTAAAAGTTTTATAATGAATCTTTCATTGCGGTTTTCTAGAAATGCGTTTTCATTTAATACCGACCCAGATCATTTTCATTTATTGTTTTACAACAAATTAGTCAATAATGTATTTTTCTTATTGTCCCAATTTTTTCCCCTTTATTTTGATTAAACGTGAACAGAAGGAGGTGTCAAAAATGCTTACTTTTTTATATTTGATATTCTATTTTGAAATCTTGTAAAAATATTCTGAAAAACATATACCATGTACAATTTCGTTTACTTTTAAGTTTACACTTTTGAATTTGAAAAAAAAAACGGACACGACTTATGACACCCAATACAAGGTCGCTCGGCAAATAGAACAACCTAAATATATTTTGGTTTGAGGTGTTGTAATTTTTTTCAGTTTACCGTCAATTGTCATTTATTTGTTGTTTATTTTTTACAATATTATTCTTAACAAAAATGTGTTTTACTGACTTTTTTGAGAGATAAAATTCAAGCTTATCACCAACTATTATTCGGACACACAAACTTAAATTATTGACGAACGTGGTTTATTTGAAATTAAATATTTATACCTCAAAGACCATTTTTTTTCTACCTTTGACTGCCAAAAAACAATTGCTTAAATTATATTTAAAAAACCTAGAACTTACAATTCAAATTTAATTTTGAAAGAACTAGATATATCTTGAATTGAAAACATATTTTAACAAACATCGGTCATACAAACTTTCAAAAAAAAAAAAAAAATTGTTGTTGATTTGCATTGAGTTTAATTAACTGATTTTAAAATTGTATTATACAGTTCTAATACATTGTCGTTTATAAGTGATTTAATGATTTTTATGCAAAAAATATTCTTAACGAAACTCAACTACTCTATTATTAATATTTAAAGCATTAATTTTGTGGTCAAACATTTTATCAAATTATATGTAATATTTGTATATAACCACTTACCGTTAGTGGTAAAATAAAAATATTTATTTATTTAGTTAACTATACTATACATAAATAAGTTCACAACTAATTTTGTGCCACGTAATAACATAAAAGCTTTTTTTTTTCGCACACAACGGTGCATAGGGCACTGTTTTAATACAGCAACAGCGTATCTTTGTCATTTTCGTTACACGAAGGCAAGATAATTAGTTCATCCAATTTCGAAACATTAAAATTTCCAATAGTGTAACACCTTTTTGTAAAAATATTTTATATCAACTATGTCGGGAATCGAAATCGAGACCCCTAACATGGTAGGCAAAGGCACCGTTCGTTTGAGATCTTTAAAGAATGTCAAAAAGATACACAATACGAATCGGAAAAGAATTTGTTGCCAAACAGTCGTTAATCTGAAACGCCGTAACTCGAGATTCGCCCTTGGGTAGTTGTAAATAGGGGCGGTGGGGTCGGAAATTTCGTATGGATGGAAATATGAAACTAATTTTTCGCCATGACGTTCCCGGGTCCCCTGTCTGTGGGTCGGAGTCTGTCTGCAGATAAGGGCGGAACTTTAATATTTATGATTTTGAATTTAAAATGAAGTGTTCAGTGTCGCTCGCGGAAATGCCCTCCCGATGTATTATGCTTACGCCATTTAGCAAAGCACTTTTATTCAGAAACCGAAATCTTTTAAAGGTTTTTTAAAATTAAATTAAGTACTTTTATGCAATAAAATGTACACACCGAAATTCCCACGCCGTAAACATACCAGTTACGAGTAATTTCATCCGAGTTTTATACTTTGCAATTAAAGTTTATTGCGTCGGAGGCGTTGGTTTAAAAAAAAACATAGTTTATTTATTTTACAAATGATTAATATTGCGATTGAAGTCAGTTCATTAATATTGATAAGAAAACAAATTTCCACGTGGATGCTGGGTGAGAAATTGCGGGGGGCGAGGTCCATGGGCTTCTACAATATTATTTAGCGGAGTAAACTGTATTTTGTTTTTAATGAAATAAGTGAATATCTTCGATATTTGGTATGCAGTGTCAATCGGTCACAACACCAACAAATGTGATGGATAAGGAATGGATGCCACTAACCTGGTTCGTTCTTGATGAAATTGCAGTGGTCTGACTAGTCGATTGCGAGCAGTACTAACAATAGGACAGGCCCTTAATCTGGAGCCGAACCTCGTTGGTTGGTGGAAACAAAGTCTATGATGCGGCACATGTTCAACAAAATAAACGCGTGACTCACTACACGAGGTCTTTTTGCGGCGGATGATCAAAGGATATAAGGGTGGGAAGTGAACAGTGGTTGTGGGATGTTGAAGTTATGACAATATTTTAATAATGCATATCCACATACTTTGCAACCAAATATGTTTCTCCACTTATAGTGTCTTACTTCAGCGCGTCTAGAAGAAATTTCTAAAGTTTATTGATTTAAAACTATAAATTCCAGCACTTAATTATAATCAACTGTTATATTCTGTTGGTTCCATAGTGTAATAGTCAGCGCGTTTGCTTATCATGCAAATGGTCTCGGGTTTGATTCCCGCCATGGTTGATTGAAATATTTATTTAAAAGGGTGTTTTTACACTAGAATATTTCATAGTCTCTGGGCTGGTATCCGAAGCGTAAGACTGATCATTTTGCCTTCATGAAGCAAAAATGACCAAGACACGCTGCGATTAGTGGACCAATGTCCCAATGCAGTGCCTTATGCACCATATGATGCGCAAAATGAATGATGATGACGATTTTATCTTTAGCTGATTTTAATTTCTAAAATAATTTAGCATCCAACTTCATCGTGAAAGTCTAACATTAGGTTTAAAACAATTATATATTATCTTATTTTATCAAAGTGTAAACATATCATTTCATACTGTTAAACGTGTAAAATTTCATGCCAAAAAAAAATTACTGCATTACGTATTTTAAAAGAAATCTGCAGCTGAAACACTTAAAATTATTGTGGAAACATATGGTGACCATGATCTGTAGGAATATCACTGTACATTATCATCATCTCTGCTCTCAGCTCCTCAAACCCAACAAAACCTTTACGCGTTTGAGCCAAGCATTGAAAGAAAAACGGCCGCAATACAAGTAGAGACACTACAGAGTAATTTTCAAATGGGAAGTCCTACCTTACTCGCTATATTTACCGGACATTGCTTTTTCCGATTACCACTTGTTTCGATCGATGACTCGAGATCTGGCTGGAAAGCACTGCCATTTTTATGAAGATATAAAAAAGGTTCGATTGGTAAATAGTTTCAAAAGATAGATCGTTTTTTTGAGAAAGCATTTGTATGCTACCAGAAAAATTAGAGAAAATAGTCACTAGCGATTGATTATACTTTCAATGACGTGTTCATTCATAATTTATATAGTGATAAAGTGTTATTTTTTACGAAAAAACTGCGAAAATTTCCAATAGAATTCTAAAGAAATCCTTCAATTGGAAAACAATCTCGTTACGAGAATGAGTGAAAGTAGTTTGAAAACTAAAAACTCATTTTCTCCCACGATTTCCTTGAAAAAATGCAATATTTATATTTAAGTTATGGAAATATCTTTGTTGAATCCCGGGTGGGAGTTTTGAATTCGTTTGCATACCTAGAGTAACTCTGGTAAGTCCTTTGTTTGGCAACATTTTCCAAGAAACCTTTCTGAGTGATTTTCACCTCGATAAGTACTAAGCAAAATAAAATATATTAATATTAGATGAAAGATGAAAAATGTTACGGTCATTTGAAATATTACACGGACGTGCTACGGTTAATAAAAAAAAAATGCAATAAAGAAGTTCATTTGATTTTTAAGATTTTTTTCGTTAACAGACTCTCAAATTTACAAAAAAAAATAATGACGTAAATATTTGTTCTACGAGCCATTTTCAGAAAATAGTTTTTATATTTAAAAACAAGTTTATTAAAAAAAAAACAGGATATTGTTTTGTTACTTCTTGACTATTGCAATGCATGCGGTGAGCTGTGGCACAGGCTTCTTTATGCCCTCCTCATAGAACTCTCCCGCCATCGCCTACATCCTACACTTCAAAACCTATTTCTGTACCTGCTCGTATATTAAACATTTAGTTCCACCCATATTTGCCCCCAAGATGATGAAAAAATAACCACCTGGAGGCGCCAAATCTGGGAAATATGGGGGGCTGGTTCAAAACGTCTCAACCAAATTAGTCCAAGAGAGCCTTGATGGTTAAGAGTCTTGGACTCATTTGTTTAAGGTGTTTTAAACCATCCCCATTATTTCACACCGTACGCTCTAAACGACAGACATATGCATAAATATGCACTATTGAAATACATATGGATATCTTTTTCTTTCACTAATACTTTTATGCGTCGATTGGCCTTTTTTTCTAATTGTTGAGGGCAACGTAATATAATATTATATCTTAGATTTTGTTAGTACAGAAAAAAACGTGTCTATTTATGGTCGGTGTCATATGGTCCTACCAAAGAATAGACATGGATTGATGATAAAATATGTCGCAAAAAAAGCTCTCAGGGGTATGATCTTTCTACAAATATTTTCGAGACGTTGGATATCTGCTTCGACACTGTTTTTAAAACAATGTTTTGAGATATTTTGTAATTGTATATAATATTAACGTTGAAACAGTTCTTTTTAATTTTTAAATTTAATGCCGGAAGTTGATCAAATTTAGAAGCGTTTACCTAGAACTTTATTATTCTTCAAAATATTTTGATTTCTCACGCCCGCAACGCAACGCGAGAAAAATAAGTAAATCTTGAATCTTCTTAGGTTTAACACGCTCTCTTGAGATAAACTTTTGACGTTGATTAGTGGTGTTCTAAAAAACGATGTGTTGGTCTCCAACTATATTCGCTATGCCACTTATCATCGTGACGTCATGGAACATCATAAATCACAATCCGCGCCAAAAGATAGTCTCTCAATAGTAAATACCTGTGTTCTTTGTAAGACTATCAATCTAGATCCTCGAATATGTTTTTGGGATATTTATTTTAAATAAATATTTACTCACAAAGGAAATAAGTGAAAAATAAAAACAATAAGCATCTTGCAAATAAAAATTACTTGTCAAAAAACTTAACTTCTCTTGACTGCACATCATTTTATATTGAAATAAAATCAAGAATATTTAAATATAGAAAGAACGAATATAATGTTACGTTATATAATAAGAATATCATCTTTTCCGGGTGATCACGCCACTTGTCCGTTTGCAGATGCACGCTCGAATTGCTGGTTTGCGGGATGCGTTATCCTTTATTTACTTTGCTACAGAACCTTAAATATAATGACAGGAATCACCTACCCTATTCTGGGTTCTGGCACCTTTATTGTCTGGAACTTCTGGTACGTGGCAGTCAGGATCAGGTCCAATCTCGTTGTCAGGAAGGAGAGGCACTTGACGAATTACACAACACAGTGAATTTAATAGTTATTGATTGGAAAATATCTTCTTTGCGATCGCGGTGAGAGCATAAAAATCACATGTACACACGCCCAGTTTAGTTTTTTTTATGGCGATCGCGAACAAAATTGGTACCCACGGTAGGCAAATGCAACATCTTAAGCAGGGTCCCGTAGGTAGCAAACAAATTTGTACGCCTCATCCTAGTAATGTATATGGGTGTGTACACATATAATAAATTTGGCGTAACCACCGAGTTTATAAATATTAATTCAATGTTAGTACCGAAATTTTAAAGATGACATCGCAATTTAGCACTTACAAAAAAAAGCGCAGTAAATCACCCCTCACTGTGTACGTTATTATTTATTTTAAACATAATAATAGTTTTTAATTAACCCTGATAAAGCAATGTGTTGCCAAAACTTAATTAATAAATAAATCGTTAATAAAAAAAAGTTATTTTATATTTTGATCTATTGATTAAAAATTTTCCACTTAGTAAAACGTTCAAATATTAACAAATATATTATAATGAATGTATTATATATTTTTAAAAACATTTTTAGAATTATTTATTTATGAAAAAATACATCATTCTAACATTACATATTACATTACATTACATATCTTATTTATAGGAAATATTCCCAATCAGCAAAAGTGCTGGTACCAGGGGATATAATATAGCATTATGACATATAATGTTATATTATATCCATATTTTAATAAAAAGTCCATAAAATAACATCACATATCACTCATCACACGGGCTGTAAGAACTATTTTATTTAGGTGTTTTTTTAAGTACTTATATGAAGGTACTACTTGCAAACCCGGCAAAATCCAAAATCTAAAAAAAAATAGTTATTTATTGAAACTTATTCGGAATACAATTTTTCACAATAATTATAACATTATCTGTTAAAAATACGGCTTTATTTGTAAGCATTAGACTTTAAAATTATCGGGTGTGTTGCAAACATGGCAACCTCTACTGGAGTATTGCAAAGTTGAAATGTATAAAATTAAATTGATTATTTCACAAAAGTTTCTTGACATAATCATGCTTATGTCATCCTTGTTTACGAATAAAACACATATTTTAGAAATGATTACAATAAAAAATTTAAGTTTAAAAAAGTCGAAGTTAAGAATTGTATCAGTTTTTTGTGATTTGCTCAAATAAAGAAAGTTGGATTTTGCCGGGTTTGAAAATAGTACCCTCATATGTTTTGTTCAGTTTTTAGGTCATTAGAAAGTGAATTGTAGAACTTTTTTGCTGTAAGTATACACAAAAATATTTTTTTTTTGTTAGTCCTAGGTTTTTTGCAAGTTAACTTATTTGACGCTCCTGTATTTTTTTGGCGTATGTTGTTCAAACTATATTTAATATTTGTCTTCATTTATTTATTTTTCATCTTAAATATCATCTTAACCTTTTCTGTGCAAACTAATTGATCTAAATTGAGAATTTTCGACTCTATGATATATATTTGCTCGTGACTACAGTTTTTATTACTTCCCTAAGAGCATTATAATGACATCCGTGGGTCTCATTGTCAGCCGTCAACTTCTCTGTGTCTTATTTAGTCAGCTCAGCGTATATTATCTTAGTTTTGACGTAAACAACTGCCTCCAAACTGTCAACAGTACACGTCTAAGACGAGAAAACCCGATTAATGCAGTAAGTTCTCTAGTCCTGGACGTCATAACAGCACAATGTCACAATGGTAAAGTACGCCAGCATTTAGGCTATAGTCCAAAAGAAAATCGTTGAATTTTTCCATTTTAAAACGCCGTTTTTTCAAAATCGCGCAATCAAAAAGTAACATAAATTAATATTATAATTATTTAATCTTTTTTATGGTATTTCTGATAAAAAGTATACTTTAAAGTTTTTATAGCTAAAATATAGTTACTCTCCTCTATACCTTAAGGAACTCATTGCATTCTGAACGAGCTGTCGGAAAGGCACCTCACTCTCCGCTCAGCCTCCTGTTCTGCTGAAGGGAACCTCATTTATGCAACCAGAGTTCCAAATTTGGCAATTGGACCATTGAGGAGTTAGCTTGAAGAAAGATCTTATTTTTAAAATTACGGGCAATGTACAGCGCTCTTGGAACTATTTTACTCACAAAAACGGCGCTATAAAAATTGACAAAATGTATTCTTTTTTTTGATCGGCAGATTGCGAGTTCTAAAATTGGCACCAAACTTAGGTATAGTACTCATATAAAGACAAAGTATCGAAGCAATTTTTCTTCGAACGATTTAAATAATACAATGAACGAAAAAAAATCTCAAATATTTGTTCTCTAAAAGTAATAGAATCATTTAAAATTATATAAATTTGGTGATCTTCTGCTTCTTTTTCTTATCAACTCATTTTTCCCTACTGCTGGATATAGGAATCTTCAAAAATTTTCCATCTTTTTCTGTCCTGGGCACTCTGTTTCCATCCATGGCCCACGAGTTTCCCAATTTGGTGATATTTATCTTAAATTTTTTTTTCAATTTACGCCTGCAATATTTTTAAAATTAAAATAGTTAATACACTTGAGATAAAACCCTTTGAAATGTTTTAAAAGCAAAATGTACTAAGCCGTCAAATGGCTGTTATTAATTAAATTATCAATTTGCTTACTTAATCGCATTGAAATGAATATTTTTTGCAGAATTGCAGAAATTAAATACTTTTAACTAAAATATAAAAAAAAACCAAATACGAAGAACATTATTCTTTAAAAATGGTTTGAACTAAACAATTTTTTCGAAAATTGTTTTTTTCTATCTGAGATTTCCTTAAATTTTATCCGACTACCGCCTTAACGGTTTTCGGTTGATAAATATCTATTGCTTATAATAATGAATTAATTTCCGTATTTCTAAATTATACACAACTTACATTCTCAAACAAATATATGTCCTTGAAAGTGTTGCATTTGTTGAAATGTATTTATTTAAATTTAAATGCAGAAGAAAACGTTCGAACGGATAAATATAAGTAATGATATGTCGCGACAAAATGTCGATACAAACATTTCACGCATCATAAAGTGGCAACATAGTTTAATGTTTACTAAAATAAAAAAGCCGATCTCATTAATAGCTGAACTTAATGCTGATAGTTATAAAAACCTATTGAACCATTAATTTTTGTGGGATTTTTATTGTTACTCATCACATTTTGAAGATTATTTGATCCGATATCGGGATTTGCCAGACATTAGAAAAAGTACTAAAGTAATATTTTTTTTGGCTCAGATGTAACAAATTTATACTAAAAAATATACAATTTTTTGTCGATTTGTAAATTTAGTATCCATTCAACTGATTGGATTATGAATCCAGTGTTTATTTTATCATAATTAACAGTCAAAGAGATATAATAAAATGATAGATTGAACACACTACATGACCTACAAAAGGGTAGAATATTGTTCCCAATATATGAGCACAAACTTTATATGGAAACAAAAATATTGTTTCTCATTTATTTAGGCAAAATAACTAAGTACATAACTTTGTTGTACAGTAATTGTAAGTTAATCACTCAATAAATGTGCACACAAATAATGTACTTACATATTAATGTTTTTTTATGTTTTGTTATTAAGTATCTAATTATTCGAGCATATATTAATGTTTATTTATTCATTCAAATGAGCAGGGGGATTTTTCCTTATTTTATTGTAGTTATAGGTAAAAACAAAGTAAAAAAATAGTGGTAAAGATAAAAAAAATAAAGAATAAATATATAGGTGAATAATTATTAAAGTTTTATACGACGTTTACAAAAAGATGAATAAAATAAGAACCCAAATTTTCGCACTAAAAACAAAGCTTTCTCGTCTGAGTGTATTCAAAATAAATGTTAATTTATTCATTATTTTTTCTAATTGTAAACAATGATTAACAATAAATAGGGAAATATCAAATGTTAATGATTGTCAAACACTTCGATATTACTTAAATAAACTGAAAAGTTGGTGCATACAAAATAATTAATTATTGAATATAAGTAAGTGCAAATCAATTACTTTTTGTGGAAAAAAACCCTTTTATGCATATTTAAATATACATTATTAATAACATATTGCTCAAAAGAGTGAGCGAAATAAGAAACCTGTGTATAGTGTTTGATGTGAAACTAGATTTCGTTAACCATATTAACAACATAACAAACAAAAGTATGAAAACATTAGGTTTCCTGCTTCGCATTGTCAAATACTTAAATTCGCTTAAAGTAATAAATATTTTGTATGTAGCGCTAATTCGTAGTCAGTTAGAATATAATTCCACTGTGTGGTCTCCTCAATATAAATTACACATTAAAAACATAGAGAGAATTCAAAGAAAGTATTTGAGATTCGTAAATTTTAAATAAATATTCCCTTGGAAAACATAAATTACACGTATCTACTAGACACTTTACACTTAACTTTATTAGAAGATCGTAGAAAAATCAATAACCTTCTTTTTTTATTTTTTATTTTTAATTAGGAGCTCGATTGTTGTGAATTCCTTTATCATATTAACTTTAAAATACCCAATCGAGTCACTAGAAGTACGGAGTTCTTTGCAACTACATACATAGATACTAACTATGCACGACACTCTCTTAATCCGCGTTTACATTCCTTAGCCAAAAAATATATTTGTGATTTAGACATTTTTAAAACAACAATGATTCATTTTAAAATGTTCTTAAATGCACTGTTTAAAACTAATTATTAAAGTCGTAATAAAACTTTCTTGTTCATGCAATTTTTTTCTCTGTTTTTGATGTGTATTATTATTATTTTATCTCTTTCTGAAATTAATTTATTGAATATTTTTGTGCACCATATATTATATTATTATATTATATTATATATACTTACTGAAAACTAATTTTAATTATTGGTTTTTAAGATTAATTTGTTAATAACAATTTTTTTATACGTATATATGTGTATATATGTGTGTATATATATATTTAGAATTCTTAACAAGTTATTTACAATTTGTTTTTTAATTCTAACATTGTTCTCATATTCATATTTTTTATCTTTTTTTTATGCAAAATTTTGCTTTTTATTTTGCATTGCAGTTTGCTTTTTATTGTTTCTACATGTATATAAAATCTTTTTTTATTTCTTTTAATGTGTTGTGTATTTATAAAATTATAACTTTCTTTGTTTGTAGTTACCTGTATATTTTTTGTAAATGCCCCTTGGGCGTATTAAAAAATTAAATTAAAAAAAAATAAGCTTTAGCTGACCGTAACCTTAATAGGGTTGCCCGTACTGAGAAATTTTAACAATATACTTTTAAAAAATATTTTTACCAGTGAGAATATACAAAGAAGACTTAATACAGAGAAAACCAAAAAAATGTTATGACAGTTTTAATCACTATTTTATGTTTATATTTCATTAATCTATACTGTTATTATTTAAATTATGAAACGCACAATAAAAGAACAAAAACATAAAATCAACTATTTATTTGTGGAGCAGGTAATTTAATATTGGTTTGGGCGAATGAGAATCCATTAAAATGTTAAACGTATCTTGGAGTTATTTCAACAATTTTTCCGACTAAATCAGATTTTTTGTTTATTTAGTTTCTTTGACATGCGTTTGATATCAGGTTTTAAAGTATTTTATTTCAGACCTGCTTGTAGAAGTGTTATTTGATTCCAAAACGTAGAATGAAGCAACTATTAAGCCAATATTTTACTTATGATTTACGTCTAGGTAGTTTTAAACGACTGTCATAGAAACTGTATTTAAATATGCAATTTCAAGTGCAGTTTATTAAAATAAATCAGAAGTAATTCATTCAAAAAATGAGCCTCTCAAATAACAAAATAATCAAAGAATTGAAAAACTTTTAAACGTATTCGTAGCATAAATGCACAAAATAATAGAATTTCAATATATGAATTGAGGGAAAAAATCGTGGGAATGAATGAAAAAACATATATTGAATAATTATCATCATCATCATCATTTCCCCTCTTCGCACCAAGTGGTGAATAGGCAATGAATTGGTTCTCCAAGTACAGCGTATCTAGATATTTTTTGTTACAAAGAATGTAAGGCATGTAAGGTGATCAGTCTTACGTTTCAGGTGCCCCTCGAGGAACTATGGAGCATTGCATTATAGTACCACCTTTAGAAAAAACATTTTACTTTAGCCCTGCCAAAAGTCGAACCCAGGACCTCTAGGTCAAGTACGAACGGATGAACAATCAAGTTCTGTGTGTAAAATTGAAGTAGAATCCCGGGTGAGCTAAGAAAGAACCTGAAAATGAAATTCAAGTGAAAATGAGTCCGCCGCGTCGTATAGTGGTTAGTGCGTTCGCTTAAGATGCTTGAGTTCTCAATTAAAAAAGATTCTGTTTAAAAGTGATGTTAAAATTATATTTTTGTACAGCTTCTTTACTGTGAATCATATTTCATCATCATCATTCCCTTTCCGCACCTATTGGTGCATAGGGCACTGCATTGGTATATCAATTGCAGCGTATCTTGATAATTTTTGTTACATGAATATAAGGTGATCAGTTTTACGCTTCAGGTACTTATCTAAGGACTATGAAATTTTGTGTAAAAACACCATTTTAAATAATATTTCATATCAACCATGTCGGGAATCGAGCTCTTGAACGAAGGGTTAACTCTTGTGTGGCTGTGATGTCACACTAAGCTTCATACGATACGACTTGATATATCTCTCTTATTCCTTTTTTGATTTGAAGTTTTTTTTTTTTAAGTAAAACTGTAAAATCACACTGAATTTGGAAAATTACATTTGTATAACTATGCTGGATTTTAATTAAAAAATATCTGTCTTTGCAACTCGAAGAATGAATATCAGCCGATACAGCAATAAATTTGCATAAGAGAGAGCACAATAAAGAAATCATAACTACTTAAACCAGCCAATAGGTCATAAATCCTGTAGATTCCTAAACTTCTATATTACCTTCTCTTATTTGTTTTTTTATATCTGCTGTTATATGTTAAGATTTATTTGTCTTAAAAATAATCGTGCATAAAAATATTTTCCCGTTTTCACAGTTTACGAGAAAAAAATTGTCGACTGTGGCGGTGTATATAAACCATTTAAGAAAATATTTTTTATTAGACTATAGAAAATAAAACATTTTGCGCAAGAGAAGTTCTCATTTATCCATTTAGTACCCGCATTACTTATGTTTTCCGCTATTACGGCTCCGAATGAATTCACGTGCTTTTAAAATGGTTATTAAAATAAACAAGAGGTTGCCTCTTTTAAAAATCCACATTACTCTATTAAGATTACGATTACGTAAAACAGTTTAAAACACAATTAAGTGTAAAATTAAAATGAACAGCAACCTGTTATAACATTATTGATATTTTTTTCGACAACAATTATCTAAATTTACAAAACTATAAGGCTTCATTAATTATCTCACAATACATACTTGTATGTCAATAAATACTTACTTTGTTATATTTTCCCCGAAATTCAAATATAAATACCTAAATTCCCCATTACCTATTAAACACTTATCCTCACTCTTAACCATCGATTTTTCCCTTAATTATGATTAATGTACATGCTATAGTTCATAAGATTATTTTTATCTTCTACTTAAGTACCTTGAATTATATAACTATATAAGGACATTCAATCCAAATAATCTTCACATTCGTTTGAAAATGCCCTAATAAGGCGAAACAATTGTTACGAAGTTTTTATTTTTATATGTTTATATTTGTAAAAATAAAATAAAGTATTCAGTAGACTCAAATCAGTGTTTGATTTCTAATTATAAGTTTAAATATGGAGTTCTACAAAATAAACAACAAATCAATCAACAATTAAGTGTATTGATCAATGACGAACTCGTATATGACAAGTTCTAATATTTGAATACTCAGAAATACAAACCTTTCCTTCCATGTCAATCTAATTATAATATAATAATTTTATTTTTCTTATATCGATGAAAGTTTGTCATCGATATAAGAAAAATAAAACTATATTTAATGGCAGATAAAATAAAGATATTTTCACAATTTTTTTGAATAATTAAAAAAAAAAATATTTGAGTTCTTTTAACCAGCACAAACTATTTATTTATCAGAAAATGAGAACCAAGTTGTGGTAGAGCGGGATGCGAAGCTCGGACCTCTGATCCCTGGGTGCGCAACACTAACTACGGGACCACACCCCGGTTCATTATCATATTTAAATTGTTCCTAACAGCAAAAAGAAACTGTGAGGCTCAAAAGCGTTAAATTTTACTATGCCCGAAATTTTAATTAATCTAAGGAATCCCTCAAGGCCAATCAACTGAGGCCCGCAGGGTAGATAAAGCAAGGTACGAAGGGCTGAATTGCCAAACATGTGACAGTCATCGATAGCCGACTTTTGTCTGCTAGTTTATGATTATTATAATTTTGTTTCCAGGCTATCTATATCTAAGAAGTGTTAGGAAAGAGATGTTATATTGGCTTTAAACTTTTATAGAAACTTCTATGCATTTGCTCAGTGAGATAAAAAAACAAATAAATAATTTAAGAGAAGCCGGACTGTTGATATACATCAGTAGGCTTTCCGGTTCACTTGAAAAGATCACGGCATTTTCTGTTCTGTTATTATTAATTGTCCTTTTTACCTGCACTATCCTAACTATGAAATAAACTACCGCTTATAAAAAAACCGTTGTGACTTATTACGGACTGGCTGTGCCTTAGATCCTCTCTAACGCTTCGCTTCTCAACGCATCGCGCCTCTAGGTTATGTCTTTCGACGCTGAAAATGAGACAATGCATCAACAAGTGGGGGACTTCTTAAAGGGTTTCATTTTATTATCACATGGACGGCAGTTGATTTTGGTAAGTTTAAAATAGTGCATGAGCCCGCCATGGCTCGTGAGGATTTGTGTGAGTTCGAAACTCATACGTTGCTTTTTCCTGAAATCAGAGGCATGAAAAATAAAAGGAAAGAACATTTTAGTTATCTGTCTTGTGGTTTCAATCAAATAACAGAAATAATAGAAGTACACGTAGGAGTACTGACAATAGGATACAAGAGTTGAATAATCGACATTTCGTTTTGATCGAGAAGAGATTAGAATTCCAGACACCACGCACGCATCTAGTTAAAAGTTGCTGCAGCAATTTTTAGGCAGGTTGCTAGCTCTTCGTGAATGCTTCCATCCTCAGCTATGTAGACCCAAGTATTTAAAGCTTTCTTTTATTTATATTTTTTTATATGTGTATTTCTTATACCTCATTTTATAGCAATTAAGGTTTGTGGTTCGAATTCGTAAATAAATAACAATCTGTGTAGGTATTTAATACTACGCAAGAACGTGACTAATGAGAGGCTTTTTATTTGAGTTATCCTGAAGAAAAGCGAATATGGTAGAGTTGAACGACTGAAAAATATTTGGATTAGATGGAAATAAAAGAACTACAGTATAAAATATTAATATTTGTGTTTAATCAGATTATTTCGAAAAATTTTATAGGAGAAATTGTATTAAAAAGATGACAAAAAAACCACAAAACAGCCTAATTCTTTGATCCCTGAACCAAGATTTAATAGAATTTTCGAACTTTTTCTTTTTGATTCGTGATATTCATAGCTTGAAAACAAAAATGTTTTATTAATTTTACACATATACGTTTGTCAAAATGCTTAAAGACAAAACAGTGGATTTCATCCCCTAGGGAATTATAATTAATACAGTACACATATTGTTTTCTTTAAAATGTTTTCCATTTCTGTTGTAATTTGTTGATAACGGATTTAAAAAAAAATGTGTAAAAAATAGTTGTACAAAGTTTGTATCATCAGGAAATGGCAATATTTTCAAGATGTTATTGCTTTCAATGCGACGATTTCATCGTATTAAAAATTATACATGTTAATAATATAAACAAAAAAACAAAAAACCAGCATTATGACCAAACAACAAATATAGTGAAAAAAATACATAAAACAAGGCACCTGAAGGTTATTTTACCATCATGTAACAAAATTGATTGAGATATGGTGCAATTAGTGTAACAGACAAGTTTCCTATGCACAATCAGGGGGTGGAAAAAAAATTATGAGGACGAATGAAAATAATTGTAAATATTAGTTATTATACAAATGGAATAATTCAGTTCAGTTCAGTGCCGAAAATCGGCGTTTATTACTAGAGTAATATCATAACATTCTGTTTGCAAAACAATACACGTAAAAAATATACAAATACTTAAGCAAAATTAAATTATAAGCAAACATATTAAGTTCCGTCTAACCTCACTAGATATAGTAAATACCTATTTTGAGGTAGACAGCATTTATTAAAAGAAAAATACAGCAGATTTTTTAATGGAGATGTCAATAGAAAGTTAGTACAAAATAAATCAATGAAAAAAAGATAATTTAAAAAAAAATATGGAACTAAAAAAATGTATTTTGACGAGTTATCGACTATTTGGGTAGTGAAATGTGGTTTAAAATCAACTGCAGTGGTGTAATGATCAGTAATAGAGGTGCAAAGCACAGCAGATACAGTGGGGGTTAATTATTTTAGCAAAAATGTGGTCAATAAAAGTTTCTGCCTCCTGTGCCATTCTTGTTGGTACATTAATTAATGTTATAAATCCATAGTGCGTAAGAAGATAAGTGTATTCAATTACAACAGATTTCCCGCTTACAATATTTATGTTGATATCTCCGGCCAAGACAATTTGTATTGAATGATTGTTTTCTTCCTGGATCTGCTCGAGAAGTTGTAAAAAGGGTGCATTGTTTGCATAGTTGTGGCTCCATAGTAAGGGATATAATAATAATTTATGCTTAAAGGATGTTCTAGATATTATAATCATTTTTTTATAAATGTCATTAGCGTGTTTAATATGTATGAGAGTCATCTGTTTTTCTCGTTCATTTGTTCTCATTTTTCCGTTCTTACACCAAACAAATTTATAGTTTTTATCTTTTGACGCGACTTTCGTTTAACAGAAAATTTCCTTGTTGTACTTAGTTTGTGCTTCATTTATGAAAACTTTGGTGCTTAGTGATTTTTAAATTTGTTTTTTAATTCATTATATTCTTTTTCTTTTCTCCATTGTGAAACCTGATAATTATGTGACGAGGTTTATCGGCAATCGGTTTGAGAATTATTGCCTTGTTTTCTAAATCTAGTTGTATTCTAAAAGAATTGATAATTTTTTTGGAGGATTCCAGAGTAATATCATTGTTAAAAATATTGATTCCCCTTACTTTAACTGTATTTTTAAGCGCATGTTGTATAGTCTTTGTGAGTCGAACTTCGAGCTCAGTTATTTTTTCATCGTATTTCTTCACTTCTGAGATAATTTTTCATACTTCTTCGGTACATGCATAATTATTTTTAAGTTAGTATTTATTTCCTCGTATTTCCCAATTAAAATTTTTTTTTTTTTTAAATATGTTGATGAATTCTTTTTCTATTTTGTTAAACATGTCTTTTTTTAGTTCATCTAACTTTTTTTTATGTATTCAAATAAGCTTTTGTTTTGCAAAAGTTTTTTTTTCTGAAAAAGAAAAGAAAATAAAATTTATGCAACAAAATAATCAAACTAACATATAACTTACCTTACCTGACCCCTACGACCAAACTGTACGAAAAAACACACCAATTTGACAAAAAATATTTCGTGAAAATTGAGACGATGATAATTGTAAACAAATTGAACAGGAAAACATACAAAACGATGACGTAACCCTAACCAAAAATGATGACATACACAAATATATTATCAGATAACAACAATACTAATACATTAAAAAATCAAATACATACGTAGGACAGTCAAGAACCCGATACAATGGACTTTAAAAATATAATGACTTACCTTACAACTTGAAAAAATACACTGGAGATTTGCAATACTTAAAATTAACCTAAAAAAGCACACGATGACTACACTTGCCAGGCAAGAAATAACATGACTAGACTTAATAATATTTTTTATATAGCCCTAACGGGTTTTGAAATTTTATTTTTTTATTAAGAACGGCGTAAAACGAGTTTATTTTTTTCAGAACTTACGATATATTGTTGTATTTATCTATGCTTTGTTCTTGCAAGATTGCAAAGAAGCTGAATTGAATTTCTCATAATTTGCAACATCTGATATCCCGAGAGAAATCAGCTAAGTATTGGCTGAGTCAACAAGCACAAGCAACCTTTCTTACGATTTGTTTTACAACCCCGAGTAAGAAGTGCAAGTAAATTACTTCAAAGTTACCACTTTATGCCAGAAAACTGACGGATCAACGTTAAATACATAATCAATTTAGGTTTTCTCTCACAAACAAAACGTAAACGTTAAATTTTAATTATCACATTTTTTTCAGTATTGGAAAGTGTACTTTATGGATCTATTGAAGCGCTGCCACGCTGGTTTGAGGTATTATGTGGTTCTGTACTATTTCGGAAGAATGAAAATGTAATGAATTTAAAAATATACTCGTATTAGAACATTGTTATAGTGCGAGATTCACCAAAAATAAAGGTGATTCTAATATTCCAAATTTAAATACTTTTAGAATCGTCCTGACGATAAGGTAGTAACCTCGAAACCAGTTGAAGTGTAATTAAAAAAATTAAAGTGGTTTTTACAAATTTATAAAAAAATAAGCGTAAAATGTCATACCACAAAGTGAAAAATGTTTTTGAAAACAATAACTTTTAGAATTGTTTTTAAAGACCACGCATTGATTTTTTTTACGTAAAAGTGTTATTATTTTTGAAGAAGTTTTTTTAATTTATTGTCTAATATTTTTTTTAAAGACTATTTTCATCGTTTCTTTGAATCCCTTCAAATATTTATGTATACCAAGAATGTGTTTATCCTTTTTGAAAATGTTTTTTTTTTTGCATCTGAGCATGTTAATCATTATTTGTTTTAATTCTTACATTTTAATTACTTTTACTTATTTTTTTTCTTCATTTTAAATAGTATTTACATTTGTACTAACTACAAAAATTTAAATATTTTTTTACTTTGAATTTTAATGTTTAAACTACTTCCAATTTATGTTTTTTTCCTTCACTTTTTTGTGCTTAAAAAAAACGGTTTTTATTTTTTTAATCATTTAAAATTACACTCGTTTAAATATAAATGAACGTATTAAGGCTTTTTAGGCTGGGCCCGTTGACATGGGATTGACAGCTATACTAAATAACAATAAAAAATACATGGTAAAATTAATTCGATTCAAATAGAATGACATGTGATGTATTATAATAACAATCCAGAAAAAAAAAGTATAAGTAATAAATTATAAATTGTATTTTATTATAGATTGTCTCAAATAGTTTGTTGACGCGTTGTCTATGTAAAACAGAAAATTTTGTATTGTCGATCTCGATAGCACACGGAATGGAAATCTTTCCATTTCCAAAAGCTATATTTATTGGCTTAAAGTGTTTTGTTGCCATAAAAAACAATACATATTTAATGATTTAATTGAATTAAAATATGCCTGTTAAAAAAAACCCAAAACACTTACGAAAATATTTTTATCGAATCATTTATATAAATATTATAGATAACATTTTTAATTAATTCAAAGTTTCGTCAACTTACTTTTGTCACGATGCTCACTCATAATAAACTAACAAAATCAATAGCTCTTTTTAGTAGCGTGCTTTTCTCGGTTAAGCTATCTTGTTAGCGTAGCGCAGACTACGAGAAAGTTTAAAAAGTTCCCATAGGGGAAGCAGTTTACATGATTTTATTTTGGTTCCGTAAAACTGGATGTTAGAAAAAATTTCCCTTTGCATTTTAAACATATTTTCTAATCTCGATTTTACTTTGTTTGCAACCTTTGAATCAGTATGACATATATTTGAACGGAGAGGGAAAACATTTTTAAGAATATAATATGGATAAATGTCTATAACACATACAGTGCTTATTACCTGATTCACTGGTTTCAGTGACCATATCACACACTATGTAACATTCACCATTCCTTCCATGTGTAAATATGTATATTTCCTCAACTCTTCCATTTGTTGACTTTTTAAAAGTAAAAGGGCTGAAATCTTTATTGGTGTTGGTGATTCAACTACTAGGCATCACCTGAAACAGATTTTCGATTTTGTACATATTTTTATAACAATGACGTATTTTGCGTGACTTACGACTTATTTTATCATCATCATTTCCCTTCCGCACGTAATGATGCATAGGTCAATGCATTAGTACGCCTATTGCAGTAAATCTGGATATTTTTTGGTACATGAAGAAAAAATGATCAGTCTTACGCTTCAGGTACTAGTCCAGGAACCACTGCACCACGAGGCTGAAATATTGTTTTATAATTACCTTTATGTCGCTTAATTATTTTTTGTTGCATTTACCGATATTTTGTCTTAGTACAGAAATTAAAAGATATGATTGCAAATATAAAAAGAAAAAAATAATGTTTCCCCAATATTTTTAGTCCGTTTTAATCAATCGTTAAAATTTTAGCAGCCTGAAATTTCGTCAACTTTTCCACAACAGGCAAACAGGCTCAATAAATTAGATATGTAAATTATAGCATAAAATATCCAGGCTTGAGAAATTCACACTTGTATTAAAACTTTTAGTAAAACAGAGATGTATAATATGTACTTTTCAGAAGGGAATATGGAAGTCTAGGCATGTACAGGGCTTATGATCTGTCATTGGCTGGTTTTCAACAACATTCATCATTCTGCATTTTCGAACATCCATATTTCTTAAATTCTTTCTTTCCTAGCACAAAATGTGTCCAAACTGTTATGATAAAATTGAAAAAGTTAAAACCATTTAAATAAGCAGTGTTACATACATGAATATGTAATTCATCTTTAAGTGACTTAAATGATGGGCATCGGAGTGAGAAAATTGATTAAATTACTATAATGGATATAGGCTATTGTGACACAAGTAAACACAGTTTTTGCTACCATTTGTGTTTGCAATAGCATGGTCACGAGAACGAATGATAATATCCGATAAAGACCTTCTATAGAATTTATCAAACTCACAACAAAAAAGGCAGTAAAAGAGTAAAGTAAAATAAAATAAAAATTGCTTTACACGAAATTAAAAATTTAAAAGAGTTACTCGTTTATCGACTAAAAAATCATTTGATTTTTTGAGTGAAACCGATGAGAAAAACCAGTCTGAAAAATAGTTTCAGGTATGTGTAGGAATGTACTTTAAAGGTCGTTTGTCAATGATCATCTTAAAATCAAGATGATTAATTGCAATTTTATCATTATTTACCTTTCAAAGTATACACTAAGAAAATATCCGCACTAACGAAATTGTGTTCTTAAGTCTGATAGTTTATAAATTGTAAATCGAATTAACTTTCATTACGTATAACATGAAAATGTTGCTCATGAGTATTTACTATTTCTTTAAAAAACAACCGAAGTCACATCTTTTGTGTATTTGTGAAAAAAAACAGTTTTTCATTTTTGTAAAGGTCTTTGGTTCACAAAGTTCTTTGTGGAAAATGCAAAATTATCATTCAAAGTTTGAAAAATAATACGACATGCATGCTTTGTGACATTTTACTTGAATATCTAGCAATCCCTAGAAACAAAGTAATATGATGAAAGGAAAAAATAATGGTCAGTTTATTTTATTCAAAGAGCATCAAGCAACTACCGTGATTTAATACACAAGTAAGAACAAAAAAATATATTGCAGAGTCCATAACGAGTATTAAATACTTATTTTTTTTTAGACAATTTTTTTTACGACATGATAATGATAAAAAATAATAATGACTTTTCAAAATAACAAAAATATGTTGTTTAAAAAGGCATAAAATAAATCAAATTCAATTTAAAACATATATTGGTTCAAAAATGTTTTGAGTATGTCTAAATGCTTGCAGACAGGCTAAATTTCCTCGCTAGGCAGTTATTAAGATCTCAATTTGTTGCAACAGAGACTTTTCAGGCGATGTCTAGTAGGTGAATTGGTTCAGCCAGATGAATCTTGCCAAAAAAAAAAGGTTTCAGCTCTTTTGCTTCACAAAAGTCAACACAAGGAAGAGTTGAGAAAGTGTGGATGTTTAAATAAAGACAGAATGATGATTTAAAAAAAAATGAATAACCCGCTAAGCCTCTATTAAGAGGCTTGTCAGCAAGTGCAATAAAGGGGATATGGGAAAGTGAAAAATACACCACAACCCCCAGATCAATTAAGAAATAATCTTTTTTGTGTTATTTTTTCTTGCAACTGGCGGGAATCGAACGCACAATGCCAGTTTCACAGTTGATCGTCTAACCAACTACGCCGCGGTGCCTGTCACAATGTTATACAGTGTGTAAAATGGGCACTTAAACAAGCCATTGACAAGTCATAAGACCTGTAAATGCCTAGACTTCCATATTCTCTTCTCAAAAATGTTTTTCCTCTCTGTTGCAAGTATTTTTCATATATTTGTTATTTAAGTCGGCCTCGTGGTGTAATGGTCAGCGCGTTTGCTTACCATGCAAGAGGTATCGGGTTCGATTCCCGACATGTTTGATATGAAATATTTATTTAAAAGGATGTTTTCACATCAGAATATTTTATGGTCCCTGGACTGGTACCTAAAGCGTAAGACTGATCATTTTACCTTCATGCAACAAAAGTGATCAAGATACGCTGTGAGTGGTGTACTAATGGAGTGCCCTATGCAACATTAGTTGCGGGAAGAGAATGATGATGATGATGAAAATCGTTAAATAAACTCAATAAGTTTCCAAAATGTTATGAAATTCTTCTAGCCTTAGAATGAGTAGTGTAGGTACTAGAAACTACTTATTGTAAATCAAAACTCACGCAGATACGCATTTTTTATAGATTTGAAACTGGTAAACGCAATTGTCTATCAACAAATTAAAAAAATATAAAAAAGGCACTGAAATTCTAAATTATGAATAAAAAAACTGAAACAAATGAAACATTAATTTAGGAAATAAAAAATATGGCTAAAACCCTTTTTATTTACAACATATATCTATGTTTTAATAATATTAGTATTAATTGCGTTGCTAGTGTTTCGGACTCACGGATCAATGGTCCGTGGTTTGAATCCCACTCTACCCCAACTTGATTCCCATTATCTAATAGTTAGTTATTCACAATTCGCCGAAAATGGCCCTTGAAATGACATATTTGGGTAAATCGTAAAAACGTTTTTTTTTTTTTTTTAATATTTTGTTTATCGTATTATGCAGTGTGTATTATACTTGTATACCCACGCACAAGCGGTGGTTTGTGGAATTTTTTGTTTATATGATGGTGTAGTTCGTTTCATTGATTGTTAAAAGCCAAACCTTAAGTCTGGTAAAACGTACGCAAAATTAGGATATCATACGACTTTGCAATTTTAAAAAACCTAAATAAGAAAAAAAAAATATTTTTAAAGGTATTTCCGTTAAAAAAGATACTTGAAAGTTTTATGTAAGTAAAATATAATTACTTCAAGACCGGCAGATTACGCCATTTCAAATTTAGACTAAACTAAGGTATCTAGAGTCACAATAAAGATGAAGTATTGAACTAAAATTTGTAACAATAATTTGAACATTCGTTTGAAAATGGCAAAATCGTATGATTTCCTGATTTTGCGTTCGTTTTACCAGACTACAGCCTTTAAAAGTGAGTGTAATAAACCCATCACTGAAACGAATGACCTGTGATTTACGTTAGAGATCGAATACATTTATACAAAAATACACGCGCAATGTTTGTGAAGAAATTCTTAAAATAAATAATGTATTGGTTTGAGTCATAATATGTCAATATGCGAGTCACATACAGTGTAAAAATGGTCAAACAGAAAGTTCTTGAACAATGAAACTATATTTGTTGCTCGTCGTTTGTGGCGATCCATCATATATAAAGTCATTTTCTTGCATGTCTTTCGCTGGTCGCCATGTTTATATTTCTGTTGGTCGCGGTTTGCAGCCATTTTGCACACGAAACTCGGTTTATTCAATTTATTTATACCACTCGCCCAAATTCAATGCAATATCCGAAGTTATGTATTTTAACATGCACATAGGTTGACATTTAAAAAAAATTCGGATTGGCATTTGTAGAAATTATTCAAAATCATTAAATTGATACGCTTTTAAGTAGTGTATACGTTGATTTTAGGGGAAAATTGTCCAAATAAGCAATTATGCATTGCTTCCCATTATTTTTGACTTTAGATAATAATGTTTTATACTTACTTTGTTAATGAGAAAATAAACATAATTGTTGTTATTTATTTAAAAATCACCGCCATAGTTTACAAACAACCTACTTGTTTGCCCTACAAAATATATATATCTATAATGTGCGCTCAAGAACCCGTTTTCACAGAACGATAAAACTAGCCAATTACCTTAGCTCATTCCTTCATACAAAAAAGGACACCATATTTTACATTTTTAACCCAATCACGGTTTTTAGTACAAAAACAAGCTTACAGATTGCAAATATATTTAAAAAATTGTCTGGAAACTACTATTTCACACATTTTTTTTATATGATACCGTTGACATAATATTATGTATCACATATAACATGTGATGTTCGAAGTGGCCGTTTTTGACATTGTTCATTTAAAAAGGAATTGGCCAGAGCTCAGACTGCTCCGACTGACTGAAATATCTGCATCTGAAAATATTATTATTATTTTTTATCGCAAAGTAAATAATAATTATTGTTTGAGTTGATTTTTACAGAACCATAGAATTTTTAAAAAAACTTATATGAAGGTACAAATTTGTGATTTTTTTTGTATATTATCAATAAAAAAATTAGCGCTCGCCACTAGATGATTAACATATAATTTATTCTAAGCGAGTTAATTTATAATTCCAACATTTTGGAGCGCAAAAAATTATTTGCACAAAAAAAAAAATAAAGGCTAGGCAACAATCACCATATTTCGTTTTTCCTGAATGCAAGACCAATATACCGTTGATGCTGTCTGTAGAGAAGATGATTGGTCTGTTGAGCAGTCTACCGAAATAGGTGGATCTTTCGCATGCTAGAATTAGTAGTTTTATTCTCTTTTTCTATATGTGTCGTAATGTTTATTGGTGATTTGGTTGTATTTCTTTACTGATTTTATAGAAAACATGTTGTTACGTTTGTACCTTTAAATTTTCTTTTTTTTAAAAGGAAAAACCCGCTAAGCCTTTATTTTGAGGCTTGTCAGAAGGTGGTAAAGTGGGGGTATGAAAGGAGATAATGAAAAATACACCACCACACCTAGACCTTTAAAAGAAAAAATCTTTCTTGGATTTTTTTCTTGCAACAATCAAACCCTCGACTCCAGTTTCACAGTTGGTCATCTAACCAACTGCCTCTGTCAAGCGTTTTTTTACAGTTGTTTAAATATTCACTTATGCATTGGAATAGGAAGGTTTGCTGTAATGTACATGACTAATACTTTTAAAAAAATTAAAAAACGTTCTGATTAAAAAAAAACGGATTCAGCATTCAACGAAGGATACGTAAGAGTTTTTCTACATTTCGTTTTTCAAAATCAGAAATTTATAGAAATTTAGATTTTTTTTCGTTTTCGCCTATTTTGCTATTTTCTCATTCTTAAATTAAAAATAATAACCAAAATACATTTTTTTAATAAAACCTGTAATAAAATTTGGTGAATTTGACCGATAAAATGTAAACATCCTGATGATTGTTTTAATCAGTTTCAAACTGGAACAAAGGTATTATTTATTAAACTTATGTATTCAAAGGAACAGAAGCAAAGTTCTCGTATAAAAGTTATCTCGGGGTAGAAAATTTAGTTGAGGATCTTCCGCTTTAATATATGCATCAGGTCACCAGCTCTTGTTAGGATCCGAGACAGAGCTAGTCTCCTGGGTCTTGTTTATCTGATCATGTCGGGAAACTCCTGCATTGTTTCCATTGGGGTTTGTAAAGTGTTTCAGAATGCAAACTTGCACTGATTTACAACTAAACTGGTTCAAGTCTTGAGAAAAATGTATGTTCGGGTACTAGACATAAATACACTTTTATGTTTTTCTCTGCGATACTATTAAAACAAATCTGGTTTCGAGATAAATATCTAGGTTAGTTTTACTGACTCCAAATCAGCGGTCTTCAACTTAAAATGGAAATTTTGTTTTTTAAACCTAGTAATGTCCAAGCTTATACGATTAAATTATATTTTACGGGTTTGATTTCTGCCAAAATAAGCATAAAATATTTGTCAACCGGGTTTTGTGTATAGTGGATTTTGCATGTTAGTTTAATTGCTGTCCTGGTGAAGAGACGGGTACGTCTCGAAATCGGTAGATGTAGAAAAGTCGGTATGTGGTAAGATACAAATATTAAACAACATTTTGTTAAGTGTTTGACTACAGAGCTTTAATGCTTAAAATATTAATTATATAAAATATTTATTTAAATGTTTTAAATGTTCGGCAATAATTCATCGACTGCCATTTGGAACACAATAAGTTTTTTTATTTATGTTATTCATTGATAATTCTAACTGACATTCCAATTCTAAAGTTATAAATTAAAAATACATGGTACACTTTCACTTAATTATTCGAGCAATTGGCATTTTCCCCCCTCTAATAAGCATCATCAGATTGGTAAATATTACAGAGTAAAAGGATCATTCAGATATGACTAAATTTGATATGATATGATATGACTAAACTTAAACCGAATTTCGGCTTTCGTCGTAGTTTCGGCCGAAATCAAAACTTATTTGAATAATATTTTGAGTACGCCCAAATTTTTAAAGACAAGGACTGGATTCAACTCCTTAGGAAGCTGTTAATATAAACATATCATAACAGGGATGAAAAACACTTGAAAGAAAGTAATATAAAAGTCTTACAAGTCTTTCAAGTTATAGAGGTGTTAGAGGTGTGACGGGTCATAAGCCCTGTAGATGTCTAGATTTCTATATTACCTTCTCTAAAGTGTTTTTTATCTCTGTTGTAATATGTCATTATTAGAATAAGTAACAAGTCACCCCCAAAATTGGGCATTTTAAATATGAAATTTAATAAAAAGCATAAATTTAATGAGTAAATTTGTTTATTCTTAGCGCTTTTTGGTTCGTTGTTACTTTATTTATTTATTTAAACGTCTTTTAGGCTTTAGCATGTTTTACATACATACATACAAATAAAGACAGACATGTCACACATACACAGAAGTAACAAAAATATATCTAATTTTTTTTTAGAAGAAAAAGATAAATATTAAAAATATAATCTTGTGAGAAGAACAGAAGTGTATTTTTAAATATAAAGACAGAAATTCATTTTACACAAAAAAAAGGAAAAAAAATGATTAAAGAAGCAAAAGAAAAAAAATAATTAAATCATTACATATTAGTAGAAAATATAGGAGGATACATAATAATACAAACATGTATTGCAGTGGAGAACAGAAGTACATTTTTTCGTATGGGTTATATTAAAAAAATCTTAAAGTTGGAAGAAGTTAGAAAAATACTTATTAAGAATTCAGATATAAGTCAATAAACGGTAAACAATTGAAATCAAAATAGTATTATTTAGGTATTACAATTACAATTTGAAGATAGTTAATTGATACACTGTCTTTTAATAATCAAAAGTGTTATACATATAACTTATATAATATGAAGCAGTTCTTTGATGTATGCTATGGGAAAATTCCTGAAGATTACTTATTAATTACAAAAGAATTACTAAAATATACATTTGAAAAATTTTGGAACTTCTAACTATAAACCAACAAATCACAAAATCAGTCTCGTTTTCATTTTTTATGTTGGACAATGACAATACAGTATTTAATTTTTCAAATGGATGACAATCCAATATCTCTAATTATGCTATTGTTCAGTAATGAATAGCATTTTGCATTTGGAATACTTCCACAAAAAGTTATGAAACAAACTTCTCAAAAGTCTGCTTGTACAAAAATATTATTAATCGTTAGTGGGGAGAATCGAAACGGCCCGGCCCATCCGACGCGTGCGGACGCTAATATTGTAATCCGATATATTTCGACCGCAGGTTTCGGCTGAGCCGACGTTTCGGCCAATTTTTGGCGAAAACCGAAACCGCGGCCAAAATTCGTTTTATTAGTTAAAACTGACCGAAACCTAAATTTCGGTCGGTCACTATGTAAAAGGGGTGATTTTTTAAATTCTCTCAGTTGATTTAATTAAATTCAAATGTCGTTATTTTTAATTATATATATTCCTCAAATTTTTGGTAAAAATAAATTGTCATTTATATTTAATTTATCATTTATTTATTTATTGATTTACACGCCCAATGGTCTTTTACATATTTTAGAAATTACATTTAAGTGCAGCAGTGAAACATGAGTATGTAAATTTGGTTAAAATAAAGGATAACATAAGAAAAGCTAAAAGATACAATAATAAGTAAAAATCAGGAAATGTACCAACATAGGTATATGGTACATAGAAAAATATTTAAAAAAAATTACATATGAAAACATACACGCATACATATACATACATATAAGTTTATACATTATTAAAGAGATACACGAGAAAAAGAAATAGTAAATAAAGAAAAATATTAAGAAATTTTACATAAATTAATTTATAACCTTTTGAATACTTAACCTATATTTATATAATGACAGACAAAATATATCAACTTCACCATACTCGTTACCTAGCCGGTGTAGTCTAGGTATTGGTGAATTGTAATAATAATTGTGACTGCCAGGAGATTCAAAAAATAACGTTAGCTGCCGAGTATTTCGAAGAGGTACTTTCAAGCTGATAACACTAGTTAATTCCGGGACGTCCAATACGCCATTTGCTATTTTATATAAATTTAATAAGTCATTTATAATTCTCCTTTTACATAGAGTTGACATATTTAGTGTAGATAATAAATTATCATAACCAATATTTTCATCATCATCATTATATATCTATCCGCACCTTATGTTGCATAGAGCACCACATCAGTACACCAAATGCATTGTATATTGATCATCAGTTTCATAAAGGTACGGTGATCACTCGAACGCTTTAGGTGCTAGTCTAGGACTCAACAATCTTACTTAACAATGATAATAAAATATATGATTGTTTGAAAAGTAATTCACCGTATTGACATATTACAACAGAGATGAAAAACATTTGAGATAAGGTAATATAGAAGTCTAGGCATCTACGGTGCTTATGACCTGTCAATGGCTAATTTAAGAGTTGATATGTTAATATTATCAACTTCTTAAGGAATGTTAATATTAACTTCTTCCAGTAACTTGTCTACGAAAAATTAGGACAAACTTAAAAAACTGTTAATCCACCTTATGTTGGAGAAAAAAAAAACTTTTAAATTAATTCTAAAACAAATGTAAATAAATTAAATATTCGATTATTTCCCGTACGTAATCTGCGTGGAAATCAACCCTGACACCATCGCTGATCATTCTCATGAAAAATAAATGATCTCCTGAATCCAAATATGACCCCCGTTTCCTACTGTTTTTGGTGGAGACCCCTCCTCACCTATGATCCCCTCACCAACGACTTTGAGCTACAACCTGGACCATCAATAGGTACATCCGCCGATGACGAAGAGTGCTCATCTCTATAATTCTTTACAGCTAAAATAATCCTTTTCACCCCACTAAATCAAATCCACGGCCATAAAACTACTATCAAAAGGTGATAAAAATTGGGGGGGTTCCCTTGAAAACGGCAAGTGATGGGGAAAACGGGGATGATATTCGGATCCAGGAATTTATTTTTCAAAAGAATCAACCGGAATGGTGTCAGGGTACTAATTTGATTTTTTTAGATGACCAGTGTATTCGAGCAGAATTAGGAATTTGGAATAATAATGCAATGTCCTGCTGGCGGATGTGGAAATAATGATTTTATCCACATGATCGAATGATTTGGAAACAACGTAAAATACGAAATTTAAAAAACCTATTTGATCATCATTCAATTAAATTTTTCGGGTCTCATTTGGGAAGAAAGTTATATATGTACGTAGGTAAGTCATGTTACAAAAAAAAATGGAGTTAAGACATTTGTCACTCTTAATAATTGTCTTATTAAATTTGCCCTATTGCCCGATGCTCATGGGTTGGTGACCACTGCTCTAGATTAAAGATTAAGAAATACAGTTACGACGAGCAAAAAGAACACTAATAGTTTTATGTTTCCTAGATCCGACTTATATAACTAGTATGACCTCTTTGTGCGCACACAATGTACAACTAGCTTAAGATAAAACGGAGCATAATCTGAGGATAGTGAAAATTTTCCTACCAATTTTATTATGTTCCGTAAGATTCAATTGTGTATTTAATTTATCTTGCTTAAATGGTTAACCTTTTATGTTGTATTTTCTTAGTAAACTGGAAGTTGTTCAAAAGTATAGGAAATTCCATTCATTTAGCGAGATGATAAATATTTATACTTTTTTGTCCCATCATATCACATCTGTTACTAATATTGCAATGTTTAAATCAAGCTCAGGACCACGTGCGTATTAATCAAACGTGCGAACAAGTTAACAACGAGGAGAATAACTGTAATTGTTATTATTATTATTATCTATTTAATGTTACTTTTTAATTTTTTTATTTATCTGTTTTAATGTAAAAAAAACCTTATTGTTATCGAAATTAGTGCATTTTAGCTCTTAAGGTGAAAATCCGCGTTAGGCTTGTGTATCACGGATTAGACTTGTTTATCGCATATTCGAAATGACAATACCAAATAAACATATCTTATTGTTATAAAAACATATATATTTCTCAAATTAAAAAATAATCTGATGTCCAATTTTAAAAAAAAAAACAGATTTTTGAAATAATGAATGCACAATTAACCGATTATTAAAAACATATTTAAATATCGATCATAATAAACAAAAACACAACTGTAAATCGAATACTTATTAACTGGAGCGTTTTAAAGTACGAGTATCATTAATAATTTTAAGTAACAATGTGAATATTGATAACTTATATGACGCCGTTTAGTAATTTATTACCTCCAGGGCTTAGCAAAATGATTTTGTGAATAAATTCAGAATATGATTAATTAATTAATATTTCAAACATGTGTTAAACTCTCGTGTGGCTGTGATGTCACACTAGTTGACATAGGATACAAGACTTGATATATCTCTCTTATTTTATGGACATTTTCACTTAAAATTTGAAAAGTTATATTCGTATAACTAGCGCTGAATTTTAAAACAAAAAATATTTATCCTTGCTACGTGAAAAATGAATGTGCGCTAATTCAGCAACACATATGTATGAGAAAGATCACGAAGATTCAACTCATAACAAGAAAGACAGAGACGCTATTTTGTAGCGAGTATTGTAGTGTTGTGTAAAACAAATTCTGTCAGTTAATGACAGTGATGAGGGACGCACGCACGTAATAGTAGCGACGTAATTATGATTTTTAATTTATTTTGCTGTAACAGGGCTACATTATATGTTTATTTGCATAAATTATGGAAAGGGAATAATTGTTTATCAGTATGCTTACATGTTTTATTTTTTTCAAAAGTTGGAACTTTAGGATATTCCGTCTTTTACTAGTGGTAACACGATGTTACATAACCGCGCGAAAAGGGATCATTTACCACAGTCTTTTCAGAGTTAATATTTTATTTGAAAATCATTATAACGCTTTTATCTGTGAATGTTTTTTCGTCTGTTTTTTCTTGTGTTTTAAAGTATCTAGTAATCTTGAACATTTAAAGTTAGTAAGTACGTTAGTTAAGATAAGACTCACAAGAAAGTAATATTTCATAGAGTTGAAGAACATTTACTTGGGAATATAAATGTCTTATTAAAATGCCCATGCGATGAAACTTTCCTTTTACTGTGCTTGATATTATTTTTGAATATTAATACGTTAACTGATCTAAAAGTTATGCGATTTTTTTTTTAAAGAAAAATTAGCATTCTTGTTATTTACCCAAATATTAAAATTTTGGTGGCCATTTTCATTAAGTTATTATTTTATTTATTTACTCATATTTTTTGTCTTACAAACTATACTGTTTTTAAAATATTTTTGCATTTGAGAATAAACAAAGAAAACCTACGCAATAAGCAGAAATAATTAACAAAATGTTTTGACAGTTTTAAACATTTCATATTTATGTTTATAATTAATTTATGTACATCTATATTATTTATACTACAAAACGCACAATGAAAGAACAACTACCTAGCTCCACTATCCATTTTTATAGCCTTTTTGAACATTTTCTCGTTACTTATTGTTTTAATAGAAAGTGCAAGTAGATTATAGATTTTATTTGAATAATACTCAAAATCCCTTTGTCCAAAAGTAATATTAGTTTTTTCGTGTGTAAGTTGTCTCCGTGTTGAGGATCTAGTGATGATTTTATTTGTGTTGTAGGGGTTATGACTTTAATAACTCACTATTTAAGCGTGTTTATCGTAGGAAATGAATTAGCCATTCACAATGTTGTCCTGGTGCCTACTCTTCTAAAAAAAATGAATAGATGGAAGCTGAACACTGTTAAATGCGTTATTTTAGGCAAATGTGTGGTATTACGATGTACGATAGGTTCTCAAAAATCAAAATTCATTCATTTTGTACTCTTATAGTTGAAATATGCACTATCGACAAAATTATTTTAAAACATCTGCGTTAAACAAATGAACAGTGAAAGAACGGCTAAAAACATTTAGTTAGTGCGTGTCCATGAAAAGATGTATGAATGTAGATGAAGCGAGTTTTGTATGCAGACAGAGTGATACTGCGATACTTTCTTTCTGCCTTCCCCTACAGGGAACCAGCGTGATATTTTTTTTTATTACAGGGGTCTTCAAATTTTTTAGCCTAAGATCTACACCGGCTCTTTTGCATATTGTAATTTCAAATTAGGAGCGAATTTTGAGTTTCGGCTGGCCGGCGAGCAAGGTATCTATGGCGCGGGTTGCGATGTTGGATTACGCTCCGTTTCAAATAATTTCCGTTGGTCCTTAGGAAGTACTAATACAGTCAAAGTATACAGCGCCATCTTGTAGCGAATAAATCAGTAAGAGCATATCCTGGAAAATTTCTTGGAAAATAAAGATTCTTGTAGTGTTCTTGAGTACTTGCCAAATCGAACGATAAAATTTTACAATGTAAATTGATACTGTGGAGCGCCGAATACCGAACACGTCCGGATTGGTAGTGCTCGAGGGCCGGTGTGGTATTGGCCCGCAGGCTGTAGCTTAGAGACCCCCGGATTATGAATAAAAAAATACATATGTTTAACATTAAAATCCATAATTTACTTTTTTAACGCTTTCAACCCGGATGTTCATTCAAATATATACGAATAACAAGATTTTTTACACGGCGCATGGCGAAGTTTAAAATCCGTGAGTTTATTTTTTAATTACTGGAACCCCGAAGTATGTCTTTATTTTTTTTATACGTCAGTTATCAATATTACATAGAAAATTTGATTTTAAATTTGACAACTGGCTCCTGGCTGGTTTTCTTGTTTTAGAGCGAATTATTGTCGTCATTATACATTATATTTAATGCAAGTTTGAAACATATTTCAGTAAAATGAAATTTATTTTTTTTAATAAAAAAATTTATGGTAGAAAGTAAAAAGTTACTAAGAGATAGGTAGTAACTTAACAGAAGGGCAAATAAAAATTTATTCGTTTTTTCTTAATTAATAAAAAAAAATCTCGTTATTTTATTTCCACATAATTTTATTTCAAGTGTAAAATATGAGATGT
The DNA here is from genome assembly GCF_059751315.1 of Micrasema longulum. Taxonomy (NCBI): domain Eukaryota; kingdom Metazoa; phylum Arthropoda; class Insecta; order Trichoptera; family Brachycentridae; genus Micrasema; species Micrasema longulum. The sequence goes on from NW_028277505.1 coordinate 327,310, forward strand.
TTTATTAATTAAAAAAAAAAAAAAACATTATTTGACTCTTCTGTAAAGATACTACATGTTTTTTAGTAACAATTTCCTATTTGCTGTCGATTTTTACATTGTCAGATAATAAAACATAAAAAAAGATTTTGTATATTGGATTATCAGTTTGAGCCAAGTAAAAAAAAAATGTAAAATAATTTATTAAATATAAAAGATAAACAACATTAAAAATGTCGTCAGTAAGAGCAAATAATTCCGCTAGTATACACAGTTTTAATATCCACAGGAATTTATTCAGGTTTGAAAGTGTGAACTTTTTCTGTATTTATACACTCACATTTATTTGATCGACACCTAGTATTGTAATTTCTTGAAACAACAGTTTTATGGATTTAACAAAGCAAATTTGAGGATTGTATGATTTACGGCAGAACGCTGCGTTATGCAATAAAAACTGAAGTTATTTTACAATTTCGCTTACGAGTTTTGAGAGTTCATGTATTTTTATCTAACTATCAAAAAATTGAGACACAATTAGTTTTTCCTTGACTCGTCGAAATTTTTAGAGATCACTTCGGTTGACACAGTCGCTGATTAATCCACACCTGTGATGCTTAGAGCACTGCATTGATAAAGTAATATGCTGCGTATTTTTATCATATATTTAAAAAAGTTAAGGTGATCAATCTTACGCTTCAGGTGCTAGGCCAGGGGCAGTAAAATATTGAAGAGTAAAAAATATTTTTTGTCGACCCTTCTAGGAGTCAAATATAGGACCTCAAGCATGGTAGGCTAACGTTCCAACCACTGCTATTTTAGATGTGTTTAAATTTAATTCAGGTGTCGATTTGCTCTATTCTTTGAAATCCGGTGGCTATTGACTTGAGTTCCACAGTCACTGACGTCATCCTTTCCTGGCGGTGCGGCGAGTCAAGAAAGCGTAGTACTTCGTCAGATATCGTAATGAACATCACACGAAAAATCCCATCTTTAAAATATATATTATATTTGAAATTTAGAAGATTTGTGATAGGCAGTAAACCTGTTTACTTAACATGTTACAACAGAGATGAAGAACATTTAAGAGAAGGTAATATAGAAGTCCAGGCATCTACAGGGCTTATGACCTGTCAATGGCTGGTTTAAGTGGCCACTTTACACACTGTGTAACATTCACAATTCTTTCATCTGTTGATGTTTGTGAAGTTAAAGAGCTGAAACCTTTATTTATGCAGGTGAGATTCAACGAATTGAATTATTTCACCTACATACTAGGCAACGCCTGAAAATATTATTTTTTCAATTTCTATACTTCTTCATGGACCAGGTAATTTATCAACAATATTTTGAGTTTGTCCAAATTTTTGTAGACAAGGACTGGATTCAACTCCCTGGGGAGCTGTTTATATTAACATATTACAATAGAGATGAAGAACCTGTTTACTGCCTATCACAAAGGAAAAATCCACTTTTTTTTAAATAAACCTTGTATATTATAAGCCTGTTTAATTATACGATATCATTAATTATGAATGTAGTCGTATGTTGAATATTGTATTCTGTACCATTTACATTATTTTTGTATATTTTTTTCTTTTCCTTATCTTTAAATTTAAATTTATACTATTTCTATTTACTTTAATTATATGACTGCATATAAATATATGTATTTTTATTTTATTTGCAACTTTTAAGTGCCTAACATTTCTTAATTGTAAAATTGCTTTTATTTTGATGCCGATAATGTACTTAATTAATAGCTTACATCACTGTGGAAAGTTAAACTTGACTGTTTTCACAATTTTCGTTTATACATATTTTTATTTTTTTTATACAATTTATGTAAAAACTATGGTTTTTTCCCAAATAAAAATAAGTTAGAATTAAGTGCGCGGATCAATCAAATAACCTAAAGTGAATATGCAACGATCAAACGCTATCCTGGATCCAGTGCCAAAGAGAAAAAACCGCAAGTCCTTACCCCTTTATTTAATTCCTAAATTGACCCGTTTAATATTAAATATATCGCAGATTTGATCATCCCCAATTTTCTTAGAACATGTTCCTGGAAAAAGCAGAGCCATGTTTACAGTCCCAAGGTATCGAAGTAATTAACGAAACAACTTCACTAATAGGCGAACTTTTCTTTATTCGAATTCCTTCAATAGGATTTTTACCTGTACGAAGATGGTATGTTGTTGTTGAGTTTTGAAGATGTCAAATAATTATTCTGGAGAACTGATATTTAACGTCGAATATTTTTTTTCTGGTGTGTTGTGAAGCAGTGTGTTGGGGAGCCATCGGGGGTTTAATTTTGCATGGGTAGAATTACGTCGCCCTTGTGTGTTGTGTCGAGGCGCCTCGACACAACACACGAGAACAATTTGATACTGTCTCAAGTTCATAATACTCTAATAAAAAATATTTAATTACTAGTAGCTGGGTTCTAAGCTTAGATCTGTTCAGTAGGAAGTACAATTCTAGAATGAGCTTGCTAGAATATGTTGGTATGCAGATATGCTATTTCACACGCATAACTGCGTTTTTATCCGCTCAAACATAGAAAATTTTGCTTGGATTAAATTATAAATATTTTTTTATATATCTATTGTAAATTAATAATTTTGTATTGTTTTCAAATGTAGTATTAAATAAACCAGAAGGTTTGTCATTTTGTATACCTACGAAGGTCGAAATTTGTCCAACACGTTCTTGACAAATTGAAATATAAAATATGCGAGGCAAAGAGGTAAGTCGGAAAATTACAATCTCTGTTGCATTATTTGGGGGAACAAAACACAATTTCACTAAGGGAAGCGGAGTGGAAGGAAGTCTTACGAGGGTATTACTTCAAACATTGGCAGATATGTTCTACAAGATACGAGGTTTAGTAAAAAATTCAAAAGAAAAACTACTAAAAGATTTCAAAAAACCATATGAATAAAATGATGGAATTTAGTCGACTTAATGTAAAACGAGACTTTGACGCCAGCGCCGTGGCGTAGTAGGTTAGACGGCTATCTGTGAAACTGGCGTCACGGGTTCGATTCCCGCCAGTTGCAAGAAATAATTTTTTCTCAATTGGTCTGGGTGTGGTGGTGTATTTTTCATTATATATTCCTTCTTCCATATACCTCCTATCACACCTGCTGACAAGCCTCAAAATAATCCACCTAATTCATGAAGAAGTCTTGAAATTGAAAAAATAAAATTTTTAGGCGTTGCCTAGTATGTAGGTGAAATAACTCAATTACACGAATCTCACCCGCATAAATAAGGGTTTCAGCTCTTCAGCTCTTCAACTTTACAAACATCAACAGATGAAAGAATTTAAGGAATATAGATGTTTAAATATAGAAAAAATGGTGAATGTTACACAGTGTGTAAAGTGGTCACTTAAACCAGCCAATGAAAGGTCATAAGCCCTGTAGATGCCTAAACTTATATATAACCTTGACAACCTCGAAAAAGTAATTAAAAAATAAAAATATATACAATTAAATAAAAATTAGAATTAAAAATTAAATCATTCAGTAAGAGAGATTAAGAGACGTTTGGTTTAGTCGGGCGCCAGTTATTCGTAAAGAATAACAATTAGATTAAAGTTGCATTCAGTTTAATTATGTCAATGTGGAGGGGTAAGAAAGGAAATAAGATAAACGATGGAAATTAAATGTATTTAAATTAAATTATAAACAAAATCTAACCTAACTTAGAAGTAGCCTTAACCTACTTAAACAATAAACTTAAAATTAACCTTACGCCCTGATGCGGCGCGCGGCGTGGTGACGCGAAGGCGGCGTGGGTCCTTGGCGTGCGGCATGGGCACAGGACACGATGGGGGCGGCGGCGTGGTGCATCGTAGGGGGAGGCGGCATCTGGCTGCGGCGACAGGGGTAGCTGGGACGGCGGCGTCCAGCTGCGGTGAGGTATGCCGCGAGGACGGCTCGTCATGAGCGGCGGCGTGGCTTCCTGTCCCATGGCGGGGCATGAGAAGTGACGTCGGGTGCGTAGAGGGACGCACGACGTCGGCGGCTCGTCATGAGCGCAGCGGCGTGGGCGCGTGGGCGCGTGGGCTGCGTCACCGTGGTGCGGCGACGTGAGCGCGTGGGGTACGTCGTAGGCGGCAGCGTCGGGGCTGCGGCTTCAGGGCTGGTTAGCCAGCGTGGTGGCTTTTCTAGTGGCTGCTGACTGGGCTGCTGACTGGGCTGCTGACTGGGCTGCTGACTGGGCCACGGGGATGGCAAGGCACCCGCCCGTGACCCTTGAGGTCAATTGACGCAAAAGAAGAGAGTCCGAAGAGAGAGTCCGTAGAAAGAGAGTTTAAGTGGAAGAGAGTCTAAGTGGAAGAAAGTCTAACAAGGAAGAGAGTCCGGGAAGCGGGCGTCACGGTTTTTATCATCTTTTCGACGTCCCCCCTTCCCGGTTGGTCTCGTCGCTCTCATTGGCGGGCGCACGCTTCGGTCGGGGCGGTCTTCTTTTCCCGCCGAATTCCGTCTTTCCCGCCAAATGGTGTTCTTAAAACTTATTCTACTACTTAAATATTAAATTAACCTAGTCTTATAATTAACTTATGATAAGAATCGGAATAATCGGCGAGCGTGCACGAGAATAGGTATGAAGGTAGAAGAAGCGAAGTCTATATGCTGAGATAGAGTGACGTGGCGTTCCATCCTCTCTACCTACTTTTACGGGGGAACGGCGTGATGGTTGCTGTTATAATTTTCATGTAAATTGTAAAATATAAATATGTTGTTCATGGAAATAAAGTGATTTGGATTTCGAAATATAAATATTATTTTAAACTATTATTATTCGCGTTTTTAAAAGTGTCCTGAGCTTCACAAATATTGACATGTGGCCGGTTCTTGGGGTACCTTCTCGGCAAGAACAATAGGCTCCCGATTGCCTGGGCGAACGGACTTTTATTACCTTCAGCGACCCTTGCGAAAGGCGCAATTCGGGTCCTTGTTGGTTCCAAAATAATCTAACGGTATTTATTAAAATATAGACGCGTTTACAGAAATTATTTTTAAACAAGAAATTATAGAATTGATGGATTTGGCACAGCGGTACTTTCGGTCTATATCAATCTTCTTTAAAATGTTCTTCATCTTTGTTGTAATATGTTAATATTGACAGCTCCTCAGGGACTTGAACCCAGTCCATGTCTGCAAAAATTTGGACAAATTTAAAATATTGTTGATAAAAGCTTAGCGGGTAATCCTTAAAAAAAGAACTTTAATAAAAATCTTATAATTTCAAGAAAAATTGGCTTTATTTTCAATGCCCAAATTTATGAATAAAAACGATGATATATGCATACACTAGATGCAGTACTAAGCATCCGTCTTGTGTTTTACTCAACTTAGGTTCCGGAACTTAACTTGAAGTCAATAAATATGAAATAGCTTAAAAGGGCGTGACATGCAGCTTTGAATTGACCGTAAACTGTCGTAGACAGTTAGTCCCTTTTGCTCTACTGCGCGTTTTGCACCGCAATATTGATGCTGCTGTTAAAAACACAATTTGAGCGTATCGTTATATGAAGCATCATCTCTATTTATTTATATCTCAGTGTTTGAAATAATGCAAGAGCTGAAAAAGGTAAGTTATGCCACTAACCATATGCACATTAGAAATAAGTTAAGATTCTTAATGGAGCCCGTAAACAGAAGTATACGTGTTACTCTGTGAGCAACAATAAAGGATAAAACTTTCAGGAGGAGCTTTTTCCTGCATTAAAATGGAGAGAAAATTTTAATTGCTTTCCCCTATCAAAAGCATCCGGTGTTTGGATTTAGTTTCTCGAACTTTGCAAAGAATAATAAAAATAACATTTTTCGTTTTATACTCATTTAATCCCACTACCTAGTTGTTCTTTTGTTAGGAACTTAAATCTTTTGAACTGTTGAAAAACTTTATTTTATTCACACTTAGAAATTCTCAGATAGGTATGTTATGTTTTCTAATTGCCATTTACGAAACTATATAGATTTGCAAATATGACAAATCAAAACAAGTAAGTTTTGCAATGATCCATATTTTACAACAGTTTTTATTATATACATTCAAACAAAACTTATATTCTTATAATTGTTATTACCTTATACTTAAATGATTTTAATTTTAATTCTTTTATTTACATAATTATTTAAAATCATGATTTACAACCCCTGCTTGCACTTGTATATAACATAGAAATTTGTTTAGTCTCCCACCAGTCTGACAATGTCGGTCACGATGAAACTCGGTCACTGGTAAAAAAGTTTATAAAATAATTATGAATAAAAGTGGAATAAAACTATAAAGAATTTTTTTTATTATGATTAAAATGCAGTTCCACCAAGAAATGTCAGTAGAAAAACTTAATATACTATTATTTAAGTTGACAAAATGTAAAAAAAATGTTATGTATCTAATCTACCCAGTTTACCTTAAACATACCAATGTCCAATGATCACTAATAATCTTGTTAGCAACTCAATATCTTGCTACCAAAACCCTGAGAGATTTCCATTCAGAATATTTGCCATTAAGCATATTGCTAATTAAATGTCCAATGACATTATTTTATATGATATATAAACCCAAACGGCTCTCACAACAGACAGATTGACAATTACATCGAACAACTGGGCAGCTATTATTATATTCAACATCATTATGAGTTTTTTAAATAAGTTTTTTTAAGCCAATCAACAGGCTTACGTGAGCCCTAACAAATTGACAATGATGAGAAATACTTAATTTATACTTAATCCAAACAGTCTTAAAATTTATTTAAATTTGCCAAAGGTATAATTAAAAAAGGATTTAAATAGAACATTATCTAGGCAAACTTGGTAATAGTGTCATTGCGAGTCAGGAGTGACAATACTGCTTGCTTCTTGAATGCCTGCCGTTTAATGAGATTTCGTTTACTGTTCTAAGGTTCCTTGGCAGAGGGAAAAAGAATCCGATGTTAGTTTTATAATTCCCCACAGCAAAGACAGGATTGGTTCGCAAATTACGGCGAAAAACGTTAAGGTTAATCTTAGCAAGGATATCTTGGGCATCTATACAGTTAGATATTAATTTGCGCAAGAATATCAAACCAGTCGAAATCATTCTGAATTCGAAACAAGATTTAAAAGTACTCTAGACGATCATAATAGTTTATTATAAAAGTATTTAATTCGATTCAAAATGAACGTTGTTGCACATAGTTTTCAATAAAACACACAAGTTATTATTTTAAAATAAATAATTATTGATTTATAATTAGGAATAATTTATTATTTAAACAAATTTATAAATTCGAAACATCAAAAATACACTGCCAATGTGTTTGGCTAGAAGCCGCCTGTAGTTGCAAGACATCGAACCCTTCAATTATCAATTCACACTGCAATTGAATGACGAATATGCAGTGTCTGATACACAGGTAATAAATATCGATAAATGTAGCTTTCTTTTAAGAGAACGTAAGTTTATTTTGATCATTATATAAAAACATGATAAAAAATGCAGTGAAAATATTTTGACTTATTTTATTTTATTTTATTTCATTGGAAAGCCAACAGACATTTATATATTTATAAGATACAATTATACTATAAATACATATTAAGTCCAATTTGAGGCTTCCACATAATAAACAGTAGACTCATTTAATGCTATTCTGAACCGACTCCACGTACTCGGCAATAACTATTCCGATGTTGCTAATATTTCTCACATAAAGTATAGTTTATACAAATCAACTCTATTTAATCATTTCAAAGATTGTGAAGGGTAATTTACATTTTTCAGATAAAAGTGCTTTCTATGTTTACTTTTGTATGAGTACTATTGTGTACCATATTTACGCGTGTACTTATTTTTTTAATTACTTCAATTGTAATAATCATAACTATTTTTTTTATATTCTTTTTTACTGTTTTTTTTTTGAGACAAAATAATTTTATTAAATTTAATATACTTATATTTTATACCTCTTAAAGAAAAAAATATAAAGTCTTTTTTCCTTTTAAAATTTTATCTGCACAAATTTTTTATATCTTAATATATTCTTTATATGAAACAGCTGTGTTATAGTATTTATGTAACATAATACTTTTCAATTTGATTTTTATGATTTTCACGTTATATTGAAGTGTTGAATTCTTTTGATATTTATTTATTTACACTCATTATCAAAATACAATTCCATGTTCACTTTGCCCAGCTAACAAGGGTACAAACCCCGTCCCAAGCTAGGCAATTACATTTTAATATATTATAATAGTTGACAAATTAATATGGAGCACAGACAAACAAAATATAAACTTATTCGTATGCACATTTTGATACATAGATATACAGACATATATATACATATATATATATATATATATATATATATACACATATATACACATGTACATACACACACACGCACATACATCCATGCGCATACACATACATACATTCATAAACACATAGACAGTTTATTTATGCCAAACTTCATGGTTGTCATCTATAAATATATATTTTTTAAATTATTCCTTATATTTTATATTTTATTTTCGACATCCAGTAAGAATCTCCAATCCGTGGCATGCATCAACTTTTCTGACTCCCTACGACCAATGTCATGAAAGAGCGAGCGAAAGAGCGTTACCTTCCGTAACTTGACAACACTTCCGTCTTTCCACGATTCTGGCAAAAGATTATGGACCTTGTGTTGACTCCTTCACTTAGAATCAGATCCCTATTAGAGTATCTTTTATTAAAGTTGTGGTTGACGCTTGGGTAAATGTCTCTTTTTATGTGTGTAACCACTACCGTTCTCAATATATACTAGTGAATAATATTCAGTACTCTGAATTCTTTGAAGAACAAGTCACTTGGATACCGAAATGTTTTTTTTTTTAATTACTCAGATTAAAGGTTTCTGTACAATTGCTACTAATATAATATGTATCTTTGTATGGTCAAAGGCACTGCGTGCCGTGTATATTAATAAATAAATAAATAATATTGTTATTGTAAATTTTGTCAAATAAAAATAATACATTATATAATATAACTAATCATACAAAACTTGTAATATTATTAAAAATTTAAATGTTATACATGTTAATAAAAATATATCTACTTCTGAATATTGGTCACACAGTTGCACAATATAATACATAATACAACTATAGTTGACCATACAGGGTACATTTATTATGTGCCTAAATACAGAACAGCACATAACCTACTATAGGCTGCGGATTCAAGGGGCAACATCAGAACTTGATTTCTTTCTGGAAATTTCATTTTTAAAGGAAGTTAAAGATATGTTATTTTTGTCAATACAATTTAATTTTTGATAACACATATTACAGGTTCTATTTATCGTAGATAGGACCCTCAGAGATATGATACTAAGCAAAGATATTCGAAAAATTTGAAAATATAGATGGCATTTTGAAATGAAGTAGGCAGAGAACACGACTCTAAAGAGACTACGCTGAGAGATGCGTCCAGCGAGGATTCCAAAGCTTGAGATGCACGGGGCTCCATAGGGTCGTCGACCGCCAGGACGAACATCAAAGTTAGAAATCTGCATCACAATATCAAGATTTATATCCTGTCTGATCGGATAGCAAAATCTATAGAAATAAAAATGGCAAAAAACAATTAGCAGTATAAGCTCTTAAATAAAACTATTAGTATTATATTCTTAAAAAATTAAATAAGAAAGCGAATATGAATTAATTATGTTAGCACTTGTACGAAAAACGTTTTCATTTTATCAGTTTGTTAGCTGCTATTTTTTTAATTTGGAAGAATACGTACGAAAAAGACGAGTTTCTTCAGTGTGCCAATAAATAGATATGTACGTGTTTTTCTACTGCACAGTTCAATTATCGTACATGTCCGTAATTTATCTTAAAGGGTTGGTCTCCGAACGATCAACCCTTAACTAAGATGTAACTCCCCGCCCAGTACATAAAGGCCAATTTACAAGACAAACCGAATTACCGTCCTTCCATTTTTGGGCATGGATGATTCAGGTGTTAATTTAATGCCAAGAGGTCAGTTAGATGCCCTTGCTTGATTCAACTACCTACCCTTAATAATTAGGGTGAAAGAATATTGTTAAAACAAAAATCGTTTTACATGAAATACAAAAATGTTGTTAACAAAGCATTCAATATTTTTTATCAAACAATTGTTATTTCAACAAAGTTTTAAATACCTACGTATTTTATTTTTTTGACATGTTGAATTTTACTCCCTAGAGAGTTATTAAGATCTAAATCTATTGCAACTGGGAGAAAAAATAGATTTGAGGGAAGAGGGATATTTAAATACAGGCAGAATGGTGAATGCTAAGCAGTGTATTAAGTAACCATTCAAACCAGCATCATCAGATTTTGATCCCTGCAAATGCTTATAATTACATAACCACATTCCCAAAAATGATATTTTTTTAGATATAAAACAATTGTTTAACACAAAAATGAAAAATGTTTTTAAAAAAACGATGATTCGTTTTAATTTCAAATATTAGTTGAAAAAACGTGCTAGACAACAAATGTTGTTTAGATTGAACTATTTTAAATAAACAAATGAAAATTATCTGTTATAAAATTAACTTTAGATTGCTAAAAATATAAATACTGATTAAAAGCTTTTTAGGAAGAACATTAACACCTTAACGCTATTCAAATACATGTAAAATAAATATATTATTTTAAAAACTAGTAATAGAGAATCTTATATTGGTAGCGTCACAAGTTACAAAATACAAATATTAAGTTGGAATTATCACTTTTACAGCTAAAACACTAATTCGTTTAACCTCGCAGGTAATTATTATAAATGGAATCAATTATGTATTTTATTATTCCACTTTGTAAAGATTAAATCTCTGGGTAAACATAGAGCTCGTTACTTTTAATTCGATGGGCAATTAAAATCCTTCACCATTCCAATAGGAGTGAAGCTCCAATAAATTTGCATGCGAATTCAAATTATTTTCTACTTTATAGCTAGCAATAAAATTGTTTAAATGAGATGAACAATCGAAGGGAGAAAATAAAGTGCGGATCTTGAATTGCAGATCTGGGAACTAGAAGGGTAGTTAGGGGTAAGATTTATTTACTAAACTTTGATAAGGCGTCGGCGTCGCTCTTCGGCTGAATATTTTATACTCGGGGAAGGAATAGTATTTAGCCCCGCGGGGAAAATTTGGCCAACTTACTTCTGACAGGTATATAATCACACGGGAAAATGTTTACTTACATTTTGTTTGTAATCAATCATAAATATTAATAATTACTATTTGTAAGCTTCTAAAAGTTATAATTAGGCTTGACATAATTTATGTTATTTTGTTTCTTCAAATGCAAGAGTAATTAAAGGAAAATTAATATTAATTCATACAAATAGAAAACAAAAAATTTATAATAACGCATCCCAAACTCTATGAAGCCAAGAGCCCCGTGTTGAGTTGGGATACAAACTAATTGAAAGTGGAAGCATGATAATAAATAAAAGTTTTAATCTTCTCCGTCTTCTTACTGTGCCCTATCGAGTGTCCCTGACGTTGGTAATCACTTCTTAAAAGGCTTCTTCGACTTGCGCTGCCCGGAACAACTCTTCCACACATCTCACTCCGGTCCAGTTTCTTATGTTGCACAGCCAAGATCTTCTGCCAGGTCTACGTCGTCCCTCAAGCTTGCTTATTAGTATAAGTTGTATATTTTACACTTGTCTTCACCCAAGATTTGACCCATTTAGATCTTACGGACACGTATACATTTTTTTTATTCCAGTAAAATGGCTACATAGTGCATGGCCAATTCTACCATATAAAACAATTTTTTTTATAGATTTTATATTTGAAGCCCTTATATCTAGTCTCAACATATTTCGCCACCGTGTCATAGTGTCTGAGACCGCAAATGTGCAATTACTAAATTAAGTGCGCTGTTTGCGTAGAGGTATAATAAATTTTTCTCTCGCCGTAGACGTAGCTAATCTAAGCGTAAGACGCCTGTCAGCTAGTTCATCTGGAATGCATAGTTCTCTTAGATATTCTAAAGCAGTATGAATTATTATACGTGACCCTTAATTTATTCCATGGTGCTTGCGTATAATTGTTCAATAGCTCCGCTGTTTTATTTTTTATTTAATTTACACAATTGTCTGTTGTAATAAGTTTTCCTCAAAACCTGTAAATTGCTGACCAAATGTGTCCACGGTTTGCAAAAAAATATTACATAAATCCAGGTCTCAAATGCCTCCAACCGGTTTATAGTTTGTGCTTTCAAAGTCCAGGTTTCTGAGCTATACAACAGAACAGACCAAACATAACGCTTCACTATTCTCTGCCTTTGTTTGAAATTAAATTTATCATTGCAAAATATTTTTCTCATTTCGTTGGATGTTCTATGGGTCATTTCAATTTTGCATTTCACTTCCACATCTGGGTCTATAGATTTTGTAATAATTTTTAAGATTTATGAATTTCAAACTGCATATTCCCATATAACAAATCAACTACAGGTCTTTGTTAAACTTTTCGAATTAACCTACTCTGGAGGATCGCTGAAAAATAACTGACCTAATATTTTTATATAAAATCATTCATTCTAAATTCGATTGTTGCGAACTCCTGGATTTAATAAACCAATACGTAGAACTAGACAAAAAAGTCTACATTATTGTCACCCTTCTCAAACCAGCTATATTTGTCTTTCACCAATACCGCGTATACATAGACTAGGAAACGAATGTACCACTCATATCAACATTTTTAGCTTAAGTCTTTGTGATTTCAAATAATCTCTTTATAAATATTTAATGATGTTCTATAGTAACGATTAACGAATTTTTCGTAAAAGCTACTTATGCTAATGATCTGGTGTTTATTCATTTAATATTTTATACATATTTTTTGTATACTGACATACATACTCGTATCTACATACTCGTATATTTCTTTTTTAATAACCATGTTTTAATATTGCTTTTAATTTTTCGGATACCTAACTTACTCATTATTTAGTATATTTTAAATTGTAAAAGGCACTTGAGCCGTATAAAAAATAAATAAATAAATAAATAAATAAATAAATAAATAAATAAATAAATAAATAAATAAATAAATAAATAAATAAATAAATAAATAAATAAATAAATAAATAAATAAATAAATAAATAAATAAATAAATAAATAAATAAATAAATAAATAAATAAATAAATAAATAAATAAATAAATAAATAAATAAATAAATAAATAAATAAATAAAATAAAAAATAAATAAATAAATAAATAAATAAATAAATAAATAAATAAATAAATAAATAAATAAATAAATAAATAAATAAATAAATAAATAAATAAATACATAAATAAATAAATAAATAAAAAAATCAATTTAAACAAATAAATAAATAAACAAATAAATAAATAAATAAGTATGTAAATAAATACAATACTTTTCGGGAGTCAAAATTGGTTCACCATCTCCAACAGTTCATTTCATAGCCGTAAAGTAATGCTAGAGTAGTCTGCCCTGCCAAATGCTATGCAATTCGTCTTCTTGATGTTTATGATTAAACCCAATTCCTCTCCTGCATCGTTTATCTTAATAAGAAATTATTGAAAATCAGACATGTTATCAGCCAAAAAGAAAAGAAAAATTATTTAACATAAAAAACATTTATAACGGTCATAAATATTAATTTTATCAAAAAATCTCGTAACAAAATATCACAAATACTGTCTGATTATACCTTTAGGTTTAGAAAAGCCAAAGAATAAAAAAAATAACGGCTATTTTTCAATGTCCAATTACATTCAAATCAGATTAAAAAAAAATAAAAACAGCATCATACTTTGGTAACATATTCCGGAATAAGAAGTATGTCTTCTCCAACTTGTTATGGAAGAAAAGATAGAGGGCGGGCGGGATATGGGACGGAAAAGAGCATCATGACTCATCTCAGACAGAGGTTCGGTGTGCCGGATTAGACTGGTCCAGGGCCGTGATGAGATTGAGAATGATGGTCGCCAACCTCCGGTAGGAGCGGCAAAAGAAGAAGATAATAGAAAAGTTCTTGAAAACAAGTTAATAATATACATAAAAATAACACATTGTCCTTACAGATAAGATGCTCAATAAATTGACTACCCAATTATTTACTGACGTAAAACAAAAAATTGACTCTCTGTGAAAAGGAAATAAATCATAAAACAGTAAGTGATATTTCTTGGTAGAGGTACATTGTAATTTATAAAACAAAAAAAAAGATAAATATTTCACAAATGCTCGTTTTTTATTTTATTATGATTTTTTGTTTTTTTTAAAAACATACATAAGAGGTTAAACAGAGTATTCAAAAAAATAATTATTTTAGAGCAATGACATACGTCATATTGATAGTAAAAACAGTTTTCAAAAATCCCACAGGGGCATGGCCTGTTCATGGATATACAAGAGACGTTTATGAATTTTTTACTCATCTGAAAAATAGACAGGTTTATTATTTTTAAAATACAAAATCGAGATTATTTTTTTCAAAATTTTTTTTCTATAATATGGTAAAATTATGTGTTTGAGAAATCATTACGAGTGTTGTATTAGCATAGTGTAAGTTTTGTGCGTTTTCTCCAAATTTTAAAATGAGCAATGAAAAGTGTAAAAAATTTATAAAGGTTATTCAAAACAACATTCGAAAGATTTTTAAGGCAATATGTTTCCTCTGATCACAAGCCTTCAAAATGGTATGTCAAGTCAACGGTGAGCATTTTTGACATCACTTTCTGTATGTGTTCAATCGAGGCAATAGCTCGCGATATTTGACTGATTCGTTGTACAATAATGAAGGATAATACTTTACTGACTAATTTGTTGCATTTTCTTTGTTGGGTGGTATTGTTCTCTTCAATTTATTTCCAAAAACACATACGACGTTTGCTCAGAGGAATTTCTTTCTTGTAGCCCCAAGAGTGTTCAATGTCCTGGATGAACGTATTTCGTTCTCCAAAACGAAAGTTATTTTTAAAAAAGAGTGTACAAGTTTGGATTTTGTCTAAAGGCAGAGACCATTGCAGGAAACTGCTGTGAGATATTGCATAGATTTATATACTATTAAGCGTGTTGTCCAGATGCTTTTTGAAATAAAGGAGCCTTACTTATAAACCTGGTATAAAATTACGCCTAGGCATAGTGATGAAACAAGGAAGGTAGTGAAAAAATTCTTACTTATAAACCACGCATAAAGTTATACCCGATATAGAACTGGAACAGCGACCATAGAAACTTATTCAACATTTATACCTGCGTAGAACGTAGTAAAACACTGGAATAAGCCAGTGATTTGTCATTTGTCACATTTTTTAGTAGTAAATTGGATTGTAAACAATTCAAAAAACTTATATAAAATTATCTCGAATGTAAACAATTCAAAAAACATTCTGTCTTAGATTTTAGAGTTAAATATTGTTTATGAGTGTAAAAATTATCATCCATATTACATTAATGATGTAATAAACTATATTTACTTATGAGTTATTAATTTAAAAAATACTTGGTACATTTCCATTTATTTATTTTGACCAATTAGCGCTTTCACCCTCTAATGGGCATCTTCAGACTTGACATCATTACAATGGAATTCCATCAAGAATTGTCAATAAATAATTTAAATGAAATAATTTGAATGAAACACATTACATTACATACATACATTACATTTATATAAATGTTATTTAGCATTTGTTTTGAAGATGACCCTCTTTATATTTTGCTGTATTTAAACATAAAATATTTATGTTTATTTATTTTATTTTCTTAATATATTAAATGAAAATATATGCGTCGGATATTTTATTCGGTTTTATTTCGCTAGGTATTTAATAAAAAAAATAGGACTAATTTCAATTTAAGCATGGTAAATCGTCTCTCTTCAATTAGTTACATTAAATTTTCTCTTTCATAAGTCCATGACGCCCAAAAAACATAGTTTATTTACAGTTTATTCTTTTAGAAGAAATTCCAAATCTTAAACACCACAATAATAAAATAAAACATTAATAAATAAATATCATTATCGTTTTTGATTGACTTGGATTTCATAAGTTACGCTTGACATTTGTTTATTTCGTTTTTTTTGTTACTAATACTAATAACGTATTAGTATTTGTAACTGCACATGCGCACGCAGCTTGTTCATAAATGAATGCAGAAATGTGGCATAGCAAAAAAATAAACGACAGAATAAGCTTAGTATAGCCATACTAAGCCGTAAATATTTTTATAAGTAACCTTTTTCTTGTACCGGGTATAAATAGTTACACCGGGTATAGTTATTCCTTGGTACAAGCAAATCTTAAAAGTGAGGCCCTATGTATATTAATGTCATAAAATTTAATTTTAAGTTAAGTTATTATTTAATTATATACGTGCTTCCAATTTCCATTATGTTGTATCCCAACTCAGTTTGGGATGCGTTATTATTGTATTTTTTTTAAATATGTATGTCTTTGTATGAATCTATAAATAAATAAAAAAACTTTATTTCTCTTTAACTTCGTTGTTTTTGAAGATTTTCGTTACATGGAGCTTGAATGCCAAATCTTTCGGATAAATTGGAGTTATGAGCAAGAGCTAATCTGCAAACTGAAAGTGACCGAAAAGTTTAATCGAAAAACTTCGGCCTCAATTTTTTGGTTTCTTATTATATGGAAGACCGCTTAACTCTGCAAACTTTACATCTCATCTAACAATCCTCGACCATGAAATTTATGCCGAAAATTGAGA
Source organism: Micrasema longulum (assembly GCF_059751315.1). Lineage (NCBI taxonomy): Eukaryota > Metazoa > Arthropoda > Insecta > Trichoptera > Brachycentridae > Micrasema > Micrasema longulum. Next base: position 344,083 of record NW_028277505.1, read on the forward strand.
AACTCTACAAAAAATTGGCCATCAATTATTAACGTAACTGTGCCTTGTGGGGTTACGACCAAAATTTAAGCCATTTAATTCGATGATAAAAACCGTTTATCAGAGCAAAATTAGCAATAAATATTGAAAACCGCTAGAAAAGAAATTGGATGTTTGATACGAGTTGATGATTTACTTATAACTTATGCGAATACTGACACCTCACAAGGACCCAAAACAGCAAATTACTTCGTTTTTAGAATAGGTGTCACAGAAGAATCTTGGGTGTGCGGTGGTCTGACTTTGTGAGGAATGAAGCTATAAAAGAACAGACGCAGCAAACTTTGGTGACAACTGTCATCAAGCGGAGGTGATACGGTTTTTTTAAAATATTTTTTTTATATATGGGAGTTGCTTTATTATTTACCTTGCTTATAATATACAGGGTTTATATATAAAAAGATGGATTTTTCTGCAATCAAATTTCTTTAAATTTATCTTAACTGTTAGGATCAGGAGGGATATAATTACTTATGTGTTGTCTCAGCATTTGCTCACGTGGAGAAGAAACCACTTAAAACTCTAAGGGAAAAACCGGCCTGTTGGCAGTAATCAACAGGCCTTCCGTTCCACTAGTGGAGTGTTCGGCATTTTGTTCCCTACTTTGGTTTATTTTACCAATTGGCTGCACTATATTGACCATGTATGATAATACATCTCGTGTGAGTTCTTTATTTCCTTTCACCGATGGGATGTTGCGTAAATCCTAACCCAGGCTTCTGCATCGTGCCTCCAGCTGTTGCCTTTGAAATCTAAAAAAAGGGCAATGCAGGAGGTGGAGGTGATACAGTTGGCTGGGCCAAATATTGCGGGTGCCTCCTGAGAGTAGTTATTAGGCTTGCCAATTTTCGTTCACTGCTGACAGTTCGTCGGCAGTTTATGTCAGAACTTCAGGATAAGAAACTGACTTAAACTGAAAACGCATAGGAGCTGGCAACCGATAAATATGTATGAAGGCTCGTTTAAGATACCAAATGCTCCAACTAGGGAGCGACGATGATGATGATTTACTTAAAGAATCGGTAATAAATTCTGCAACCGGATTACTAAATAAGGATACGTCTATCGTTAATATTGCTTCTTCTCAATATTACCTTCTGGCATAGAATTTGAAAATACCAGAAGGCGCGTAGAATCATATTTGCATACATCGCACTGTGTCCAAAAGTCTGACATCCCGCCTGCGCGCATGCTTGAAGTGGCCGCGTAATGTTACCAGACCGCGAACAATAATAATAATAACGCGCGAAGGACATAATTTTGTGTGATCTTATGTTATGTTTTACATTGAAAAATAATTTTCTGACTTGGCTAAAAAAAAGCAGCTACTTTTACTAGGTAAACGTAAAAAAAAAACATTTAATATTTCGTTTATTTTTTTATGTAAAAAAAAAATACTTTCGTTCTTATGATTTAATTTTGAGGGCCATTTTTAACGAGTTGTAAATAACTCACTATTAGAAAATGGAAATCAAGTAAAGTAGAGTAGGATTCGAACCACGGACCTTTGAGCCGGGAGTCCGAGACACTGGGCATGGGCCCACATCGTGTTACTGAGGTAACACAGAATATTATGAAGTTCAGACTTTTGAAAAAAAAACTATTGAGACATAATATTGAATAATTCTTTTTCCGTAATTTACAAAAATTATAAGATGATTGAAGCCTGTAATAGCAAAATAAATCAAAAATTACAAATACGCCAGTCATTTGACTAGCACGCACTCCTGCTCACTGCCAATAACCAACTGATTGAACGAATTTATCTTTTATTTTTGTCCCTTTCACACAAACACCCGTCAGAAAAAAGCGTCTCTATCTTTCTTTGAATAAATTCTATTCTCGCGCTCTTCTTTTTACAATTTAACAGATTTATTGTGTTATTGGCACCGCAATTATTCGTAGAATAACTCTTTGCATTGGTAAGGATATATATTTTTTATAATAAAATCTATAACTCTAATAAAAAAACAGAATTTTAAAAAAAAATTGATCGGAACCAGCATGAACACGATCACAATACTAGAGAAAAGAACAAAATTACACTTCCATTTAGGAAAAAGGCAAAGTCACAAAATTCAATTTTATTTAAAGCAATAAAAAAGTATTACGAAATGGAAAAAAATATTTATGAAGAAAAAAACATATCAAAATTTAAAATAATGGTCAAGACATATGTGATAAACAATTTATAAATTAAATATATTTGTTATGTTATTATTAGAACACACATAACAATATGTATGATATGTGTGCCCTACTTTAAGATTTAAATAAAAAAAAAATAAAAAAATCCAGCGTTTTTTTTACAAATTTTACTTTTACGACAAGGGAAATGAATCATTCAGTAATTGAATTGTTTCTCCTGATGGACAGCATGTGGCGCCGTCTTGTAGAAACCACATGTTGTCCACATCTATATCTTGCAATTAAGAAACAAGAAACTGGGTTATCATGCCGCGACTGTGAGCATCATTAAAATTCTATATTGTCCGACCGTCCGTATTTTGAAGAAAAATGGTCCGATGATTAAAATTTTGTTTCTCAAAAATCATTCGTGGATTTTTTGAACCCCAAATGTGACCATTTTGACGATTAACAAAGCCATTGATATGATGAATCAGCCCCATGATATTGCAAGCTCTAGCTGCCAAACCTTTTTTTATTTTCAAAATATTGCTCAATATTGAAAACGCGTTGTTCGTTCGTGTGGCCCTCCTCTTTTAATAACCCTGAACCATAAGCTTTCATGCTAACTTTTTTTTCGTTGGCAACATTTACCACTAAAAATCTATTACACAAATTTAAATTTTGTCACTCAGATACCAAAATAATTTCTAAATTCCTATATTCCACACAAGTCATGTTCAAAATCGTTTTTTTTTCAAAGGATGAAAATATAAATAAACTTTCCAATGTCAATAAATAACAACAGAGATAGTAATACCTTAAAGAAGGGAATATCTGTCATTAGCTGATTCAAGAGGCCACTTTACATACTATGTAATATTTACCATTTTGCCTATGTTTGAACATCCATATTTCTTAAATTTATTCAATTTGTTGTTTTTAGTGAAGTTAAAGAGCCAAAACCTTTATTGTAGTGAAGATATTCATTTGACTGAATTATTTTACATTCTAGGCAACGCCTGAAAACAATTTCCAATTTTTAAACTTCTTCTTGGACCAGTTGGTTTTATAACAATATTTCAGTTTGTCCAAATTGTTGTGGGCAAAATACTGAATTTAAAGCCTTGTAAATGCCTAGACTTTCATATTTGTTAATCTTAATGACTTTCGAAGGGGTGAAATCTGGATCTGGACAGTCTTTTGTCTACAAACATCTAGATAAGCTCAATATTGTAACTCTCCAATGAACTAAAAACGATGAAAACTAATACAGAATTCTATTTTAGTTAGTAAAAATTTATTAAACGTTTCTATTTTTCTTTTTATTTATTTTATTTTATTTGGGATTTTTACAGCTATTACATAAAAAAAATAAGTATAAAAATCTCAACAATGCTAAAGCCAATTTAAAAAATCCACTGTAAATATAATGACACATAATATATACACAAACATGAACAGATGAAAGAATTGAAGGAATATAGATGTTCAAATATGGGCAGAATGGTGAATGTTACACAGTGTGTAAAGTGGCCATTTAAACCAGCCATTGACAGGTCATAAGCCCTGTAGATGCCTAGACTTCTATATTAGCTTCTCTTAAATGTTCTTCATCTCTGTTGTAATATGTTGATATAAATAGCTCCCCAGGGAGTTGAATCCAGTCCTTGTCTACAAAAATTTGGACAAACTCAAAATATTGTTCATAATACATAAGAAAAGAAGTTTGGTAATTGTATTTGTGTGTTCCACATATATTTTTTTTTTCTAGTATATTCAAAATAATAGAATTTCAAATGACTAAATAACTATAACAGTGTATGTCACTCTCCAAGCACATGAGCTAGTCTCTTTATCAGAAAGTTACTGTTATAATATCAACTAAATATACACTAGTAAATGTAAATTGTAATAAAAAAATAAAAAAAGATTTTATGAAACCATATTGAATTTTAAAAAACGGAGCAAAATTTAAATCTATCGTAAATTTTGGGACAGTCGTTATGTTAACTAAACAAAAAAGGCTATTTTTTTAAAGAGGGTAGGATTTTCCATTTAAGTGTGACACTGAGTGGGTAAAATCAGATATTAGAAAGTAGTAAATGTATGATATATTCTGTATACGTATTTATTTGTAGAGGGTAAAGCAATGTGTAGATGATGTAGGTAGTGTATATGAAGAGCGTAGACGAGCTGAGAGACGAAAGTAAATAATGAGATTTTAAAACCAGACTTCTCATGTATTTGATACTTTGATTGATGTCCTCGGAAATACATTTCCTTTGGTTCATTTTTGTACTTCCCCGTTTCGTTTTGAAAATATTAAATAATTTCCTATTCAAGGGTGACCATAATTTAAAAATTAATTTAGTAATATAATTTGTAAATGTGGGATACAGTAGATCTCCGTTTATTGGAACTTCAGTCATCCGGATTGCGAAATATCCGGAACGTTATCACGAAATAAAAAAATGAAAGAGATGGTGTAATCAAGTTATAATTTAGTTCTTAATTGATTGAATTTTTGCTAAAGATCAACATTTTTTTTATTTATCACATCTCTTACTATGTTTTATTTAATGGTTTTATTTTTATGATGTTTTTTTATCATATATTTTACTATATTTTTCAATTTTAACCATGTTATTTTCACTGGGTTCTAAAATATGTTTTTTACCATGTCTTTTACTTTGTTTTTTACTGTGTATTCTCTTTTACTTATATATTTTACTGGGTTTTTAAATATGATTAAACTAAATTGTTTACCGTGTTTTTAATATATTTTTCCTTTTTTTAAACAATGTATTTTACTATGATTTTCACAATGTCTAATTTTTTTTCTCTCTATGTATTGATTGTTGTTTGTGTTTTTATGTCTTTGACTGCCTTAGAACGGGGTAAAAAACCCTACTTAGATAGTCAAAGCAAACTTATATAAATGTTTAATTTTATGTTTTTAAAATGATAATAAAAAGATAAAATAAAATGAATTAATAAATAAAATAACAAATAAAAGATGCCAATGACATGACAAAATAACATGTTAAGTAAGTTTTTATGTGATTCCAATTCACTGTTTTATTTCAAAACCAATAACAATGTGGTAAGATTAAATTTTGCATTTTCTTTCAAAACTTGCTTTTATTGAATTGTTAATCCAATTATCATGTTTTCTGCATATCCAAATAACTTCTGGCATTTACAAATCCGGATACAAGTAAGGTTACACTGTTCTTGTGTGTTGTGTTTAGATCTGGTCTGTCGTGATAGCGAGTTAAGGCATAATTACATTGTTGTGTCGTGTTGTACAATAGTAAGGTGTATTGAGGGCTCTTCAGTCGTTTTTGTTGTTCATTCATAGTGTTTACTTAGCTTGCTTAACGTGCTTGCGTAATTGTGAACAGTGACTCAATGCGTTAAGTAGATGTTTCTAGAACACATTGTTGTGGTGTGTTGTGACGCGCCATAACCTCCCGCCATCACTCTGGCGCAGAGATGAAGATCGTTGGATCGGGGCTGTGTCGTGGCGCGCCACGACAGACCACGCTTGTGCAGTGCAATTTTTACTATTTAAAATACATAGAAGTGGTACGCGCTAGGTAGCTCCTTATCACAACACACCACAACAGGATAAAACAACGTAACCCTGCCTTTATTATTGTTTTATTGTATAAAAACATTGTTTTAAATTATTATTATTGCGGGTTGGTAAGTAACTAGTGGCTAATCTGAAAAAAAATATGAAACAACTTTTAAAAAGCTGAACAAAAAAGATGTTAAATTCATCATCATCATTCCCTTTCCGTATCTAATGGTGCATTAGTACACCAATCGCAGCGTATCTCGATTATTTTTGTTGCACGAAGGTAAGGTGATCAGTCTTACGCTTCAGGTGCCAGTCCAGGGACTATGAAATATTCTAGTGTAAAAACACATTTTTAAATAATATTTCATATCAACCATGCCGGGAATCGAACCCGAGATCTCTTGCATGGTAGGCAAATGCGCTGACCATTACATTACGAGGCCGACAGATTTTTGCCATTGTTTACTAATATGTAAAAAAAATATATCAAAGACATATTTCAATCTAAAACCACACTTTTATTTATTTCAGAATACTTCGACATTATAGTCACATATTTTTTAAACAAATATCTAAATTTTTCTATTTTTTTTATTGGTAAACGCGTGCTATGAAATAATTTAATCATTTATGATGATTATCTGTTACATGAATAAAATATGCTTCAGGTGACTTTAACATAGCTTATTATTCAACTTTTGTATAATGACAGTATTTATATATGGGGTGCAAATCCTGGCACCTTACCAAAACTCGAAACACCAATCTAATGAATTTTGAGTGTAAGTTTTCAAAGAGAAGAGAATGTAAGGTATAAGGTGGTTCGATTTCATTACCAATATTGAAGTCCGAAAACGGACGCAGCAGCTTACAATAAGCATCTTGAAGGTGTGACGGTGGACCTGGTTTGGACGCTTGCTGCGGATGCACCAGAAGAGCCTTAACCTAAGCTGTTTCTTAACACCTGCGGGCTTCTGCTGTCGTGGCACGCCGTCAATGACGATTTTTCGGCTTTATTCTGCGGAACTTGGGGACACGGGATTAAACTATTATGAAACAAGTAAATACAGATTTTGCTACCATTCGTGTTGGCGATATGGCCGTGAGAATGAATGACAATATCCACAAAGACCCTTTATAGAATTTTCTAAACTCACAATGAAAGGGATGGCAGTAAAATAGTAGAGTTAAATCAAATGAAAATTGTGATATATGAAAATAAAAATTTCAAAAGAATTAGTCGTTTATTAGTGGAAAGACCCGCGGTATTTAAAACGATTTCAGGTATGTGGAGGAATGTACGAGTACTTTCAGTTTCCCAAAACGATCACGTCACGCTACGATTGATGTACAAATACAGTGCCCTATGCACAATTAGGTGTGGAAAAGAAATGTTGATGACGATTTTAATCTTGCTGGGAATCAAACCTGCACCTTGTGCTCGGTGGCAAAAAAAAACAACAGAAATACAAGTAGATTTGCTGAAGTGAATTTCTAGCTGCTGTGAGGCCACCAATATTAGTATTCAACAGTCACCCTAGTAAAATCTCGTTCGGTCTCACTCGTCGCAATATCTGCGTTGAATAAGGGATTAGAACCTGCAACCGAATGTTTCATCTTGTCGACATGATCCACTGTGCCACGGCATCCATCTTTCATTCATGCGTCAGCTCTTTCACAGGGCAAAAACATCCAATATTTATGAGCGCTTTTCTCATAAATCGAGCCCATAAAAGATTTCACCGCGAGCATATTTAAATTTTATTGATTTCGCCTTTCCAAATAGAAATAATGTTTCCGGGGGAATGTTTACAGTGTAAGGGGATGTGTTTTGTGATTTGTGAGTAAAATTATAATAAATACAATATAAGTGTTGTGTTTACCAAGAATCGGAAAGTAATATTTCACAGTTTTTCCTTTAGCTCTTTAACAAATAAAACATTTTTGTTCGCCTTTTTTACTAAATAACACTTGAGCCTAGTGCTCCAAGAGTGCGAAGTTTTTGGTTTTGCGTAGATATTTACCAATAAAAGCAGTAATTCAATATTTTTTTTTGTATAACGTCATTAAACTTTAATTGTAGATGTAAAAAAATCTATCTGATTCATAGTAAAAAACAATATAAAAAAATTAGTAATTTTGAATACGCACTATACAAAGCGATCGAACGTAACAAATTTGAATGCCCTGATGCCAATGCCAATGTATTTCCTCTCTGCTAAATCTTCATTACTCTCTATGGAGTGAAATCCAGCCTGTCTACAAACATTTTGACTTATTCAAACAATTGGTTAGTCTTATTATGACAAAAGTTCGTTCACTCTATGTTTACGATGGTGTCAACTTAATGTGTGAGTTTGAATATATCAATCTAATTAAATGTATTTATAACATGTGACTGCTTCTGTGAATGCATCTACTGAAGTGGTACAGAAGTCATTTATTGAGTTAAAATGTTGGCATAATAACGTTATCAAATAAATTACATTTAGAGTGGAAAATGTTAGAATAGTCGAGAGAGTTATATTATTTCTCATCAGCAATATTCAAATAATATCATAAATAAAATAAGTAAAACAACTTTGTTTTTAACCACTAATTGGTGGTTAAAAATAAGTGGTTAAAAACAAAGTTGTTTTTTTTATTTTATTATAATGAATAACCACAAAGTTAGTGCTTCGGATATAAACTTTATATCAAATAATACCATTTAAATTTCAATAGAACTGTTACTGTAATTTGACCTACTTTGATATTTGCTTCACTATATTTTTCATTTTGTCGGCCTCGTGGTGTAACGGTCAGCGCGTTTGCCTACCATGCAAGAGATCTCAGGTTTGATTCCCAAAATGGTTAATATAAAATATTTATTTTAAATGGGTGTTTTTACACTGGAATATTTCATAGTCCGTGGACTGGTACTTGAAGCGTAAGACTAATAATATTACCTTCATTTCACAAAAAAAAAACAATATACGCTGCTATTGGTGTATCAATGCAATGCCCTATGGATCGTTCGGTGCGGAAAGGCATAAAATAATCCAATGCAATCTTAAACATATATTTGTTCAACAATGTTTCGAGTATATACAATTGTTTGACTGGCTAGATTTCATCCCTGGGGAGTTATTTAGATTTAAATTTGTTGCAACAAAAGGTTTTCAGGCGTTTCCTAGTAGGTTAATTGGTTTAGGTGGATGAATCAGGGGGCATTTTCGAAAAGTTGAATTATCAACTGTGTATTAACGCGATCGGAAAATGGGAACCAACGTGTAAGAGAGAGGGGCGCGAACCTCGGACCTTCGATCCGTGAATACGCGATACTAGCCACAGGACCACAACCCAATTCTAAATTGCTTTGTATAGGACCATCTAAAAACACAAAAAAACCCTTAGTTTCATCTGCCGTCTTTAGATGAGCGGAACACAGAAAATTTCCTTTTGACGTTGTTGATTTTGTTAAACATAATCAGTCGGACGTGCAGTTGCCCCTTTTGCACAATATCGGGAGAGAATTTGCAAGAGAGTGGCAGAAAAAACATGTTAAAATTCCTATACGTCAAATTTATCTGTCGCCACATATCCTCTCAAGTTCAGTAGAAGACAGCCAGAGGCGATTATAGGCGAGGCGAGACGTCAGTCAGCAGGGTAGTACCGCCCGGTGAGTACCCTCACTAAACTTGCATAATATATCTCTAGCTGCTGCTCTCCGGACGGAGTGACGAGAGCTAACGATGTTGGATTAGGAAGTCACGGCAAGTACGGAAATCATCGGTCGTGTAGCGGCTCAACTAATAAGCTAGGCTCAGCCGCCTTACCGGATCAATACCTACCGGAGCTTAAACGTGACTTGGCAAAAAAAGTACAAAAGTACAAAAATATTTATTGCCTATGTAAGATGAGTGAAATTTTGTTTAAATAATGTTAGCAAATATAACCACTTACTGACTTGTTATGTCTATTGGTTTCGAGACGCATCCGTCTCTTCTTCTTAAATTAAATAATATAGAGGTGTTTTACCCTAGTAATGATTAAAAAATAATATTTTCCTAACAAGGCTTTAATAATAATAATGTTTAGATAATTTATATAGCGCCATTTTTGTGAAAATCACCTCAAGAGCGCTGATATTGATTATTATTTTATGTTAACAGTCATCTATTTTAATGTTTGTAAATATATTTTGTGAAAAAAATACGTGTACTCTTACTTTTAAATATTTTTTTAAAAGTTTTTTTTAAATTAAGAAAATTTATTAATAACTTTTTATCTTTGTAAAGGAAAAATAAGTAACCTGCTAACAAGCCGGTTTCGCGGTTTAATGGGTTTTATTATTTTTTCTTTCATATTTTCTGTTCATGTTTTACCTTCTTAAATAAAAATAAATACAAAAAAAAACAAAGTTTAATCAAACGATCAAATATATTTTCAATATAGCCGCTTTGATTGAAAAATTAACCAATTTTGTAACTTTCTATCTCCTAGCTCCCCTCCCCCTTTCCAAACTCCAACCCCCATCCATTCGCCAACATAACACGGAATATTATTAACCTAATTTTAGTCCATGTTTGGACATGGTGGCGTTTTCATCCTTTTGAACTCGGCATGTAGGTGAAAGTATATTTTAATCTTTGTATATTGGTGTAGTAACTGTGCTGACGAAGAGGCGGTTACATCTTGAAACCGGTAGGCATAAGAAGTCGGTTAAAGGTTGTATACTAATATTTACTAATATTAGTTAAATTGATGACAATCTTTCTGCTTTATTCGGCGTAACTAAGGGATGCGGGATTAACGTGGGAAGGAATGAGAATGCTGGCTGGTGATAGGGTCTTCTGGAGGCGTCTAGTGACGTCCATATGCTGCATTTAGGAGCTAATGTGGAAAAAAAGAGAAATAATAGCCATGGAGTTAAAATCACTCTTTCAGGGTTCTGGTTCGATATGCTCAGAACTGTATTTATTATCAGTCCGGGAACGATATTATAATAGGGAAAAAAATTACTTATACCTCTAATATCATGTGTCATGCATTGTTTTGAAAAATTCCTTTTTTAACTTTATTTATTTTATTGAGACTCTTTTGATTTTTTGTAACCATTATTATCATAATTATTGTTTTACATAAAAATAAAATTAACTTTTTATTATTACAATACAGTTCATGAATTTTAAATATTTGAGCGAAATTGAATTAAATGCATCTATTTTAATGAAATTTGATTAAAATTAATCTAAATTGCATTAAGTATATTTTTCTATGTATATATAAGGCAATGTTTGCATGTGTGTCCTCAATATGCTAAATAACTACTGGACCGAATAACGTGCTTTTTTTCCAAAATGATGAGCATTGCGCTCGACACATTTATAGCTCTTAATATCTTCAATATAGTAAGATTAATTTTTATTTTTTGAATAGTACCTATACTCCGTAGGTACATTGTAATTTTTTTGACTACTATGTCAAAAATTAAAGGTTTTTTCATACACAAAATGATTGAAAACTGGTCCTTAAAAGTTGACAAATGATTTATCAAAGTTCAATGAAGTCTTTGAACATCGCTGGTTTAGTCGGAACAGTGATGCTAAAAATTTGAAAATCAAATCACGTCCGACCATTCGGATTCAACTCAATCAATTTATCTGAATATGACGAATGTGTGACCAGTTATTGGATTGTAGGAAATCAGCGGTATGAAACTGGTAACATTTATGCAGCAGATTCCGGATGATTGCATGTCGCAGTGACTCGACGGTAACCCGATAAACCTCCCCTGCACTAATACGGTTACCGACTGAGCTACAGAAATCCGTTTGTTAATTCGACATTAACCGTTTGGCTAATCTCATCGGCAAAGTCTACAAGTCCTCCGTCATTCGTCAAATCAAACCTCCACACCTGATGGTGCACAGGGCACGACGTTGGAATACTACATGCAGTAAATCTCGATCATGTGTGAAACCATTAAGTAGGGTTAACATTATTAAGGAAAACCAAACTTTAAACATCATATAGATAACATGACTCGTAAGTCATTTAAACAATTGGGATTCCTAAAAAGCTTTACCAAACCCTTTGAAAACCGGAAACTGATATATTTCTATGTTTGATTTTTTTTGTTTGAGTTTGATTCTCAGTAATCTTGAGGACGCCTCGTGCGAATAGAGTTCGCAATATCAAAATTATATAAAATCGATAGAATCTATTTTTAAAAAGTTCTTAAAGTACATTTTATATAAGTCCCAAATTTCTTACCCTCGTTCAAATTCAAATTACGGGCAATTTCTTACTCTTTTTCATTTTGATTCTGACAAATCGTCGCGTTGTTTTCGAAATAAAATTTATGAATAAAATATAAAACTATTAGGTAAATACTAACCTCCTCAATAAAAAACAAATAAATGCGGGATTGAGAATATTCAGACTTGGGAACATATTTGAATTAAATTAATTAATTAAATTAAAAATTAATTCTATATTTTTTTACAATAAATTTTTCTTACATTTTTAGGTTTATGTAAAATATTTTGTCATTATTACTTCCGACGTTTAATTATTAATTTTAATTTAAATAGTTTTAATTTATCATTAATATAAGATTAAGTTTGTTAATATTCTAATTATTTTGTTGTAATTTTTCTAGTTATTAAGTTCTATCTTCCTTCTAATCTTACCGTAAATTTCTATTTTCTGTTAAATAGGCACTATAAGGTTTTGGTGGGTTTTTCTGTTAGTGCCTATTTCAATTTATGTTGAAATTTTTACTGGTTTGGATATGTGTTTATTATTACAATTGATATTTTGATGTTATTCTTGTACTTATATTTTTCTTGTCTTTTGTTTCCTGTCTGTTTATGTTTTTCTTATGTTTATAAATGTAACTTGTTTTTGGCCGATGTTATCAAGTTTTGTTGTAGGCCCTAATAAAGAAAAAAAAAAAAAAAACATATTTGAGGTATTTTTGTTTTCGAGTAATGCTATTTAATTTACCTTATTACGTACCTGTTTTCAAAAAAATAATTCAGTTTCAATATTGGATATCAAAATAATATTATAAGTAATGTTCGTTTTTTCCAAATTTAAAAATGAACAACATAAGTTAAATAAAATGGTGATTTATACGTCATTCGAATAAAACATTTTTGTTCAACAATATGTTGTGTTTGTTTTTAAGTTACATGAATTGTTTTATATAATTACAAATCGTCAAAAAGGAATTTCAAGGTGACGAAAGTGAACATTTTCGACACCTCGTACTATTCGTGTTCGAAAAATGCTCGCGATATTTTTTATTTATTTGACTTTTTGTACATGATATTATTTGTGCATTGGCGGGCTTATTGCCAAATGGCAATTTCTTCTAACCAACCAATATAATAAAAGTTTTATTTTTATAATTCAAGTAACATAACATGTTCAATAGAAAAAAAAGGATAAAAAGCTAAAGATATATAACATAGAAATAAACGTATTTTTTTATAAATCATCTTTAATCAAAACAATTACTCAATGGAAAAGAGGAAAAAAGGGGAAAAGGAAAAGGAGGAGAGATTAAGGAAGAGAAAAAAGATGTTTCTTCAGACGTGATTAAAACAGAAATAATGTAGTAACATCTTTGATGGTGGATGGGAGATGATTCCATAATCGAGCCGCATGGACAATATAAGAGTTAGATAAGAAAGAGGAATTGTGGATGGGTATTAAGAGAGTGCCTTGAGAATTAGAACGAAGAGGTAAACCATAAACTGATAAGCGTTTAATTTCTTCACGCAGGTATATAGGAGCGATAGGACTATGAAGTACATTGAACAGAGGTGAGAGGGAGTGATAGTCTCTCCGCTGTCTAATTTTGAGTCATTTCAGTTGCCCACGATAATCAATGTGGTCATATTTCCTGAGACCAAAAATGGACCTTACGCATGGTATTTGCGCTTGTACGGTTACGATGCTATGAATTATTTACTAAATTTTTGTATTTTTTGTTATTTTTTGCAGCAACAGGCCAAGAAACCCAATTACTATTGTCAATTACATCACAAAACGTCCAGGCTTGAGAATAATTACATTAGATTGTTTACGTTCTCACTGGTTATCAAACCTGGAACCTTCCGTGTGTGAGTCAAGCGTATTGATTTCTAGCAGAATAAAAGAGTGTACATTATTGACTAGTTTGTTGTATTTTTTTCGTCTCCTCTTTTTCTTTTCATTTGAAACAAACAAACACCTATGTTGGTACCAAAAACAATATTTGACTGTCTGCCTGCATAATTTGCATTGAACACATTGATTATATTTTATAACCTTATCAAATTTTAACGAAAATGTTTTAAATAATTAATAAATTGCATAGGTATCTTGTTCTAATTTATTTATTTTTAATAAATCAAATTTTTTCAAAATATCCTTAAGAACCTGTAACAATTGCACAGAAATCTTTGATCCGAGTAATTAAAAAAAAAAACCATTTCGTTATCACTTGTGACTTGCTCTTCAAAGAATTCAGAGTACTGAATATTATTCAACAGTATATATTGAGAACGGTAGTGGTTACACACATAAATATATACATTTACCCAAGCGTTTACCACAACCATAATACAAGATACCCTTATAGGGATCTGATACTAAGTGAAGGGGTCAACACTGTTCTGGCATCGAGACAACACTATTACGAAGGTTCATAACCTTTGCCAATATCGTGGAAAGACGGGAGTGTTGTCAAGTTGCGGAAGGCGTTGACCTCGCTCTTTTATGATATTGGTCGTAGGGAGTTAGAAAAGTTGATGCATGCCGCGGATTGGAGATTCTTACTGGGTGTCAAAAATAAAATATAAAAATAATGAATAACTTAAAAAAATATATTTATACATGGCAACCATGAAGTTTTGTATAAATAAATTGTCTTTTTTTATGAATGTATGTATGTGTCTGCGCATAGGTGTATGTATGTGTGTGTGTATATATGTGTGTATATATATGTGTATACATGTGTATAAAAATGTGTATACGAAAAACTTTTTATTTTATTTGTCAGTGTTCTCTATTAATTTGTTAACTATTTTAATATATTAAAATGTAATTGCCTAGCTTGGAACGGGGTATGTACCCTTATTAGCTGGGCAAAGAGAACATTAAATTGCATCTTGATAAAGAGTGTAAATAAATAAATAAATAATCTGATATAAACTTGCTATTTCATATTTTTTATCGAAAATTCTCAAGAACATATTTTTTTCAAATTAATTTGAGATATTTCAATGCTTTCTTTTTTTTCTTTAGGCAACTCATTGTACTGATTAAATTCCTTGTACAATTAGTTTTGGGACTCAGTTTTTCTCCTCGTTGGTAATTTTATATTTTTTTTATCCCTAGTTTAATATGTATGACATTGACAGTTAAATTTCATTACATTTTTTATTATATTTATCTCTTTAATCATCTTTTGCATAAAAATTGCTACGTTATATTTTATTTGTTGTTTTACTGAGAGCAAGCTGATATGAATATCTTTCCTCAGATAAAATAATTGATAATTTAAATTAACAAAAAAAACTTCACGAAACACAAAAGAAGCGAAGGTAATTTCAACCGTTTACAGTTGCACGGTTGTCAGATATAAAAAAGGAAAATAAATTTTCCTTTTACCGAGAAAAGAAATATGACTTTTTCTCTTAAGTCTGCTTAGATTACCTTCTAACTACAAACGAGCAGTCTCGGTGGTTTAGTGGTCTACGTAATTGTGAATACTTCCCTTGCCATCTTATTTAACTCGTTGCAAAGGCTTGGGGTAGAGGGATTATAGTATTAGGGTAGTTGTGTAGTTTCTTCATTGAAAAATCTTTCATTCGTAGAAAACGACACTGTGAAGATTACTTTGAAATGTCTTGTCTGTCTCGTGCCTGTAATTGAAAAGGATTAAAAAGATTAATTAAATACTACAAGAGATAAAAATCCTAGTTAGCTTCACTCATTATATGGAGACAGACGAAGGATTTCTAGTAATCACTCGCCCTTTTTAAGTACTTTTTTACGATACAGTAATTGCCGAAATAAATACAAGATGTTTTGTGTTTCTAGTTATTCAAAATAGAAATGAAAATGTTTCAATAAACCCCCAAAATTTTGTGATAACGCTCTTTTATTGGTAAATTAAAATAAATAAAATATTTAATTTTATTTGAAATATTTTGCCGATTTTGTAAAAACATTGTGATCGTATTTTTTTTTTCTTTATAATCAAAAATAATTTATTAATAATAAAAAAATGGTTTTCATACAAGACTTAAGTTTTAAGTTATACATGAATCAGTTTCCAGGCTACTACCTTATTATCAGGACATAGCTTGCCTCCTATATACTGTACACCGCATCTGAGGACTTTCTCCATGGGGTGCACAAATACAAGGAAAAAATATTGGTCTTTGCTATCCTGAAAAATTGCCCGACCGTAAGGTTTCTGTAATCTGGTAGCTGGTCTCAAGTATCGTAAGCGAACTCGCCAAAAACTTCACCGCAAGGCGGACTTATCTCCAATCGATTTCATTTTGCAGAATTTTTACTTGAAAGTAGCCCTCGAGTCGAAAACACTCACCCAAAGTTCTAATTATATTTACCTTATGGTCATACTGATTACCATATCGGTGGAGCCTAAAGATAAGCAAGTGCATGTGATAGTTGGTCCTTGAACTTGCAGAGCAAAAAGGAGATATGTGGAGGGTTTGTCGACTAGGTACACGGATAGCCACCAACTCCATCAAATCTGACATTCAATGAATTAAAATATTAAATTGAAATTTTCGGTATATTAGAACTCTTTCATAAAAAAGATTTGCCGAAGATTTTTTTTTATTACATTTCTTTTACTCAGGAAATATACAGTTCAGTTACATAATTTTGAAGGTCACAAAAATAGACTTAATTAAAATGGATTAGCGAAGTTTCCATATTATATTACATGCTTACGTTATCAAAGAACTATTTTAGTACTAACTACAAGGAGAAAAAAGATGTAAATGGAAGAAGTGTAAAAATTTCATTAAAATAAAGTAAAAGGAAAAAGTTTTGTTAAAAGTACCAAGTCAGTATTTACTTAAGTGGAGATAATATTCAATTTGAAAATACTCACTAAAATAAATGAAAAAGTAGAATTTAAATAAATAAGAAAAAAACATTTTCACTCGAGAAAAACATTTTTTTTTATGAGATAGAAATGACAATAAAAAGAATAAAGACAATAATTTCAAGTTGATTAAAAAAACAATTGAGAAAATAATAACATATGACGGTAAGAAAAGTTATAGATTTTTATTCAAAGCAAATGTAAAAGTAATTAAAAGAAGTTTAAAAATATAAAAACATGCTCAGAGTAATTAAATAAAATTTTTTTTTTTAAAAATTGAGATATTTTTTAATATTTGAAAAAGAAATATTAAGAAAAGATTTTCAAGGTTGTTTAAAAAATATCAAAGCAATATTGGAGGTAATAGGAATTTCAGTAAATAAATTGAATGTAAATAAGAATATCAAAATATATAATTTAATTTGAGAGAAAAAAGGTTAAGTACTTCATCAACGGGAGTTTTATTCAAAAGTTTTCAATGCACTGTTTTTAAATAACCATAATCCTGTAGGAATGATATCTTTATGAATTAAAAATCTTTTAAATAAATAATTAAATAAAGCTGCAGGAATATAAAGTACAAAATTATAACATTTTGGAAATTTCTTCTGGACGCGCTCTAGTGAATCAGAATATTCACTATAATGAGGCGACCAATAAAGAAAAAGACTCTAGACGACTTCTTACCAGGGAGCAATAAAGTGACTCGATTGGTGTTATATTTTTAAATTTGCTATTAACCTTTCCAGTTCTTCTCTTTTCTGGGACACAGATAAGCTAAGAACACAACGAAATATAAAAACGTATTTTGCCATCAGATTGAATTACAGTGTGCCTAATAAAAGAATTGCCTTCTCAAAACATCACTTTAATGTCTTACGACCACGCTAAAAATACCTTTGATGTAGCTTATTTTTAAAACTAGTCACGCTCAAGATTATTAAGAACAAAAATCATGATTTGTATGATCAAGTATACAGGTTTGTTTGTCTTATGAACTTTTTTTTACAATTTTTCAAATGCAATTATGTTTTTTAATCCAGGAAAACGGATTTGAATAACAACGTTTTTTTCGTTTTACAAAATTGGATCAATACATTTGAGCGGTTCGTCAGGGTAAATAATTTTTACATAATATAATAATGAGATTACAATTCGCTGTAATATTTCAAATGCAATTTGAAAACGAAATCGGAGTAAGTTTTTTGATTTCTTTCGAAACATAGTTTTAATTTAATGGTTAATCCAACTATCCGGATTTTGGCATATCCAAATAGCGTCTAGCATTAATTAATCCGGGTAGTTAGAGTTTTACTTAAGTTAAAATTATTACTGTTTATTTTTTTCTGATTGATTAATGCACTAAACCCATTAAAAATAATTCATTTTAGTTATTTCGAGTTATATAAGTCTTGATCAATAAATGCTATACGATGCGGTAACATATGTGAGATTTATTTCTCAAGAGTATACAAAAGATTAATAATAATTTATGATAAAGAGCTTTAAAGATTAGACGAAACGTTTTCGCTTGGAGCTGTTTTGATTGCGCCCTCTGTTGGCCGGTCCAGCATTATCTGTAATGTTCAGTTACAACAGTTCAGTTTTCAGTTTTGCATGTAGTAATAAAAAAAAAACATATTTTTTAAATTTTTTCATGTAATTATTTCATTTTATTGATAGCTATTCATATCATACTGCTTTAAAACATACATATTTCTCTCGGCTATGTAGTAAAAAAGGGACGTTTGTTTTTGTTATAACCTCGACCAGTCAGACGATGTCGGTCATGACGAAACCCGGTCACTGGTAAAAATTTATTGATAAAAGTGGAATAAAACTATATACGTATTTTGATTATATTAATTAAAATGCAGTTCCACCAAGAAATATCAGTAAACAATATTTTGAGTTTTTCCAAATTTTTGTAGACAAGGACTGGATTCAACTCCCCGGGGAGCTGTTTATATTAATATATTACAACAGGTCATAAGCCCTGTAGATGCCTAGACTTCCATATTACCTTCTCTCAAATGTTCTTCATCTCTGTTGTAATATATTAAATGTCAGTAAGAAAGCTGAATTATACTATGCATAATGTGAATAAACTTATGGCAAATTTCAATAAATTGACTCGTTAAATCAACACGACAGGTTCCATTTTTTTATAATCCATTGCTGAAATAACATGCTTTAAACTTATATTCTATCGTATCTACTTAAAATATAACTTACTCTGTTTCCATCGAACGTACTGGACATTAGACTTGGAAAAAAAAAAGAGTCATTGACACGTTATTGGTCATGTGGTTACAAAAGGACATCCCAGCAGACTGCTCGTACTAGGTTTTCCTTTAATTTAAATGATTTAATACCAAAAACACGTACGACTTCCGCTCAGAGAAATTTCTCTTTGGTGGCCCCAAGAGTGTTCAATGTCCTGGATGAACATATCGTGAGTATACTATCAAAAAACTTTGACTCTTAAATCCCTGTTTAGAGAATTCAAGAATTTAAGTTTTGTTCCAATTTTACTTTTCTATTTCTTATTTAAATATAGTAAGATGTTACGTAAGTAAATATCTAGTTATTTAATCTTTAAACCAAAATAAAATACCCGGTAAATAACTTAATTTTAAATTTACTTTCAAAACTAAAGATTTATGAAATTTAATATGATTTAGTATATTTTTCCAGTTTGTAAAGCATTAAAAACTTAACGAAACTGCATCATTAGGTCAAATCCGCATATTTTCGAGTTAACGTTTTTTGCCAATATATTCACGATGTAAAATTCTCCAAAACAATAGCTTTTTTCAGGAAAAGTGTACAAGTTCGGACTTTGTCTAAAAATAGAGACCTTCGCACTAGACTAGTGCGAGACATTTGAGATTTTTATACTACTCGTATTAAGCGTGTTGTCCATATATTTATTGTAATGTATTTTTATGTTATTTTTATTTTTAGTATTTTTTAATCATTTGCATGCTTCCACTTTCTATTATGTTGTATCCCGACTCAACACAGGGCTGTTGGCCTCATAGAGTTAGGGATACGTAATTATTTTTTGTTAAACGTATCTTTGTATGAATAAGTATATAAATTGAGATATTTTTCGTATAAAGTTTTATGCCTTAAAGAAAAACTTTAGAATGATGTGTTTTTTAAAATATATTTAAAAATATTTATTTTGGTTAACCTTTCAGCTTTGTGGCATTATGATCAGCGCGTTTGCCTACCATGCAAGAAGTCTCGGGTTCGATTGCCGAAATAGTTGATGTGAAATATGTATTTAAAGGGTGTTTTGACACTGATTATTTCATAGTTTCTGGACTGGTAAAACTGATCATATTACCTTCATGTAACAAAAAAATGATAAATATACGCTGCAATACAAATGCAGTTCCCTATGCACCAAAGGGGCGGAAAAGGAATGATGATGATGTTGATTTTCATTATGGTTGACAAACAATAAACAGCACTTCAAGATTGCTTAAATAATCACAATTTGTTATGTTTTGATATTGTTCATCAATTATGTGTATTGAACACAACATTGTTTTGAGTTTGTCCGAATTCATGTAGATAAGGGCTTGATTTAACCCTCTAGGAAGCTGTTTATATCTACATATTACAACGAGGTGAAGAACGTGTCGTGTTGTGGTCCCGTGGCTAGTGTTGCGGAATCACGGATCAGAGGTGCGAGGTTCAAACCCAACTTGATTTCTATATTCTAATAGTGAGTTATTTACAACTCATTGAAAATGGTCACCGAAATTGAAATATTTGCGTAAATTATAAGAACGCTAATATTTATTTAAAAAAATTAAAAAAAAACATTTTAGAGAAGGGGACGAACTTTACAAACGTGGAAAAAAGAACTTAACAAACGTCAACAGATGAAAGAATCGAAGGAATATATATGTTTAAAAATAGGCAGAATGGTGAATTTTACACAGAGATATCTTCATTTAATTTCTTGTATATTATATTTTACATTTTCTCTTTAGCGTGAAACATGTTTTACTATTATATTCGTGAAAATTTTATACTGGATGTATTTACATATTCTTTGATATTTTTATAGCAATCTTTATATATATAATTCCTCTGTACGTGTGATGTCACCGTACTCCTCCTAAACGGCTTAACCGATTTACGTGCAGTTTTCAGAGAAATATAGATCTTTGCGCTGTGCGTGTTCGTAGATATTAAAATCTTCAATCGAATAAGCGAAAAATAAGTTAGGAGCATAAATGTTTATTTCATCGATCTACCAGGGTTGCATTCGAGGAGAATGCGTTTGCAAAAAAATTGAAAGATGTTGTTTTTGTGTACAAAAAAAGTTTGTTTTTAAATATTAACAAACAAAATTCGTTTTTTGTGGATCTCAATCAGATTCTTTGCTTAAATTCTTTATAATTTCTACCCATTTATTTCTTTTTTGGTAGTACAAAAATAATATTAAATTAAATTTATTTTTAAAAATCGTATTCCTACATAAGTACACCCCTTTGTAGGTGAGACTATCGGAGTTTGACGTTTGCAAAAATAATGCCAAATTTAAAAAAAAAATACATTTGAAGTTTTGGAATTCAATCATAAACAAGTAAAGTACTTAAATTCAATAATGTTTAAACATTAACATTTTTTAGTTTTGGAATTTAATTTCGAACAAGTACTTCTATAACGAAAGTTGAGTTTTACTATAGTTTAATTTATAAACGAATCGGTTTAACTATCGTTCTTCTATCAATGCGTTGTTTCACCAACGTTTTTACTTGAGTGAAATATAACCACTGTTTTTTTTTTTCCAAATCTCAAAAAAAAAATGTGTTTGATTATTTTTTTACACATTGTTACACTGTGGAATGTGACTTTGCAAACGTCAAAAAGGCAAACAAATTAAACCACGTGACTACATGGCATATTTAAACGCAACCAAATAATAACATCGGTCAACAGAATCTTAAAATAATAATATAGTTTGACAATTTCATAAAATAAAAAACCGAAAAACAATAAAAATATTTCAATATTTGAAAACAAGAATGATAAGAACAATTAAAAGTCAACAAAAATACGGTAATCCAACAAGCAAACAAAATGAAATATTATAATGTTTTTTTATTATATAAATAAAACACGAGTGATACTTTGATCCACAAATTTGAAATATCCAGTGACCGGTTTCATCGCTTTCGCGACATCTTTGAGACTGGTATCTTTATTAAAAAGATAAATGTATTAATGTTATATGTAAGTAAATTAAATAAAGTTATTTTTATCTTAAGGGTCATTATCAACAAATTTTCTTTGGGTTAACTAATGAATTGATATAATGCTATTTTAATGAGTTTAAGTATTTTATTTTATTTTTGGTGTCCCATCCTTCGTGAGTGTAGTTTTGTAAATAATGATTTCTGAAAAACAAAGGGTAAAAAGTCATTAGTAAAATTATATTTCAATGGGTAAAGTAATGGAGAATGCACATGCGTTATCTGTTCATTAAGTAATTTTTTAATCTATTAATTTCGAGAATTTCTAATTTGTCAAGTTTATGGCCTTTAGGTGCAATATGAATTATTTTTTAATTCGTAGGAATGTTTATTTTCTATTAAATGATTGGCAAAATTTGAATTATCTTTATTATTAGACCATGATTGTGTGTGCTCTTTTATGCGTGTTTTAAAGGCTCTACCCGTTTGGCCTACTTAGCATGTATTTTTAAAGTCGTTAAAATTAAGAAGGTAAGTTCCTGAGTTGGAAAACTTATCTTTTTTGTCTTTAATATTTACCAACAGTCCCGATACAGACATTTACCGAAGAAATAGTCCATTAATTACAACTTATGACACTAAAACAATTATACGCTAAAACAATACTCACTTATAGATTCAAAAACTACTCTAACTCAAATGAAAGACATAACCCCCACAATACATCACATACAAATAATATAATCACTAGATCCTCAACACATAGACAATTTAAACAAATACAATCTAATACCACTTTCGGACAAAGGAATTTTGAGTATTATTCAATTAAAATCTATAACCTACTTCCACTATCTATTAAAGCAATTAGTAATGAGAAAATGTTTAAAAAGGCTGTAAAAAATGGATACTTATTTTCTTGTTTTTCCAATCATATACTTCGCTCCCATACATCTGAGTAGGGACCAGGACCCCATAGTATATACTCAATATGTAACAAAAAAAAAATTTTAAAAATTCATTTATGGGAAGATTACGAAATATAATAGATTTAAAAAGTAGTATTCTTATATATATAAAACAATAATATGTGCACACATAAATTACTGTTCTTCCATTCTTTTTTTATGTAATGAAGAAGAAATTCAAAATATACAAATTCTTCAAAATAAGGCATTGAGGATTATACTAAAAAAAAATATATATTCTAATGTAGAAAGAATGCACAAATAAATTGACTTGCTCACAGTAAAGCAACAAATTAAATATAATGTGGCAAAAATAATAATTAAATATAATGTGGCATAAAATAATTAAGGGGATGAATAAAATAAAAACAATAATAAAATTTAACCAACAATGTCATACATATGAAACAAGGGGTAAAAAAAAGATAAGATTACCAATGAGGAAAAAAACAGAATCTCAAAACTCATTGTACAAGGTATTGAAGCTGTACAATGAGTTACCTGAAGAAATAAAAGAAATATATAAAATTGAAATATTTAAAATTAATTTGAAAAAATATGTAACTGAGAAATTTTGATAAAAAAATTGTAATATTATTAAAAGTTTATATTAGTTCTTAAAATGTTATGAACTAACTTAATAAAGCATAAATAAATAAATAGAGAACTGCTTATTTTGCCTCTTGCGACAAATATGATTTGAGTGCACCGCTCACTCTCTTTCCGGAACTCACCCTCATTTAAAGATATTTCTCAGTCATTCCATCCCTAGTAAAAATACTTTCCAGTTATACAAATTCCTCTAGCAAAGAGGTTCCCAAACTTTTTTGTGTCGTAGAACCCTTGCCATGTTTTTCGTTTTTTAGTAGACCCCCTACTTATCTGATTTTTCATAAATTTCTAACTGTAGTGAAGTTTAGTGTTAAAAACTTAAAGTTAAAACAAATGTTAAGTTTTATACATTTGTTAATTGAATTTGAATTAAAACTACTGAAAATAAAAATTTGTATCCGTTATATAAAATAAACGTAACATAAAATAAACTTAGCAATAAGTAAATGTTTTTAGTAGGAAGGATGAACCTGATGCTTTTATAATAAATTATCAACATTTGGCGTCAATTTTGTCACGTTTAATCTTAAATCTCCTCGGCTAATGATGTCCAGTCTGTTTCTTTTTTTCGTTAGAAGACTGGTAACAGCGCTGAACCTCCTTTCCACTAGGTATGACGATGGAAAGGAGAGTAAAAATTTTCTCGCTTTATTTCATAAAACAGGATAAGTAACGGGTATGTTTTTTTGCAGCCAGAAGTACAGAAATACTATCAGTGTATGTTGAGATGCACTATCGTTCACCTCCATTTTCATTTCATGGACCCCCAATTTTTTTTTCGTTGACGTAGACCCCTTGCAGGTTGTCATAGACCCCTGGGGGTTGATATAGACTACTTTGGGAATCACTGCTCTAGCTGTTTCAGTCTAACTTCATTCACAGTGATCTCACACTTAGTCATACTTTTTTTTTCAAAAACCATCATATTCGCCTGAAACACTTATCGCCCCGCTTCTATACACCACTGACTTTTGTTACCAAGAATCGCAGGTCCTCAACTAGTAAGAAGTACGGCATCACCAGCATATAAAAGACAGTTGACAGTTAAATCACCCATTTTTGCTCCCATTCTTAAACCTTTCAGTTATTTTATACCATATCTTTATATAAATTCATCAGCTATGGTGACATCACACAATTTATTTTTTTTGCTAAATGGAATTAAATATTTGACTTATACTTACGGAATTTTCTAAGTCTACCGGTTTCGAGACGTGCCCGTCTCTTCGTCAAGACACTAATTAAACAAACATGCAAAACCCACTATACACCTTCACCATATTTGTTGCACAAAATATAAAACAACATGACAAGTATTTTAATAAGCAACCCTTACATGCGCTGATTAGGTTATTAAAATATTTAATGTTGTAGGAGAAATAGTTTCAAAAATAGGAAGATGATTAAGGAAGGGACGTGAGTTTAATAGGCATAGGGTGACCATTACAATGAATATTGTATAACGGGCAATATTAAAATGTTGTTTGGTTATTGATCAAAAGACCATTATTCTATAAAGTTTTCCTAATGTGAAATATTTCCATATTATTTACCGAAACCGGTAGACATAGAAAAGTCGGAAAGTGGTTATTTGCAAATATTTAATAATATTTAGTTAAACGTTTGACCACATGGGTAATGCTTTAAATTTAATTAATGAAAAAATAAATTATATATTATTTACATGATACTCAGATGATAAACCGATTCATTAGGCAACAAAAAAATATTGTCTTAGAAAGAAAAATAAGTGATTCTGATTTTTTTTCCTGAATTCAAATATGATATCGGTTTTCCCCATAACACAAGGTTTCCAAGATAAGAAACAGACATGTAAATGCTTTTTCCATTCTTAGCTGCACGATATTCGAACACTCTGGTATACCTAGAAACTGTGAGTAGCATTTTTGAAGGCTTGCCAAGCTGCATTATCCAGCGGATTGTTCCTTACACTTTTCATCATACATTACTGATCGTTTTTGTGGACCCACAAATATTCCCTCTTTAATTTTTGCTTCATTAATTTCAGGAAACTTGTGTTTGAGGTACATGAAACCAGGAGTGGTGTCCATGGCTTTGACGAAACTCTGTGGGTGATGGAAAAATTTGAAATACACACTTGAAAACAAAATATAAACCTGCCGCATCTATAAGTACTCGTGAGACAAAAATCAAGTCGACCCAACGTCATAAGCTAAATAGTTAAAATTATTTTTAATGAAAAAATGACTAGACGCATTGCTTGTCCCGTAAAATAATTCATTTATTTATTTATGTAAATATTGAGTTCATTGCAGTCTTTGTGTAGTCCGGTATACATATTTATAATCTTCCTTTCAAACATGCAGACAATCAACTGATAAGAATTTCACTGAGAATGGAAACTTGGTCAAACAAGGCAAGGAATCAAACATTACAACTAGTGAAGCTTATATTCAATTATTTCGAATGAACTAATTATTTCGTTTAATTGATATATTATTATTATTCTTAATGGTAGAGGCTAGGGCTATGCAAGCTTATGACGTCACTGCAGCCTGTGAAGATTTATTGTGTCAGGTCCTTGTGAATAGTTATCGCCTTCCAATCATAAGTCTATAAAAAGCCTGGCTACTGTGTGGATGCGAGAGTTTTCATTTTGCTTAATCTCCAATTCCAAGCCCAGATTCGTAAAGTATCGGACTATTAGGTAAGAGGCGAGATATTTAACATTTATTGAAAGATATTTACTATATTAAATTATCATCAAGCCTAGATGATTCGGTTTGCTTCGCCATAGACTTCAGATGCCTCTTGAGAACCTTAACCATCGCGTTTGCCTACTTTATAATACCCAAATATTATATTACTCCGTTGTATTGTTTTTACACATATGTTGCAAATAAAGCTAAACAAATTTTATACAAAGTTTACCAGCGCTTTCCCTTTATGTGAAATCAACACAAAATAATGCAGATCTTGTATCTCGTGGATTGGTTAAGTCATTCTTAAGGTGGCACGGTTCAACATTCATTTTATTGGTTTTGGAGGATTTGCCTATGAAAGTTACATTAATAGTATTAGTCAACTCGAACAGAAACTGAAAAATTTTCTCGTTAGTTTGTTGGTCGTTTTAAACATCGATATTATTTTTCTTAAGAAATTTTTGTCATTTAATAAATTTCAACGAATTATAATTTGGTGACTTTGTTTTTTATTTAACTGCAAATACAAATTTAAAAATTGTAAAAATCTACCATTGGTCGTGTTTTCTAGCTTTGACGTACACAGGTGACAGTTGTTCATCTAATTACTGGACGCGGTACTGACTTAAAAGAACGCTCAGAAACTGGCCGTCGATTTTGAAGTCCGAATGGACTTTTAATCACCATATGCTCCACCTAGAACTGGGAAATTGATAAGGTTTTAAATAAAATATTTATAGAACTTAAATGTTGACAAAGAACGACAGAGATAAATAACTTTTTAGATAAGGGAATATGCAAGTCTAAGCATTTTTGCCGCATACGGTCTGTCATTTTATTTATTTAACTTTTTGTACATTGGCGGGCTTATTGCCAAATGGAAATTTCTTCCAACCAACCGATAAAATAAAAGTTTCATTTTTATAATTCAAGTTACAGAACATATTCAATAGAAAAAAAAGGTTAAAAAGCTAAAGATATATAAAAACAGAAATATACGTATTTGTTTATAAATTACCTTAAATCAAAACTATTACTCAATGGGAAAAAGGAAAAAAGAGGAAAGAGGAAAAAGGAAAGGAGGCAGGTCATTGGCAGGTTTACGTAATAGTCAATATGAAAAATCGGGATCTAATTATATAAACTAAGATATTCTCTTTCCAAAAACGTCCTGTATTTTTTGTGACCTATAATTTTTTTAAAATTAAAATTATTTCCTTAAAAATGTCGCACTATTCGCCTTTCAATACTTTAAATTAAAAAGGTTATTTGCTGACGAATATTTCACAGACCTTGGACTGGCGTCTACCAATGTCTACATATTTTTAACATAAAATATGCCTATTCAAATTTCTTTTAACAGAGAGGGAAAACATTTTTGAGAAGGGAACATAGAAGTCTAGGCATTTAAAGGGCTTATGACCTGTCGTTGGGTGGTTTAAGTGGCCACTTTACACACTGTGTAACATTCACCGTTCCGCCTGTGTTTACACATCCAAGTTACTTCACAAAAGTCAACAGATGGAAGAGTTGGTAAAATGTGGATGTTCAAACATGGGCAGAATGGTGAATGTTACACAGTGTGTAAAGTGGCCAATTAAACCAGCCAATGACATGTCATAAGCCCTGTAAATGCCTAGACTTCCATATTTCCTCCTCAAAAAGGTTTTCCCTCTCTGTTGAAATAAATTTTAATTTTAATAACTCTTCAGGGAGGAAATCCAGCCAGTCTGCAAGCATTTGGACATACTCAAACATTGTTAAAATATAACTTTTCGATTTTTTTTACGATCACCAACTATTCGATTATTGTCACTGATCACTTATGCCCGCCGCTAACCTGAATCGTCCACTCGTCTACTGTAGCTCTGTGTATTGAATGTACAATGCTCTATGCACTGCTTTCTGTGCACTGAGCGCCGAACAATGAACAATGAGGCTACTTAGTTTCA
The DNA here is from genome assembly GCF_059751315.1 of Micrasema longulum. NCBI lineage: Eukaryota > Metazoa > Arthropoda > Insecta > Trichoptera > Brachycentridae > Micrasema > Micrasema longulum. Next base: position 372,395 of record NW_028277505.1, read on the forward strand.
GGAGACAAGGATAAAAGATTAGTTTGTTCAGTACACAAGTAGTGGAGATTTATTTTTCAGCCCATTCCACTTCGTTTACTTTTACTGGACAGTCCTTAACTATTTTCATCCCGGTTAATTGAATTAAAATAAAGGGTACTTCTCCATTTTAAGTATCTTTTATATTTTAAGTCAAGTTTTTGATGTATTTTTTCATCAAAATATACGAAAAATAGTTTATGTACGAATACAAAACACTTGGAATAAATTTAAATTTTAACTGTACAAGTACAAATATTAATATACATTGTACGTCTACACGTTTGAAAAAATATCAACCTTTGATTTAAAAAAAAGATAATATTTTTTCTATGAAAAAAAAAACTGTGTCTTCCGCAAATAAATTTTTATACTTTACTAATGTTAGCTAATGCTTAAAATATTCAGATTATTTTGCAACCGTCTTTGCATAATTCATATTAGATACAGACACGACAAGGATACAAAGGTTTCGAAATAAAATCATGAAGCTTACTCTACTTGACCTGTACGACTTAATTGTATGAAAAAAACACACCAGGGCCCCGATAACAATGAGAATTGAACATTTTGTTCAATTTCATATACATTTTTTTTTTTTTTTGTATGCAAAGCAGAATATGCAAACAATTTTCTTCTTCTCAACATGTTCAATCGTAGGTTACTGACAAAGATACTTTAAATGTTCAAGAAAATATACTAATTTTCGTACACAAATATCGGTTTATCTTTATAGACAGTCGAAGATAACTCTGTTAACTTCCCGTTATATTCTGGGTCCAGTTTGACATGAGATACTTGACGAAATCTAAACGATAAAAATTGCAAAACCTTTTATTAATAAAAAAAAATGTTTTTGAAACCTTATAGATTTTCCTGTATTCAAAAATAAAATATATAAATTGATTAGATTTTTATAATTATTGACAATTCCCGTGGTGAGACTCTCGCCGTCTGATTCCCGTTACGATCAAAATAAATATGATTTTTGTATGCCTGGGCGTTATGCATAGCATTGCATTCTTCACAAACCATGCGCACTAAAATATATTGTTGAGAGTTTGATTTGCATTTCTAATAATTTTCAATCATTTCGCTTTTCTCAGGAAAGAACACTTTTCATTCCTTGTCATATCACATCATTCTTTTGTAATTCCATTTCCGTTCGAGGTGCCAGATTTTGAAATGAATTACCTTTTTATGTAAAAAATGAACCTTCCTTGGCCACGTTTAAGAAACTCCTTAAGCATTAAACCCTAACTTCCCATATTTTTTTTATATCCCTTTTATTTTCTGGATCCTCTTACTGTCTCTTTTTAAACTCATAATCCGATCATACTTTCTTTATTATTTAATGTGTAAAACTAAATTATTTTTTCAATAAATTCATTTGTTCTCGCTCTATACACTAAATAGTTGTGATTTGGAGAAAAGAACAATTTTTTTTTAAACAACATTTTTTTTATTGGCTGAAAGAATTTTTTTTTTGCAATAATTTCCCAAAGTGCAAATATTTTTGAACTGTTGTTTTAAAAAATAATTTGCCGCTGTACCATTTACCACTTTTGGGCTGACGTGGGACGGAAATGAAAAATAATGAAAAATTTAGTAATTTCACTTGATTAAAAAATAGTTAACAAAAGAACGCTTCAATCGTTAATTTTTTTACTAAAGTAAGTTAAGACAATTTTTGTCTAAACCAACCTAAAAAGACATGATTCCATATTAATTACTTATTCTTAAAGCAAATAATTTGAGTTCAGTAGTACACAATTACAAGTAAGTGTTATTGTCTATTCGATTTAAATTGTAGACGATATGATTGGACAATGTATTGCAGGTATTTGAATATAGCCCATATGTATTCTGTAGCAATCCATGGCAGATTAGCACACTTGTATGTGAGGTGGGTATTTATCGGTATTTGAGGCCAATTCGCTCCACTAATCTAAGATATGCAAATACACAGGTGATGCTAGGATGACTATCGTTTACTGAAAGGATTGTTAAACAATCAAAATGAAATGTAGATGTTTATCGAAAGCAAGTACATTTTATTTTTTTAGTTAAAATAAAACCACTTTGTTTGTAACCACTTAATATTTATTTCATTACAGACCAGTTTTGGACCATCTACAACGCTCTCCTTTATTATGGTGTTATTTACAAATTAAAAAATACATAACCGCTCACCTGAGGGTTTTGAGAAAAAAAAAGATGCAACTTAGAACTAACGAGGAAGTGTGATAATTATCCATGGCGCTATCTCACTGCATTTTTTTTTTAAGAATAATCATGCAGGATCTCTGGAACAACAGTTTGGAACTTTGAAATAATGAATTCAATTGAATTGTGTTTATTCATCTATATGTACATTACAAAATGGAATATCTTCATTTATACCTGTAGAAATAATGAAAATAATAAGGTTTAATTAGGTATATATAAAAGTAACATAGTTATAGATAATATTCAGAGAATAAAATGTTAAAAAAGTGAGAGAATCTTGTAACGAAAAACTCCCTCACAGACGTAAAAAATGACAATATCCAAAAGAATATTGTTCAACATAGAGATGGTCCTTTCAACGGGCATAACCATTGGCAGGTTGCTCTTGTATATTGGAATGTGAAACAGTCTATGCTGACGCTGTCTAAGGTAACTATCCGGAACATAAAAGCTAATGCTCCGCATAATTTTAGGATTGTCAATAGTACCGCGCAACAATCGAAAGAAGTGCGTAGTTAAATACACATTCCTTCTGGTCTTTAAACTGCCGTAACCGAGCATACCCTGGAAGAACTCCGTGGGATAAAGCTATGGATAATATCTGCACTCTTTCATGTAGAGAAACCGAAGAAATTTCTTCTGAACTCTCTCCACCATAAGACAGTACTTCAACTCACACGGTCCCCAAATCATGGAGCCACTTTTGAGTCTACTTTATACCAACGAGTTATAAAGAATTCTCAGTTCTCGTGTATCAAAAAACCCAGGGAATACGCAAGACGAATCCCAACATCTTCAACGAACTACTACAAACTGTTTCGATCTGATCATGAAATGTCAGGGAACTTACAAAAATGATGCCTAGATCTTTGACCTCCGAAGTCCGCATAAGATTCTGATCATTCATTTTATAGCGGAAAAAAATCGTTTTGTGGGCCCTGGTGAATGACATAACTGAGCATTTTAAAATATTGAATAATAATTTATCCCGTCTTCCCCATTTAGATACGTTTATTATATCCACCTGGAGAGCACGAAAATTATCCAAAGTTTCAACCCTCAAAAATAGCTTCAAGTCATCCGCAAAAAATAAAAAACGCGTATTGACAACAACTTTTTGAATATCATCGATACAAATAGAGAACAGCAAGGGGCCCAGGTTGGATCCTTGGGGAACACCTGAGTAAGTACATACAATTTTTGATGCAAACAAGTCATGTGAAACGTATTGATTTCGGTTTCGGGGGTAGTTCGCCATTGATTTTAGCATTCCATTCGAGAAACCGATCTCCCTCAGCTTGTTTAACATAACATCATGATTGACCGTGTCAAAGGCTTTGACAAAGTCGTTATATGAACCCTCAACCTGATGTCCTGCGTCTAATTCAGACGTAATATAGTCTGTTAATATAATTTAATTTGTTTCAACTGAGCGACCATTTTTGCACCCATGCTGTTCATCTATTATAAATGGCTCGACTCGAGAAGCGATGATTTACTAATTAAAATTTTAAATACCTTAGCTGGCGCTGAAAGTTCATCTACAGGTCTATAGTTTTCTACGGATGACTTAGAGCCACTCTTGTGAATAGGAGTAACTTTAGATATCTTTCAAATTTCAGGAAAGGATCCTGTATTTAATGACAAATTAAATAAAAAACAATGCGGCCCCTTTAAAAAATCTACGCATCCTTTAAAAAAGAACGTCGGTAAAAAATCTGGGTCAAGAGAATTGGTATTATTCAATCTGTCATGTTATTGATGGTTAACACCATCGACCAATTAATAAAAAGATACATGATTCTTCACTGATGCAAAACGTTTAAAGTTTAAAAAATTGTATTTAGTTGTTTTTCGACCGTCATCGCCAGCCAGACGTGACGTTTATAATCAAAACCAAATTGCCTGTTTGTGTTATGAAGCGTGTCAGAAAAAAATGATAAAAATAATTAAATGACCTTTTTTGGTAAATATTTGTTTATGATTGATGAGCAAAGCTAAGAATAATTTATATTTAAACATAAATACTATTTTTGTGAAGGTCTACGCCTAGCGGCGCAATTGGGAAGCTCTTTTAAGTTACAGGGAGGTACTGATAGAAATACGTTTGTAAAATATAATTAATTAGAGTTAATATTTTTTTTGCGTTCCCCGAAATCCCGTAAAAATAAATAAATGGGTTGAGATTATGGGTAATTTGAGGAAAGAATCTGATAAGGATCCACCAAAGACTAATCTAGATTATTAACGGTTCAATACGAACTTTATTTTGTACCAAAAATGAGTATCTTACGATTTTTGTTAGCATTGCATGGTCATTGAATGCAGCTCTGGTGTAAATAAACAAACTAAGTAAATATAGATACGTTTTCGTAGGTAAAACAGTCCGCGCTGACGTTTTCGAAGATTCCACCTATAACATAAAAAAAACATTATCTCTAAAATCACTCAGTTTTCGATATAAACCTTTAGCCTGAAAAATTGGTCGGTATTAACCATTCACCAATTCATACATAGACATAGACAATTTTTCAGGCAAAGGGGCTACATTTAAGGGGATTTTAAAGGGAATTAATATTTATGTTATGGGTGGATATCTTCGACAACTTCAGCGCGGACTGTTTTACCTCTCGGTTTCCTGAACCAACATTCCTCTAGTCATGCCGATAGAAGTCAGACAGCTGAAGATGATTACTTTGGAGATCGACATCTTTAACGTCATTAAAACTATATTTAAGGGCAAATACTCTCACAATAATATCAAGCCTTTGCTCAAGCGTAAAAAAGTTATTTTAGTAGAATAAAAATGAATTTGAATTGTTTTGCAAATTTAGAGATTTCAAAAGCATTCATTCAGTTTCATTTCATTTTTTTTCCGACTCCATACATAAGCGTTGCGTCGGTTCTATGAAAGCATACAACATGAAACTATAATGTAATTTGAGACGAAAAATTGGGATTTAGGTCTCAAATTGGGTTCATAAGTCATAATTATTTAATCTCAAATCTCTATTGTTAGCTATGTTTAATAATTAGGAGAAAACTCATTTTTTTATAAATAGGTACGACTACAGTAGTTATTTTATTACTAAAAACTACAGACTGTGAAGATAGTATATGCATTTCAATATTTGTTCATTGTCCTAGCATTATACATCTCTCAAAATCACACACAGTCTCAATTTTGAGTTTTAAATTTTATTTCAATTTGCGATTGTTGAAAGAGGTTAAATTTTGTTTTTGATAGGATTTTTATTTTATTTGATGACTCAAACGTTTCGAATTATATCATGATTTCTAAAGCTGAAAATTTGTTTTATTTTATTTCTCTAATTGTGCATGACATGTTTACAATATTATTCGTGGAAACGGAATATTTTTGTAAATTTTATTGTCTCATGGTTCAAGCAGTTAAATGCTACATGAGAAACTATGACTTTCTTATTGCGTCTCATGTTTGAAACATTAGCAGGTAAATTAGGACAACAGCAAAAAAATAAATGGAAGGATATTAATATGTTCACACATCTGGTATGCTTCTGTAATCTGAAGTATAGTCAACATAAAATTTGTGTTTAAATTTGAAAGCGTAATATTAAACATATAAAAAGATAACGTCAGTTGAAGTTGAAAACTGTTTCAAGTTTTATGCTTTTACGGTACCTACAATTTTAAACTTGAAAATTTTTAATTTCTTCGAAAATAAATGGCAAAGAAATAATTTACTCATTTGTTGCATAACGGACTTGAATGTATATGTGTGTTAATGCAGGTGGGATTATATTATATTGCATGCATATTCTACGAGCTGGTTATGTACGAATGGCGTTCATTACGAGAACACCTGCATATTCCTTGAGTTAAATGTCCAGTACAAACATTAGGTATAACCTAACTACCAACATAATTCTACAACTACGCCTGTGCGAAGGGCATGCTTAGGCCTCTTGTTTACAATGCCTTTGGTCTACTGAACTGCACTGAAGATATTAGCAATTTGAATCTACGAGACCAACTCACCATACAAACAATAATTGAAAATCTCATGATTAAGTGGTGCCCAGAAAACGGTGCAAACAACGTTCTAAAAGACCGGAAACAAGAAAAGTAAACCTCATTTCAAAACAAATAAAATGCTGATATGAAAGAAGAAGATTTTTTGTTGAAAAGGCTTTCTTATCACGTGATGTGGACGATAGATGACGATAAACGAAAATTAAGACGGTAAAAATTGTGCAAAAAATTTCATTGCAAACATTCAAGACAATAATATAACAATTACCAAAAATGCTGACAAACACAAATATAAAACCAGACGACTAACACTTAAAAAGAAAGGACAAATGCAGGAATGTCAAAATACTATACATTGGACTGACTTACCTGGCCAATTGAAACTTGAAAGATTTCAGAAACCGATCTTTAAGGTTAAGAATTATGGTATATCATATAAAAAATGTAACTTTTTTTTAATGAATAGAGGTAATATAGACTTTAAAAATGAGGTAGAAAAAATGTAGGTTTAAAAAACGTGTGTTTTTTTTTATTTTGTGATAAATGTGAAAAACGGAAAATGTCATAATCATTTTTTTTTGTACACCAAAAGCAGGGTATTTCTATCGTCTGTTTCATAAAGGTGATCAGTCTTTTGCTTATGGTGTCAGTCCAGGAATAGTGAAATATTCTTGTAAACCACGATTCAAATCAATATTTCAGTTCGTGAATTATTAGTTATTTCGCCCGTGACCTCAACCAAGGTGAATGCGTCAACAATGATTTTTTACCTTAAAGTAGTCATTGAGTTAAAAATGCTCGTATTGGGTTCTTATTTTCATTTTTTTATACATGAGAATCAATTATACCATAAATACATATCATAAAGTCCAATTAGAGGCTTCCACATAATATTGTTATTGTAAATGTTGTCACATAAAAATTATACATAACATAAAATAACTAATCATTAAAAACTTATAATATTACTAGAAATGTAAATGAATATTAGTCACACAGTTGCACATTACAGGAAATAATACAACTATTGTTGACCATACAGTGTTCATTTATTATGTGCCTACATACAGAACTGCACTTAACCTGCATAATATAGGCTGCGTTTTGTTTCACATACAGAACTGTATTCTTCGTCCGTTAGTACACAAAAAAAACTCTAAATAAAATGAACAAAAATTATTAAAATAATAAAATATATTTTTTTTAAATATGCAAAATCTCCGTTAGATAGTTTTCATCTGACCACCAAGAAGTAAGCCAAACGAATAAATGGTTAAAAATTTACAAGAAAAAAAAACCTAAAGAGTATTGTATGGAAATATTTAAATGAAGCTTCTAGAACCTTTTTATTATTTTAAATAATTCAACAGTAACAAGTGTGTCTACAGCCTTGTATTGCGTAATGATTTGTTTATTCGTGGAAAAAAGGATTTGAAATAAAAAACCCAACCCTTAAACCTGTCATAATACTCAGAAAATTGCTCTTGTGCAAACTTTTTTCGAAAATGAAAAAGCGTAGATACAGATCGTATTATATTTTATTCAGCAAAATACAAATGAAGGTATTGACAATATTATTTCGCTAAAGAAAACAAAAGGTAATTAAACATATTTTACCCGATAAACCAGTAATTAATAAAATAAATCAAGTTTTTCACCGATCGGTTTGAAAGCTTAACAAGTTAATTAATAGTTGGTCATTGGGTGCTCAGACATATTTTTATAATATATCGAACCTATGAATATAAACACATATATATATATATATACATATTATTTTTGATGCTTTTAAAATAAAAAATAGAATTATGAAGAAAAAAAAACACATCCAAACCATATAAAACGGTTTAAAATGTTGTTTAAAAAGCAGAAAAAGAGAGAAAGAAAAACAATTCAACTGATGAATAAACGTACATTTAGATTTTAAAATTTAAAAAAAAGTGCTCATAAATGCCTCCAAAACGAGATAAAACATAAAATAAAACAAATCAAAATTTCGAATTTATATGAATTTGAAAAAAAAAATTATATGAAAAGTACCTTTTAAAATGAAAAAATAAAATATTTAAATAAAATAAAAAGAAAGGGAAGATAAGAAAATGTATTTAAAGATACATAAAAACACTGAGTTATTTTAATAAAAGTGAAATATAACTATTTAATCAATATAGATTTTTTTTTTTTTTTTATATTATAATGTTGATTCTGTTTTTGTTGGTAACGTTATTTAGATAATTTTGTTTAAAAAATTGTGTCATAATTTCATTTTCTAATAATTAAAACAACAAAAAAATCAATCCTTGTTGTTGATTAACTAGATATTTAAATTTAATACATAAACCAATGCATTTCTTAAACCCTTATTTAATAAATTATCAGAAAAAATATGCAAAGTCTTTTGTAAAAAAATATTGAAAAGCTTCCTTCTAGAATATGTTTATACAATGATGTATACGTAAGCGTTTCATAAAATGGTCTTGATTTAAAACAGAAAAATTAAAAATTTCCTAGTTGTACCAAAAATGTATTTTTACACATTTATAATTATAAGTATTTTTTAAAATCACGTGTTTATTAAAAAAAATATATATTTGTTTGCGATATTGTTTGAGTTTGATTTCTTTAGGAGATCGTCGGGAGGGGGGATATAAAATATAACTTTATGACAAAACTCCCCTTTTTCTATGATTCATAGTTTGCATTTGTACGAACGGACTCTATTCATATTCTTCGCCCTTTGAGGCACCGCCCCCGCCCAATGATTCTGGGTGGACGAGGAAAAACTATTCAATATTTTACTGCTTTCTCATTCCGTTTGTAGAAGGAAATCAAAGCTTAATATACTATACCTGCTGGATTTTACTCAATATTTATGTTTAAATCTGAATGCACATTCATTTTTTGAGTGCATGCATTCACCATGTTTTACTTATTAAGGGTTTAACATATTTGTACTTTTTTTTTTAAATGAAAAAACATAACAAATTGCTTCATAATCAAAGTACTAAACAATTTTTATACTTATATTAAACAATGCTAATCTGTATATATATAACACAATGTTCGTATGTGATTTACTAAATAACTACAGGACCGATTTAAGCGAATTTTTTTTCAAAATGATAAACTTTGCCATAGGCATTTAATAACTCTAAAAATCTTTAATCTGAAATATGAAATAAAAGTAGGCGCGTCAATGTTTTATTTTTTATTTCCCTGGGCTGTTTTTGGGAGGATGTTATTTTTGTGTATAAAAAAGTGTGTTTTTGAATGTTCACAAACAAAATTAGTTTTTTTGAGGATCTCAATCCAATGCTTTCATGCAATTCCTTATAATTTTTACACATTTACTTATTTTTACTGGATTTTTGGAGATGATAAAATAATGATTTTGAAAATCATTTTAAAGAATTGCATTTCTACATAATTGCAACCCCTGTTGGTAGAAGTGCAGAGTTTGAATTTTGCAAAATAATTATATATTTAAAGATGAATTATTTTAAATTTTGGAATTCAATCATAAACATGTACCTAAGTACCTACTTATGAATGAAAAGTTTCACCATCTTTTTAACGTTTATTTGAACAGGTTTTTAATACTTTCACGACATAATACATTATTTTGGTTTCGAATTAAATGTCAAACTCACGTCAAAACCTAGCTGGCGGTTGAAAAACGACTAAACGCACTTTGGATGTGACTAAACATTTGGGCGTGAGTTAAGTGTTATGATTGTACAGAGTTCAAGGTGAATTATGTGTATTAATAAGTAAATGGCTTTATTTATGAAAACTGGACTTGTTTCTATAGTTAAGTAAAAGCATTATAAAGCAAAGTGGTGTTGTAATTATACTTAATCATATATTAGCTTAAAAAGAAACTTTTCTCGATTCAAACATATTTCAGGATTTTTACTCTATATTATGGCACTAGAGCAGGAATTCTTAAGCACACTATAGATGTTTTCTGTTTTTTTTTTAATAAAAATTGTTAATAATTTAAACACTCGTTGAATCTTCGGGCACACGATAAAAAATTATGATTAATTTTAAAATTATTATTAAAAAATGCAAAAAAAATATTTAAAAAAAAATTCTGTTAAAAAATAATGAAATCGGTTCAGTTTTGAGTTGCAGAATACGGGATAATGATTTTACACCTCAAAACTTGTAAAAATAATAGTACGATAGCTTTTTTGAAAGGGTTTTTATAATCAACCAAAATATTATAATTCCAGTGCCATTTTCATTAATAAACAAAAAATGTTTTGGAAATCATTGTGGCAGTGGTATTTGAACCTTAGACTTCTTGATCCGAAGTCCGTAACATTTCCGACGGGACAATCCATCATAATTTGAATTAATAACAGTATTTAATTTTCATTTTAAATACGTCATCAATGTATTTTAATAAACTTGTTTGGCATATTTAAGACGGTTCATTAGTGCTGTAAAATACTGGAAAGCCAAACGTTGAACCCTCTTTATCCGAAGGGTGTAAAAATGTACGGTCAGCTTTAGGGTAGCTACGGGTGGTATGAAAAGGCAAACTAATTGAGGTACCTCCACCTTCTATGTATTATATAGCCACAAACTGCTGCTGAGCGCAATCTTCCTGGCATTATGATGCTTCGATTCTATTCACAAGAACTGATTAAAGGCCATATCTCGCAAACGGGGATTGATACATTCAATACTGAATGGGCATGAAATCGAGAAAATGTTTCCTTAAAGTTGATGAGTCAATTTACATTTTAGCACTAAAGCTTCCGAAAAGTTTAGTTCATGAATATAAAATATTTAATAATAATAATTGTAAATCAACAAAATTACAATATCTTTATCTACTACTGGTATAAACATATTACAACAGAGATGAAGAACATTTTAGAGAAGGTAACATAGAAGTCAAGGCATCTACAGGGCTTATGACCTGTCATCGGCTAGTTTAAGTGGCCAATTTCACTTTACATACTGTATATTTTTGATGCTATATTTGTGGTGATATACTCATGTGAATGTGTCAACAAATTGCTAGTCCCATCTCAACACAGAACTTTTAGTCCCATGGAGTTGGGACCTATGTCTCAAATAATGTACAATTGACTTATGTATGTCAATAAAAAAATGAACGGTCATAAGCCCTGTAGATGCCTAGACTTCTATATTACATTTTCTAAAATGTTCTTCATATCTGTTGTAAAATGGTAATATTAACAGATCCCCAGGGAGTTGAATTTAGTCCTTGTCAACCAAAATTTGGACAAACGCAAAATATTATTTATCTACTATTTTTTTTATGATAATAGATATATCTGGATTAATGTGTAGTCTGCCTCACTAGGGACAACATGTTTTCAGGCGAACATTTTTTATGTGGAGCTAAATTAACAAAACATGACTACCTACTAGTGAACTTAGTGTCCAATTTTATGATATTAAACAACCTTTTTCTATTATTTTTTTTTTCATTACTATATTTTATCAAACGTTTTGACTTCTTTCTATCCATGTCCTGAAAAATTTTTTTGTTAATTTACCATATACGATCTGTTTTAAAATAATTTTACAATGATTTTGGCAATCTTCTTTTTTTATATATAAATGAATCGTCGTATTGTGTCTCGCAAAATAACTTGTTAGATTTACATGCGGTTTTTTACAAAATTTTCTAATTCATGTCCTTTAGGTTTACAAATAATAACATCTATAATTGCACGCTTTAACAAAATAACCAAGCATTTTGGTTTCTTATTAAATGTCAAGCTCAAGTCAAAACCCGGTTGGCGGTTAAAGAACGACTAAATACACGTAAGGCAGGGTTGAGCGTTTGAGCATGAGTTAAGTGTTATAAATTTAGAGGGTGCGTCTTTGTGTAATTGTAGATTACAATAAAACACGGTTTAATGAAGATCAGTGAACCTGTTTTTATGGTTACATAAAATTGATCGGGTTGTGGTCCCGTGGTCCCAAAGGTCCGTACTTTGGATCCCACTCTACCACACCTTGATCCCATTTTCCAATAGTAAGTTATTTACAACAAGTTTAAAATGGCCCTCAAAATAAAATATTAAGGTAAATCATAAGAACGCAAATATGTTTTTTGTATGAAAAAAAAGCATTAGGAAGTAAAGTTTTGTGGGTATACTTAATAATATTTAATCTGGAGAGTAAACGTGGGCCGATTTTTCTTCGTACACACGTATTCCCGTATTTTATCTCTAGATTATGACATTAGAGCTGTGATGTTTTAACACACAATATATAATATTTACTATTTGCGTTGTTTTGTTCTGACAAAAATAGTTTATTATGGCAACGAGACACAGTTTTATCTGTTGTCGTCGTGCACGGAGTATACAAATTATTCTTGAAAAACGCAAAACGTACCGATACAGAAGATTTTATTTCGATGATCTGTCTAAAAAAATAAGAAAACGTTTGACTTTTGAGGTGCGGAAAACGGGAAAACAAGACGTCGATTTTGTTTATTCTAAAAAAAGGCCTGAAATGCAGTTATCTTTTCGCACCGTATCGGGGAAAACAATGTTTGAATACCTATTTATTAATATTCTGTGTCCTCACGATTTATGCAAACCGAAACACAAACTAATGAATGTGTACGTACATATTTATTTTGGACTTAATACAATAATTGATATCAAACTTTCGATTATGTTCATTTAATATTTCTAAATACGAGTATGTTCTCAAATCTAGCAATAGCAAAGCATTGCCAGGTTTAGCTCGGACAAAATATAAATGAACGTAAAAGTGGAAATAAAAATAGATCTTATTTATATTTATTTCTGAGAAAGAAATCAAATTATGTACAGGGGAATAAAGTTGTAAAAAAAAAATAGGAAAGTCTATATATATTTTAAAATAAAAGTAAAGAGTACACTTTTAAAAAATACAAGGTAAGATATATTATTAGTAGCGAATTTAGAAAAGTAAGTGTTCATATATATATTTTTTTAATTAATTGCATAAACATCAGAGAATCTGTAAAAAAAACTAGCGGATTAGAAAATACGGAGCGTCCTCTGGTTAGGATAGTCTCTATCTAACATGATTTTTTAGGTCTTAAAGTAAAAATGTTGATTTACTAATATAATAATTACAAAAAAACTACAGCTTCTTAAATATAAATACATAGCTAATTAAATGCAAGAATTAAATAAAACTTAACATATAAATATAAAGTAAACATATGTGCTAAGAATAAATAATGAAACATAAATAATATAGTAAAATATATTGAAAAAAAAAACATATAAAGTAATGTAATACATAACAATATAAATATTATTTGCTCTAATTATATAAAGTAATACATTCGTTAAACTATATATATTTCTTCAAAAAAATATCTCGCTACACTTTATATGCAGAAATTTTAATTTACAAAATTCATTTTACATTTAAAGTCCTTTATATTTGGCATTTAATCTTCTGGAGTTATAAAATAACACCTATCACCCATTTCCAGTGTTTATTTGGAGGATATTTTAAAAATGTATTTACTTCAATACCATCGATCCATATGAAAGAACTGTTTAAATATTATAAATAAGGATAATAACGTATGATAAATAAAAATGTACATGTATTAGACTTTGTTTTATACAACATCATGGAACTAAATAAAATAAATAAATGAAAAAAAATATTTCAGTATAAATATGTGTGATGAACAATAAAGTTTATTGTTTGTTCGGGGTATTTTCAAAGTAGATTTTATGATAGCGTGTTTTATGTTTTACGTACAGGCGAATATTTTTAGGAGATCACTTTTTTGCTTATATGTTCTACTGAATATCTAAATCGATTTTATATACATTGTGAGTAAAATAGCGTATGCAGAGCTTTTATGAAACATCGTAAATGTGTATGTAAATAAATAATGAAGACTTTATGGATATTTGCTATGAAAACGCTGTCCGCTCGACCGTTTATCACAAGTCGTTGGCTTTCAATCGTAAAATAAGGCAGACAGTTGTAAACACGACGGACGGAATCTCTAATAAAGTTATATTATTCACTTGTGTTTGTCGTCATTTTACTTTCATAGTTAAAGTTTGTACATCAGCGCAGCGAAGTGAAAAATTAGCAGTGTGTAGAAAAGTAGAAAAACTTTACTAGATAATCTCCGGTTGCGAAACAAATCAACAAGGTTTCGAGGATTTCCAAATGTTTGTGGACAAGCTGAATTTCCTCCCTTGGGAGTTATTTAGATCTAAATTTGTTGCAACAGAGAGGGAAAACATTTCCGAGAACGGAATATGAAGGTCTAGGCATTAACAGGGCTTATGATCTGCCATTGGCGTGTAATACAACACATTTGGATTTAACTCTTGTGTGGCTGTGATGTCACACTAGTCGACCATAGGACACAAGACTTGATATCGTGGTTATACAAGTAAAAGTGACCGTTTGCAAAAATGACGAAATTGAGATTACTGACTTTTTGACATCGTATTAGCATAATGCTTGACTGATAAAAATGCCAAGTCGATCCGACTCTCAAAAAAAAATTTTTTTTTTAATATGTGACCATTTGATAGACGTTCACAGATTTTTGACAAGTAAAACTGACCAACACACAGTCACTTTTATGAGTAAATTTAAGATCCAAAGAATTGACCAAGTAACAGTTAGTCTATTTTACTTGTAGGTGATGTTACCAGTGAAAAGTAAGTTTGAGTTAGTACTCAGTAGTTAGTAATTAGTATTTGTTTTGCATTTGACAGATACGGGTTTTTTTATGAAAAGTTAATTAATAAAATTTATTCTTTATATTATTACGTAACACTTCTTAATTATCTTTTCTTTTAATTTATTTAGTATTTCTGTGTATATTTAACCTTTATAAATAAAAAAGATGGATTATTAAAATAAAGAATTCCAGAAACATAATTTATAGTTATAAAATAAAATAAAATACTACTTCTCTCAATGAACGAAACAAAAATGATTATCTGCCAAATTTAATGACAAATTTTACAGGTAAAATTGACTAAGTTTTTCAATTTATGGTTTTTATATAAATGTTCTTTAAATGTGTTTAAACTTTACGTTAAAGTTTAAAGTACCGTACATATAATATAAAATTACCAAACACTTACTTGAAAAATCTGATCTTTAAAAAGTAATTGAACTCTAGAAAAACACTAAAATGGCTCCCCAAAACATTTTCGATTTTGTCACTTGGTCAATTTCTTTTGTATGCTCACAATATATCTCTCTTATTTAAAAAAAATGAGAATTCGCATTTTTTGTAATCTTCAAATGGATATTTTCACACCCGATTTGGAAGGTTAAATTTGTATAACTATGCTAAACGTTAGTACAAAAAATATTTATCCTTGCTATGTGAAGAATAAATGTAAGATAATTCAGCAACACATTTATAAAGATACCTTATACAAGAGGAAGCACGAAGATAAAAGTCATAACAAGGAAGACAGAGACGCTGTTCTGCGGCGGGTGTTGTCCAAAACAGATTCATTCTTCAGTCAGTTGATGACAGTGATGAGGGACGCACGCGCGTAACATGAGTGGAGTATTTGTGATTTTTACATTACTTTTTATTTCATCTTTTTTATTTAATGAATCTGACATTTATATTTTGTTATGTGTTGATAATAAATTGGAAACTCTGTAATGTTCTCAATGTAACAAGAAATAAATAAATGAAATGAAATCGTTAAATTAATATAAAAAAAAAACAATTTCACTTTTGCACCATTTTATTAAGAATCCATGTAAGAAGAAATTCCGGTGTTATACACGGTTTTTCAGGGCCAGGCCGTGAAACTTTAGAGGAACATTCCTCATAGTAAGCTTTAAAAAAAATCCTAAACTTTTTTTCCAAAAAGTCATTTGAAAAAAAAAACTGAAATCTCAAAGGGTAGAAAATCCTTAATATCTTGAACAAGCCATCCTTTCACAAACCCCTACCCCTCTCCTACCCAGCCGCTTCCCATGTTCGTGTCTGGTGCGTATCGCTTTGTTTACTTTTTTAAAGCTTACCATGAGGACTGTTTCTCTGAAATTTCGCGGTCTGGCTCTGAAAACCCGTGTAAACAGTGGCAATTCTTATAAAACTATATTCAGATTTTTAGCAATCAAAAACACGTTCACATCTTATATCAATGTTTTATTAAGATGTTAAAAAACACAAAGCGTAAAAAAAGTTTCAGCTCTTTTATAATCAATATCTACGTTCTTTGAATACAAATATTCAGCGTTAGTTGCTTACTAAACAAGTTGGAAATTTAATTACGAAATAATAGATTCAAGTTCTCGATAAAAATAAAATAATTTAATTAGTCAGAAAGTTAACACATTTTTCTTCTAGCATAAATAAAGATACAAACTTTTCTTGCTTCAGATAATATTAATTGGAAGTAAGGAGGAGTTTTATATTCCTAACATATAATATTTTATCACAATTCGGGGTTTTGGGGTGACAACGGTGAACTACAAAAAACATAGTGTACAGATAAATAATACAGTATTAAAAAATATATTCTTAACATATTTTATTTATTGTTATACAAAGAAAATATTATAATTAGGACATTACGTAAAAAGAAACTTTTAGATTTATTTCAACAGAGAGGGAAAAAGTTTTCGAGAAGGGAATATGGAAGTCTAGGCATTTACAGGGCTTATGACCTGTCATTGGCTGGTTTAAGTGGCCACTTTACACACTGTGTAACATTCACCATTCTGCCCATGTTTGAACATCCACATTTCCTCAACTCTTCCATCTGTTGACTTTTGTGAAGTGAAAGAGCTGAAACCTTTATCACGTGGGTGAGATTCATCCGGCTGAACCAAATCACCTACTAGGCAACGCCTGGAAACAATTTTCCAATTTTTATACTTCTTCTTTTACCAGGTAGTAATTCAACAATGTTTGATTATGTCCAAATGCTTGCAGACTGGCTGGATTCAGCTCTTTCACTTCACAAAAGTCAACAGATGGAAGAGTTGAGGAAATGTGGATGTTCAAACATGGGCAGAATGGTGAATGTTACACAGTGTGTAAAGTGGCCACTTAAACCAGCCAATGACAGGTCATAAGCCCTGTAAATGCCTAGACTTCCATATTCCCTTCTCGAAAACTTTTTCCCTCTCTGTTGAAATAAATTTAAATATGAACAACTCCCTAGGGAGGAAATCCAGCCAGTCTGAGAAACTTTTAGCTTCAAGAAACATTTAGTTTCACATAGATTTAATAACTACTTATCAAACTATACATCACATTTAGTGAATTTAAACATTCTTTTGATAAAGAAAAAAACATAAAAAGTTTACATGTAGGACATAAAGGTCAAAAGTTAGATAGATTAGAAATTTTAGAAATAAATAGGATAAAAAATAATAGCGATAGTATATATAAAATCTATATAGTGGAGAAATGTTTTCATATATAAATGTATGGAAAAAATTGAATAATAATACGTTCGTAGAAAAACGCGACGTGTTTGGCCTTGGTTGTTGTGACGTCAAGATTCGTGATATTGTTCAATACAAATTTCATCGGCCACAAACAAATAAACATGAATCGTGACGTATTAAAGCGCGCGGCCAATAGGATCACCATTTTTGCGGGAATTCAAAATTACAAATTTAAAAGTATTTTATATGAAAATAATATTTTTATTTTTTTTACTGAACTGTATTTCATAGACCTTTATTAATTTAAAAATGTACAAAAAAAAGTTATTATTCTCTATTCTCTATTCGAGTATTATTAAATAAGTTTTAATACTCGCAGATGTTACCAGAATGCATAAAGCTTTGCAGAGTAAAGGACAACTCTAGCATTCACTTATTCACCTAAGAACTTTTCCAAGACGATTTCATGCACGCATGTATGTCATGAATACTTGTATCTTGTATAGGGTTGCCATCCACCCCGGACTGTCTGTTATTGAGCCTTCTGTCCCGACGTCCCGATGAAACCTGTACTGTCCGGATTTAAACTTACTCAGTGCAACGCTGTTAATTAGCAAAAATCTTCCACGGCCGTCCTGGCAATGAATGTGAAAATAAGGTGGCTAATGATTTCAGCAATTGATGTATTTAAAGAATTTTACAGAAGTTGAACTTGCCTCGATAAAGTGGAAATCGATAGGTTATTTGTCAATTTTGGAAATCGAATGAGTTTTTAATTTCCACTCCTGCTCGTAAAACCATAGTAGAAAAAGCCATATCATTGATGTTGGCCCAATAAAAACACACGTGCGTTTCCAGAAATTCTCCAGCAGCCTAGTGGACCACATGGTGACGATATCTACCTACTGTCTACAAAAGATTCTCTTCGGACATCTATCTCCCTTTGTTAACCATGGAGTTGATACAGTGCTTTATTTATTTAGTTTTTTATTGCTTAGTTCTTGGCATGAACACTTGACAAACTTACAACTATGCTCTATTTTTTATAAATTTATTGATATCATTCTAACTTTGCTAGAATTCCACTCGTCCATGCGCTTTGTAGCTGCACGATGATTGGTTATCTAGCTTTTATATACCAACTTAAAAATACCTAAATTTTATAAATGGTGTCTAGAATTCCAATCGTCTATGCGCTTAGTAGCTGAGAGACGTGTTGTAATCTTACTCCCTTTTATTATTCATTTTATTTTTATTTATTTTTAGTATCATTAATACACTAAATTTATTTGTCAATTTTTAAAATGTGTAAATGGGGGCTAAATTTCTAACTGTCTATGCGCTCTGTAGCTGCAAGACGTCCTGTAATCTAGCTCCTATCAGTTATATTTTTTTATTGATCTTAATTGAAAACGAGGAACTAGAATCCCAACCGTCCATGCGCTCTGTAGCTGCAAGACGTACTGGGATATTTATTAATTGTACAGCGCCCTTGAGGTGATTTTCACAAAAATGGCGCTATAAAAATTATCCAACTATATATATATATAAAGAACCGATAAAAAATGTCGTCTGCTGCCAGGAACTGTAGATCAATATTGCAGTAATTTGTTAATTTTAAATCAAAGAAGAAATTAGGCCAGCGGTACTTCTAATTAGGAAGCACCACAAAAAATATGAGAAAAACATTTCGATTACATTTCTAAAAAACTGTTATAAAATTGCCTTTTTTGCTACAACATATCCCCATTCAAGGACGTCCCGACCAGACGGTAGCGAAATAAGGCAAGCCTAGACATGTACATAATAGTGCGAGAAAAATGGGGCGTGGTCCCGTGTCTAGTGTTGCGGATTCACGGATCAGAGGTCCGAGGCTCGAACCCCACTCTACGCCTAACTTGATTTCTATTTTCTAATGGTGAGTTTTTTACAACTCGCTGAAAATGGTCACCAAAATTTGAAATGCTTGCTCTTTTTTAACAGATTGTGCTTAGTTTGTTTGCACCTGAAATAAGCGGAACTAATACCTTTTTACCACTTCTCACTTCAGTAATTTTATTTGTCTACCATTAGAGTAGGCTTTATGACTGCAAATGCGGATTTCGGGCCGATTAATTTTTTTGTGAAGCAATTCGGAAGAACGCGCTTTAACATTGCTGATAAGGAATCTTACCTTTCCTTGCCTTCAAGTAAAAGCGTGGAAATAAATTCGCAAAAAGAGCGTGCTAAGCATAAAGCACACTTTTCGTTAAGTTTTTTAGTCCTTTTAGATATTTCTCGATTCTTTACATGAGCGTATTGCGTTATTTAATTCAACCAAAATAAAGCGAATAAAAACCGTAATGTAAATGTTGGGTTTACGGCCAATTCAGGTAACATTATAAAATAAATAATAAACGGAAAAAATAAATAGCGTGGCTGTGTTTTTAGGAAATTTCCTAACTCAATAAAAACATGGTTTCGATTCGATTGGCCTGGGAATTGCGATTTAAATTTTATTTGTTCAATTTCCACATTTATCATTCCACCCCAAGGACAAACCTACGAGAAAAGGATTTTTGAATAAGTTAGTTGTTAGATTTAAATAAATAATATCCATCAAGATTTCATGAATGATAAGATATTACGTTTATAACGTTTATTTGCTAAGAGGAAAATATGAAATTTATTTTTTTTTCTATTCAACACCTTTTTTATAATGATATTATTTCAATGTTATAGATTTCTCTGGCATACATAATGTTTTTCTAACTAACTATCTCAAACGTTTTCATTTAGAAATTGTTTAATTATTAAAAGTTTAATTTCAGCACTTGATCTTTACAAATATACGCATTTTTAAACAGTATTAACAGAAACACAGTAATACAATTACGAGAGTTTGTGGAGTTTAAATATATTTTGGTTAGAACAAAGCGTTGAATATAATGACGTCTATAAAACAATGCTTTAAATGAATTATCTTTCTTCTCACTCTTCGTTTAAAGCATGTCCTCACCTTAGCGACTTAACTCAATGTTTATAACAATTCGGGGGCTTAGGGTCATAAGGGCGAAATTACAAAAAATGCTGTTTTGTGTTAAGTACTAATCTGATATCCAAACAAAATATCCTGTTAGTGACAAAAAGATGAAACTCATCCGATAAGTAGTTACCTAGATAAATTTGTGTGAAACTACAAATGAAGCGTTTTGTTTAAAGTCAGAAGAATAAAACGCCTTTTACATCATTTTGTTAATTTACTAATGTAAGCGCAAGTTAGGGTCATAGAGACGAAAGCGTAGTTTCATATTTTTGTCTCTTAAACATTTTATGCCCTATTAACTGTATTTTTTATTTTCTTTATTTGTTACCCTTAAAAGACAGTTTTTTTTTTGAAAACTGTTTTATCATTTATCTCAAAACTGTGTTTTTGTAGTTTCGCCCTTATGACCCTTAACCCCCGAATTAAACACATATTTTTTTATTTCATTTTTTTAAATTTTTAAGCTTGATTTACCCTCAACTGATGACATTTAAAAAAAAACCTCTACAATACAAAATTACAAAGAAAAAAATTACACTTAGTTACATAATTCTCGGGACTCCTGATTTTAAAATAATTCAACCTTACGCCAATGCAATACAACTGCAGCTTTGAATTATTATTTAAAAAAAACTTAAATAATCTTCCACAAATCTTAAAATCAATATTAAATATTAAAACATTCAAATCTTAACAAAAAACAATACACGAGACCCACTTTATCCTGAACTCCAAACAGTAAAAAATTGTACATCTTTTAGAGTACAATATCTACTTTAAAAAAATGTTTAAGGTAGTAAAAGTGAAGTATTAATTGATAAAGTGAATGGAAAATTAAAATTAACTGTAAAACGAACTCCCTTTCTAAACTCAAGTTTCCCACTATAAGAAAGGTAGAAACGTTATTTTAAATCATTTATTAACAAACCATTTGTATTTACATATTACAACAGAGATGAAGAACATTTAAGAGAAGGTAATATATAATTCTAGGCATCAACAGGGCTTATGACCTGTCAATGGCTGGTTTAAGTGGCCACTTTACACACTGTGTAACATTCACCATTCTGCCCATAGTTGAACATCTATATTCCTTAAATTCTTTCATCTGTTGATGTTTGTGAAGTAAAAGAGCTGAAACTTTTATTTATGCGGGTGAGATTCATCTAATTGGATTATTTCACCTACATACTAGGAACCACCTGAAAATGTTATTTTTTCAATTTTTCTACTACTTCATGGACCAGGTGGATTTATCAACAATGTTTTGAACATGAAAATGTGTTAATATAAACAGCTCCCCAGGGAGTTGAATCCAGTCCTTGTCTACAATAATTTGGACAAACTCAAAACCATTTGTTATTTTAAGCTTTATTTTGTAAACAGTTTTTTTCAATAAATGATAAAATAAACTTTACCTTAACAATTCAAACAATTATTTAAATATTGGAATCTTAAATCTTTAAACGAAACTATTTAAAAGTAATATTGATGTTTTTGTTGATATTTCTTGATAAAACTCGAAATACTCCCAAAAATGAACTGTTTAGCAAACTAGTTTCTATTTCTTGTTAAAATACTTATTTGATCTTATCTCCAAAATATGTTAAGAATAGTATGAAAACTGTAAACGTTGTAAACAATTCACCAGTCTTGAAGATGCCTACTTAGGCGAAAGCGCTCGTTGATCAAAATAATAAAAAGCAAAACTAAACCAAGAAGTTTCATTGATAAGTTGATTTTAAATTTTATCATAATCATTGTTTAAAAGTACATGGAAAGTGTGTCATCCTTAAGAAAGGAGCGATAATCCCGTTACAGTTTTTTTGCAAAATAAGTAATATTATAAATCGTTAGGAAACAGTAGGTCCTTTTTAATGTGATTAAAAAAAAAAGATATTTAAATACTGATGCGTAATAAGTTACAGAATAGTAAATTTTGTTTTTCTGTAAGACGTTTTGTGTGGTTAAGTGCTTGAATTATGTGGATTTGTTGTTAAAATATATATTATAGCTAAAAAAACTACGCTTTCGGAGGTAAAAAAATACATTATAGGAATCATAAATTTACCTAAACGATCATAATATATTTAATAAAATCATATTAATGGTCAACAGTAGAGCCGATAAAACATAGAAATCGGTAGCGTAGGTATCGCACAAAAATCTCTTCGTAGATTTTTCACTGGCATTTTATAAGGATTTATGGGTCTATAAATTCCGATTCCAGCGGTGGTATTTGTCAAAAATTCGCTGTGAATTTGTATGCATACGCATTCACGCATAATCGCAGGGTTCGGGTTCGAAACCCGGTAGGGAACTTAGCATAAAGATTCACCCTGACTCCCTGTGAAAACAAATCTAATGTAAATAAAATATAAATAACCCTCGGAAAGGACGTTACCTCCGGCGTTCCTATCAATAATCCGATTGAATTTACAAATATTCACAAAAGCAATCATTTCCATTTCACCTGTTCTTGAGTGATTGAAGATACATTTAAGCCAAGGCAAAAAAGAATACCTTACTAATGCTCACTACAGGAGTGTCTAGGTGGGTGAAGAACACAGTTCCGTGAGTGAAATAGAAACAGAACCCCGAACGAGTGTTTTCGGCTCAATGGCGGCTCTCAGGTAAAAGTCACGAAGAGCTAAATTAAATAAAAATAAGTCTGCCTTATTGCGAAGTGTTTGGTGCGTTCTCCTACCTTTTTTTAGGTTTTCTTGACAACTAAAATGTAAGACTTATCACCTTTAAAAAAAATACCTTTGGTTTTTGACCTTTTATTAATTTTTAGTATTTTTTCATAAAATTAATTGTTTTGTTCTTACGATGTACTTTCCTAAATAAATATGTATTTTCCAAACAATTTTGTATTGGTCATTAAAGAAAAAAATTAATACCAAAGATTAAAACTGAGGTAATAGTGGTGAAACCTTTTTCTTCAGTGTCAAAAAAATAAACTGTTTTGTGTATCTCAACCAGTGATTTTTTTAACCGTTTTAAATACGCAACACTCTAATGAGTAAAACAATAGCTGCTGACCCCTCCTCCCTTTCCCCAGAAAAAGATTTTGCCTTGTTTGGGTGGTCGCAGTCATGTATTAATGCAAAAGCTGTAGTCCTGAGCTGGTATTCGGCTGATATGGAGGAAAGATCGCTTTGCTAGCGTGTATTAGGTACGTAAATACGCGCCAAAAAAGTGTTTTCTACGCGCGCTATAGCGATCAGAATAACATGCCGGAGGGGAGAGTAGTGCCAGGTTTCTCAAGATCTTTAAGATGTCTCACTTTTCTATCCCGAACATTTTTAAACATTTTCCTTACTTAGGCCCATGACCTTCTAGCAAGGCTTTGCGACCCGCTGGTTTATAAACACTGGTCTAAACAATTTAAAAAATGCATTTAATAAACATGCTTTTTAACCAAAATGCATAGTCTTTTGACTGAAAACATGTAGGAAAGGTTCGTTTCGACGAATCAATCTTTTCTGGAAACAGATTTCTCAATAATCCAAATTGTACATTTGTTAGTTAGCAAAAACTTCTAATATTTTTATTTAATAGTACAAAGTTTGTTTATGTAAATGATCAGAAAATATGATTTACTCTTTAAATAAGTATTTTGTTTTTGCATTTCACAAAGAAATACTCCAAATGTAAATTATAATATTACCTTTTAAAGCGAGATGTTTAACATTAATTACCATAACAAACCCTTTTTGTTTTGCTCAGAATATTTTACAGAGATTAATTCAAACAATTTACCTTGAATTAACCACTGTTATTTTATCCGAAATCCTTTTAAAGGTAGTTTATTAACTATATGGTTTTTATAACTTCTTAATTAGTTGAATAAATAAAAAACATGTGAACAAAAACAAACAAACTTTATTGTGGTTAAAACATTTCAAGCTGGCTTTGAATCGTGCCCTTAAAACACCTAAAATATGAATCATCATTTTTATTCCATACTCGATCCCTAGTTGGAGCTTATGGCGTCCACAAAGATCCTCCAGACATCACTCCCGGAAAAAAAAACCTACAGAGTAGCGTGGTACAAACCAATAAAAATCCAGTATTTTTTGTTAAATATTTAGTAACAATGTTTTGAGTTCGTCCAAATTTTTGAAGACGAGAACTGGATTCAACCCCCTAAGGAGATGTTATTATTTACATATTACAACCGACATGAAGAACATTTTACAGAAGAAAATATAGAATTCTAGGTATCCACATGGCTTTTGACCTGTCATTGGCTGATTTAAGTAGCCACTTAACACTGTGTAACATTCACCATTTTGCCTTTATTTAAACATTTATCTAATCCACCGGATCTACGAAGTATAAAAATTAAAAATCATTTTTTAGGCGTTGCCTAGTATGTAGGTATTATTAAGGTTTCAGCTCAAACAATTAAGGTTTCAGCTCTTTAACTTCTTAAACATCAACAGATGGAAGAGTCGAGGAAATATTAATGTTCACATATAAGCAGAATGGTGCATGTTACACAGTGTATAAAGTAGCCACTTAAACATTGTGCGCTTTGTAATGTAAATAATTTAGATGTAAATAATTACGTAGTGCTAAAAACTGTCTTAATATTTTGTTGATTGTGTCTGTTTATTTTAATAGTAAGTCTTCTTTAACATATTACAACAGAAATGAAAAACATTTAAGATAAAGTAATATAGAAGTCCAGGCATCTACAGGGCTTATGACCTGTCAATAGCTGGTTAAGTAGCCACTTTACACACTGTGTAACATTCACCATTCTGCGTATATTTGAACATATATATTCCTTCAATTCTTTCATCTGTTGATGTTTGTGAAGTTAAAGAGCTGAAACCTTTATTTATGCGGGTGAGATTCATCTAATTGAATCATTTTAGGTGTTAAGGTGTAAAGTCTTCTTTGTTTATTCTCTAATGTAAAAACATTTCTCAAAAGTATATTGTTAAGTGTCCTCGGCACGGGTAATTCCAGTGAGGTCACATTATTTTTATTATTTTTTATAGTTTGTAAGAGAAAAATATGAATAAATAAATAAATAAAAATAAATAAAGAACCAGTCAATGATAGGTAATAAGCCTTCTGGATACCTGGACTTCCATATTCTCTTCTGTCAAATGTTTTTCATGTCTGTTGTAATGTGGTTAAGTTAAACATTTAGCTTTTCATAAATTCCTTTTACCAAATATTTTAAAAATAACATTTCAATTTTCAAGTTTTACTTAGAAGTATTTTAAAGTTAACCAAATAATGACGTTAAATCAGATAGTATCACGATAATTGAACAAGTTGAACGACTATTGAGAAATATAATTGAAAAACGTATCCAAAATAGATAAGGAAGTTCTCTTTACATTTTGGGGTGGGTGGTTTTACCTCTGCACGGGACGTACATTGAGTAGATAATAACGTCTGGCCACGAAACTAACCGATCGTTCGCAGGCGGAGCGGAAGTATCTCTCCAACTTTGATTACCAGGAAATTGGAGTAAGTGAATTTCTACCCTTAGTACATTATTTAAAGGTATCAAAAACCATCTTTTGGGGTGAGTACCCGCAAAAATTTTCACAAACGTTTTTATTTTATTTATAATTTTACACACCTATGTCAACAAAAGATTCTATCTCCCTTTGTTAACCATGGAGTTGATACAGTGCATTATTTATTTAGTTTTTTATTGCTTAGTTCTTGGCATGAACACTTGACAAACTTACTACTATGCTCTATTTTTTATAAATTTATTGATATCATTCTAACTTTGCTAGAATTCCACTCGTCCATGCGCTTTGTAGCTGCACGATGATTGGTTATCTAGCTTTCATATACCAACTTAAAAATACATAAATTTTATAAATGGGGTCTAGAATCCCAATCGTCTATGCGCTTAGTAGCTGCAAGACGTGTTGTAATCTTACTCCTTTTTATTATTCATATTATTTTTATTTTTTTTTAGTATCATTAATACACTAAATTTATTTGTCAATTTTTAAAATGTGTAAATGGGGGCTAAATTTCTAACTGTCTATGCGCTCTGTAGCTGCAATACGTCCTGTAATCTAGCTCCTATCTGTTATAATTTTTTATTGGTCTTAATTGAAAACGAGGAACTAGAATCCCAACCGTCCATGCGCTCTGTAGCTGCAAGACGTACTGGGATATTTATTAATTGTACAGCGCCCTTGAGGTGATTTTCACAAAAATGGCGCTATATAAATTATCCAACTATATATATTTAAGTCATGTTGTATCTCTTCTGATTACTATAGTCAACGTGTGTTTTTGAATGTTGATTTCAAATTCGTCGTCAATTTAATTTTTGTATTCCGGTTAGTTATAAATTTTATATATTTTTTTAATAGTAAAAAAAAATATTAGCGCTTTTATAATTTGAAATATTTCAATTTTGGTGGCCATTTTCAACGAGTTGTAAATAACTCACCATTAAAAAATAGAAATCAAGTTGAAGTAGAGCGGGGTTTGAACCTCGGACCTCTGATCCGTGAGTCCGCAACGCAAGCCATGGGACCACAACCCGACAAAATATATATTAATATAATTATAATATAAATACATATATTTTTTGCTCCATTGGTCAGGGTGTTATGGTGTATTTTCCATTACCTCCTTCCAGATCCCCTCTATTCCACCTGCTGACAAGCATCAAAATAAAGGCTTAGCGGGTTATTCCTTAAAAAAAACAAGTGTTAAGTATATTTACAATGCCTTGAGTTTGTTTAAATGTTTGTAGACAAGAAATGGAATCATATTAACATAGTATTACGACAGACATGAAAAAAAAAATTCAGAAGGAAATATATAGGTGTCTAGGCATCCACACATCCATTTGGCTTATGACCTTTCACTGGCTGGTTTAAGTGACCACTTTACACACTGCGTAACATTCACTATTTGGTCTATATTTGAACTTCTGTAACTTCTAACTTCGATTCTTCCATCTGTTGACATTCTTGAAGTTAAAGAGCTGAAACCTTTATTGTTGCGGTTGAGATTCATCTGACCGAATTATTTCACCTACACACTAGACAACGCCTGAAAATATTTTTCAATTCTCACACTTTTTGGACCACGTAGATTCATCAACAGTGTTTTGAGTTTTTTCCAAATTTTTGACGACAAGGACTGGATTCAACCCCCTCAAAAGCTGCTGATATTGACATATTACAACACACATGAAAAATATTTTACCGAAGGAAATTCAGAAGTCTCGGCATCATTATCATGTATTAAAATGTAATTGCCTAGCATAGTATATATAATAAAATGTTTAAATAAATAAATTTAACAATTATGTATGTATTTATATGTACATGTATAGTGGGAAAATTTTAGAGAGTATCTTTATATTCGCGTTAAATAACAACACACTAGTTTAAATAATAATATTTTTTCAGAGTTTGCCAATCATCTCATAAATTCAAATCACGATCTCAATAAAGGTACGGGAGTTAAAATTTTACATTCAAATACTGAATAAGGACTAATATTAAATAACATAGAGGTGTTTAATATTAAAAATGCTTTATATAAAAATATTCCCCTACTAAATAATCAAACATCTTTTTAGTTTGTCCGAATGTTGGTAGAAAAAAGACTGGACATCACCCCCTAAAAATTTGTTCATCTTGATGACTATTTAGAAAAAAATGGGTCATCCCTATGACAAACATTTGGACAGACTCAAAATTTTGTAAAAATAACCAACTGGTCCAAATAAAAGCTTAAAAATGGAAAATTGTTTTCAGGCGTTGCCTAGTTTGTAAAATAATTCGATCAGATGATTATTTTCACAACAATAAAGGTTTGAGCTTTTTAACTCAAATAAAATCAACAAATGGATGAAAGAAAAAGAGAAAAGTATTGAAAACATATGAGTGTTCAAACAAAGAAAAAAGTACTAAATGTTACACAATTGAATTGAAAATACCAATTTTTTTAATTGAAGTTAAATTATTGTAATAATTAATTTATTATTATAAAATACATTTTATGTACACATGTTAACACAGATAAAATAAAAAACGAATAAAATTAACAATACGTATTATTTTAATTATATCATTGTAAAAAAATCATTCATTAATATCAAACTACTAAAAACAATTATCACAATACGCATTAAAATATTTTTTTCATTTCTTATACACATGAGTCGATTAGTAATAATCTAAAAATGGTAAAGTTAAAAACGTTAAAGTTTTTCAATTTTACGGTAAAACAAATAAGAATAGGGAAAAATCATATACTACGAATACCGATAAAAATATATTAAATGTATTTTAAATATTTAATTTTATACATAACTTTAAAACATAAATTATAAAAAAATATGTTCCTAGAAAAACGCGACATGTAAGGCATTGATAATTGTGTCGTCAAAGTTTATAAAATTCTTCGATAAAAAAATTAAACGGTTACAAACGAATTTCAAAATCAACATGAATTTCGCAAATTTTTACAATTTTGCAATTACGACCCTATATTATTTTTTTTGACCGCTACATATCGGTTCCTTAGAACAGGCATTGCCTATATAGGAACGGATAGATCCTTTCAAGTATTCCGCTATACCGCACTCCTTTGCTTGCTTGATTTATCCTAAGTGTTTAAGAATAATATTTGTCTGTTACTTTGCTTATGTGGTTTTTCTAATAAATCAATAAAAATATTTTTAAAAAAACACCGTTACGTGGCCAATGCAATGACCGTTTTAGCGAAGATTAAAAATGTTTAATTTAAAAGTATGTTTTATGCTATAGTAATAAGAAGTAAAAAATAGGTTAAGTATTTCAAAGACCCATATTACTTTAAAATTGCAAAAAAAGTGATATTTTCCCATTGAGAAAATTTAATTTCAAATACTTTAAATAAAATAATTTAAATTGATTATATTTAGCTACACACTTATTTTATACAATTTATTAAAGATGGTGGAGTTCTATGATTGAGAATATGTTTAAAGAATGTTAACAATGCTTAGTTACAAATCATATGTATTTTATGTATCCTTGTTGAGCTTCCAAATAAATAAATAAATAATATTGGTCCTGTTTCTGTTAAATCGTGTGTGGACTACATATGCAGGGTGGCTAGGAAGTAGCGGTTAACCGTTGTACACGCCATCAGTTACAAGACGCGCAATAAATACCATCACAGGGTGGAATTTGGGATGCTGGACCGTTGGCTTTTGGTGTATCCTGTAGCCTTAAGCTTTCAGTGTGTGTAAATATGCATACATATACATCCGAACATACGTGGTACCGAGAGCTTAGATTGTGGATACAAGCGTGTAAATTACCCGATAGATTTGTCTGAATGAACCAACACAGATATAATACATCTGGGAGTATAATTACATTTATATATACACATACATATACATACATACATAATATATTATCAGTAAAAAGGTTAAATGACTGATGCGCTTTAAAGTGAATTTCACAATATGTTTTATTTTAACCTTTCCGAGTCTAAGCGTGGAAAAAATCTACGAGTTCCGGAGGTAGTTACCAGGGCCTCAATTATGATGGGAAGATAAAGACGTCATACCTTCATCTTGATGGTATAGTTGAAGATAAATTTTCTTTTTCGATTACAAAGGTATACTACCAACTCCCACCCTTTAGGTAGGTGCATCGATATGAAACAAGGGGAAGCATCATAACGGTATACATATCTACGCTCTTAAATGACATTACTTTAGTATGACATCATAATTAAAAATAAAATTCTTCCAACCGACTACAAAGATATACTTCTGATCCCCTCACCACCAAGTTTTGATGTAAGTACATCGGTTTATACCGATGGGTCTAGAACCCTTCACCTAGCAATTTTTCCTTAAATTACGATTTACTCCATTTTTAATCGTTTTGAGGTTGGAATTTTTTTTCTTAAAACCCAATTCAAAATATAAGAGAGGATTTAGTAAATTTTGAAGTCGAATTAAATTCTGACATAACTGTTAGTTTCCGAAACGAGTGGTTTGATGCGAAAATAATGTTGATAGATTCTGGATTATTAACATATACGATTATCTAGGCTTAAGAAAGTTGCCACTAAAAAAAACCTGTTTTTTTTCGTATGTTTTACTATCTTCCGGAGTGAATGAATCAAGACATTAAAGGACCTGGCCTGATAAATACAGACGATATAAACCATATCGTCTTAGCAAGTGTCAAAAATATTTTTAAAATTACAAACGAGCATTTTTTCTATAAATTGGGATTTATTGGAATTCATACTCGCTTTGAAGTGGGCATTTTCTATCACAAAAGCCTTTTTAAAATATACATGAAAACTATTTTAAATGTTAATGAAGTAAGGAACGCGGATAATTTTTGCTGTCATTCATTGGTTCGTTTCGATCATATGATGTCGATATGGAAAGAAGGTAGAACATACCGAGGAAGATACAGTTGCCGTTCATTTTCGATATATCTACTTGTTTTATCATTTTTTCGTCGTCCATTCGTTCTACGTGACCAAACCATCTCATAGACCCTTTCTTAATCTTATCAATTATACTTGACTCAGATTTACACTCTCGCCTGATTTCATCATCAAATGTAAATTTAAAAAATGAAAATAAACGCATCTTTTGCAAACAAAGATATTTTTGGAAAAAAAAACCGTTCTAATAAAAAAAAGCAAAAAAATGTTTTTGCAATGTGCGGATCTTAAAAGAGACGACAAGACCTTTAAAAAAGATACGGGTAAGCAGGTGGGGTTTTCAATGTCGGGATGTTTTTAGATTTTGATTGCCTTTTTAAACAATCGAGTCTAATAAGTTTTTAGTCTCCACAAGATTTTGTCTCGAAGGGAGACTTACGAGTATGTCCCATTCCGATGTGGTGTTTGGTCATTTTTCGAGGCGAGTTTTTGGGGTAGCCAAGCAATGATTTTAAAAAATCACATTAAAAGCGTTGTCTGTGAAGCGCCACAAATTTCGAATTGATAAGTTATGGACTGCCACGACTGTGACACGGTACAAATCCTTTGTAGATAAAGTTACACAAATACATTTTTAAATTTTATTTTTATCAGAAAACCTATGTTTGTTGTCTATTCATTTATAATAAGTATAAAAAATAAAGATTTCCAAACATAAAAAGACCTATTAACTTTTCAAGAATTATTTATGTATTTATTCTGTTCATAACCACCCAAGAGGCATTTACAAAAAATAAAAATGAAATACACGCTAACAAACTATATAATAAACACAAAATATACGGAAAAAATATGTGAAATTAGTTAGAAAGGATATAATAAAAAATTTACAAAGTAAAAATAAAAATAACATAGGTATGCAAGAAAAAACAGTAAGCATATAAACAAAAAATGCAGAAATATAAGCTTATGAAATAAATTCTGTAAATCAAACAATAAATAAAGTAGTTTTTTAATTTTTTATAATGAATAACCACAAAGTTAGTGCTTCAAATATAAACTTAATAATAAATAAAGTGTTACGGTAAGCAAGAAAGACAAATTTAAGGTAAATAAATATATAAGCAAGCATATATTATCACGAAAAAAAAAGAAATATAAATATGTATTTATGAAATGCGCATTTGCCAATACTACAATGCAATTTGATATAATAGTAAAAAAATTAAAAACAAGTATAAGGTAATAAAAATAAACAAGTAAGTATTTTTTCATTTGTGGAATTGAATTGGCAATAATAGTTTGACGAGAATTATGTAAAAGATATAAACATTAAATGTGACAGAAAATAAATAAATAAAAAACTTAAGCAAAAAATTATGATATCTACACAGATAACATAACCGAGAAAAAAAAGAGTTGTGCATCTGAACGGCCGTGAAAATCAAAAAATGTATATAATTGTCTCATACTGTGTAAAGTTTTTTGCAAAATTCATACATTTACTCAATTTGTAAATGGGGGCTAAATTTCTAACTGTCTATGGGCTCTGTAGCTGCAAGACGTCCTGTTATCTAGCTCCTATCTGTTTTAATTTTTAATTGATCTTAATTGAAAACGAAAAACTAGAATCCCAACCGTTCATGCGCTCTGTAGCAGCAAGACGTACGGGGATATTTATTAATTGGACAGCGCTCTTGAGATGATTTTCACAAAAATGGCGCTTTATAAATATATATATATATATTAGAAACTATTTGCAAAAGGATGATCAATAACATCGCGCTTATCTTGCTGCTACACGTTAAATAACACTGATCTAATATCACGTTAGTCTAAGTTAATTCATTTTTTATGCTTTCAGTATTGTTTACTTATAAATACAATTGTTGGTAGGTTTTTTTATAACAAACGTTTTTTAAGTGCACATTCTTTGCTTGCTTTACCCTATATTGTAATTTTAGACAAGCATACATTGATCGATTGTAATTATTTAATAAAATCATTTAAATTATATTTTTAGTACAGTATGTAGGTACGTGAAAATACATGATGCTTTATTTTTTTTAAATATAAGGGTGAGTCGTTAAAATTAAACGTCAAAAAAACAGACTGGCCCTAGGCATTTTTGAAAACAGTTTTTGTATGGAGAGTAGTCGAAAGTAACGAAGCCTTCTTGTGAACTGAGAGATCATGAATGGTTCTTGACAGATATTGATTCAGTGTTCAGTATGTAAAAAACATTTGTATTACCATTTCGTCGACCAGAATTGTAACAATGTTAATTTTAAAATATTTTTACCTACTCTAATTTCAGTACAACCGACGCGACGCGGCGCCGGGTTGCAGTCTCGTAGTAGTATCGCGAATATTGGACCAGAAGATTCTATGGTCGTATTCCACTATATAACAAATTGTTTGATATTTCCGATCACGGTAATTTTGAAATAAATATATTTTCACGTGTTTTTTTTGTCAAAAAAATCTTAAAAATTTATTTTATGGATTTGCTGGATTCAAATTTTTATTTACCAGCTACGGTTTTAAGGTTGATTCTTAAGAAAATTATTTTAAGATGTAATACAACAAAATTCAACAATTATTTAGAAACAAATTTTTACCAATCGTATAAATATACACGATAGGATGAAATTTGGGTCAATAGATTTTTTTATCCAACAATCAAAAAGTAAAAACATGTACAGATAAACATATTGAAAAAATAATCATTACACATTGAGTAATAATCCTCTCTATGTAATTTAATAATGCTTAGGTCCACTTATGATTTACTAGATTTTTTATAAGAAATCTTTTGCGAAGCGAATTGCGAAAAAAGATTCTATACACACGAATATAGTTCAAAAACAAAATATTTTACAAAACTTGGTTAAAAAGATTCAGATGAATATTTTACTCCGTGCCCGGGCATAAAGAATACAGTTCACTGTGGAAAAAAGAACCAGAACACGAGTGTTTTCGACTTGATGGCTGCTCCCAAGTAATAATCCTGAATAACGAAATCGAGTGGAGATAGGTCCGACTTGTTGCGAAGTGGTTGGAGCGTTTGCCTACCATTATTGAGGTCTTGGGTTTGACTCCTGGCAAAGTCGACATGAAATATTGAAAGGTTGTTTGAATTGTAATATTTTCTTGTTCCCAGAAGTATAACCTTTCTTGTAACATCATTTATGCGAATATTTTAAAAGTAGGTAAAACCAAAAAATATATATTAAAAACTTTTAAGATTTAACTATTATTTTGTTAAATAATGGAAAATATGGTTTTTCCTAATATCCCAGGTGTTTTGTAGGCTCGATTCAAAACCTGCCTAAAATGTTTTAAGCTTACCTTCATGTAACATATGGGCTAGAAATATTTAATTTGGTTTTAAATGCAGTGCCTTATGCACCACTGGGTGCAGAAAGGAAGATGATGAAGAAAATTAAAAAAATTATATTTTTGTTACATGATTTAGAGGTTTTCATCAATGTTTAGGATTCTCAATAACCAATATCGTCAGACAGGTTCAAAAGTAGATACAAAACCCATTATTATTAAGACACAGTACCATATATTTTTTTAGAAAAAACGCAATATGCGCTTAGTTTTAAAAAAAGTTAATGTGACGATAATATAATAACTTTGTTCAACAACAAGATTTATATTCGTTTCATTTGTAAGCTGTATTATTTCTCTTCTTTACTGACTGAGGGGTCATTGTGTGAGTGAGAAAGATAAATTACGTTTTCTAATTTTACAAATACTCCTTGCAAAATAGCGGGAGAAGTTGTTTCTCGGTCTGGCTGCTTGTAAATTGAACGAAATGTCAGACGGCGCTGTCACTGTTTTGTCTTTGCGTCGTGTCAAACAGGGGCATGTTCCATAATGCCGCGCTGGGAAATAGAACATATTTGAACATGCTGTGGCGGTAAGTTCAATTCAACGAGATTTGACCCGAAATACGAATTATGTGTTTTATTTAGGATAGTAGTCCTGTGGGTAGTGTAGCGAACTCCGAAGCAGCAAGCCCGAGGTTCGAATCCTGCCCTACCACAACTTGTTTTCCAATTTTTACACGGTTATTTACGACAAAAAGAAAATGGCCCGGACAATGAAATATTCGCACAAATCATAATAACGCAAATCGATCGTCAGATTTGTTGTTTTTTTGGTGATATAGTTTTCAACAGTTTTAATAGATATTTTATTAACTACACAGCAAAAAAAACTGTGTCATTTAAAATAGTAATAAACTATTGTAAAATAAAACTAAAATATTTTAGTTTGTGGGAAGTCTTGAAATTAAGTCATATTTCATCTTTCCTGAACTTTTTTGAAAAATACAAATGGTCTTTTCTGGAATCTAACTACCGAAAAACATATTAAAAAAATAAAAATATCCTGGTATTAAAGGACTGAAACTGAATCAAACCGAAACGATTAAAAATAACAAAAATAAAAGTAAACACAAAGGAACATTGTTTTTAACCACTTATTTTAATTTTTTCTACTGACCGGTTTCAAAATTACACGAAAATCTTTTTTTTCCACATAAATGGCATAAATTGCCCTCAAAATATACATTCAACATAAATATGAAGGGAAAAAATACATATGTACAAGTTTATAAATGTTTAAATACCTAATAAAATTGAGAAAATTCCATAACTGTAACAACAGCAACAAGTATATACACATAAGTAACCAAATATACTAAGGAAATATGTACATAAATATGAAAAAGCAAAAAAGAAAAAACATTTTTAAACATAAAGAAAAGTTTAAGAATTATATTGCGGGAGAAAAAAGAAATCAGACTCGTTTTATATCTTTTAAGTCCAGAAATAAATTTGAAACCAGTCGGTAGAAAAAAATGTTTTAAAAAAAGTTGTTTTATATTTATTTTACTACGATGAAAAACTTTAGAGACAGCGCTTCAAATATAAATTTTACAAAAACATAAATACCTAAAATAGATCTTCGCACGCAACGGCTCAAAATTAGACACTGAAGAGATTATCAAACTCTCACATTTCTGTTCACTGTAGTCCATAGTTCAAACGCTCGGGTATGTATTCTTGAAAAAAAAAATATATCAGACCATGGCTAACCTTTTTGTTTACGTTTATAAAACAGCTTCTTAAAATTAACTTATTGTCCATGTGTGAATTGCAATTTAAAAGATACGACAATAAAACCAGACATTGTCCCAGAGATATTATTAGGTTATCTCCGCAGGACAATGTATTACCCCCACCACTACACGCAGCAGCATTGTTCTCGTGTGAACGCGAATGGACATGGTCGTAGGACTATAGCGATTTTCCAAAAGAAATAATATTTTCCACACACTCGCTTAACAAACATCGCCGTCGGTCGTCTCATATTCATTTTTGCATCGTTCAAGTAAGAACTACGGTCAAATGTTTGTAGTTTTCAACGACTTTTAAATAACTCATTATTAAAAAACGGAAATCAAGTTGAGATATACTGGGGTTTGAACCTCGGACCTCTGATTTATGAGACGGTAACACTAGCTAAGGGATCACAACCCGCTTCATGTGCAAATATACACACAGAGACAAACATAACAATATGAAAAATTAAGAAAATAAAAGAATAACGGTAACTTAATTCTGTCTCTGGTATTGTTGAATGGGGTAAAGAAAATTTGATACCTACCTATTTGATTCAACCCTTCCGTTTGATTTTCTTCAGTTAAACTAAATGTGTTTTCCTAAACTGAAAACAGTCTTCTTCTCTGAACGAGTCTGGTTATTTCATAGGTACATCAATATTTTTTTTTACTTTCTTACATCAAACATTTCCTTTTACTTTCTTACAATTTGATTGTTGAGGAAATGAAAAAAACATGATTTTATTTATTTTTGCTTTATTATAAATATTTACAGTTATTACATAAAAATATGTATACTTTTATGTATGCGACGTTTGTATTCATGTGCGTATGTGTGTGTGTGTGAGCGTTTGTTAATGAAATAATGAGGGTGTGTGTATGTGTGAGTGCGTAAAAAAAAAAAAAATTTTAAATGTGTATTGTATCAAAGAGGGTACAGGATAAAGCTTGATAAGAGGTTTGAGAATTTAAAAAAAATATGCGCTTACTTTCGAAACCTTTTTAATATAAATCAATTTTTGATAAATTATGTTTTCATGCTATGATAGTATTTAATTTCAAAACCTTTCTCTGAAAACAGCATTTTATTTTAAATTTTAATTTGCACATACTTAATGAATAAGGTGCAACGAGCCCCATATAATGCAGTAGGTAACTGCAATATGCAGTACATGCGATGTAATATCAACAATCAACAAGGTTGGTGTGATAATACGCGTACGTCGGTACCAAATGAACAATGAACATAAATATACATATTATATGCACCAACATAATGTAAAAACAAATAAAACATATAAGTTTGAAAAAATCATTATAGTATTTTCATTGAATTGCTTGCATAATTTTAAATTTGAAAAACAAAATTTAAGGAATAAGTCCCTGCTATCAACGGCTATAAGCTTCGTAACTTATGATGATGAACTGATTACAAAAACGTGAATGCAATCAATAAAACTTATAACAATGCTCAATATTTTGGTTTGTGCTTGTTACCATAACTGCCATTTATTTGTTATCGCACTCTCCAATGTACACTTGCGTTTTAACTTTGGAAATTAATGAATTAAACCTCTTGATTCTCCTGGTTCAGGGCGAGGAAGCAGAGCATAATGCTCAAGCAAAAAGCACCAGGTCAGCACAACGCAAAAGAACTGAGAAAGGGATAATTGCAAAGGTTTGTTTTCGACCTTATT
This sequence comes from Micrasema longulum, assembly GCF_059751315.1. Taxonomy (NCBI): domain Eukaryota; kingdom Metazoa; phylum Arthropoda; class Insecta; order Trichoptera; family Brachycentridae; genus Micrasema; species Micrasema longulum. Next base: position 410,352 of record NW_028277505.1, read on the forward strand.
AAACTCAACCGAAATTAAGTGAGGATTATCGATGGAGCCCTTAAAAGGCACTACAGATTTAACAAATACCACGTTAAAAAAAACGATTCTGAAATCACTGTTAGGTGATGCTTTATGAAATAAAATATAAAAGCCGAATCCACACGTTGAACCGGAGAATGTTAAAGAGCTCGTCCCCTACCCAATCTTCTTCTCTCTCGTTCCTTAGTTCTAAGGGTCGTGATCATTGGTACTTTCTCCAGCCATTTTGTTGACAATGCGTCTCCACCCTTCACGGCTCTGCGCCTTCTCTCAGCTACATATAAGGTCGCCCGTGACGTTATTTTTACCTGAACGATCTATCAAGCTGCAGTTTTGCCCCAGCTTCTTCATCCTGCCACACTGCCCGTGATTATAATCTTCTCCAGATTTTATGGGTCACGTGTAGATATGTGTCCAAAAAATTGCAGAATACATTTGCAGCATATGGCCGATAGGCGAACCTTTACGTTGAGTTCTTGCAGTATAGAGACATTTGTTCTTCTGAGTGTCCATGGTATTCTCAGCATTCAACGCCAACACCACATTTTTAAGGCATCTATTTTCTCCTGTTCATGTGTTTTAACTATCCCTACCGTCCTATAGTCCGATACTTTATGAATCTTGGCTTGGAGGGGGATATTGAACAAAATGAGAACTCTCGCCCTTCTTACAGTAGCTAGGCTCATTAAAGACCTGGGCTTGGCACAATAGATTTTCACGGGTTGCAGTGACGTAAGGGGCCTTTAAAGCGCTGACATTCACTTTAAAGAATAAGAATTTAAATAATAGCTAAATAAAACTTGCTTAGACTTCCTTAAAAAGTTTGCACAGCATTAAAATAAACTATTTTTTTATTATATTTATATTTTTCTCTTACAAACTATAATTAATAATAAAAATAATGTGTTCTCACTGGGGTTACCTGTGCCGTGAACACTTAACAATATACTTTTTTGAAATGTTTTTACATTAGAAAATAAACAAAAAAGACTTACTTAACAAACAGAGAAAATTAACAAAATATTTACAGTTTTAAAAACTAGGTATTTATGTACATCTATATTATTTATATTACAAAACGCACAATAAAAATAACAAAAACCTAACATAAGCTTTACACTTGTACAGCGGTTGATTCAATATTGGTTTGAGCGAATGAGACAATCCATTTTACTTCTACCTAGCTCCACTGTCCATTTTTTTATAGCCTTTTTAAATATGCTCTCGTTACTAATTGTTTTAATAGAAAGTGAAAATAGATTCAAGATTTTATTTGAATAATACTCAAAATCCCTTTGTCCAAAAGTGGTATAAGTTTTTATTTGTTTAAGTTGTCTTTGTGTTGGGAATCGCGTGATTATATTATTTGTTTGTGATGTATTGTACGGGTTATGTCTTTCATTTGAGAAGGGGTAGTTTTTGAATCTGTAAGTGAGTATTGTTTTAGCGTATAATTGTTTTGGTGTTATAAGTTTTGATTCGTGGAATATTTTTTCAGTAAATGTCTGTATCGGGACTCTTGAGTATTATTCCAATTATTAATTTTTGTGCAACAAATACAATATTAAAAACTGTGTCACTCGCACCACCCCAACCGATTATACCGTACTCCAAAATTGATTGACACAATGCAAAATAAATATTTTTAAGTTCCTGTACATTATTAATATATTTCGAATTTTTTTAAATATAAACGTTAGTCTTTAAAGTTTGTTAGTAATATTTTTAATCTGCTGTTTCCACTGTGAATTTATGTCAATAACAACTCATTAATTCAATAAATACCTAAATATTCACTTAAATATTTATTTTTATTTTAAAACCACGGAGAAACACATATTATTATACATGTATAAGGGCATAGAAATGCCATTCATACATATTTATGTTCATACATATATATCCATACATTAATACATAAATATTTCGGGATATTCACCGTAATTTATAAAGCACCTGTCCCGACGTCCCTCCAAAACCTATAATGACCCGATTCAAACATTCATATTGCAGCCACGCTTTTAACTAAAAAAAAATGTTCCACGGCCGTAGGTACTGATTTAAAATGAGTAGCCGGCTTGGGAAAGGTCGCGGGGCCGCGAACAGGGCGACATTAGGTGGCAAATTATTTCAGCAATTTATGCACCTAAAAAACTTATAGGCGCTGAACTCGCCTCGATATAGATTCATTTTATGAAAATTTTAAAAATAAAGTGTTTTTTAATTTTCCTCAACAATGTTATGAGAGTGTCAAAATCTTTGTAGATAGGCTAGATTTCATCCCTAGGGATTTATTTAGATCTAAACTGGTTGCAATAGAGAGAGAAAATGCTTTTGAGAAGGGAATCCATATTCCATAAGTCTGGGGAAGAAATCCATCAGTCTATAAAATATTTGGACATATTCAAAATATTGTTGATTAAACTAACTGGTATAAAAAGAAAAAAATAATCAGGTGTTGCATTGCTTGTAAAAGAGTTCAGCCTGATGAATCTCACCATAATGAAAATAGTTTCTGCCCTTTTATTTCACAAAAGACAATAAATGGAAGAGTTTAAGAAATGCGCATGTTTAAACAAAGGTAGAATGGTGAATGCAACGTAGTGTGTAAAGGGGCCAATTATACCAACCGAAGATAGGTTATAACTTCTGTAAATGCATTGACTTCCGAATTCCCTGTTCAGAAATAATTTTCCCTTATGTGTAACGAATTTGGATTAAATTTCCTGCTTGTGTGACGTAACTGTAAAAAGAATAAGCACTTATTCAGCAATAAATATCATGTTTTTCCAATTTAATATTTTCGCAACAATATTTACTATATTTATTTAATTATCTATTCATATTTTTTTCTTACAAACTATAATTAATATTAAAAATAATGTGACCTCACATGGGTTACACAGAGGACACTTAACCATATACTTTTTTGAAATATTTTTACATTTGAGAATAAACAAAGCATACTACATAACTTAATAAACTACTCTTGAATATAAATACGCTCTTTATTTTTGTCTGTATAAGCTGCTTTTTTCCAAACAAACAAATTAACTCAACTTTGGAAAAATATTTTTTAAAAACATAAAAAAGCTCCCTTTTTTGTCTAAACCTCCCAATCCTAGAATGTCCCGAAGAGTTCCTAGCCAAATATGACAAACATCTGCATGCACTGTGCTTGTCATGATGCAATTATTTTTAACTGAAAACATTTATTATTCCCGTAAGATGTATATTTTCTTCAAAAAATGGTTAATTGATAAATCAATTGCGAAATATTTTTTTTATTTTGGGGAACGAAATTATGCAATTAAATGTTGTTACATGAAACTCTTCCGGAAAACCTCCAATGTTTTATGTTAAATGTTATGTGCACACGAACGCTCGTCGGCGACATAGTTTGGCTTCGCAAAGCCCACCCGATGGACACTGCCAGTTTTGCGATCTCTGTCAGTTTGTTGATCTCTGCCAGTTTGTGTGTGGATTTATTTAAACTCTCCATTAAAATTTCGATTAGCAACGCACTCCGACATAGTAATTAAATTACAAACCCCGGCAAACGATCAACCCTCGGCTTGATGGATTTTCGCTAAAAAACTGTAAATCGAATGGCGGTCAGGCCGTATTTTAACCTTTACAGCGCTTAATTCGCGTTCAGTTTTGATGCTGCTAATAGAACTTACTTAGGACAGACTAATGTGATTACACCGGTTTTATTTAATCCCCACAGATGTTTCAAATGGTCGACGCCATTTTGTTAACTGATTTTTTATACAACTAAATTATACTTACCTAGTCATTTGTTTCTGTTGAAGTAAATAAATGCAGGTACATAACAATGTTCTAAGTTTGTTTAATTTTTTGTAGACAAGGACTGTATTTAACTTTAAAGAAGGCTGTTAATATTAACATATTACAACAGAGATCAAGAACTTTTAAGAAATGGGAATATGCTCACAAAAACACGTCTTATCTTAGCGGCTGCCACAGACAATGAGCAAATAATAAATACAGCTGAAAATTTTAGCAAACACACCTTGTATAATGAATGATGATTTATAAAATTAACATATGGTGTAAAGTCGTCACTTAAACCAGCCAATGACAAGTCATAAGGCCGTAGGATGCCTAGATTTTCATTTTTCGTTCTATAAAAAGTTCTTCATCTCTGTTGTAAAATGTTTATATTAGCAGCTCCCTAGGGGGTCGAATCTAGTCCTTGTCTGCAAACATTTGAACAAACTCACAAAATTGTTGATAAACCCACCCTGCTTTAAGAAGAAGAAAAAAAAAAGATAAATATTTTCAGGCGTTGCCTAGTATGTGGTGAAATAATTCATTCATATAAATCTTACCCGCAACAATAAAGGTTTTAGTTCTTACAACATACGAATGGTGGTATTTCAATTTTATTTATTTTGTATATATAAAAAAATAGTTTATTTAAAATTCAAATATCAAAAATACGTCTGGTGAACGAGCTCACAGCAGGCAAGCCGACGTTTGGGCAGGACAACGTCTGTCAGGTCCGCTAGTATGAGTGTAAAATATATGAGTATATTATTCATATGGTGCATACATACATTGGTGATTGATAATGATGATTGTAAAGATGATCAAGACCTAGAGAAACAGAGAAGAGCCATGAATGGCAGGGCCTCTATGCTAGCGAGACGCTTCTTTCAGTGCAGTGACGAAGGGAAGAAAATCATATTTACATCGTATTTGAAGTCCATGTGTACAACAAAACAATGGAACAATTATACGCAAGCAGCATGGAATAAATTGAGAGTCACGTATAATAATTCATACACTGAAAGCATCCACCCCTTTCCCGAAACTGTTCATAAAGACTTGAGTCTTTCTTCAGTTTCGCATATCAATATCAATTTTTTTTTTTAAACTAACTAAGCGAAAATTTAATGTTTCTTTACAATCAAACCGCAAAAATAACCAAACAAATAAACTTTAAAAACTTTCATTGTACCCCTCACTGCAGTATTGTCAGTTTGTGATCAATCAAATACACATGGTCAGCACAATCACCCCTTTCTAATTTCCCAGTATTACAGTGTTACAATTACAATTACAATTTATACAGGCAATTATTCAGACTGCCTAGGTACTGCAGTGCCTCCAAAATATTCACAGCTGGACGCGTAAACACCTTCGCTGCCCTACTTCGCCAAAAAGCCTGGAGCCTATGGGAACGCCAGAAAAGCTCCAATAACGCGCTTCTCTAAGCCACTGCAGGGTGAGTCCATTCACCCTTGTTCAAGCGATGGCGGGATATGTTGAGACCACCATTAGCGCTTAAAATATAAAATTTTGTTTAATATGGTAGAATTGGCTCTGAATTATGTTGCCATTTTACTGTAATAAAAAAAAAAGATAGTAATGAATAATAATATAGAAAAAAGCGTAACAACTTACGTCAGATTTTAGAATATATATCATATTTAATTTCTCGCAAAGAGCTTACAGCTTGTTCCTCTAAACTCGATTGTATTGGTTCGAATATGCATGTATTATTTTTTTAATAAGCGTATCTTCCAATCCTACATACAAAGCTAGTGCACATTAGCCGGCTTATGATAGGATTGTGGCCCCACTATTTGCCATAGTACAATGTTACCATACATTTGCTTCCAATGGTCTTTGAATAATTCTAAATAAATTTAACAAATTCATTGTAAATTTTAATATTTGTTTTTACAAACATTTTAATTTTTAGACGAAAATATCCTTGCAGATAAATATTGACTTTTTATGGCGTTGCGATGCAGAATTATTAAACATTTTCTGAGTTGATTTAGTTAAATTGATTTATCAAAATACACCTAAGTTAATAAGCGTAAATGAAAAATCTTGAAACCAACAAAAAAATTTATTTTAATTGAAAAAAAAATTCTATTGAAAAACATAAATTTCAATTTTTTAAACCAAATTTAGTGTTATTTTAATTGAAAACAGTTATTTAATAGTGCTTTGGAAAGGTTTAACACTTTCAATCAATGTTTTTATCATTTTATTTAAAACCCTCGTTATTTAAAACTAAATTTAATTAAACAGAATGTTACATTTAAATTCAGTTTCTGAAGCAAAAACACACATATATCTCTGTCTGATCAACTGCTGGCAAAAAACAATCAAAATTCTAGAATTGCTGTAACGAACTCGTTTTTGTAAGTTCGAAAAATAAGTTTTATATATATATTTATTATACCGACGTTTTTGTCTATTTTTTCTGTCATTCTATGTTTTAAAAACCTTTTTTATTAAAAACATGAATAAAAAGTCCCACAAACATTTTATTATTTTTTTAATGAGCTCGTTCTTTTAAGCACGTACTTTACGACAGTCACATCGAAAATATTTGAAAATCGCATTTATTTATTTATTCATTTTACGGCACAAGTACGTTTTACAATGTAAAATATAGCACTATAATGAGTTCAGTAATACAAAAATAAAAACAATCACCACTTAAATATAGATTTGTAAAAATAAAAAAATAAAACTTTTACGAAAAACCTATATACATATTTGTATTTCAGCATACATAAGATATAAAAAAGCCCGTATATTTATAACATAAAATGAGATAACAGCTTCTAAAAATTAATCGTTACCATAAAAAAACCTAAAATATTAATAAACAGATGATTTTTTTTTCACAGAGACACGAATTAAAAATGTCGATATGAGAGGTACATTAATTTTCTAGTCAGTGTATACGCGGCATAGGGGAGTGAAAAAAATTGCTGTTTTGAGAAGGTTGACAATAATATAGAGTATTTTGTATGGTTCTACGTGTTGGTATGTTCATATTTATTAGATCCAGGAGTTTGAAACAATCGAATAAGGAATGATGCTTTTTTGATAAAAATATTAAATTTGTTGTTGTCCTGCGATCCTCCAAAGTAGGTCAGTTCAAAGAACTAAACATTCATTCGTTAATTTGTTCTATAAAAATACGCGATTCGGAATTAATGAATCTCAAAAAAAATTGTTAAACTCTTTTGACATTATTTATGTGAGTTTCGTAAAAAAGGGAACATATAATAGAGTTGTTCTCTGATTTAAATTAAATTAATTAATTTAATTAGTTGCATTAGCCTTAATACATTCTGGTTTGTTACATTCTTTCATAAACCTTTTCAAAACCATTTCACTTTGCATATAAACGGGCGAAATGCAAATTTGTTTGGAGAAATATTTTTTATTACCTTTCGGTTGCAATCATGTTAATTTTTGCATAAATCTACATAATATTTCATGTAAATATAACGTTATGTACCACCACTTTTCTAATGGAGAAAATTACGGTGACGAGTTAAAAAAATAAATAATTTAATGAGGTATTTTTACTGCCGTTGATGTTAAAAATATTTTGTTACAGAAGTATAGTACTTTTGCTTCACATGCAAGTCTACTGAATAGCATAAATCAGAATAAAAAAAACGACTCGTGAGTATTTCTACAAAGGAAAATAAGTTAAGATATGTAATAATTTGTCCCACTCTGTTTCATGAAATATTACGTATTGTATTTCTTTCAACTTTTAAAAAAAGTGTACGTACACCTAAAATAATATTTCATTTAACATAAATTATCCTTAAACTGTATAATATTTCCCACTCTGAGGATGCCCATTACAATTAAGGTTGAACTAATAAGTGAAAGTGTACCAAGTATTTTTTGTCAGTAACTTTTTTGTAAATATAAGTTATTACATCATTACAATTGAATTCCAGCAAGAATTGTCAACACATAATTTAAATCATTAAAAGTTGAGAAACTAGTAAATTAATATCAATTTAAAAAATCTTATTCATTATCATCATCATCGTTCCTTTTCCACTCCTAATATTGCATTGGTACTCCAATTGCAACGTATCTTGATTATTTTTTTTACATGAAGGTAAGATGGTCATTTTTCGGCTTACGCATGAACGTTGTTATGCAGAAAACAACCAGTCCACAAATTTGAAAAAATAAGATATTGGTGTTATCGAGTGCACTAAGGTAAATTCTATGTTCTACTAAAAACAGCCCGACCATTTTCATACTAAAAATTGAAATAATCACCTTCCGAAAATATTGTTGATCACAAAAAACGGCATTTCTTAATATGCAAAAAATACCCACAGTACTAGAAAAATCTTACAGTGCTTTAAAAATCATTTAAACTGGTCAATTACACAATCAAATTCTTGTTTGCAATATTAAAAAACCCTGATGTATTCATTGCTTATCATTTGTGAAAGTCAAAAACATTCCAACTGTTGTGTTGTTTTTATTATTGACTTTTTTCATAAAAGTGCTATTATCTCAGTTTCACTTTTCTATGGCGAGGTGTTTTCTGCATAACTACGTTCAAATATTCTACTGTAAAACTCCTTTTTAAGAAATATTTCATATCAATCTAGTCGGGAATCGAACCCGAAACCTCTTGCATAGTAGGCAAATGCGCTGACCGCTGTGAGGCCGACTAAATAAATTCACTATCAAAATAATAAAACAATTTTTAACTTCTGTGGTCATAGTCCATTGATCGATGACACACACACGTGCAATGATTTTACCTAAAATATCGAGCAACGACCAAGGAAGCAATTCATAATTTTATATGAAATACATTACATTATACTCTGCAAGACTAACAGTATTACACATAAAGTATCCGTCTACATAAGAGCAACGTCAGTCAGTCAGCCCAAGCAAGTCGGCTCAAAGAGTCAACTCAGTTCCGTCGTGTAGTCCCAGTGCAAACAGTTTAACTCCTCATCGCTGTTATTCTCGTGTCCCATAAAAGCACCGTTTATTTATTCAGCATGTAACAAATACGCATTAAACCTCAACCTCTTGTCTTTTTTCAATCTTCAAAAAAAAACACAACGGTTGATTGCACGCTATGTATATTGGCATTCAGCGAGCTGAAACAAATTAATAAAATGCGCAAATGAATAAAAAAAGTGTGTGCGCGCTAATATTAATGAATTATTGCACGATCAACCCTCACAAAAAACTTTTTCTTTTGTGACGTGTGTAAATACAAGCAGGCGCTGGGGTATTTTGGTCCCCCCGTTCGGATTATATGTATTTTTTGAATGCTGAATGAGGAAAAGGTTATATAACCATTAATAAAGAAATATCCACGCAATGACTATTCAGTAAAAAACCTATAAATAGGAAATTGAGTAGAAAAATTTGGTCTTGACTAACCGACTATTTTACAGCAGTAACGTGCTCCTTTATCAAGGTATAATTTTAACAATGTCTATATAAATCCAATTGATATTGAGGTAGTCTTTATGTCAAGTATTACTTTTTGTTTGTGGAGGTATATAGTGAGAGAATAGTGGGTGAGGGGGGGTTGAATTTCGGTTCGGCCTCCATCAAGCGAAAATCGATAGGTTCTAATCATTATCAGCTAGAAGAGTTACACAAAAATAAATTTAAATTTTGCCGAGCTGCTTTAAAAACTGTTTTTCTTTATTAAAACATTTTTTAATATAACTTTTTTTTTTATGAGGGAGGGTCCCGGAGTTTTACCACGCTACTCTAAAAAATGTATTTGCATATCAGAAACTTGCCAATTGTTCGAAATGTTTGAAAACATGTAGAATTTCCATCAAATTTGGTTGATCGGTAGATTGCTCCCAAAATTGGTAAAATTGGCAACGCTAGTTAGTAATTGAATAAAGTTATTAAACCAAAGTGTTTCTATTTTATATATAAAATGAATAACCACAAAGTTAGAGCCTAAAATATGAATTTATTTGTTTTTAATAAAATTATTCAGCAGATATTTTTGTTCCATGCTGTATACGGTCAGCTCAGTAGTAAACTGATCGTAACTTCAAATGAAATGGGATAGTGTACATTAACGGCTTGACAATTTAGTTCAAACTGAACTGTAATAACTTTTCTATCTTTGAACTCGTTTCAGTAAAATATAGCAAAAGTTTCTGCAAGAAAAATCATAAATACAGTATGGAAATATCACATTCTACGAATACTGATAAAAGTTTTTTAAAATGGATTATAAAAAAGTGATTTTATTTTCGAAATCAGTATGGATATTGTAGAGAAATGTTTTCATGCATAACTTTAAAAAAATAAATTACAAAAAATGTCCCTAGAAAAACGCGACATGTTTGGCATTGATAATTATGACGTAAGAATTCGTGACAACGTTCTATTAAAATTTAAACTTTCACAAATAAAGTTCAAATTAACATGAATCATGATGTATTTGAGGCGTGGCCAATGCAATTACCGTTTTCGCGGAAATTCTAAATTAAATATATATATTTTTTAATAAATTTTATTTTCTAATGAAATTTAATATATTTTTTACTTGCCAGTTTTTTATTGACCCTTATTAAGTTAAAATTGTTAAAAAAAGTGATATATCCCTATTAGGTTATACTGAAAATATTACCTTTTCAGGTATTTTTTATTTTTATTCTACACAAATTTGAGTCAAATTTCATACAGAGCTTAACAATAAACTGATTTGATGATTTTTATGAATTGAAAAAATGCGCTCTCATGATCAACTCTAATATTTTTACAAGTTGTAAATAATCATAATGATCAAACCTTCATCCTCACTTACTGAAGCATATGAGTGTATGGTTAAATAAACTGCAGCGTATCTGAATCACAAAACAACAAGGTTAGGTGATCAGTACTACGCTTCAGGCGACAGTCCAGGAACAATAAAATACTTCAGTGAAATCATCATCAGCCCATGTCTGCTCACTAATTGGAGTATTGGTATCCACAAAGAGCTTCCATGCATTTCTTTCGGCTGCCAAATCCTCTCAAGTCAAGTCCTCTTCCAGAAGTTCTTACATAAACTGCCGACAAACAGTGAGCAGTGGACAACCAGGACGTCGAAAATTTGATGCCTTGTAAATTAGGCAAGCGTGGTCAAGGCTCTTCGGAGGCATTCGCAGTATATAGCCATGCCAACCGTTTTGTCTTCGCTTGACTACAGTAAAGTTTTCACTTGAGTTTGCTGCGTCCATTTTCTTTTTATCAGTAAAAAAACACCATTAAAAATATATTTTATTTTAACCTTTTCGGGAATCGAACCATTACACAACGAGGTGGACGTTTTTCGACTGTATTTTATTTTTCAGGATTTCAACTCAAAAGCAACCGTTGATTTGAAAACACTCATCCTAGATTTAGGTTTAATTTCGCCACATTTTATTTTTTTTCTCCATATGTTTTTTTCATGCATACATTTACATAGAATTTAAATTACAAATTACACTTTACAAAAATACATCTTAAAATTAAGCTTTAACATAAATTGGGAAAAATTCGAACAAAAACTTCAGCGTCTGATCGTGAGCAATTCTTTTTTTAATTATTAATAAGTTTATAGCATAAAAATATGGTATGACATGGCCATGACAAGAAAAAAAAAGAAAAATTAAAGAAAAACCAAATTAACAAATGCTGATATAACGAAAACTTTATTTATTTGCAGTATGCATTTATTTTTAATTTTAATTTTTATAAAAATAAATGTGTCTATCTGTTCTTTTCATGCTAATGGAGAGACCTCAAAGTGCTTCTGTGTGAACTTAGTTCTGTATCCTGGAACTCGAACTGACAGTACACTATCAAATCTTTTGCTTATACGATTTAAATTATTACTAAATGATTCCCTATTTAAGTGAACATATTTCAGGCACTGAATAAATATTATTTTCTAAAACTAAGAAGTACACTCTCCACGTATGGTTCATAACTAGAAAATAATCAATGAGTTTGTACATTACCTTAATTATTTTGGAATTGTATTCTTCATTAATCCGGACACAAAGTGAATAATTATGCTTGAAAACCATAATCAAGTTATGGTTGAATAGGAAGCAGACTTTCGACCTCTGATAATAGCGAAAGTTTAACATTTTACACCATTATGAACTTGTATTTAAGTCAATGAGGCATTTACAAAGAAATTGTTGACGGTGTTCTTAAAAAAATGGTTTTAAAGGTGGTTCCCTACTGCAGATCTTCATTGTTCCTGGACTGAGTAACATCACCATATCTTGGTGTGACATATAATCTAGTGCCTCATACACCACGGGTTGCGAATAAGGCAACGATGATGACTTTTGCATATGGTACTATATTGATAAGATATGCAGCGTGCATAATAATTTGTGACATTATTCTTATTTTTAGTGATGAGAGTCAGTGCTATACAAGCTCCTGATGTCTCTGCGACCTGTGAAGATCTATTATGACAGGTCCCCGTGAATAGTTCCCGCCTTCCAAGTCCGGGTCTATAAAGAGCCTGGGTACTGTGTAGAAGGCGAGAGTTTACAATTTGCTAAATCTCCCCAACTAAGCCCAGATCCGTAAAGTATCGGGCTATTAGGTAGGAAACGAGCTCTTTAACATCCTCAGATTTAACCAGTGGTCCCCTGAGAATGAAGCTTCTTTTATGATGTAAAGCATCACATTCACAGAAAATGTGCAAAGGTGTTTCCTTATCTGCACTGCAGAACCAACATTTAGAAGATTTGGAAAGGTTCATTCGAGCGAGCTGATTGTTCAATCTGCAGTTCCCTGCAAGGGCTCTAGTAATAACTTTCACTTGATTTCGGCGGAGCTTTATAATTTGTAACATACAACATTTTGTATTTTGAAATGCTAGTCTTGCTATCATGAAAATTCGTTGTTAAAAAAATGAGTGTATGTTGCTTGTTGTCATACTCTTTTTTAATATTAAATCTTACCTTGCGGCTAATAGTCTCAGGTAGAACTTGTTCTTTTTGATCTCAAGGTTCCTTGAAGGATAACATGGGTCCTTAGTTACTTTCCATTAGGTATTATTGCAAAATTCTAATAAAATACTGAATCTCTTGCTTGGTTGTGAACAACGGTGGGAAAAGACAGAATACAGTGGTTCATTTCAAGTCTATTTATTGCACATCAGTAAAATATAGTTTTACAGACAACGGACATATATGTTTCTCAAGATGTTCAACAATTATTTATGAGGAACTTAATTATAGTAAACAGGATTAATAATAATTGGAGCAGAGGTCTCTCCAAGTAAGAATTAAAATTGAAAATAGCCCATTATTAAAAGGATTCGAAATTAACCTACAATGTGATTATTTCTAAGTGTCCTAGAACCGAAAATAATTTGGGCAGCGGTTCCCCGTAATGAGGATAAAGATTTGAATAATCCTGCGTATCCATTAGTTCACTGTAGTATTACATTAGGAGTCACTCATTTTCGAAGTATATTTCCACCAACCTTTATGAAGAGATGCACGCGAGGTACTCACATAATCCTCTGAGAGATTCGAACCATTCTATATTATTTTACTTGAGAAGGAAGTACTAGGAACACCAGCGATTACGAAGGATCCTAGAAATGGCGTCCTGTGTCGATTTGCCATTGAGGAGAAAAACTGCTGAGTCACGCCTCTGCAGGATGAATCAAAGAAAATGTCGACAACTCAGGTTGAAGGGCGAGATTCCGGGGTAACCTGACTCTCCATATAAATGGAGATTTGTTAGTTGTTACGTGGTGTATAAGGCTAAACAGCCGTCATAATGGATTCTAGCTTAAAATGATCATACGTATCCGATCGGAAGCTGGTTTAATTAGAATACAAGTTTTTTTTGGGCACAGCTCAACATGGTGCATAGGGAATTATACCAAAACTCCCATAGTTATTTGCGAGGGAAAACTGGCCTAGCGCGGCGTGGACACTGCTCGCGAACCAGATTGCAACTGGCTGGCTCGCCAGCGGCGAGTACTACGGCCCTGTATTCAAAAAAACTAGTGTGGTGGGAGGTATCACGTGACCGCCGCAGAATGACCGCTGTCGGGTAAAGTGTTTATTTACGCGATTGATTTGTTTTCTATATTCAATTTTACTTTTAAACTATAACGGTTCTGATTATCTTATAGGTATAATTATTTTTGTCGCGGGACGCGACATTGTTAACAGATTTATTTCTATTTTGGCTCCTATTTCTACGCTTTGGCGTTTTGCAGTTCTAACATAAACTGCTTTACCAGAACAACGTTTTTCACATTTAAATGTAACCTTCATAAGATATATTATATAAGGAGGTGACCTCCGTGGTGTAATGACTAAAACACGTGACTCACGCACATAAGGTTCTAAATTCGTTTCAAGAAAACAAAAGAAATTAAAAGTGCAGTCACGAATACAACATATTTGAGAAAGAAGCAAAATTTTATATTTGTAGTTATTTTTTGTGAAGGACTGATCAAATATACTGCTTATTATTTTTTTGAAATTAATTCATTAATTAATTCTTCATACTTACGTACGTTAATACTAAAAATATGAATTTTTAAAAACAAAACAAACAAATATCTGTAAAACGTCACTCCGAATTATGTACACAATAATAGTTTTATGTACACGATAATAGTTTAATGTACACAAAAATAGTTTTATGTACCCAAGAATGTATGTATTAAGTTTGTATAAAAAATGTATTTGGTAGTAATACTTAATGCTTATTTTTTATCCGAATAAACTAAAAAATGTGATTTTTCTCAAACCTGGGTTTTATGTGCTGTAATAATTCACCTCTAAAATTGGACTTTCTGGCCTGTTGTGGTGCAAAAAAAATAATACAGAAAATAAACAGTACGTTATACTAAGTGGAGGGGTAGATTAAACAATAAAATAGAGGATCTAATAAATGATGCGGTCACTCGGACGCCGTTCGCAAAGAATTTTTTTTCTTATCATATTAGATTTTTTCACCATCTCATGTGCTTTACATGGACGAGGCATCTAAAAAACTTGTTTTTTAGGTTATTTAAGAAATTTCATAGCGTTTCTCTGGACCTTGCATTCTTTCTTAATACCCCCATTTCCGGCATAACGACTTCCCACACACGGTCATTAAAGACACCATTTTGATAGCGTCGGCTCCACTATTCGCCTCCTCGACTATTTTATGGAAACAACAAGGCCTTAAAAATTTATCAATCATTCATGTTAATCACCGAAAAAGTTTGCAGACTTTTATGTAAAAGTTTACGATATTATCTCAAATGTTAACAGGATAATATGCGAAGTCACTGCGCAATTTAAAACAATAATAGTGAAAGAGTGTATTTAAAATAAGAAACTTGACGTTTTTCAAATTTTGGAATTGACAAGAATTTTAAAAAATATATTATTACTGGGATTCAATTAGATAAGGATATGAAAATATAAATTAAGGTTTTTATTGTGATCCTTTCAGACCTAAATAAATTCCTGTGCACAGAAGGAATATTTTTATATTCTCTATTCACCAAATGAATTATTATAATTTTAATTTTTCTCATATTTTCAGTTTTTTTTTTAAACTTTTATATTTGAACAATTATTTGACGTGATTTTTAAAGAAAATATAAAAATTAATATCCATCAATGGCACTTTTTTATTTTTTATTGAAAAATGCTATTTTTACGTTTATTTTCAATGGAAATTTTACAAAACTTAGTTTGCGGAAACATTACACTATATTAATTATAAACAATAACATAAAAATAAAACTAAGATTTTTTTTCACAAAATGGGGTACAAAACAAAAATTAGGATGAATGTTTTTCTGTTTTGTACACCATTTTGTGAAAAGAACCTTAATTATATTGTTATGGTATTTGTTGCAATCAGAAAGTGTAAAGTTTCCGCAAAATAAACTGAAAAATTACGTTTTTCAATAAAAAAAATTATAAAAACGCCATCTATGAATAATGAGTTTCATATTTTCGTTAAGAATTACCTTAACGTTAATTTTTTTAATGAAAAATGAGTCTCAAATTGATAATCAAACATCAATGTATTAGATTTATTACGTTACAGTATTTGTTTATTCAATCAAATTAATATATATTTTTTTAAATATGCTTAAAACTTCCCTTAAATATAAATTATAAGAACAACCAAAATTCGCCGCAAACAAGCTCACCAACCAGAAGCCAGTTGTTAAAGTAAAAAAAAACTGTTCTGTGTTATGCTGATTACCGACGTATCCAAAAATTACTAGAGACGTACTTTGGAATCCAAATAATATAAAAAATGATAGCTGTTCTTGAATTTCGGTAGATACAAGACTAAAAAATCGTTAAGTTGTTTATATTTGAATAAATACCCGACTTGAAAGGGTTAAATATAAATCCGTTTCATTTTAAATATCTTACATTGGTTTTGTTTGTAACATTTCTTATTCTTCATATTTTATAAATAAGTACGACAGTTATAAGGGAAATCATGCTTTTTCCGCCTAGTAAAACGATTAACTTTATCAACAATATTTTGAGTTTGTTCAAATTTTTGTAGACAAGGACTGGATTCAACTCCCTGGGGAGCTGTTCATATTAACATATTACAACAGAGATGAAGAACATTTAAGATAAGGTAATATAGAAGTCTAGGCATCTACAGGGCTTATGACATGTCAATGGCTGGTTTAAGTGACCACTTTACACACTGTGTAACACTCACTATTCTGCCTATATTTGAGCATCTATATTCCTTCAATTCTTTCATCTGTTGATGTTTGTGAAGTTAAAGGCGTTGCCTAGTATGTAGGTGAAATAACTCAATTAGATGAATCTCACCCGCATAAATAAAGGTTTCAGCTCTTTAACTTCACAAACATCAACAGATGAAAGAATTGAAGGAATAACGATGTTCAAATATAGGCAGAATGGTGAATGTTACACAGTGTGTAAAGTGGCCACTTAAACCAGCCATTGACAGGTCATAAGCCCTGTAGATGCCTAGACTTCTATATTACCTTCTCTTAAATGTTCTTCATCTCCGTTGTAATATGCGATTAACTTTAGTTAATGCCGAAATGAAACATAACAATAAATTAAGTTGATTTTAATAAGATATTTCCTTCAGAAATTTGAACTCACTTTAAAAATAAACTTATGTTATCTCTCAAAACGTCCACTGATACAAAGAAATACTTCCTCTTATATTGTTTCCTATAAAATATGTACCAATAAAACGATTTAAACGTCCATTATATCCCTTAATCTTTGAATTTCGACCGAATGTTCTGTTAAGAGGCCCATAGACAGCCGTTCTGTTAAAGGCGTACTTTATCTTGCTAGTGAGCCAAATAGCCTATTGAGCGGTATCTGCGCCTATTACACATGTGTACTGAATCCAAAGGGGGTTACTTTCAACCAAAATGGAAAATAAATTAAAACTTCACCAAGATGTCAGCCTATTTTTACTGCTTTTATTTAAATCCTAGATAAATTCAAACTCCAAAAATCTGTACAAGTTTGCTGCTTCGGCATATATTTACCTGTCATACCTAAATTAGAGACTATTAACACGGCTCCTGCAAGACTGAGTCACCTTTTCAGTTCTCACTGAAGTAATTCTCATTTATCGCGTCCACGTTACGGTGGTAGGCACCTTTTATTTCAGTAGACCTTGTGTTTAGGTGGCAAAGCGTGGGTTAGAACCCAGTTTTGTGGAGTATAACGAGATCCCTCGCCCAGAACTACGGGTGAAGACTTCAACGGCTGTGATGGCGAAGATGAAGTGCATCAGTACGACGGAACAGGCGGAATCTAATCTTCTCTCTGGCTATTCGGACATACTTCGGGCTGTGGGCTGTTGGAAGACCGCGGCGTCGGGCAGTACGTTGTGTTGAGGATGGCAGCGAAGGAACAATAGTCAACGGTGGCATCTTATGCCCCAGTTAGCAAGAGGGGTAACTATCTTATGCCTGGTTTCGCCAGGTGGCAACCGACCGTAAAACAGAAACCAAACAACAAATTTCGACGACTAGAGGGGTGATCCCAAGTAAATGGGAGATAAAACCTGGAAGATGAACAAGATAAGATAAAGCGATTATCTTATTTCAAATGTTGATGATGTTAGCACATTTTGGATATTGTGAGCAAAAATAATACATGGCAGATTTAAGACACATTTAAATAATTATTGTAATACAAAAATTCTTCTTGTAGGTCATTTACATTTTTTTTTCTAATTTGTGTATATCTACGCTTTGAAAATTTAATTAAATAAATAGGGCCAACAATTTACTTTATAAAAAAGTAAGAAAAAATTGGCATTTGGCAATAAGCCTACAAACATTCAAAAATATGGATATACAAGAAGTTAAATAAAAAATAAATACCCATGATATGGAAACGAAAAAAATATTTCAAATTGTTTGTGCAGTTCTAACGTCCACAAACTGAGAAAAATCGCAAAAATATATCTTTATTAAGTGAGTTCAAATGTTCAAAAATCCCTTTTTTGTGTGTTAGTGCTAGTCGTGAACCAAATAAAACAAAAAATTTCGTTTGTATTAGTAGGTACACCAAAATTGATTATATATAAGAAAACTTATTGCTACATACACATAAAGCAGAAGTTATTAAATATTTGAATGGACTGTACCTATCTTCATGTATATTTAAGGTTTGTTTTCAAAATAAAAACACGCTCTTTTTTGAGAAACAGAACAATTTTATTTTCGGAAGTAGGTACGAGTGTTTTTCTGCCTCAATTATAATTTTTTCGAAGTAAAATAAAATGGACAAAATTGTGGGTGGATTAAAATGTCACTAAGTGACAATTAATGATACCGGTGCTGTGCGGTGATTACAATAGGGGATTTAGGGTTCGGGGGTTGTTAAAATTAATTACCAATTGCTTTGTGCGGTGAAAAAATTGATAGAAATTTCAGTGCCGCACAGGTATTTTTTTCCAATTTAAGATGAAATAAAACTATTATTCAATACTTTTAGTTGCTTCTCATTTAAAAAAAATATGCTTCTATTTTTAACTCTATTTTTTGTATTAGTATGATGTAGATACAAAAAAAACAACGGTTTTCAAGCAGGTTGTAAGCTATTTTTTCAAAGATCCCTATAATTCTGAGTTTATCAAAAATTTTGCAAACAAGTGTATGGTATCTCTTTTATTATAGTATTATTAACTAGCTGACCCAACATACGTTGCCCTGCCCAAACGTTGGCTTTTTTTCAAAATAAAATTTTTCGATAAACTATGTACTAAGTGACATTTGACAATTCAATATTTTCGTTTCGTCATTGCGTAATTCACTGTTGCTCACTGAAAGCCCCCACCCACTTACCCGAATCTGTTCAAAGGTCTTGTGGCCTATTTTCAGATCCGCACATTGCAAAAATATTTTTTTAGCTGTAATGAAAGGTAAATTTTTATTTTTTCAAAAAAATCTTTGTTTCCATAAGATTCGCGTATTTTTATTTATGAATTTACATTTGCTGCTTTCAATGCCCCTTTTACCATCAGAGCAACCCAAGTATATACAGTCAATTTGTCTGTCACCCTCAATCGAATTTTCCCGATTCTGATGACGATGGGGTATGTTGGTTCATTAGCTTGTTAGTAAACCGGAAGAAACAAGTCTGATCGGGAAAAACAGAATCATTACTACCCCTTCACTAGCCAAACAATTTAAACCGATTAAGCCCAAAAAATGTTCTTCAATACTGTGTCCTAAAGCAAAATAAAAAAGAAAGTGCAATATCAAGATATACAAGAGTACACAGAGAGTAAAACAAGTTTTTACTCTCTGTGTACTCTTGTTTTTACAGAGTTTGTTTCAGATTGCAGCGCCACCTACCGGGTCCCATTAAACGTAGTTGTGCAGAAAGCAGCCAGTCCACAATTTCGGAAAAATGAGATATTGATGTTATCGGGTGCACTGAGGTCGATTCTATGTTCTGCTAAAAACAGCCAGACCGCTTTCATACAAACAACTGTATTAATCACCTTCGGAAAAAGGTGTCTATCACAAAAACGGCATTTCTCAATTTGCAGAAAACACCCACAAAACTAGAAAAATCTTACGGTACTTTAAAAATTATTTGAACTGGTAAAATACATAATAAGATTCTTGTTTGTAATATATAAAAAAAAAATGTTTTCATTGTTTATGGTTTCTTTAAGTCAAAAACATTCGAACTGTTGTGTAGATTTTATAATTTACTCTTTTCACAAAATGGCTATTTCACTTACATTTTTCTATGGCTGGCTGCTTTCTGTATAACTACGTTCAATTGTAAATCTAAACCATCCAGGGACGCACTCAAATACACAAAAAATTTCATCAAAATCGCTACAGCCGTTTAGGAAGACTTCAATGACATACACACGTACAAAATAATTATATATATAAAGAATAAAATAAATTGTCTCACAAATATAAAAGTGCATTATTTTGTGTTTCTTAGTAGTCCTTTCTACAAGAAATTTTTCATATTTGTTGAAACAGCTGTCAACGTTCTTATGATTTACTTTATAATATACTTAATTTTAAAATTCCTCAAAGAACGATATGTAACCTATTCAAATACGACATAAGTATTTCTGTTTAAAGCTCACAAATTTTGAAGAGCAATAAAATATTTTAATAAGATGAAAAGCATGTTTTTCCAAGAGTAAGCAATGCCATATTAAAACCCTTGATAGTGAGTATCAAGGAATAAAGTAAATATACCATGTGCATGTTTGTGAAGGACAACTTGAAAAACAATTATGTCAAGGAGTATTAACTTAAATACAAATTTCAGTGCTTTACTCGGTTATTTCTCCTATTTATCCATGTATGCATAAGGCAATGCTTGTATGTGTGTTCTAGATAGACTAAATACCTCGGTAGTCAAATGGCAAGAGGGACCATTTGTGATTCAAAAACGTTCAGGGGAGCTGAAATGGGACTCTTTTTTAAGACTTTAATTCATAAAATAATATTTTTTATTTTTACTTTTTAATAAGAAGTTACCATTCCAAAAAATGATACTGTGTATTCACTGAAATATTAAAACTTTAGAAAACTAAAAAACAGATGAAGAGGAAAAAAAAATACAGATAGCTGTTTCTTCTATCTGCTTACCAAACAACTAGACTGATTTACAAGCAGTTTTTTTTTAAATGAGAAGATATCTGATATTTTTTCGTAAATAAAAAAAAAAAGTTTTTTGCAAAAAAGAATTTCTTATGATTTCTACTTATTTGTTCCTTTTTACTGAATTTTGGTATATTAAAATAATATTAAGTGACTTTTATACATTTTTAAAAATTCTATTTCTTCATAATGTACAATCCTGTTGGTAAAACCAGAGAAGTTTGACCTTTGCAAAAAGAATTTTACATTTGAAAACAAATTATTTTAAATTTTAGAATTTAATCATAAACATGTGCCTAGGTACACCTTCACGCTTTTAAGACATAATCAGGCATTTTGGTTTCGAATTAAATGTCAAGATCACGTCAAAACCTGGCTGGCGGTTTAAAAACGTCTGAATACACGTTGAGCATAACTAACGGTATGGGCATGAGTTGGAAGTCATAATTTTAGATAGCTCAGGGTGCGTTTGTGTGTATGAATGGGTCAACGGTTTTATTTAAAAACGCCGAATCTGATTCTATGATTACGGGAACACGGTCTGACTTTCTTTACACAAACGTATTCTCCTATTTTCTCCCTGAATTATGGCATTAGAGCAATGTTTTATTCGATCAAAAAAAATATTTGCCGTAAGCGTGTCTTTATGATTTTGTTTTATTGATAAATTTGTTATTATGGGAACTAGAACCATTAAAAACCTATAAAAACGCACTGCTTTATCGGCAATCTTCAGACGCATGGTACGCAAGAATGAAAGCTATTTTTGGTAAAAAAAGAAAACGCACCTCTGCCGGCTAAAAATCGGTTCACTTTTAAGGTACGGAAAATTTGACAACGAAACGTTGTTGATTTTGTCTATTTTAGTTAAGCATAAAAAATCAGACATGCAGTTGTCTTTTTTCCACAACGGGTAGGTATCTATAAAATAGTGACAAAAAAAATAATGTTCAAATATCTATTTATCAAAATACAATTTCACCTCATGTATCCTCACAATTAATGTTACCCTATACACAAAAATAATCACGTATACATATATATATACATAAATATTTAATTTTAACTAAATACAATACTTGATATAAGACTTTCGATTATGTTCATTTAATCTATATACTCGCACATGTCTGAGCTTATACTAAATTTGGAAATACCAAAGCATTGCCAGCTCAACTCAAATAATGTGTTACTTGATGCGATGTAAAATAAAAACTAATTTTTAAGACGTTTCAAATTACTCCCCTTAATTTTAATTGAAATTTTTCAATGAAAAATCTCATTTCATTTCATGAGATTTTGCTCATAATGTACTGATGGTAAATATACCTACAAAAACAAAATTTCATTTATAATGACGGCAGGAAAAGTTTGAGTATTTTTTTTGTCAAGCAAGTTTTTTTTTGCGTTCTTATAATTTAATTAATTTTTCAATGTTAAGGCTATATCAACGAATTATTAAAAACTAACGAATTCTTAAATTTTCCATTTAAAACGTAGATACACAATGAAACAAAAAAACAACACTCAAAATATAAGAATTAAAGAAAAAAAGAACAGGCATAAATGTTTGCTTATAAAATCAAGAGATATAACAATTTTTGTGAAAATTGTTTAAATAGGCCATTTTGTGATTTTATTTCGGAGAATGTCTAGTTAATGTTTTTAGCCTACTGTTAAAAAACATAATATATTATACAACGATTATGAGGTTTTCTTAACGTTTTTCAATTATTAAATACGTAGAATCCATATAAAGTATTTCCGAAGACCTAAACCCATGAATTCTCTCTCTTACAACCTGGTTTAGTGTTTCACAATTTTTCTTTTAGGTCTGGTTTGGTATATTCTAGTGAAATTGACACTTTTCTCGGACAAAGATCTGTCGGTATATGGTAGTTCTATTTTCTCTCTTTATTTTCACGGGCGATTTGACTGGATAAAGGAAAGCCCAAAACGTACACGTCTGGCATCTAATACCCCTAGAAGAGGATCGAAAAAACGGAATCGAAAGTAATGCCAAGGGTGATCTTGTCCCGAACGTTAATTCCAGAGATTTGTAATATGTTTAACGAGCGCATGATGAATAATTTATGCATAGTTTGTGGTTAAAAAAAATTAATAAAAAATAAAAAAATGTATG
Organism: Micrasema longulum; assembly: GCF_059751315.1. NCBI lineage: Eukaryota > Metazoa > Arthropoda > Insecta > Trichoptera > Brachycentridae > Micrasema > Micrasema longulum. The sequence continues at coordinate 433,478 of NW_028277505.1, forward strand.
AAAGAAATTTTTAAGATTGAAATTTAAAATATTTACTTGTCCAACATGTTGACAGTCAAATCAATATTGATGTCTAGAGCTTTTATTTTATTGCAACAAAAAAGAAAAACATGTTTGAGAAGGAAATACTGATGTCTAGGCATTCACAGGCCTTATAACTTGCCATAAACTTAAATTTTTATAATGTCCTAGGGAGTGAAGTCCAGTTTATAGACAAGCATTTTAACAAAGGTACTATAAACATTGTAAGTTTATTTTGTGTTCATTAAATTTAAATTCTAGCTCTTACCCGTGGCTTCGCTAGCGTGGTACTAGGGAGAAATTAGTTTAAAAAAATATTTTGTTTGTAAAATAAAAAATACCTAGTATCAATTGCCGGTCCTCTAACACTAACAAAAAATGAGACACTCCGTTAGTGTATGCCGACGTAGCATCACTTTTCTGTTTTAATATTAATAATTTTTTAAAATAAGAATTTATCAATATATCTTTTTCGGCATAAAAAGTAACATGTGAGACTTGTCAGCTTTTTGGCTAGCCTTGTGCAAAAAAAACACGTGGATCGGTCCCTCTATTGCGACGAGAAAAAAAAAAAAAGACAAATTTACTTTTGCATTTACAGTTATAAATTTAGAATGAATTTTATAAAAATAAATAAATCTAATACAATTTTACTATAAGCACGATGGTTTTATATTTTGTATAACTACCAAGTATATAAAGTGGAATTTTTAAGTTAGTGTTTTTTATTTCTTGGCGAAACCCCTCGAAACCGGCAGACTTAGAAAAATCAGTGTGTAGTTTTATGCAAATATTTATTAACATTTATTTTACGTATTTTATGTCTATCTTTGCAGGAATTAAACCCGGGACCCAGGGACTGTTAGCACCTAAGAGTAGCAATCGAGCCAAAACCACTCGTCCAGGATTTGTTCTTTTTCACACGCAAAAATCAGACTGCTATTTAGAAAAAAGGCGAAGTCACGAAATTTTAGTTTATATGAGACGGTAAAAAAATATTATCAAATGAGAAAAAAATAATCTCCAAATTCAAACAGAAATTTTAGAAATATGTGTAATATAACTTATAAATGAAATTTATGTACATTTACAGTTAATTCAGATAAAATATATGAGTAGGTATACAAAATCACTATTAAATACATTTTTTTATATTAATTTAATGCATATATTTACATTAATATTTCCCATAACGTAAAAGAAAAAAACAATTTAATACATTGTTTTTATTAGAGTTTATATAAGAATATGTTCATGGGTACCCTGAGATGGTTTGGTCACGTAGAACGAATAGACGACGAGAGAATGGTAAAACAAGTATATATGGCAAAAATGAACGGCAACGCTAGACGAGGACGACCAAAGAAGACGTGGCATGATCAGATAAACCAAAATCTTAAGTCAGGTCATGTCAAAAGCAGACAGAACCGAAGGGCATGTATGACAAGATGTATGAATGTGGATGAGGCTAGGATTGTATACCAGGATAGACGTGTGTGGCGGTCCATTCTCTCTGCCTACCCCTACGGGGAAATGGCGTGATGGTAGTAGTAGTAGTAGTAGTGTACCCTATTTCAGATTAAAAATAAAAAAGAGTTCTTCATTTCCCCTGGTCAAGGGAGTCCATTAAGCTCCTGAGAATAAGACACACATTTATTTTATAAATTTAATGCATAAATATGCAAACATATTTAAAACCCGAAAATATAACATATTACAACAGAGATCAAGAACATTTAAGAAAAGGTTATATAGAAGTCTAGGCATCTACAGGGCTTATGACCTGTCAATGGCTGGTTGAAGTGGCCACTTTTCACACTGTGTAACATTCACCATTCTGCCTATATTTGAACATCTATATTCTTTCAATTCTTTCATCTGTTGATGTTTGTGAAGTTAAAGAGCTGAAACCTTTATTTATGCAGGTGAGATTCATCTAATTGAATTATTTCACCTACATACTAGGCAACACCTGAAAATGTTATTTTTTCCATTTCTATACTTCTTCATGGACCAGGTAATTAATCGACAATATTTTGAGTTTGTACAAATTTTTGTAGACAAGGACTAGATTCAACTCTCTGGGGAGCTGTTTATATTAACACAGTACAACAGAGATGAAGAACATTTAAGAGAATGTTTTTTTTTTTTTTTTAATTGTTTTTTTTTCTTTTATATAGAAAACATACAGTACAGTTACAAAGTATTATATTTTACACAATAAGACTTAACTCTAATAGACCAGTAAAGACAACCGAGAATATATATAAAACTGGTGAATTATAAAATAATTTCGTCGGGTCCTCTAGTTAGGTCTTTAAATGCGTGTATTGTTTTGTATAAAACATAATATTAAGGTATCATTGCCATTTCTTTTTCCACACTCAGTGGTGCATAGGATACTGCATTTCTAAACCAAAGGCAGCGTATTTCAATAATCTGTTACATGAAGGTAAGTTGATCAGTCCATCACTTCAGATGCCATTCCAGTACTCGTAAATGCCATTCCAGTACGGCCTCCGTGGTGTAGTGGTCAAGACGCTTGACTCACGCACGGAATGTTCCGGGTTCGATTCCTGGTGAGAACACAAAAGTTAAAATGTGATTTTTCTCAAGCCTGGGTGCTCTGTGATGTAATTCACCACTGTAATTAGGCCTCCTGGCCTGTTGTGGTGCAAAAAAAAAATGTAAAAAAATGTAAAAAAAATAAAATAATAAAAAATACTGGTTGAAAAAACTCCAAAAGCTTCTCTTTGTATCATTTGAATGCAAAACTTGCACACAGAACAGGGTACACGCTTGTTCATTGTAATTTAAAAACCATAAGGTTTTTTCATTTTTAGTTTCAATGGATGATCATAGTAAAAAAGTTAAATTGAATGTTTTGCTGATCTTTTCTCATTTATATGCATGTTACTTTCTTTTGGTAAGTGTGTAATATTTATTTGCTTAGTGTTCGCTGCAGTGAGTTATCAACCTTTGTTCCAAATTCCATCTTCGTATGTGCATTATAAATTGACATGGAAGGACTTTGTTTGCTATAAAGAAAGTATCGTTAGTTAAAATAAGTAACAAATATTAAGTGTTACGGTCTAAAAATAACATCCACTGAAAAGTAAAAATAATTCAACAGAGATGAAGAACATTTAAAAGAAGGTAATAGAGAATTCTAAGCATCTTTAGAACTTAGGACCCGTCAATGGCTGGTTTAACCAGCCATTGACAGGTCATAAGCCCTGTAGATGCCTAGACTTCTATATTATCTTCTCTTAAATGTTTTTCATCTCTGTTGTAATATGTTAATATAAACAGCCCCCCAGGGAGTTGAATCCAGTCCTTGTCTACAAAAATTTGGACAAACTCAAAATATTGTTTAAAAATAATTCGTTAATTCCCTTGTTTAAAATAATTACGTCTTTAATAAGAAAAGTGGATTAAACATATTGCATACTCGTATTTGCAAAAGAGGCCTGAATTGAGATTATTGGTATACTTTTTTTTTAAAGATGTAAATAATTACCTTCTTTTAATTTGAGAACAGGATGCCTCGCTCTACCGAAAATTAAAACTACCACGGCCAAACATCATCATACTTACATAGGACGGAAGCTTTTCAATAATTTACCACAAAATCTACGTCAAGAAATAAATTACTAAAATAAATTACTACAAAAGCTTCTTGACATAATTAACATTAACTGTATTTTTAAAAAAAGAGATGTATGTTTATTATGTGCCCGTGTTTACAAATTTTGTGTTTTTATTTAATATTTTTTTTTTTAGTGTTATATTTTCTCAATTTTTAAAATTGTTTAATTTTTAAAAATTTATTTTATTATTTGGTTTTGCATTTTATGTTTTATTTTTATGTTATTTTGTAAACTTGCCAAACACAAGAGCTAGACTCTTTTTTGGCAAGTTCAACCTTAAGTGTTCCATTTTTCTACTGAATGTATTGTTTATTTATGCTAATAAAGGTTTTAAAAAAAATAAATAACAAATAATAATTAAGTAAAAGAGAGAAAAAAAAGTCATTTGCTAAACATGTCGCTAACAATTAAAAATATATTGTGTTTTAATACTTACCGTGGACCCGTTAAAACAAAAAAAATATCCATTTTTAATTAATAGGATGTAAATTATAAACCTAACCCAATTCATTAATGTTAAGAACGTGGAATTAAGTTAAAAAGTTAAGAAAGGAAGTGTAGAAGATCCAAGAAGAAAGCCTAATGACTGATGACGTAATAGATATCAGATTTTTACTTATTTTATTTTTATAATGTTTTTAAGAAGACTTATCAACTGAAGGATATGATATATTTTCTAGAAGTATATCGCGATATCAGTTTTTAATTTTTTTTTCCTCAACAATTAATTTGTAAACCTGTCTAATTTTTATTTCAAGTTTTGTTAAATTATTACTTCGTAAAAGGAATAGAAGAAAGGCTTCTACGAAACACTTTGCGTGAAGGTGGAAAATGAGATTTACAGGTTACTGTAATTTGTGACCTGACAGAGAGATGGTTCGACTCGAAACCAGTTGCCAAAAAAAACAGAACGTGGTTAAATATTAATGTTTTTTAACATTTATTGAAGGACTTTTTTTTTCTATAAAAAGTTTATATTTGAAGCACTAACTTTGTGGTTATTCATTATAATAAAATAAATAAAACAACTTTGTTTTCAACCACTAATTTTTATTTTTCACCGACCGGTTTCAAAGCGAACAAGCTTCTTTGTCAAGTTACGTAAACCTTGACAAAGAAGCTTGTTTGCACTGAAACCAGTCGGTGAAAAATAAAAATTAGTTGTTAAAAACAAAGTTGTTTTATTTATTTTATTACTTTTTTTCATTTACTGGTTGATTTTGATTAAAAATTAGTTATCTATTGTTATTTAAAAAATGTTACCTTATGTTTATCTATTTTTTTAAAAAATGCATTATATAAACAAATAGATACGATTTGTGTTAGCGTGGTTAGAAGCTGAGACAGACTCAATAGGCTCAGAGCCCTTCTATGGGTTGCCTAAATGAGCTCTTTATAATGAACTTAGATCGTAGGCCCAATATCAGAGTGTTATTCCCTGGCAAAAGCACCTGGTCAGATCAATGTGAAGGAAATACTGAAGGAAAACTTTCAAAAAAATATTTTGAACTAATGAAACTTAGCCGAAACAAGGGGTTGAGGGTTATCACTAAAGCCCTCATAGGGAACTGGAAATTCAATAAACATATTGCTAGAATGATCCTTTTAGAAACATTTTTATGTGAGTCTGTAGTACAAATGATAAAACACCCACATTTTATGTATGTACACACATTTTATGTTAATGTAATACTTTATATTACAGAAGCCGCATCTTTGGGGACCATCGGCACGATATATTAAGAATTTTAAGAATCTTCAAAGAAGGAGAAAATACTGGATTTCACCCCCTCGGGAGTCATTAAGATTAACAAATTACAACAGGGATGGAGAACACCTTCAAGAAGTAAATATGAAAGTCTAGGCATTAACAGGGCTTTTGACCTGTCATTGGCTGGTTTAAGTGGCAGATTTACACATGTAACATTCACCATTTTGCTTATGTTTGAACATCCATATTTCTTCAATTCTTCCATTTGTTGATTTGAGTGAAATTAAAGAGCTGAAACCTTTGTTGTTGTGAATAATATCTGGAAAAACAAGGTATAAGAAATAAATACTACGTCTATTACGCTATGATACATTCTCACCTATCCTATTTATTTTTTATCAATATTCCTACAGAGATGAGGTAGAATTTTTTCAAATTCAGGGTTATCGATACATTTAACATTATTTTTTTGGTATGTGTATTTTTGTACATACACAAATCTGGATTTCTCCCGAGGGGGAGTAGGTATATATTTTTTATCAATATTCCTACAGAGATGAGGTAGAATTTTTTCAAATTCAGGATTATCGATATTCGAGCGTTTACAGGGCTTATGACCTGTCATTGGCTGGGTTGAGTGGCCACTTTTTTAACAACATTCCCCATTCCGCTTATTAGCGAATATCGACATTGGTATCATTTTGATTCTTGTATATATCTTATTAAATGAGAAAGCATTCACTAGCGTGTTGGAGCACCATCTATGTATTGATATTGAAGTTAAGTATTTTTAATTAGCATATTACTTTATTTTATGTATTTAAGACTCTTCCGAGTTAAATTAAGTACTAGTTAAATTAAGTAATAGTAATGTAAAATTAATGCTGTATTTGGGGTTTCGCTAACAAAAACCAGATCTCTGAGATTCAAGTTCTTCAAAACCGAGCATTCTTGGTTTGAAATGGGATTCCCATGTCAAGGATATTTATCGTAACACAAAAATACTTCCTTTCAAGGTAATGGCACTGTATGACATCACTAACACTATTTCAAACAACATAAACTTTTCTGCTCACACAAATTTAAAACTTACATTTAATCATGAAATTTACAACTATAATACACGACATGCAAGAAATCTTCACATTTCTAAATTTTGTTCCACGAAGTTCGGCAAAAGGTCTCTGGAATACATTGGTCGTATACAATTTAATAAACTGCCTGATGACCTTAAAAATGAAATGTCGAGTGGTAAATCTCAAAGACTAGAAATGAAGACCTATTTGTTGAATCTTTTTGAAAGTGATAGTTTTTAGCTCAGTTTCTGTGAATAGTCTATATATTGTGTTTTAGGTTTAAATGTTTTTCTTTTCTTTTTTTAATATTAAGTTCACAGAATGTTTAAATGTTTTTATTTTCTTTTTTAATATTAATTTCACAGAATGTTTAAATGTTTTTCTTTTCTTTTTTAATATTAAGTTCACAGATTGTTTGAATGTTTTTATTTTCTTCTTTAATATTAAGTTCACAGATTGTTTAAATGTTTTCTTTCCTTTTTTAATATGAAGTTCATAGATTGTTAAAATTTGTTTAAATTTTTACTGTAAGAAATGTACTATTTTTTTTTATGTACCGTCCCAAATGAGTTTTCTCGTACAACTCCTGGGAATATAATATCATGATATTCATGTTTTATATGTTTTATTAATAAATAAAAAAAAAAATAAAAAAAAATAATAAAATTCCGAAGAATAAAATATAAAAAAGTTAATCAGATATAAATATAAAAATGTAAATTGTATAAATATAGATTCATACATAATCAAGTGTACAAAATAAAAGTATCATTAAAATCAATAAAAAAAAAATTGTATGTAAATAAAAACATTACTGAAATGATAATTGAGATATGGTTTCTAGAAACTCACTTTATACTTAAGTAAAAAATGGGAGTAATAAATAATATGCCAAATAAGAGTGAGTATTAAAATAAATTATACGAAAATACAAAAGAAAAAAAATAAAAATATCCAATATATAAAGGTTATCTTCTGTCTCCGAATAGGTTTTAAAATTAAGGAAAAAAATGTACTCATTTTCAATTGGTATTATTCTTACTGTAAGTATAGATGTTATCTTTATTTTCATATGATCAATGACTCAATATAGAGAGGTACAAACGAACCTACGATCCTAGGCATCCCCTACACCACCCTAAATCAATGGCCTCGCGTCTGAGATCTATGTACAGTTTTTTCATTTCATTTATTTATTCAGATATTTAGAACATTACATAAAAAAGAACTACTTCATTCTAAATACAATAATAGATCACAAACTACAGTAGATAGTTATATTATTAAAATAATATAACAAAATGTAAAAAGAAAAATTAAAAGTTGGAAAGTGCTTTCCTAAGGGAAGGCCCACTGTCGTGAAATATGTCGACATCCGAGGCGATGCGATTAAGTAGCAAGATTGCTCTACCAACCAGCATAAAAAAATATATACTTCTTCGTGGACCAGGTGGATTTATCAACAATAACTTCACAAACATCAATAGATTTAAGAATTTAAGGGATAAAGATGTTTAAATACGGGCAAAATGATGAAGGTTACACAGTCTGTAAAGTGGCTACTTAAACCAGCCAATGACAGGTCATAAGCCTTGTAGATGTCTAGACTTTGATATTACCTTCTCTAAAACGTTTTTCATCTCTGTCGTAATATGGTAATCATTGATCTGTTGTCCAAATCAATTCAAGTTGTTACCAAAGATAATGTACAAAATTTTCAGATGAAAGTACATTTTATACAATACATGATGAATTATAAGTGTTTTGACAAGTCACATGTTTCACATAAAAATCATCTTCGATTTGTTATATTATCCTAAATATAGAGCTGTGAAATTCTAATAAAAGAGCAAATGGAAATCATCTGAGTAAATTTTCCCTCAAGTAACGTGCTTATCATTTCCTCTTCATTGGAATCTGTTTGTCTTCTGCATCATTAAACCCATACATATCATGGCTTTAGCACTACACACATACATATTCCCATACTTTTACACCCTTATTATATACGTACGCAATACGCACACATTCGAGAATACATGAAACTTTCAATGCCAAACCTTTCATGTACTCTTTCACATCCATTGACCCAAATAAAGGTTGAAGCGCCCGGACTGAAAAATTACATACGTATGAATAGATTTGTACTATGGAAAACCCTTTCTCTCTTTCTGGAAGCGATTAAGAAATTATTTATTGACGAAACTGAATACTGAAACTATTACTCTTTGTGGAGAAACTGGGCAAATTATTCGATTATTCTTCCTCTCTGGTAATAAAAAGGCTTATTTTTCTGTGGAAAAAACATCTGTTATCGGAAAAAATGTAGTAAAAAGATTACTGTGTCATTTATAGAAAACGTTCGTCAAACGTTTGTACGAGGTTTTCCCAGGAAATGAATAATGTTAAACCCTTAAACCCGGACGACTTTTAGAAATAGACAACTCTCCTTTATCGAACCTAGAGCGTTTAATATTTTAAAAGAGCGTGTTAAGCTCTCAGCGACAAAATCTATTCTCAAAAAAGAGTTTTAAGACTGGATCTTCCTTGGGAGAGGGATTTGAGTAAGAAACTCATTGACGGTTTTTCGAATATTTTTTTTTCCATCTATTTTAAATGATTTTTTTATTTCATGTTCTTTTTTATATTAGATTTTTTATGAATTTCAATTATGTTTTTATTATATGTAGTAAATGTGGTGATATTGACTGTAAAAGTTTTATACATAATATGTGACTTTGGTTCCATGGCGCTGAGAGTTGAAACTTGTGTCTCAATAAATGAAAAATACATATATTGTGAATAAAACAAAAAAACGGCAAAATGACGGATAATAATCTTTCGGCTTTAAGAGACGTGGGATTGACGTGGGAGGAGGTAAGAGTGATGGCTGGCGATAGGGTCTCTTGGAGGCGTCTGGTGATGTCCACATGCCCCACTTAGGAGTGGATTTGGAAAAGAAGAAGAAGAAGAAGAAAAAAAAAAAATAACGTAGCTGTTATGACTTAATACTGTTTAGTAATATTCCTGTTTTGTGATAAATTTAAACTCCAGGGACTTGAACACATTCCATAAAATTACATAGTCTACCAAACTAGAATATTCTACTTTGTGAACCATTTAATTACGGTATAATTAAGCGCCACGATCTCAGTGGGTTAGTGATAAGAAAGAATTTTATCCATATGTCACCGTTATCGCCCCTAAAAGATTAGCTGAAGCTCAACTTCTGAGGCACTAAAAATAATATTAATTGGTAACAAAAAGTAGTAGTTTTTAAAAGAATTTACTATTATTTTCTTATATTTATAATTTATAAAATTAATCAAAAATAATTATCATTAAAAGGTAAGGGATAGCAATTATGTTTATCTCTTTTATATAATTTTTAAAATGCAGTTTTTTTCACCTTAAAGGTGCTACGCAGTAAACATCTGTACGCGTTTTGCAGTTGCAGAGCGCATTCGTGATTGGGATCATAGTTCCCCGTTTCCAATTATTTCTAGTGAAATATTGATGATGATAAATATAATCATCTATATTTATCAATAATTAATAAAGAGCTTATTATATAAAGCATGGGCGCGGACGGAATGTTGTTATTTTTTCAAGCAATAAAAAAATATAGATTTTCAATTTTTGTGATGTGCCTTTTGTAAATTCAGTGTTAGGCCCGAATTTAATTTATGAATAATGTAATACTTTGAAATTTAAATAGCGTACTTATACTCTTATTTGTTACTATTATTTGTGTATTTGTAATGTTTAATTCAATTACCGTTTAAAAAAAACAAAAACCCCTTGTTTAATTTATATTACCCGAACTTTACGCCTAGCCAACTAAGGCATCAGGTTCTCGACGTCCTGGACGTCTACTGCCAGCAATTTATGTCAGAACTTTGGGACGAGAACCTGAGTTGGAAGGACGCAAAGGAGTTGATGAGATGCATGGAGGCTCTTTGTGAATACCGTTTGCTTCAGCTAGGAAGCGGACAAGGAATGATGATCATGAACCCCGTCTATTTGACGGTTTACTGATTTAAAAGTTAATTTAACAGTATTGGATAGGAATAGTAAAAATAAAAAAGACGCAAAAATGATTCGGCCGGTTAGAGATCCAGCCCCTATTTACAGTTAAACAAAAAAAATAATTTCACCCCATAGGAAGTCACTGAAATTATCAAATTACAACAGGGATGGAGAACATCTAAGTTAAGGGAAAATGGAGGTTTAGGCATTTACAAAGCTAATGACCTGTCATTGGCTGGTTTAAGTAGCCACTTAAAGAGTGAATTTAAAGAGTGAATTTAAAGAGCTGAACTCTTTTTGTTGTGAAGAGATTCATCGCATCAAACTTTTTTTGTCAACTTCACTAAAATCAACAGATCGAAGAATTTAAGAAATATGAATGTTCAATCATGGCAAAATAGTAAATGTTACAAAGTGTGCAAAGTAGGCACTTAAACCAATAAATGATAGGTAATAAGCCCTGTAAATGGCTAGGCTTCCATATTCCCGTATCTTAAATGTTCTCCATCCCTGTTTTAATTTGTTAATATTTCGCGTATTTACACTGGCTGAATTTACACCCTAGAGAGTTGTTAAGATTTTAATTGAAAAAAAAGGCAGCCAGATGAATCTTAAAACATGAATAAAAATTTCAAATGTTTTACTTTACAAAAGTCAACAGATGGACGAGTTGAGGAAATATGGATGTTCATCGGCGGAATGGTGAATGTAACACAGTGTGTAAAGTATCCGGTTAAGCCTAAATGACTAAATGTCTCGATTTCCATATTTCCTTCTCAAAAGTATTTTTTCTCTCTGTTGTAATAAATAAACAAAAAAATAATAGTGTACGAATATAATCTAGGCCCTTTTTACAGTTGAAATACTCAGTTATGTTTTGCAATTTTCCGGTAGAAATGTAGATTTTTATAAAAAATTCTAGCAAAATAAAAATGAAATTAAAGCATTTTAAAATCGATTGTATCTACGATTAATCACAAATAATCTTATAACTAAGCAAAATTATCTTTGGTTTTTTTTTAGTATTTTGAAAAATGATTATTATTTTTATAAGTAAAATATCTTATATAACAAATTTAAAAACGAAATGTTTTGATTGTAAATAAAGCAGAAAACATATCAAATCAAATCATAGGCAATATTTGATAAAAATGCCATTCCGTTTGATGATAAAAAATGAAAGCCGGAAAGAAAGAAAATTTCATCAGTACACATTTTCTTTGAATTGTTGTCGAGTTCCGCTTTTAAAGCAGAAGCAGCGGAAAAATAAAATTCTAACGAAAACGATTGAAAGGCAGGAAAGGGGGCATTCGCTCTACCATATTTTCATCCCCTTTTCAGCAAAATATTTGTTTTTGCCTAATAATATAATATATTGTGCGGGATATGAAATACTTCATGCTAACGGTGCAGTAAGCGACTTATTTATGGACTTTCTACGATTTTTCATCGTTGTACAACGCAGACAGGTAGTTTTCAAATATATTGGATTCTCCTTAACCCTTTTTTATGCCGCTAGGTTTTGCTGTTAGATCAGCTCATTACCTTTGAGGTTTGGTTAACTGATTACCGAGGTGGACTATGTAAACTTCAGATAAATATTTTAATATCTTTAAGTTTTTCCGTTTACGTCTCGTGAATGAAGCACTTCACAATTCACAAGTTCACGGATACCAGTATCGTGTGACGTCATACTATTCAACATAGGATGCAAGACTTTATATATCTCTTTCATTTTTTAAAATAATGAACTCTTCAAATGGACATTTTCACACCGGATTAGGAAAGTAAAATTTAATTAAGTATGCGGCTGTTTATACAAAAAATATTTATTCTGGCTACGTGAAGAATGAATGTTTGCTAGTTCAGCAACACATCTGTATAAGGGAGAGCTCAAAGATAAAAGTCATAACAAGGAAGACAAAGATACCGTTCTGTGGCGGGTGTTATGTAAAACAGATTCAGTTAGAAAATGACAGTAATGAATCACGCACGCTCGTAATATGAGCGGAGTATGTTTTTGCTCTAACAGGGCTGAAGTATACGTTTATTTATTTATTAACGGACATTGTCCATGTATACAATTTATAATGTTTAAATATTACAATAAAATAATAGTTTAAAACATTTAAAAAAATAGAAAGAAGCATTGACAAACATAAAGGACATCGAGACAAGATCTGGACTATTTATTTAGTGCTCGTTTAAATCGTTGTAAACTTAAACCAAAAAAGTCCAGATCTTGTCTTGAGTTAACAATACGACAAAGGCGGGTCATTTGAGAATTTAGGCCATAGTTTGTTCTATTCTGATCGATGAACAGTACTTCATTGTTTCTCAATCTACGAGTCGGAATATTGAATTTTACTGGTCCCAGTAATGATGGAACATCGATTATACCATTTAGTATGCCGAACATATATATGCAGTCAATATTAGTTCTACGTTTTTGTAGACTAGAAATATTTAACATTGACTCTATTTCAGCATAAGAATAATTATCTCTCTCTAGTCCAAGCATCCACGCTATTTTTCGAAGCAAGCGATGTTGGACTGATTTAATGTTATTTATGCGATTGACATAGAATGGAGACCACACCACGGAGACATATTCTAGAAGAGGGCGAACAGTTGAGCAATAAAGAGCCCAAAACAACTCCTCAATCTCTGATGGACTTGACTACATCAATTTTGGAGTTTTCTAATAGGTACTCGAAGGAAATTGGTTGTTTTGTTCAATGAAATGACATTATTTTCCATTTTTTAATATTTAGTTCTAATTTGTTTGCATAACTTATAAAAAAGGAATTATGAACCGTATGTCTCTATATTTATTTACTATTCAAATGTCTGAACTTGAGAATATTCCGTCTTTTACTAGTGGTAACACGATGGTTCATCACCACGCGCAAAGTTCTTTTTTACCACAATCTTTTAAGAGTTTGTAAAATGTATGTTTAAGGCAGTTTATGTATCACCACTTTCCGCTTTGTCTTATGTTGTAACTATGCTGATGCAGATATTATGATGATAAAAACTTATCAGAGTAACACTTGTGGCAATATGTGACTCGCTCACAGGACGGTAGAATAACAACTATTTTGAATAAGAAAGGATGTGGTAAGGACCGAAATATTTACAGGATTACATGTTGCTAGTTTCGAAAGCTACACCATCAGAACCAGGTTCTTGTGTTTCCGAAAAAAAAATACACAAATTATCAGTGACACAGAGAGCCATGGAAAGGAGAATGCGGGTATTTTGTTGAGAGACATGAATTAGAGCGAGAACAAAGGTCACCGACGTGGTTCATAGGGCTGCCAACCAGAAATGGAGCTGGACTGGTCTATAAAATGAAATTCTTTGAAATAAAAAAAAATAAATTAAAAATAGAATCGGTCCCGTGTCTAGAATTGCGGACTCACCGATCAGAGCTTCGAGGTTCGAACCCCACTCTACTCCAACTTGATTTCCATTTTCTACTAGTGAGTTATTTACAACTCGTTGAAAATGGCCTCTAAAATTGAAATATTTGGATAAATTATATGAACCCAAATATTTCTTTTTTATTAAAAAAAAAAGAAAGAAAATCAAGATGATGATGTTGCGCCTTGACTTTACAGCCCATATTATGCAGGTTTTGTGCAGTTAATAAGTGTACGATGTATGGTCAATCATAGTTGTAATATATAAAATTATGTGCAACTGTGTGACCTTTACTCAAAAATATATTTATTTACATTTAAATTTTAAGTAATAATACATGTTGTGTATGATTAGTTATTAAATGTTAGGTATAATTTTTATGTAACAGCATTAACAATTACAAGAGTATATCGACGCCTCTAATTTGACTTTATGAAACATATATATATTTTATTTTTTTAAAAAACCTTTAACAATACATTCAGTAAAAAAATGGAACATGTAAGGTTGAATTAGCCCAAAAAGAGTCTGGCTCTTGTGTTTGGCAAGTTTACAAAATAACATAAAAAAGAAACAAAAAATGCAAAACAAAATAATAATAAAATAAATAAAAAATTTAACAATTTTAAAAAATTGAGAAAATATAACACTAAAAATTATTAAATAAAAACACAAAATTTATAAACACAGGAACATATTAAACATACATCTCCATTTTCAAAATACAGTTAATGTTAATTATGTCAAGAAGCTTTTCTTTAATTAATCCTTAAATTTTCCGTAGATTTAGTGGTAAATTGTTGAAAAGCTTCCGTCCTATGTAAGTGTTATAATGTTTGGCTGTGGTAGTTTTAGTTCTCTGTAGAGCAAGGCATTCTGTTCTTAACCTTCCCGTAATACGGCCGATGGGAGGCTCTCCTTATGCACCTGGAGCATTCAACACTTTTCGTAGATATCCTCCACTCTTAAATCATTAAATTTTTTGAACAGTTCGGTAGTTGAGAAGAAGGATGGTTTATAAAGTATTATTTTAATGATTTTTTTTTGTGGAACTTTTCACTATTTTACTTTTTTTTTAAAACTTTTTTCATATGTATTTATAATATAATTGTATCATATAAATGTCTGTTGGCTTTCATGTTTCAGCATTTTTTTGGGTAATCCCGTGTTATTGGGACTCATTCTGTCATTTTGGCTACCGTTGCAGAATGCTTCAGGATAAACTGTTTGTTTTGTAGAAAAAAAATGTTTTAATGAACCTACTGGCAATTTAAATACAACGCCTAAATAACAAAAACAATGACGACGGGCTGAAACTTAACTCAACATAGTGTCCTGCTCTACACACTACAAAAATGCCACGGAATGTACCTACTGCCAACTGCGACACGGTACAAATTACTAGTAAGTAAACACCTTTTTTTTTTCCGTCGGAAAGAATCTAACCTACACTGGATCACTCAAAAAAGATACATTTTGAAATTAAAAGTTTATTCATTACAATAAAATTTAAAAAAACCACTTCGGTTGTAATGACTTATTTTAACATTTTTCTAACGACCGATTTTAAAGCTACATTAACTTATTTTACCTTGATAATGAAGCTTGTGTAACTTGAAAACCGGTCGGCAGAAATAAAAGTGATAAAAACAAAGTAGTTTCTTTGTAATGAATAACCACAAAGTTAGTGCTTCAAATTTTAACGTAGTTATACATAAAGCAGTCAGCCATAGAAAAGTGAAACTGAGATAATAGCAATTTTGTGAAAAGAGTGAATCATAAAATCTACACAATAGTTTGAATGTTTTTGACTTTAACAAACGATAAACAATGAAAAAATAATGTTTTTTTTTTTATTACAAACAAGAATCTTATTGTGTATTTGACCAGTTTAAAAGATTTTTAAAGTAACATAAGATTTTTCTAGTTTTTTGGGTGTTTTCTGCAAATTGAGAAATGCCGTTATTGTGATCAACACCTTTTTCCGGAGGTGATTAATACAGTTTTTTTTATATAAAGTGGTCTGGCTGTTTTTAGCAGAACATAGAATAGTCCTTACTGCACCCGATAACATCAATATCTCATTTTTCCGAAATTGTGGACTGGCTGCTTTCTGCATAACTACGTTCATACTTAGTTTATAGTTTTATTTAAATGTTAGGAATATTCTTGTTTTTATGATTTACTCAAATATTTCAGTAAATGGAGATGGGGATTAAGGTGTGGTAGAGCGGGTTTTGAACCTCGCGCATTAAATCCTTTCTGGAATTTGAAGTTATTTATTTAATTCAATTCTTTTAAAAGATATGTGTATTGTCAGATAACACATAATGACAGGCGTTGAATAAATTTGGCTAACGTTTGAAGCCTTCCCTCGTGCTATTTAAACTTTCAGCATTTAACGAGCGGTTTGCGGTAAAGATGTGAGAATTTACATAACCATCCATCGTTAGTTAAATACACAGCAAAGTTATACTTTGTTTTATCAACTAATTACGCTTTTTATCAACACGTACGCTTGTTCCTGGCTTCACGCAGGGAAGGAATAAAGACATTTATTCTATGGAAATGGATTGCAATCAACTTGTATTTGCATAAGGGTATTTCACGCTCCATACAAAAAAAAATATTTTTGTTGTAATAGGTCTCAAAAGTTGTATTATGCTCATGGTAATAATAAAAATAAAACAAAATCATGTTTGGCTCACTAAAATGGACTGAAAATTTGAGAGAAAAAATGTAAGAAAAAACGTTGAATATTGTTGATTGGTTAACTCATTAAAAAATAAAACACAAAATAAAAATACCTTTATTACAGATTAAACGAACATAAATAAAACAAAAAATAGCACATTTGATAAAAAAAAATAATTTACAATCATTATACACAGTGAGAAAAGACGGTTCTCATAATTAACATGTTTGCTTACGTACTTATAATATTATATACAAAAGTAGAATAGAAATTATGATTCACTACAAATTAAAAAAGTTTTTAAAATCACAATATAAACATAATACGATCAGGAAAAGAATTCTTATTTTTAGATAATACAGTTAAAATTTCATTAGACATAATTTTACTTTTCCTAATTTGACTAAGTTGTTCCATTTTTTACTTTTTTTCAAATAAAACATAAAACACATTGTAATCTTTACGCCAATTTTCGGCACTAAATTGAACTTATATATTAATATATTTTTATGCATTTGCAAAGCTTTTTACACAGGATAAAGGAGTTAGAATTGTGCATTCAAATACCAAAAATTAACATGGGGGTGTTTTATATTAAATAAAGTCCAAAACACGTCTGCTTATATTGCAAAGATATTTATTGCTTCAGTTCATACATTACATACAGTACAAGCACTAGGAAATTGAATAAATACAAAATTATTGGCTACACGGGTTGACAAGCACTGATTTTACAGATTGAGAGGCGGTGTAAATATTATTTCACAACAGAGGGTGAGTTCGAGTTTCGGGTGGCCAAAACACGCGTGTTCCTCGGACAACCAAACTAGTTCATCCTTGTAATATGATGTCTCGTGCCGTATTTAGAAGTTAGCAAAAGGGCCTAACAACCAGCATTTGTCCTTCACTGAGTAGGTACTTAGGATCAATTTTTATGATCTGGATCAATCAAATTATATATCCGACCTAAAAATTCGGAGGTGCCAAATAAGGCAAATAACTAGGTTAACAAGGATTGACAGTATAAAATGACTGTACGGGATGAGAGCCAGGGCGTAGCCTAGTACCAAAGAGTTCCAGAAAAGGAAAGCAAGCTGGTTTGCTAGGAGAGCCCTGAGTGGAAGTCCTTACCTAAAAGTACCAAGAAGATAGGAAATCAAAAAGTTTAGAGGACGACCCGGAATACTTCTAGAGCTAGAAATCCGCCTTATAAAGGTCGAAATCGAGGGGTGATAAGAAATTAAGGGGTCTCGCGGGGCATGAGATAAGCGCGGGTGGCTAGAGGCATTGCACTGGAATGCGGTAGAACATGCAAATATATGCTAAAGGAGTTGTTAATATGTAACTATCTCGTAAGAAAATAATAAAATATGCGAAATAAAATGTATAAGGAAAAAGTGCATGCTTTAAGTTTTAAAAAATAACATTCTCCAGATACGTTTTCAAACTAGCCCGTTTTTTTTATTTAATAATGAATTAATCGGGTAAATTTCAACCTCCTACACCTCAACTTTCTACTTATATCCCAACATTTCTTTTTTTTCCACACCCCCTCCAGACTGAAGCATGAAGACATCACGAGACGCCTCTAGGGGTGATAATCCAGACGCTCTCTTGGTCATAGAAAAACCTTCTATATCGCCTATTTACATAAAAAAATACGTGAGATCAAAGTGTTTTCTACGGCCGCAAGAGCGGTTTAGAATAGTACTGCAGGAGATCCTATCGCGAGCAAGCACTCTTGCCTCCTCTTACGCCAATTCCACAACTCTTAGTTTTGCTGAATGAAGCCGAAAGATCATCATTGACAGCATTTCAATACTGTGGGAGCCCACAAGAGAAAAAAAGAGTAAGTTTTGGTAAAAGCACTCTTTAGAAAGGCAAATTATAAATTTAAATCACTTTTACCAAATATAAAACTTAATTTCAATTTTTTGTGATTATTCCCGAAAAAGTAACCTCGCAATCTATTTGATTTGAATAGAATTTTATGCCGGATCCATCTTATTAAAGCAGAAAGAAATTCATGCTTTAGGGCTGGTTTCTTTCAATCCTTGGTGAGAAAAACACCTAATAAAGACGGATAATTATCCAACTATGCCATGGTCCAAAATAGATGCAGCATGAAAATATTCGACCCATAGAACATATTTTAGTCAAACAAAAGTCAATGAGTTAAAAATTCATGTTATTTTGACATGAAGACAGCTACACATCTCGTGCCGCCGAAAGGATAATCTTTCTTGGCAGAACCGCGTCAATTTTTTTTAGATCAAAAAGAAAAGTAAAAACAGGACCCTGTATGGGCACACAAACAATTCGAGGGATACAACAATGTTAGTTTTCAACAAATTACCCGAAAAGGAATCCTTTGTTCAAATATAAAATGGTTCCTCTATGTCGGAGCTCTTCCACCGCCCTCTTGCTTCATAAAAACCGTGGACAAAAAAGAAAGTACGCCGTGACGGATCGCTCGAATACGGCACCATGGAGAACCGGTGAGTGCCGGTGCCAAAAACCGTGTGAAGAAACACACCTACTTAAAATTATTCGTCACAACGTGTCTAAGCCAGGTCTACCATCGTACCGCGTCCTCAAAACGCTCGTTATAGAAGGCTGTTACGTCCCTTCTCAGACTTTAATTTTGGTAAAAAATCAAACCGCCTTATAGCTAATATTATTATTTTTATGTCTTCATTTAAAAAAAATATATTGATTACTTAAAATGTTTGAAACAAATTTCGTTTCGACTTGACAATAAATCTCCATTTAAGAAGCCCACGTTTATTTTGAAGACATTGCAGGTAAATTAAGGCGGCATTCTAAGGACTCGCTCATGTAATAAATTCAAAAAGGGAATTTATAATTGAATTGTCTTACTTTCTATTGGAACAGAAGATTTTCACGATTACTAAATTTTCTTAAAATAAATTTTTGATTTAAATTCCATCACTCAGAAATGGCCTTAATGTTGTTTTTTCTATTCATTTACAATTTCATTCTAATTTAAAATCAGCAAATTTCGAGCTATTTCAAAAAACATTTTTACTTGTACGAATGTTGATATTATCAGTAGAAAGATGAAGAAATTATTTCGAGAGAAACAGGAGGTGAAGAAATCTTAACATGAAAAAATAGGCAGAATGGTGAATGTGACACAACTTTATCGCATACCGCATATGAGGACATTAGTCTTCTTGATGGTGCCCAAATACACGAGAAAAGCTGCTCTTAGGCGTTCTCTGTAATCTTGTCATCTTTGTGCTAAAAGAAGGTAATCCGGAGGCATATGCAATTCATTGGATTGTGGAAAAGAGGGACACGTATCAAATGATTACAAAACTTTTTAAAAGCCATGAATCTATTTTTGAAAGCCACCAGATCACAGAATTTGAATGTTACACAATGTGCAAAGTGGCCACTTAAACCAGCTACAGATTGAATCCTGTAAATGCCTATATTTTCGATTAATTTTCACCATAGTGTCCCCTATCTACGTTATAATGTGTTAATCAACATTATTTTGAATTCGTCTAAACATTTTTTCTGATATTTTCAAGATTAAAATTTTACTCAGTGCTTAAAGTTATTATTAAGGCTAGCTTTTGAAACGTCATAAACCCTATAAATTCTAGTGTAAAAACACCTTTTTAAATAAAAAAAATCATGTCATGGCAGGTGCCGTGACGCAGCCAACTGTGAAACTGGTGCCGTGTGTTCGATTCCCGCCAGTTGTAAGCAAAACATCCAAGAAATATTTGTTTCTCAATTGGTCTGGCTATTGTGGTGTATTTTTCAATACCTCCTTCCATATCAACAAGGCCGACTAATAAAAAAAAGGAAATTATCATAATGATACACCGCCGTTAAATAAAATGCCAAAATTTAATGGTTCGTTGTAATGTGATATTTTATTTATAACTTATATGTAACAGTTCTTCGGTGTATCTGTATTCTACGCTATAGGGACTTGTACTTATTATATATAAAGTAATTATAAAAATATCAATACAAAAATCTAAGGACTCAGGAGAACTTTTCCAAGCTGTAAGATGCAACCGAGTACAGCCGAAAGTGATCCGACACATCCCGACCGCAGGTTTCGGTTTAGCCGAGGTTCCGGTCAATTTTCGGCCGGAAATGTCCGGAACAAGAATACATTTATAAATACGAAAATCTTACGCAGCAAATTTTTGTGGCTCAATGCCAGAGATTTATTGCGTATATAAAATTAACATTTCTTTTAGAAAATCCAACAACGTCAAGGTAAAAACAGTATGATTAGAAATACATTTTTTTTAAATTTAATAAAATATTATCAAGATTTTCCATTATTTCATCCAATAATACATACGCTATCCTACAAATACAAACTTGCTTGATAAGTAATTAACAATTCATTATATCTCAATATCCTTTTTATTGAGGTCAACCAAGTGTTATCCTCATGAAAGGAAATCAGCCGCAAGGGTAAGAAGTCCTGATTTTGATAGAAGGTTACGTCATGAATCTGTCAAATGTGTCAAGGGGTGTTGTGATAAGGAAATAAGGGTGGTCCTTGTTATTAAGGGTGCACTCAAGTGATGTCACTGCGCCATTATCCATCTTTCGGTTATGCCGAGCATAAGAGGTACTGTATTGTAAAATTTAATTTTAAAGGTTGAATCAAATTAACTGAAATTAATTTAGAATTTTATCTTTGGTTAGATATTTTTGTTAATTTTACACATTACATTTTGATTGAAAAAAACATGTCATAATTATGTGCCGGTGCATTGACTTTTTATTGACCTGTGATTGAACTGTGATTTATCAAATGTGTAATAATGATTTTGATACTTATAATTTTACGTTTTGTTCAGATACTGATTCGTTTTTCTGAGTAGTTTTGCTGTATATCTACAGTTTTTATGAAAAACATTAAATTTTTGAAAAGGCAAACGGCATATCAACGCAGAAAATAGCTATTAACAATTAAACCATGTAGTCATGAACACGAAGTTTACTTCGTTTTTTTTATTCAATAAAATTTACTTATTTAATTGCATATTTTTTTAAATTTAAAAGTAAATTAATATTTGTGGTCAGTTTTTGTAAATGCTTTATAAATTTATAAATTTTTAAATATTAGGGCAAATTTTAGCTGAGCTTATATTTAAGCTATAAGCAGGTCTTTTGCTAGAAGCAATATCTTCCAGCCAACCAAAAAACAGACAGGTAAAATAAGTGGTCAACATTTGTACATTGAAAAAAAAACATGATTGTGCTTCTTCGAATGCATTTATTAATTAAAATTGTTTCCTTATACTTATTTTATAATAAATAAAGTTGGATTAGGTAATGAATTTGGAAGGATACATAAATATGATTAAAAAAAAGGAATTTAAAAAAATGAGAGGTTAAGAAAAATAATGTTTCAGCCGTTTCTTGGTGGTAATTAAATATTTACGTATGAAGTTGTATATATCTAAATAATAATACATGATATCAGTATTGCTTATTATTTTTAAATAAACTGAGCAAGTTCTTATGAAATAAAATTAATTGAAAAATATGTTTAGCTTTTATACCCTTTAGTCGCGTTTGAGTAGGATTTTTATCAATAATTTTCCTTTTTTTACATTGAATGACATAAAATGCTTAGAGCAACGGCCATATTCAGATTAGTAACTACATAATCTATGAAGGTATCTTATATCTATAATACTGTTCACACAATGTTGTGTACACTGTTTTTTTATGAAAGCTGTAGATTTTTTACGACGTATCAAAAAAAACTTATTTTATCCTCATGTGAGTTGTGAAAAATACATTGATTTCCTATCGAATATTCAAAGAAATTTGTTTTAAACTCCTGACAACATCTGTCTGTGATAAATTGGAAAAATTTGGCACTTACAATTGGAAAAAGAGGCCATAAATCGTGTTTCTTTTATTGGCTCGGGGTATTTATTATTGGCCGAATACTTTTGTGCAAGACGATATTTTTAGTGACGGCAATTGATTATCGTTGCAAAATATTATTTTTCGATAGAATTCTTCGCAAAAATATCGGAAGTTGCCGACAAACAGAAAAAAAAGTAGACACAGCATGTTTTTATAGTAAAAATATATCCGCGAACTTCAAACTTTAACGTTTATTTTTATTATAATCTTGAATACAAAAAATATGCTTATAAATATTTAAATTCTGTCAACGTATCACTTTTTTTTACAAAACTTTATACGTTGATTTCCTCGTAAAGTAGAAGTTCCGAATTTGATTTTCGGAATTATGAGTGACTGGTATAGTCGGTAAGATGATTGACGTGGTGGTCAAGACGCTTGACTCACGCACGGAAGGTTCCGGGTTCGATTACCGGTGAGAACACAAAAATTAAAATGTGATTTTTCTCAAGCCTGGGTGCTCTGTGATGTAATTTACCACTGTAATTAGGTCTCCTGGCCTGTTGTGGTGCAAAAAAAAATGACTCTCCCACGGAAGACTCCAGGTTCGATTCCCGATGAGATGATTTTTCTCAATCAGAGGCGTTTTCAACTATAATTCACCACTGTTATTGGGCTTTCAAGCCTATTGTGATGTAAAAAAACATAATTGAAATAAATAAATGTCTTAGTAAAACAAATTGAAGATAAGCGTCTTTATTTATTATGGATGACTTATAAAGCGCCATTTTCGTAATAAAATACCTCAAGGGCGCTTTACATCGTGATTTTATTGTTAAATTAATTTAATTGAAGCTTTTAAATTTGTAATTTAATTAAAATAATTTATTTTGTTGTCACGTGCTACGGATTTATTCAAATGATTTAGAGAACAAGTGGGTTTTTAGTTTTTTCCGAAACATCACTTCACTTTCACAGCCTCGCACCTCTGCTGGGAGAGCATTCCATGCCATAGGGCCTGCGACCGCAAATGCGCGTTCACTAAATTTAGTGCGCTGTTTGCGTTGAGGTATAGTAACTTTTCCACTCGCCGTATACGTAGCTGATCTAAGCGTAAGACGCCTGTCAGCTAGTTCATCTGAAATGCATAGTTCCCTTAGATATTCCGGAGCAGAGTTGTGCAGTAACTTATACATAAGCCAACAGAGTTTGTATTCGACCCTCTGTGGAAAACGTAGCCAGTGTAGTTCCGCGTCGTGACATAGTTGGTTAGACGGCCAACTGCGAAATTGCCGTCGTGGTTTCGATTCCCGCCAGTTGCAAGAAAAAGCATAATAATAATTTAACTGCAAGGCAGTGAACACAGAATTTTGTATTTTCCTATAAAAAAATCAATATTTTTGTATGAAAATGAATATGTTTGCATGAACATTTAAATCATCTTCTTCGATAACCTGTATTTGAACATGTTGAAAAGAAAAAAAATGCTTGTATATTCTGCTTTTCATACAGGAAATTTAAATTTAATTTTGTAGATACAATTTAAGATAAATGTTAACTTCCCAATGTAATCGGAGTCCAGGACTCGACATCATAACGAAACATTATTTCACTATGTTTCCTTATAAGAAATATAACCGCGCAGCAAATTGCAATATTTAAATGCTTTCTTATTCCTAACACAACAGTCTTAAAATAATAATTATATCAAAGTTTATCCTTATTACTTCCAAATTATAATAAAACTATAGAATATGTTAATATTAATTATATAATACAAAAACTATCCACGTGCATAAGCTATAAGACATTACCAGAATATTCTAGTGAGCCAAATACAAAAATTTCATATGTCTAGAAATTATCACATAAAAGGTCTAAACAACAGCGTATACAATCGTATATACGACGTTAGACTCACTTTTTTAAAATTAGAAATGCGGTGTCTCATGCATCATCTGATACAGATATTAAGAGAATATATATTATAATACCTAAAAAAATAAACTTAAAATACATAAAACACTGACGGACGTGATAGACGCTGTCCTGCCCAAACGTTGACTTTGCTGCTTTTAGCTGGTTCACCAAACGTTGTTGTGATATTCTATTTAATAGTTTACTTTAAACTAAGTGATATTTGACATTGAGTTCAACATTTCAATTTTTTCGTTTCGTCATTGTGTAATTTGCTATTTCCCAAAGCAAAATAATAAATATGTGTGAAATCACCAGCCATATATATAATTATCCTTTACGTGTGATGAATTATTAGTATTCAAATATCGAATTTAATTAGATACCTAGTTACTTATTTTATGGGTGGATACCAAATCATAAAATATATATTTTTAATACACAGAATTGGTTTTGTAAATGTCAAACTCAGTCAGTAAGTATTACCAAAAAATAAGTCAAAAGAATTAAATGGATACAAATTATAAAAAAATTAAGAAAAGAATCTGATTGAAATCCACAAAAAACGAACGATGTTTGTAAAAATTCAAAAACATACTTTTTTGTATGCAAAAAAATTACCTTTACCCATTTTTTTAGTATATGCATTCTCGCCGAATGCAAAGTCCCCATGTAGGTCGAAGAATAAATCGTTTATGCTCCTTACTTTTTTTGCGGATAATATTAAAGATTTTATGACCTACAAACATGCGAAGCGCAAAGCTCATTATTATACAAAAAATCGCACATATATCGGTTAAGCCGTTTAGAAGGAGTTTAGTGACACCATACGTACAGAAGAATGGAATATATAGTCGATGTAACTTATTTTTTATTTGATTAAAATTTAAAAAAAAAATACTAAACTACAACATGATTATCAATTTAATTTCTTGACATAACATTGTATATTTAAGCACAAACAAAACCCCCGGATTATATTTCCTGGTTGATATTAATTTAGATTCAACTGATATTCATATTTTATTCGTTCTCAATAATGTATCCCGTAGGATAAAAGCACTCCAGAATTGGATTTGATAGGATCCTCGATTTGTTTACTGCTAGTTCGTGAGCCATTCTGTAGTTACTGGATCAGGGTGCACGAATTTTTCCGCTAATTCCAATTTTCTCTACCTCAAAAATTGCCAATTTGCTCAAATTGGAATCATGAACTGTGTAGGATATTTACTATAATCACTACAGTGCAAGTAACTTGAATCGGAAAATCTAAATATCCTTTTATTTTATCTTGACCCATCTTCAAAACAGGTAGGTAAGATCTTCTCATGATGTTATTCCGAATGATCCAAAAGATGTTAAAATATAATCGAAAAAAAAACTGGTGGCAGTTAAAAAAAAAGGTAATTTAGAAATCTAGGCATCGACAGAGCTTATATCAATGGCTAGTTTAAGTGGCCACTTTACACACTGTGTAACATTCACCATTTTGCCTATATTTGAACATCTATATTCCTTCAATTCTTTCATCTGTTTATGTTTGTGAAGTTAAAGAGCTGAAACCTTTATTTATTCGGGTGAGATTCAGCTCTTTAACTTCACAAACATCAACAGATGAAAGAATTGAAGGAATATAGATGTTCAAACATAGGCAGAATAGTGAATGTTACACAGTGTGTAAAGTGGCCACTTAAACCAGCCATTGACAGGTCATAAGCCCTGTAGATGCCTTGACTTCTATATTACATTCTCTTAAATGTTCTTCATCTCTGTTGTAATATGTTAATATAAACAGCTCCCCAGGGAGTTGAATCCAGTCCTTGTCTATAAAAGTTTGGATAAACTCAAAATATTGTTGATGAATTACCTGGTCCATGAAGAAGTATAGAAATTGAAAAAATAATATTTTCAGGCGTTGCCTAGTATGTGGGTGAAATAATTCAGTTAGATGAATCTCACCCGCATAAATAAAGGTTTCAACTCTTAAACTTCACAAACATCAACAGATGAAAGAATTGAAGGAATATAGATGTTCAAATATAGGCAGAATGGTAAATGTTACACAGTGTGTAAAAGGGCCACTTAAACCAGCCATTGACAGATCATAAGCCCTGTAGATGCCTAGACTTCTACCTTTTCTTAAATGTTCTTCATCTCTGTTGTAATATGTTAATATAAACAGCTCCTCAGGGAGTTGAATCCAGTCCTTGTCTACAAAAATTTTGACAAACTCAAAATATTGTTGGAATATTATAATTGTGCGATTGAATTATTTATTAAATATGCATGTGATGATGCATTGAAACCAGAGGTGGTTCCTTAGTATGTGCATAAGTGCAGTGCACTGCCAAGTAAAAATATGTGCAAACAAATAAGTAGTTTTATTGATAATAAAAATATGTTATAGGTAGCTACAAAACAACAGGGATTCGTCGCAATAATTTACTCGTAAACATCATAATATTCAATACTAGCGCCAAAAGATCTAGCGAGATCGACTCTAGCGGATGATTTTCACATCTCGTCTACGCATGCGCAATCCTCCTTGTGCATGTTTTGTTTTGCATAATTTTTCACCCTGAATTTGTATGAAATATGTAATTTCTCCTAAGATCGTCATTTGAGGGAGATAGACAACGCTTAATACCGGTGAATCGCGCGTTAGAGGAAGAAGATAATATACATACTCCGGGCATTGCCAACGCATGCGCATATTTGAAGTTTAAAGTGCGTTTGCAATGTCACTTTGAACGTGCGTAATGACATGATATAAGTACAAATTTAGTGGAATAAGTATCTTATAACGTGCGTATAATGTTAGGCGAATTTAGCGCTCTTGGTTCCGATGCGCGAGCTGTCATTTGTCATTCTATTGCCCGCGTGTCACGTCAGACCGGTCATATTGTTAAAATATTATTGAACTTAATATGCAAGTTACAAGTTAACAAAATGTAAAGAAATGCACTACCAATGTTTTCGGTAAGGGGCCGCCAGTACATTAATTTGTCCATCTGGTGGCTGCTGTCACTAATGAGTCTGCCAGTCTAGAGTGTTGGTTCTTTTCATCTCTCTCTTATAACCTTTCCACCACCAACCAGCACAAGCCTCTCCAGACTGTCGCTGCCTGTTCAAATTAAGTGTCCAAATGACATTACCGAAAGGTACTTTATACGTAGATAAAGGGGAGTCTGTCTTTATTTTAGATCTCCAACAGCATTCGGACATTCATGCGTCTGACTGTCGTATAAAAAAATGTAACGTAGTAAATAAATGGGGATTCGGCGATAACAAAGCTTTTTTGTTGGATAAACGAGTATTTAATGTTAAAATAAGTAGTATCCGCTTATTTTAAAATTTTAAAATGAGCTCTAAAAAAAAACAATTTTCTGCTTTATAAGATGTTTAGTTTAATTTTACCTCACAAATATGTTTTTTTTTTTACTGTGGGCATCGTGGTATATTAGCCAGTGCGTAAGCCTACCATGCAAGAGGTTCCCAACATGGTTGATATGAAATATTTATTCTAAACCTTTAATTAAAAATATGCTCTGAAACACTTGAATCAGCAAACCATATAAAAATTGGGAATAATTATTGATAAATATTTTAAATGGATAGAATATATAACACAAAAATTAAAAAACTTTCTCATTTCTTCAAGTCAAAACGTAACATCTTATCCCTAATTAAACTCAAACAACTATATTTTATTTTATGTACTTAAATCAATTATAACTTATGGTATTATAGGATGGGGAGGCACTAATATTAACACCTTTCAAATCTGCTCAAAAATCTATAATTGAAATAATTTTGAAAAAACCCTTTAGGTAACCCCATAGCCAAGTTATTTGAGGAATTTGAGATCTTAAATATGCGGCAATTATATATTTTTCAAAAAATAATGGCTGTGAAAGCAAATTATTATATCAAATCCTAAAAGGAACACTCCCACACTATCAAAAGTCAAACTAGAGGATAAGTCATGGGTTCTACCACAAATTCTGAATTCTGGCAAAGAATTTATTTTTAATGTAAGTAAAATACTTAAACTCATTAAAATAGCATTATATCAACTCATTAGTTAACCCAAAAATAAATTGATAATGATCCTCAAGATAAAAGTAACTTTGTTTAATTCACTTTCATATGATTTTGAATTACCTATCTATTAATAAAGCTGTCAAAGCTGGTCCCGATATTTGCGTGGCAAAGATTTTTTGAACAATTTGACTAATTTGTTGATGTTAAATTATTGATGTTAACATAAGCTGTGCCTATTTTTCCCAAATAAAGAGAACAAAAGGTCACAATAAAAAAATATGACAAAAGTTTTTTTTAAGTTGTACAAAAGTTTTAGTGTTCATTATTAAATTTGGAAAAAACAGACACATCCTATATTAACATCATTATAATCGTCATTTCCTTTTCAAACCTAATGGTGTATGGTGTAACGGGTTCCTTTCCCCGGGACGTCGGTCGTAGGTGCCCTATGCACCCGCTCCGGGTCCCTCAGAGTGCTCGTTTGCCTCAGGCGTCAGGGTATTAGGGCCGTACTCTCTTATCCCAGGTTTGATACGAATTTTTTTTTTTGTATTTGTAAAAATAAATTCAAGTGTTCAGTAGACTCAAATGAGTGTTTATTTTTTATAATATAAGTTTAAATATGGAGTTCTTCAAAATAAACACCAAATCCATCAAAAACGAAGTTTTTTGTTGGGTAAAAATATGTGTTAGATATTATAAAATATTTCTGAATTTTTAGGTGATAGTGCAGTGTTATGTAAACAACATGCACGTGTTCATAAATATGTTTAAATAGTCGACTGAAGCCGAATCTTCCGTCGGCAGAGATTTAGCAATAACCGTAAAGGTCTCGTCACAGGGGGGAATTTCCGTAAAGATGCCGCCCGGCCGTGGAAATACGGCTGCATTGTAAACAGGGATTTGCATTCTAGAATTGTCTCCTTCTTTTGCTGGTAAGCTGGTCTTTGCTTGCCAGCCGACGATACATCACAACACATTTGAACATAGGTGTAACTCGCAGCTTAGAGCGTTTTGCGGGTTAAAAAACATTAAACAGTGGCATAATTGACCAAAAGAGAACCACCAAGTGCTGTGATGATTTAAAGGATGATGCAATTCGTCCCAGTAATACAAAAAGAAAAACACATTTTGTTAAAAAAAAAAAGTTTCAGTGCTTAACTACGGCGTTTGTTGGCAAAAATATAATTATGCATACATTCACACTTACAGCCAATCTGCTAAACAAAATTGATTTTTTACCCTTGAAAATAGACGCACTTAATTTATACTTTAAATACCATATTTATTCATGTTTTTAAATTCATATTCATAAAATAATTATAAAATTGTAAAATGGTTGGTCCATGCATAATTAATAATAACGTTTTTACCTCTATAATATATTGAAAACTCGTGTTTAGTGAAGGAGTTTGTTTTTCATTTGTTTTTATACATATATATAAAATATTTGTACATATATGCATTTAATTAAATTTAGATTTTATTTTCAATATATCAAACAGATTCTTTAAAATAAGATACCATACCTATTATAAAAGATATACAATTTTCCACTGTATGGAGTTTAAGCTTGGGTGAGTCTCATGTGTTTTTTAATTTTTTTTTTCATGTTATTATAACAGTTATGTGTTTGTACTTATATTCTATTAATTTGAATGACATTATTTTTATTTAGTAAACTGGTTAAGGTTTGTTACTTCTTAGATATGATTTATATTCTTTTAGTTTTATAAGCTTGTAATGTTATTAATTATATTTGGATTGTTAATTTTAAAATTTAATTGTTGTGTTTAATATTGTTTCGTCCGCAAATATATAAATTTTTTAATTTATTTTATATTTTGCTGTTGTTGAATTTTATGGCTTAACAGGTGAATACGTATACAAATGTAATTTAAGTCGCAGCAACGCGCGATATTGTAATCACTGTTTTGGATGAAACAAACCGCACTATTGCTTCAAAACAAATCGAGATACATGAAATTTAATTGAAATTGTGATACACAAAAGAGTAACTCGTTTGTTGACAGAAGAGAAAAGATTTTTTTAACGATTAAAACCTGTAGGAAAACGCACGGTCTTTAAAACAGTTTGAGGTTTGTTAAATAATGTACCTTCGCGGTTAATTTTTCTGAAATTAAACCATTACTAATGCTAATGAAATTAATCTGAATTATTTAACCTGGTTTATTATTAAATATACCTAGGACATGAAATAAAGCTCGGTAAAGATAATCAAGAGGTAGAAATAGAAAGAAGGCGAGGTTTAGCATGGGCCGCCTTTGGTAAGCTTTCATATATCCTAAAATCTCCGAAGTATTTACATTACTTAAAGTAGAAACTTTTTGATGCCTGTGTTCTCCCTGTACTGACATATTGCTGTGAAACTTTTGTGTTCACGAAAAAAAAATACACACACTATCAGTGACACAGAGAGCCATGGAAAGGAGAATGCTGGGTATTTCGTTGAGAGACAGAAAAACCAATACATGGATAAGAGCAAGAACAAAGATCACCGATGTGGTCCATAGGGCTGCCAACCAGAAATGGAGCTGGGCTGGTCATATAGCCAGAATCAGACTCTAGATGGACCAAAAAAGTCCTGAAATGGTGACCCAGAACGGGTAGAAGAAGTGTCGGCAGGCCTCAGACAAGGTGGTCTGATGACATAAGACCAGTTGCAGGAAGTGGTTGGATGCGGTTGGCTCAGGATAGGGAAATATGGAGACTAAAGGGGGAGGCCTATGTTTAACATTGGACAAGAGACGGCTGATGATGATGATGATGGTGATGATGATTATTTATTATTGAAAAATAATATTCTAAATAACTTCATAGAGGGTAAAATAAAATTTATGTTACCCAAATTTTGACAGAATCGAAATATTGCTGAGCAATTAATAACAGATAAGAAAATAATTTAATCATGTTTCAAACTAAGAATTTTTTAAAAATTCAGTTTAAGGTTCAACTTTTTAACTGTAAAAATTGGCAAAAATATCCTGAAATCCGTTTTTAAAAACGAGGCTAACGTCAATCAAAAAGCTGACAGGAATGGTCTAGACGAGTCGAAACTCAATAAAATGGAAAAATATCGATAAATTTTAATTTCGCGAAAACGAATTTCCTGAAAAGCGTAGCCATTTAAAATGCTCTCTCGTCAACCTTTAATTATTATTTAAAGCTCTCACTCAAGTTTACTGCACTAGCAAAATTGCTCCAGTGAAATGGTGTGGCGTTGACGAGCCTTTTTACCTAAAAATATGTCTAGTAAATTAATAACAGTGCAATTTTATAAGATTTACAACGCTACAATAACTTACATGACAACTTGAAATTGAATGAATTCTAGGGAAATAAATTTAAAATTAAGTAATGAATTTATTTTAGATAGTTGTTCAAATAAATTTTGAACATCTTGTTATACCTGATTCAATAATATATGGACAAAAATAAATTAATAAAAAAAACCTTGTTAGAAAATTCTGACACAAAAAAAAACTGAAAGAACAATATTAACATACAATAACTAGACTAGACATGACATGAGCTTATCATATGTGGCTGCAGATATATACATTGAATGAAATGATAACAAAACAAAATTTTGTAATTGTGTAATTTCCAAAACATCATAACGTTTAAACCAAATGACACAATTTCTTTTGAAATTCTAAAAATATTGAAAAATTGTTTTCACGAATTGCCTAGTAAGCGAATTTGTTCAGCCGAATGAATCTCACCCACGCGATAAAGGTTTAATATTTTTTACTTCACAAAAGTCAACAGATGGAAGAATTGAGGAAACGTGGATGTTTAAACTTGGGCAAAATGGTGAATGTAAATGTAAAGTGGCCACTTAAACCAGCCAATATTATCTTCTCAATTTTTTTTTTCTCTTTGTTGCAACAAATTAAGAGGTAATTTCTACCTACAAAAACTTTTAATGCAAAATAACAATTATTTTTATATAAATAGTACTTATAAAAATAGCGTGTCTAGGATTAATGCTGTTTCGAAACCAGTTGAGGTGAATCTCTTCACAACAATAATGTTTTCAGCTATTTTATTTCACTCAAATCAACAATTGAACAAATATAGATGTTCAAACATACGCAAGATGGTGAATGTTACAATGTGTAAAGTGGCCACTCAAACCAGCCAACGACATGTCACAAGCCCTGTAAATGGCTAGACTTTCATAGTCCCTTTTCCGAGATTTTTTCTTTCCCTGTTGTAATTTATTGATCTCAATGACTCCCTAAGGGGTAAAATTCACTATTTTGTATACAAACAGTTTGAGAGACTAATTTATTTTTTTTGTCTTTTTGTACACAATATACGTTGTACATTGGATTATAGCCAATTGAAAATTTCTTCCAACAAGCCAGTAAAAAAAATAATTGATTTAGATAATTAAAGTTACAAAACGTATTCAATAGAAAATAAAATAAAAAGATAAATGTACAGAAAAATAAAGAATATAGTGTTTGCATATAAATAACCTTAAATTGATACCAGTACTCCATGGAAAAGGTAATAAAGAGGGAAGAGGAATGAGGAAAGGAGGATAGATTAAGGATGAGAAAGAAAATGTTTCTTCAGACCTGTTTCAGGGGTACTGTTGAAACATTTTTGATGGTGAATGGGAGATGGTTCCACAGTCGAGCCGCATGGAGATTTCTTACAAAGAGAATGACATAGTCTAAAAACTTACTGATCAAGGGTTTAAATGTGTACAATGGGCAATTATCACAATTTTTTTTATAGGCTAATAAATTAACATGAAAAATCACAAGACAATCGGTACTATTTTTATCAAAATCCGTTAAGAAATAAGGGAGATATAAAGGATCAAAGTCTAGTCATTTGGATGTAAATAAAAACAGACAACTCATGACGTCACTTAGTTTGACGTCATTGAATGCCGAGATAGTTTTTACGTAAAAATTTATGATTTGAGTAGAGTAAGTGGAATGGAGTGACTTTGATCAGTTTCGAACTTTAAACGTGTGAGCGAAAAAATAATAAAAACTTGGTGATCAAAGTCAACCCTTCGGAGCGGGGTCGCTTTGATACATCATGATTTTATGCGTTTGTTTTGAACATTTAATTTAATTTTGTCTTTATTTAGATTTAAAAAATATAAGTTTACAACGTATACAACATTACTACTAAAGACATTTTTTTTATAAATTCAATACATATATTTTCATTAACGTTTCGCTTTACGTAAAAAAAAAAACAATTCTCGTGTATAAAATGAGGAGTGACGTTTTACAATAATTTGTTTATTTTATTTTTAATCAGTCAATATTTTTTTGTAAAACATACAAATTGTAAAAAAACGGTGTTTTCAGTCAGCGCTACACAAAAAATAATTATAAATTCATCTTTTCACTTCTTTCTGAAATATACTGTCCATTCTCCAATAATAAATAACTCAAAAAAAAAAAAAACTCAGGTATTAGGAAATTATGAAAAGGCCTGTAAATAATATGCGTTTAAGTCGAATCTCATGAAATAATTAAGTAAATAAAAATAATATACTTTAATTCCATATAAAACAAAAAATATTTTTCTAATTACTGTAAACCAAAAAATGGAATTTTAATATAAACTCAAAAATAACAATTAAAATATAAATCAAGTTTAAAATTGAAAAATATTATGGTGAATAAAAAAAATGTTTTAATAAAATATTTAAAAAAATTGATAAATATAACATAGTATACCTTGTTTCTGATTGAATATAATTATCAGTTAATAAATGTATTATTGTGTATAAGAATTTGTTTATTGGCTGACATTATTATCGAAACAGAATGAGAGGTTGTTGTGATTTTTTTTATTTGATGAAAACTTATCTTTCGCATCTTTTGAAAACATTCATTTTACCGAATAACTTAGAATCCATTACTTTATTCCAGGAAAACAATTATTGAATCTGTTGATCTGTTTCTTACAAAAACGTGAAACATACTTGGGAAATTAATATTGGCCATATTCAACAATGTTCGACAAAATTTCACAAGAAGTGCAATTGAAGTGTATGAGGTTTTTTACAAGCATTTCATAACAATTATCTGATTAACTTTATAAATCACTTCACTATTATCGTTCGAGTACAAAGTTTCACATTTATTTGCTCACATTTAAAAGGAAATCTTTTAGACTCGCTCATTTGAGTCATTTTATTTTTTATTTATATTCTGAAATCCCGTATGTTAAGAGGAAATTCCCTGTCTCAACATTTCACTATCGTTTGGTAAATCAAATTTTTCTTTTGATCTGGAAAACTGGCTAAAATGCTTTTAAGGATGTAAAACATTATATTATTCATTGTATAGTGTTTCAAATAATATTTGGTAATGGTTGGAAGCAGCCCAAATTTTTATAACAGCTTTTCCTAGTATTTTAACAAAATATTTATTTGTAGGCCCTGTCTCAAAACTTTTATTAATAAGTTCAAAAAATGTCGCTCGCAATAAAAGGTGTATATAAAATGATCAATTTAAGCTCATTTTAGAAAACTTCTTATTATTCGTTAAAAAAAAATAAAATATGAAAAATACATAATAATGGACACTCAGTGATGTAAATACCAGTGATGTCAAGGCAGTACAAATTACACAAAATTACTTTGATCATTAAATAAATAGTATATCACTTTATTGAAAAAATAGCTTGTCGATTCCATTTCAAACTTCTTGAAATCTTACTTGAAATAAAGTTATATAACAATTGCATTTAAAGCGTATTCGGTATTACCATTAAAAAAACAGTTAAAATTTACCAAAATTTATTAATGATAAGAAGTTATAGAGATAAATATAAACAATATATCCACTGATCAAGGTCGCCTTACGATTTAAATGTCGCCCCATTTTACGGTCGCCATTTATTTTAAGGTTGGCTCTCTAGGGGAAAAATCATAGACAGCAATACGCGTCGTTTCAATTTCTATTCGGATTACCAACATTTAAAACAAATGCACGATTCGTGGTGTACTGTTGGGTGGATTTGGATGATCGAATTTAGTACCAATCGAATAAAATAGCTTTTCTGATATGTTAAATATAGAAAACGAAAGTTATTAATGAAATTATTGATTATTAGAGCTTTTATAAAAACTAAAAGAGTCTTTGAGAAATCCTTTATATGTACAATTTGTTAAATCCGATATTCCTCCCGGGTGATAATACCCTATTATTTACGCGAAAAAACATAAATCCCAAAAACAATTTTTATTTTCTTCATAGTCTTTATTCATTAAAACACTCACATTATTAGAATATAAATACATTATTAAAAGAGAAAAAAGTTTTAAAACATATTTTGTCCCGATAAACTATTAAATAATAGTTTGTTATTGGGTGCTCAGACATTGGTTTTAATTATTTTTCAAATAAAAGAGTACAGAAATTATACATAGAAAATAATGAATACATATTTTTTTGTTTTTGATGCTGTGAAAAATATTATTAAGAAGAAGGAAAAGAAAAAAACTCAACACGACCAGATAAAATGGTTTAAAACATATTTTTAATAAGTAAGAAAATAGAGAAAAATAGAACAATTAAAATAAAAGAAAAGCCATTTACTTGAATATGTTTAAAACACAGAGAAAAATTTAAACACATTTATTAATAATGTGAGCTCATAAATGTAATCGAAACAAGATAAAAAATAAAAGAAAGTAAATCGAAAATTTCAATTCGTATCTACAGAAAAAATTTGAACAGTAAGAAATAAAAAATAAAAAATACCCATTAAAATTAAGATCTAAAGAATGTTAATAAAATAAGAAAGAAATAAAAGGAAATGTTAGCTTGAGAAAACAACAAAAATGTATTCAATGAGAGACAAAAATATTGAGTTAAAAAATGTTTAGCAGAAACGATAAATCAGTAAAGGAACGTTCTGTCTACTAACCACTTTCGTAATAAAACCAATTTTAATTCTTTTTATGACATGTTTTTATGTCAAGTTGCAACATATTAATTACTTTTCGAACAATATAATACAACGTACGTTATCCATATTTATTTTTAATTTTGGTACCACTAGGCTATCAACAGATGTAAATTTTGTTAGATAGCTATGTTTTAATTTATTTTTATATATCGAGCAGAAATAAACTTTTGAAAATTAATGTTTAATAAAATTTTATGTTGTGATTAGTTCCAATTACGAAGTTATGAAAGAACTTAGCAACGAAAAAAAAATAATCAAGCAATGATATTTGATCAAAACAATTATTTTCATTCAACGTTACAACAAGTAGAATAATACTTTCACCTTTAAACAAAAATAGGAAAGTAAAAATCAATAGGGCTTTGTGAAGAGTGTATTGGACTTTTCGATCACAGACGTTAATTAACAGAAAACAATTTTGCGACTTGTAAGGGAAGGCTTCAAATGTCAGTTCCCCCCACTTCTGTCCTAAAACAACCCCTACTCAACTCTTTGCCCCCTCCATACAACCTTTCACACCCCTCAGAGGATATCGCGAGGACTTTTAAATTAACAACAACTTTTGCATTGAAACTGGAAACAATGTTTTTCGTTTGTTTTCATTAATATTATTCCAAAATTCATAATGTTTTGGCATATTGTATGTAGGTATAACAGTTATTTTATTTAGTTGAAAAAACAGCTCAATTGTATTAGAAAAAATATAATATATTCATTAGTCTTAGGAGCAGTGACAGATAAAGGTATATGGTTAAGTAAGACAGGTAAATTTGTTGCTGCATTTATGTTGTACATGAAATTTAGATATTTAAATTAATAGAGGGGAGTAGGTCTGGGTAGTCAATTTGTTATTTTTTTTTAAAAATAAGTCGCCAAGCCTCTTTTTAAAGGCTTGTAAGCAGATAGAAAAAAGAGAATATGGAAGAAGGTAATGAAACATACACCACAATACACAGTTTAATTGAGAAAAAAATACTTCTTGATTTTTTTCTTGCAGCTGGCGGGAATCGAACTTCGACGCCTGTTTTTAACAGTTTTCTGTCTAACCAACTGCGCTACGACGCCGACACCTGTCTTGACTATTGTATGTATAACTAAAAGGTCTCCAAGTGCTCGCCGTTTTAAAGTTGGAAGTGGAGATACGTTTTATTTTTTCTGTATTTGAAGTTAGGATATTTTACGAACTTGTCTTGAATGTATTCTTAAGCCTTATTTGTAAAACACTTTTTGTGTTTCCTGTCTTTTAAAGTATTTATCAATTTTTATTTTAAAGATACTCTAAATTTTTGTCTTTGTTTTTATTTGAGCGGATACAGAATACAGAAACGTGTATTGTATTTATATTATCAGAATCCTAGACAAATGCTTTCACTAGATGGTTACTTCAGATAAAAATCCTAAATAACGAAAATAAGTCCGTTTCATAGATTAAACTTTGGCACACTTTCGTCTTTGGGTTTAATCTCTAGCAGTTTTAGTTCATAGACCACTTGAGTCTATTTTAAAGTACTGCTTGTTTCGAAAGACACACATCCACGAAATGGAATCAAAACCATTTTTTTGATACAAATGAAATACAACTCCTTCATTTTATAACAAGTAAACGCCAAATAATAAGTTGTTTAGAAAATCTAGAAATACTAAAAAAAATATTCGGAAATTAATAATTCAATATTTTCAAATCCTTCGTCACTACTAAAAATATTCCCCTTATACTATGCAAACTTTTTCCTCCTTTACTAGATCCTTCCACTCCTGTCAGTAAACTAAAACTTTAATTTACGAACATTAATGTTTAGTGCTTTTGTACTTTTGTACTTTTTTTTAACTAGAAGCGCATTGAAATCAACTCAAGTGCTCCAAAAACATTATTTTTAAATGAATTACATATTGAATCATGTTATCCCTCAAAATTAATGCCAATTCAATCAATAGTATTAGGCGTTGAAAAATTATATCCCTGTATAAGATTGCTCCGGGAATAAATTTATATTATCAATGCTGTCTTCATTATTACTCTTGCATGTATAAATGTACTCGTATATCATCGTTGAATAAACTTAATAGTGATGCCTTATAATAAATAAATACGTATTTTAATTATTGCAAATCGAAACAAAAAATTATTTATCAATCTGTTTACTTAATTTTATATTGTACCATATGAATGTATTATTATCATAATTATATTATTATAAAATTATTAAAGAAATAAATTTAAATGAAGAGTACATGACCTTCACTCTGCTACACCATGTATGATTAAAAAACTTCTTTATTGTATTTTTTGACATGTACGAGTATAATTATAACTTAAATATTTTCATTTCTGATCGTTTACATTTGTTATATTAAACATAATTTAAAATATTGTATTAAGTGTAAATAATTTTTTTGGTGTGTTCATATATGTTTTACACTAATATAAAAAGAAATGGTCAATATTTGTAAAAATACTATTTGTTAAATAAATAAAACCGTGTGTTGTTTGTATAAAATTAAATTTTATAAACCCTTTCAATATAGCTCATTAAACGATGATACATTGTAATGTTCACCCTGTATCTAGTAAATTTATACTCCACGTTTCTCATCTCCCCTTTTTCCAACTATCCCAAAAGATTACACATAAATAAAAATTTGATAAGCAGTGCACGTTGGTGTCCGTTTTTAATAGCATGTGCCCTATCAACACGTGATTTCAATATTTTTGTGCAACTAATATGGAGGTGTATAGTGGGATTTAAGTGTTAATATCCTGGTAAAAAGACAGGTACATCTTTAAACCGGTAAACACAGAAAAGTTGTCAAGAATATTTTGAGTTTGTGCAAATTTTTGTCGGACACGGAAACACGGACTGGATTCAACTACCTGGGAAGCTGTTAATTTTAACATATTACATCAGTGATGAAGAACATTGTAGAGAATTGTGACCTGTCATTGGCTGCATTGAGTGGCCACTTTACACACTGTGTAACATTCACTATTCGGCCCATGTTTAAACATCTATTTTCCTTTAATTCTTTCATATGTTTATGGTTGTGAAGTTAAAGAGCGGAAACCTTTATTTTTGCGAGTGAAATTAATCTAATTGAATAATTTCACCTATATACTAAACAAGGCCTGAAAATTTTATTTTTTTCAATTTCTATACTTTTTTATGGACCAGGTTTTATTGTAGCACTTAGTCTTTGTTAAGGGCAGCTGCCAACAAAGTGAGAATTGCTACGATGATTTCCAACCTCCACCGAGAAGAGGAGAGATACGAAGAAGATCAATATTCGCATCGTAAACGCTTTAAGCCATTATTTTACCGACCATTCGCTCTACATGTCTAAACAAAAGCAGAACCCCAGTCTAAATTTTGTCGATATACTTATCTCAGTCTCACTTAATGCATGAATACAAATGTTTGTGAACCTATCGTTCACACATTTGCCTGAGTGATCGCTTTTCAACAGCATTTAGCCCATTTTTATCCTTGTTTTTCCATCTAATACTTCGTTTTTATACATGAGGGTTGGCACTAAGACATCGCTGTGAACGGTCAAATTTACATTTTTGTTAACTGAGCAAAATAAGTTAAATTTTAATTTTAAATTAAATAATAGAACTTACAATTATTCTTTTTTTTTTGTATTTTTCAAAATAAAATGTCAGTATAATTGTTAATTTTAAAATAACGATTCCTAATTTATCCTTATCGAAAGGAAATTAATTTTCTTGAGGATATTTGATGATTAGAAAGGCTTCAAAATAACAAACAAAATTTTTATTTTGGTTTATTATGAATTGTGATTATGCAGTTAATAAAAAAAGCTGTTTTACTCGTGTTTTAGTTCATGAGAAAAAATAAAATCAAGTTTTTCCCATAGGATACATTGTGAAGAAAATGGTTAAGTTACTAGATTAGTGAAGTTGTTTTTCTTAATGAACTTCCTACATTTTTCAACGGATACTATCAACGCATGAAATCATTTATCCCCTTACAATTGTCCAGCATGGAGGGTGGTTACTTTCAACCCCTACATCAAAATAGTTCTTAATTACTCCACTTATGCACATTTTGTAAAAGGCAGACAAATTTATCGGATATCTTTAACAGAAGATGACCATTACGTTAATAAAGAGACGATTGTCATGTTATTTAAATTGAAATTTGTCATAACAATCATTTTTTCTTCCCCACACAGAAGTTCATAGGGTACAGCATAATTAAAATAAATACAGCGTAGTTTAATCAACTGTTATATGAAAAATAAGATGGTTGGTCTAACGATTCAAATGCCAGTTCAGGAACAATGAAAAATCGAAATTCAAAAAACTCTTAATTGACATCCATCTGCCAGAAATTGAACCCAGGATCTCAAGAAAAGTAGACAAACACAACCTACATAACGATTTCCCTACTGAGAATGTTTATCTGAGAGTTGTTATCGAGTCTAAAACACCTGTCCACGGTTCCGGTTTAGGTTATTTTTTATATTCATCAGCTCAAGTTAGTGTTGACTTCTAATAACATGGGTCTTATCAGCACGTTGGTCTTATGTTTTTGTACATATACCATTGTAAAAGCGTAGTACGTTGTGAAACCGGTTGATATAAAAAAAGTCAGTAAGTTTTTACATACAAGTATTTACTAAAATTTATAGAACTGTTTGATCTTGGTTACGCGTGAATGTTTGCTGCCATTTATATGTTTTGGTTGTCGGCTTTTCCTTGAGAAGTAGGAACCTGAGCAGCCTGGTAGTACCTACCGCATTGCAATAATTCACAAATTCTATTTTTCAAATAAAACTGACATCCGTTTTTTTTCTTAAAACAAATGATGTCTTCTGTGATCCGCACTATGAAAAACTAGCAACAAATAATATTCGTACCGCTATCTTGCTATAGGAAGTTACCGCTTATGTGTCAGCATTATTATCATCACCGCAACCAATATCTAATCCTGATACACCAAACAGAATAAGAAAAAAATTGGCATCCGCATCATTCCCGCATTTAATATCTGGTGGAGCAAGGGGGAACACTTCAACACAAGTGAGTCGATTTCAATTGCATATTAAGTGGCAGAAAACGTTCGTAGTAACGTGTGTGTTGGCTGACCTTGTTGGACCATCTTGGATCTGTTTATGCGCTCTCTAAGCTATCGAGGAATTAAACTTTGCGCCTTTCTCTCGCGTCACCAGATCTAAAAAACAATGCTTTGACCATACAAAAAAAGACGAGATTTTTAAAAATAAGCACATGTTTATGTCTAGAATTTTTTGTTTTGTTTTCTTAAAAATAAAAATATTCTTTATTTTTAAATAATTGCTCTACAAGATATTACAAAAGTTAATATGCAGGTCTAGTAAATATATATCTAAAAATATGTTTTTTTTTTTTATGTTTCGAATTACATTATGCTTAATGAATGTATATAAATAGAGATAAAATATTACATCAAAGTAGGTAGGTAAATTATTAAATATTTTCAAAAACCAAAACAGTTTTTGGGAAAAAAAAAAAATTTTATTAATTTTTTTATTCATAAATTTCATATCAAGTACATGTTTTTGTAAAACATATCTACTTTTACACATCTAGTAAATGTTATCACTGTAACTCTCCAAAAAAAGAGACTAACTCTAGAGCTCGGAGGGTGACTTACACTGTTTTAGTTATTTATTTATAAGAGTTTAAATAATTTTAAATACGAGTACATGAAAAAAAAAAACAAAGGATATGTTAATAAAAAGCATCAAACAGTAATACATTCATACTAATTAAAAATTAATGTTGTTTTTACATGAGTTAAAAAAAATCTCTTCAGATTAAATTAAAATTTGTTGATATATTATTTTTAATAGTTTTTAGTTCATTAGGAAGATTATTATAGTTTTTTACATCTTTGAAGACAAAGCTATTTTGACCATACTTGTATGAAATTTAGGAATTTTAATATTATTTATTTATTTATTTTGTTCATTAACGCATAAAAGGCATTTACAAAAAATAAAAATGAAATACATGCTAACATACTAAATAATAAACAGAATATACAGAAAAAAATTGTGAAATTAATTAAAAATGATATGATAAAAAGTTTAACAAAGTAAAAAAAACAATAATAACAAAGGTATGCAAGAAAAATAATCAGCATATAAACAAAAAATGCAAAGATATAAGCTTATGAAATAAATTCTGTAAAGCAAACTATAAATAAAGTGTTACGGTAAGCAAGAAAGACATTTTTATGTTAAATTAATAAACAAGCAAGCATATATTATCACGAAAAAATAAGAAATAAAAATATGTATCTATGAAATGCGTATTTGCCAATACTACAATGCAATTTGATATAATAGTAAAAAATAAAAAAACATGTATAAGGTAATAAAAATAAACAAGTAAGTATTTTTTTTAATTTATGAAATCAAATTGTCAATAATAGTTTGACGAGCAGCTACAAATAAACTTGATATTGTGGACTTATAAGGTGGTAAAGAATTGGACAGAATGTCTGCAGCCGTTTCATAAGTGTTACCTATGCAGTCTCGGTACCAATGAATTGTTTTGTTGGTTGGAAGAAGTACTGGAGCAATGAAACAATAAAGTTCTCCCAGTGTTGACAGCAGGTACTCTAAAATTAATCAATTCAAGTATTTTTGGTGCGTCAAAAAGAGAGTTTACAATTTTATACAGTACAATGAGATCATTAATAGTTCTTCTTTCAGAAAGTGTTGTTAGGTTAAGCAGTGTTAATAAATAGTCATAATTCACATTTTGTATTGGAATATTTAGTTTGTAGTTTATATATCGTAGAAATTTATGTTGAATGTTTTCTATATTTTAAACATGAACATTATAGCAGGGTGACCATATTGATGAATTAAAATCCAAATTACTTCTTACAAGAGAACAGTATAATATTTTCAATGATAGGATGGACTTGAAAATTTTTGTGTTTTTTGTCAAAATAAAGCCCAACATTTTTAATGCCTTGCTTGAAATTTTATTGACATGATATACAAAAGACAATTTTTCATCATTATGTTGGTATCTGAGTGACTTATTCATTTCAAATTCTTTTCTTTTTTCTTTTTTATATATTTGTAAAATATAATTTATTTTATTAAGAGTGTCTACTGTATGAACCTTTAATATTATATATAGACTTTCCATATTGAATGTTAAGGGTTTCTTTAAAATTACTTTAATTATTAATCTTTGTACTATTTTAAGAGGGTGATATATATTGCAACAACACTAAAACCAAATGGTTTGTCATGAGAAAAGCTGTTACGCACTATCTCTTCAGCGATTTCTCTTGTCAAGTCATGAACTCCTTGAATGGGCTCCCACGAAGTAAGCCACAATATATTTTAATTATTCCAGTAAATCAGTAAATCATTTGTAAAGTAACAAGTTACAATAAAACATCAAGAATTTGAAACAAACGATCAGCCTATTTATTTAGCAAAAAACATACAGCCCTCAACTTTACAACGAGCTTAAAGTTCTTTAATTCATTTTTAATTGGAGAAAAGGGCCCTTAATATTAATTTTTGTTTCAGAATTGAGAAATTTTGAAACCCAAAATCGTGGTAAGTTTACTTTTTGTCATTAGTATTGTTGATGAAATTCGAAAGTTTTCAACAAATCTTAAATTCAAATCATATTCTTGTTCAATTTGCTAATTAACCGTTCATAGTACTTCGTTAGTATTTTTGGAGATAACTCAAACATTTTAGGTTTATAAATAAAGATTTCAGCACTTTTTACCATCGTTCTTCACAGTTCATAGTGTGAAATAGAATCAGAATCAGAATCTAATATGAGCGTTTTTGACTCGATCGCTACTTTTGGGCAAAAATATTGAAAAAGGAAATCAAGTGGAGGTAGA
Organism: Micrasema longulum; assembly: GCF_059751315.1. Classification (NCBI taxonomy): domain Eukaryota; kingdom Metazoa; phylum Arthropoda; class Insecta; order Trichoptera; family Brachycentridae; genus Micrasema; species Micrasema longulum. The sequence continues at coordinate 477,805 of NW_028277505.1, forward strand.
AAAAAAAGTAAGCCTCGTAATGTGGTGATTGGCATATGTGCCTATTACGCTTGAGGCCCCGGGTTCAATTTCTGGTGGGGTGAACGTGAAATATTAATCTAAAAGCTGGTTCTACATAAATAATTGCATCCGAACGCTTATATTTTTTTACCTTGCCTTCATGTAATTAATGGTAAAAATTATTATTTATCACCATCATCAGTTCATCTCAGTTCCTTAGTTTTACCGTGATCACAAACAGCCTAGAAGCCTCACTGACAGCTGACAAATCTTATAATTTCCATGTAGGCTCGCGTCCTAAAGTTCTGACAATAACTGCAAACGAATGTCATAAAGTAGATGCTTACATAAATAATGAACGGCTTACTGAAATTGAACATGTTAAATACTTAGGACTAACAATAGACAGACAATTGACATGGACAATTCATATCAACAATTTAATTAGCAAAGTGACGTCATTATTGAGTCTTTTTTTTTAAATCAAAAACTTTGTTCCAAAAACGGAAAAAAATATGATGTATAAAGCCTATGTAAAAACTAAAATATGTTATAAGCAACTACAATGGGGAGCAGGATATCAAAATGATATAAACTGACTACAAAGACAACAAAATAAAATATTAAAGTTAGTACATGACCTTCCCCATCTAACTGCAACTAGAGAACTTTTTAAACAAACTAAGCAATTAAATATAACTGAACTCTTTCAAGTAGGATCATTAAAATTTATCAATTCAATTTAACAAGACAAGGACAATCAAGACTTATGAACCGGGGACAGAAATTATACAATAAACTACCAGACAAAACTAAACAAAAGACTCAGACAAACTTTTCAAAAGATGTGAGAAATATTATTTTGAACAACAGAGTATGAATGAAAAATGTTTATATTATTTTTGTAAAATGAATGTAATAATCCGTAAGGGTTTATAAATAAATTTTCAAATAAAAAATTATTAGCAGTAGACGTTCAGGATAAGTTGACCCTATGCCTTATAAAATTAGCAAGTGTGGTCTTTCGAGAGGTCCACCCGCAGTATGTGGCTAAGTCAACTGTACCGCCTGCGCTTGATGACATTTGCCACTAAAATATACTCTGTCATTTTAATTCTTCGTTAAAACCATTGCCCACCCAATATTCTTCTGAAACACCATTTCAAGACAATGAGGAAGTTTAGCACTTTGAGAAATTGGATAAAAATAATGTGTTAGGCGCGGTAAAAATAAGAGAACTAAATGTATGAGAAAAAAACAATATTTATTTTAACATATTACAACAGCGATGAAGAACATTTAAGAGAAGGTAATATGGAAGTATAGGCATCTACAGGGCTTATGACCTGTCAATGGCTGGTTTAAGTGGCCACTTTACACACTGTGTAACATTCACCGTTCTGCCTGTATTTGAACATCTATATTCCTTCAATTCTTTCATCTGTTGATGTTTGAGAAGTTAAAGAGCTGAAACCTTTATTTAGGCGGGTGAGATTCATTTAATTGAATTATTTCACCTACTACTAGGCAACAATGCTGAGTAAACGTATGATTTTTAAAGCAACAATTTATTTTACATAAAGTTTATATTTGAAGCACTAACTTTGTGGTTGTTCATTATAATAAAATCAATAAAACAACTTTATTTTTAACCACAAATTTTTATTTTTCACCGACCGGTTTCAAATTCATTAGTTTCGTAAACCTTGACAAAGAAGCTTGTTTGCTTTGAAACCGGTCGGTGAAAAATAAAAATTAGTGGTTAAAAACAAAGTTGTTTTATTTATTTTATTACATTTTATTGTATTTGGAATTATAGAGATTTTCTACAGTTAAAGTTTTAATCCAGTGACCAATACACCACTGGAATAGAATGATAATGATGGATACTTGGGCGCTATAGATTTTTCATTCGCTCTGTAACACAAGATGAGATAAAACATTTCGGAACATTTTTTTTTAACCCAGAAAATATTTCATTATCGCTGGAACTGTAAGTGGTTTTAATTGAAAAGCAATTTAAAAACAACCAATCGGGATGTTTATTGATAAAGGTGAAATCAGTAGCTGGAACAAAACTCCCGTTTTATTTAGAAAACATTTTGAGAAGAAGTAGGGATCTGTCAGCAGTAATTGAAATGAAGAATCTGGATTGAAATTCGTTTCAGAATATATTAAGTTTTCCTGGGAATCTTTTGAATTCTAATTTACTTCTTTAAATTATTCGACTTGTGAAATATCGAGAAACGACAACATTTGAGGAGTGTTTAATAAAAAATATCGAACAAAAATCGATATTTTACTTTTGTGAAATGGCATTAACATTCTTCAAGGAGTTACATTTCATTTAAATGATTTATGAAAGAAAAATCGAATATATTTTTTTTCGTTAGACTTATTTTGAATACTTATTTGTTTATAAATTTGTATAAACCACTTAATTTTTTTTAAAATTACACTTCGACCGGTTTCGAGGTTACTACCTACGAGGTTATTATATAAATAGCAACGCGTGTAATTATAAGTTAGTTAAATTCCTGACGATGAGGTAGTAACCTCGAAACCGGTCGAAGTGTAATTTAAAAAAATAAATTAAGTGGTTTATACAAATTTAATTTAACAAATAAACAAATAAGTGTAAAATGTCATACCACAAAGAGAAAAATGTTTTTGATAACAATAATATATTATTTTGAATAGTTCAAAATAAATTATGTACCTTAAACACGGGATTTTACTTTTTGTGGTTTCGAACTTAAAAATGCAGTAATTTTATACGTTAACTCTTAAAAGATTGTGGTAAGTAATCTCTTAACATATTATTTAACCCTGTTATAGCAAAATAAATTAAAAATCACAGATGCTTAACATAAAACATGTCACGCGCGTACGTCTCCCACCACTGTCATCAACCGACTGAAGACTGAATCTGTTTTGGACAACACCCGTTGCAGAACAACGTTTCTGTTTTCCTTGAAATGACGTCTATCTTTTTGCTCTCTCTTGCATAAGGTATATGTAAAAATGGGTTACTGAATTAGCGGACATTCATTTTTAACGTAGCAAGGATAAATATTTTTTATATCAACATTAAGTATAGTTGTACAAATTTTACTTTCAATATTGGGTGTGAAAATGTCAATTTGAAGATTACAAAAAACACAAATTTATCATAAAAAAAAATAAGAGAGATATATCAAGTCTTGTGTTCTATGTCGACTAGTATGACATCACAGCCACACTAGGGTTAATAAAACACAGAAGTCACATTCGACGTAAAAAATGTATTTATAAGTTGATATGAAAATCAGAAGTCCACTTTTTTTTAATTTATTTTATTTAATAGGGAATAAACAACAGTTGTTATATAAGAATACAAAATATCAAAAATAGTACATACATCAAGTTAAAGTTTTTCACAAATATAATGAGAGAACATGTTACACAGTAAAGAGAAAAATAATACATTATATAAGACATGATAAAAAAAAGAGCTTGAAAGAAGGTTAGGGGATGAGGAAATAGAGTGGAGGAGTGGAGGAGAGGGATTTTCATAATATAGTTGACCCATTCATAAATTTTAAATTATAATAAAATAAACATAATTAATGGAACATATTTTATCTACTTACTTTTAACTTCATTGTTGTGCAGAGATTCATCTCATCTGGTTTCAAAACATCAGAAGTCCCAGATATGCTTTTCCAATATATACTATTATTATGAAAACATTTATTATTTTTCACTTAAAATTCTGTATTGATTGAAATTATCTCATTTGGTTCAAAAGTTATGATGTTTTGAAAATCACACAACCACATTATCTTGTTTCCTGAATATTCTGTTCAATGTGACTCCTGTGGTTTATTTATTTATTATATATACGGCTTAAACCAATAACAACAGTTACATTAAGAAACTGAACAAAAAGAACATTAAACTATGTAGCAAAGACAAAAAAAGCGCAAACCAATAATAGTATACAATATATTCATAAAAACGAAAGACATTTTTAAAGATACAACGTTTAACCTACTGTGTAAAAAAACTCCCTCTAGTCACTTTTAAGTGACTTGAGGTTAGGAAATGATGGCCTGATAATCACTGTCTATTTTTATCGTATAGAAATAAACATAATACAACGGAGATGAAGAACATTTTAGAGAAGGGAAAATAGAAGTCTAGGCATCCACAGGGCTAATGACTTATCATTGACTGGTTTAAGTTGCTACTTTACACACTGTATAACATTCACCATTCTGCTTTTATTTGTGTACACAGCGTGTTAATGGCTTCTTAGCCATGTATACTATTATATATATGTTTATAGATCTCTTGATCTATGAAAAGCGAAATAACTTTCCCTAAGAATTCTAAGTTGCGCGACGAATTGTCTAATCACAAATTTTGGACGTAAGGGCATAAAAACAAATGTTGTTCTTAAAAGGTTTGATTGATATCACATTTTGAGTTCTAATTGCACGATTGGGAACATGAGAAGAAATTTATTGCAACAGAAATAGGACATCACTTATGGCATTAAATGTTTTGAAATTGCATGGAAGGTCCATCTCCGTCCAACGTTTTTCCAACGAATCCAGATTAATATGTACATTGTAAAATTGATGTTATATAAATACTTCAGCATGAGATTATTAAACACTTTATTTATAAAAACAACTATATATTAAATTTTTTTTTTCCTTTATTTATTAAATATTAGCTTGTTTTCAGGATAACTCCCATTGTTCTTCTTTGGAGGATTTCAAACTTCTTTGTGTCTACTAAGATTGACATATATACACAACTGAGCTGGAAAACATTTACAAAGAGAGAAAAATAAAGAAATCTATACATTTATAAAATTTTAATTTGAAGCACATACTTTGAGCTTAATCATTTGAACATTATTATTAAAATTTTTCGGTCTTGTTCGTTTTTAAACACTCATGGCAAAAATTTATTCAGAAAACCTGAAATAATACATTGGAAAATAGGAATGGAATACGAAAGTATGGGCATTTACAGGGCTTGTGACCTGTGTTTCTATTTATTTGATTACCGACTGGTTTCGGAGCTAATTCGTGCTTTTTTATCAAGGTATAATTAAAAAAGAGATATGCATCTAATGTCAATTGCGGCACGGGAAAAACTAGTAGTACTCGTATATCAACATTTTTTTTCCACACTACACGGTAGCCAAAACATTAGAACGAATCCAACCTGCATAGAATCACCTAAGAAATACGATACATATTGATAACAGTGTGTGTGAAAATCTACATACATATTTAAAAACAACATAATTTTTTTACCATTTTGCACAAAATATAAATAGTCAATTGGTGGGCTTATTGCCGAAAAATATTTTTTTGCCACCAACCTATAAAATAAGGTTTTATTCAAATAGTTTCAAAACGTACTCAAAAAGAAGAAAAAAACTAAAGCTTTGAAAAATAGCAATATTTGTATATAACTTAGAGTATTTAATGAAAACAGGGAATAAAGAGGAAAGAAGAATGGGTTAAGGAAGAGAAAGGAGATATTAACCTGTTAAATTAACCTAACCATTATTAAATATTAGTTTGTGAGTTGCCAGTAATGCTTTAATATGTACAACACGATATGTCAGTTAAATGTGAGGTTTTTAATGGTTTATTTCATTGGCTTTCTGGCGACTATCCAAAAAAGTTAATGTTTTTTAACGCTTTCAATTTTCGCGAACATAAATACAGCACTACATATGAGTATCTAATGTATCCAAAATGCTAATGGATTTGTCAGATATGCGCGAATTAATTTCACGAATATATTGCAAATACCGAAATAATTTAATGGCTCGAAGTAGATTTATTTGTGCGGCTTGTTTCGGGAATCGATTCATTATTAATTTACATTCTGTCATATCCATTGATGTGTGAGTAATTACAAAACTATTATTGTAATTTGAAATCCAAATTATAATATCCAACATCGGCTACAAAGGGTTATATTTTATGATCTAATTTGACAAAATAGTTATTTGGCCCTTTTAATATCACTGTATCCTCGCACGTAGGTTCTGGGTTCAACTTCTCTCAAAATAACTATTCTAACTAAATGTTATTAAATATTTGTAAATAACCACTAACCGACTATTTTATATTAATTGATTTCGATACGTCTCCATTTTTTCGTCAGGACACCAATCAAACCAACATTCAAAACCCACTACACACCTTCACCATAGTTATTCCACGAAAATATTAAACCAGAACTAGATGCATTTTAATAAGCAACTTTTAAATGCACTGATTAGGTTACGAAAATATTTTATGTTAAAGGAGAAATACAGAAGTGAATGCAGGAAGAGGTGTGAGTTTAATAGGTATTAGGTTCTTTTTTTAAAAATTACATACATTTTTTTTTGTTTCCGCAAAACCGAGGCTTGTCTGCGGGTTACGTAACTTTTTTTTTTGTTTATAAAAGATAAGAACATAGTTTAATAAAAGATGAAGAATATAATACATTAATGTGTATGCTTAAGTATCACTTGCTGTTTTTAATAAGTTTTTGAATATTTTTTTTTGTATTTAAGTTTTTTTTACTCACGATTTTCAACAACACTTTTCATTGTTCTATCTCCATAGTGATTCTTCTGTCATGGTACCGCCAGTTGCTGTGCCGATACTTGTCGGGTCACAATCTGGTGGATTACTTAAGATTTAAAACTGCAATCGAGGAAAGGATCTGTCACTATCTTATACCAACAATGTTATTAGGCAAAACGTTAACATAATCAAACAATTAACATATTACAACAGAGATGAAGAACATTTAAGAGAAGGTAATATAGAAGTCCAGGCATCTACAGGGCTTATGACCTGTCAATGGCTGGTTTAAGTGGCCACTTTACATACTGTGTAACATTCACCATTCTGCCCATATTTGAACATCTACATTCCTTCAATTCTTTCATCTGTTGATGTTTGTGAAGTTAAAGAGCTGAAACCTTTATTTATGCGGGTGAGATTCATCTAATTGAATTAATTCACCTACATACTAGGCAACGCCTGAAATTAAAAAAAAAAAATATTTTAAAGTTTATATTTGAAGCACTATATATGTTGCTTCGATTTTTTTATACTTAACCTACAATAATTATAATTTAATTTAAACATATTACAAATCATACCATATTCTATTATATTAATAAAGATTAAAAACTATCAATAATACAAAAAACTTTTTTCCATTAGACATATTTTGAGCATACGCCTCACTCCTGTATTTATTTCATGTTTTTAATATTGTTTGGTAACACGTTAAATATTTTAGCAATACTGTTTTGCAGTTACTTACTTATCGGGTCCGGACTTAAGACCCTGCATCTTCAGTGTGCAGTGACAGATATCGCCTTGTCAGTGGACATCCTCAAATCATTATATTCCCAAGTTAACTGTATTTGTGGACGCCGCAGCAAATGAGAATCATCCTGCACCTCTCTACAATCGGAGTTCATGTCATCTCCCTCCAGAAAACCCCACCTCTGTTAATTGTATTAGCACCTAGACACTCCTACACTTAGTCTTTTGAGAACTTTCCATGTAGGGAAGTCCAAACTGTGGACAATGTTTGTGCTTTTGGATGGCATTATCCAGAGCCTGTCGCCGAGTTCCTCTCTCCACTTATATTGCAGTGTCCTTTTTTCATATTTTTAAAAATAACTGGGAACAGCTAGCCTTTCCAAAGGCCCAGCTAGGTTGTTTGATTATTGATATATTGTGATTGTTTGATGTTTAATTATTGACGATACGTCTCGAAACCGTAGACATTGAAAAGTCTGTAAGTGGTTGTATTTAATAACATTTAGTAAAATATTTGACAACAAAGTTAATGCTTTAAATATTAATAATTATGTAGTTACTTTTATATTTACTTAGTAACGGCCTTAACCAGTTTGTACAGATTGTGTAATATGGTTAAATGATACGGTAGAATACAGTAAAAGGAAGGCAAAGTAAGTATATTATACGGTTAAACGTAATAAAGGCAAAACACAATAAATAATAAGATTTGTGAAAAAACAGTGAATATATTGTTAGAAAAGTAATAAAATATAATAAACATATCATACTTATTTATACATATAAAAATACACACATAGGCATAATATGTATGTTCTATACGTTTGTATAAATACCAAAAATTAATTTTAGATATTTACGAACTAATTGAATTTTTGGTTCATTGGTTATTGTTGTAACATCAGTAGTACCTATTTCCTATGAACAATTTATTGAGAATGTTGAACCAATACAGATTGTAGGTATGATTTTTTGTAACTAATGTTTTATTGCAATCGAAAGTTAAAGTTTATCATCTATTTTAAAATAAGGTTTTCAGTATGAAAAATAAAGAATGCTTACATTTTTTTGATTTTTAAATCTTTATGATTTTCTTAACACGCGTGTTGCGGACAATAAAGTGATAACAAGCCATTAAGGTATATAACAAGAATAAACATGAGCGTTCAAATTATTGTCGCTCGACCTGCGGCCAATTGGCATATGTTTCATAGAACGGACTTTAGTCTGTTGCAAAAATTCTCCGGCTACTTTTGAAGTTTTGTCTTCTCGCAATTACTAAAATGCCCATAAATGTACGCTAAGATACTGCCCAAATCGATCTGGAAAAGATAGAAAAGTGATGGTTTACATTTTCATCGGTAAGAAATGTTTTTATCTTAATCATAACTTGTTTTAAATAGTTATTTAAATGTTTAAAACACGTTTCATTAATATGTTACCAGTATTTATAAGTCAAAATCTGTCTCATGTTTCTGTCCTGCTCAGTGATACGTATAGTGAAAAGATAAACTAAGGTGATGCGTTTTCGGAAAGGATCGACATACTACCGATGTAAACAGTAAACAGAAAACAATGTACCGATGTTAACAGTCCATGATTATTATATACCTACCGCAGCGTATATTGATATTTTTTGTTACATGAAGTTAATATGATCAGTCTTACGCTTCAGGTGCCATTTTAGGGACTGTGAAATATTTAACGGTTAAAATAAATATTTCACATCAACCATGTCGGGAATCGGACCCGAGACCTCTTGCATGGTGGGCAAACGCGCTGACTACTACACAACGAGGCCGACATCATATGAACATTTTTTAAATGAACTTTTCTAGATTCTTTTGAACATATTTAGTATTACTTTTTATATAATACCAATCCGTAAGGGTTAATTGAATAAACCTGTCGATTGTTAAAAAAAGGAATATCTAAAAAATTCCCTTGAATTGTGTTTGCATATCTTATCGGCAAACCTTAAAAAAAGGTTTGCATATGGAGATCTTAAAGGGTTTTTTAAACTTAAAATTGGTGAAAAAATATTCAAACCTTTCCTTCGAGGGAGCAAATACGAGTGGTTATTGCATGCCATCCATTTCGGCCTTAGTCAGAAAACCACTTTCTGCTCAGATGGGTGACGTATTTCCAAAGCCCTAAACTGTATTGCGTCCATATTGTCATCAAATACGCAGTTCATTATTGTGTATGAACAAATAATAGTGAAGATACGGCATAGAGTCCTAAATATTTTATCTAAATATCAAAACACTATTACACAATAGAATAACAAAAATGCTTAATTTAGATGAATTAATTTGCACAGTTTTCTTTACCTTTTGTTAAAGATGATATTTAAGATGCAAAAATATAAAATAAAGACAAATATTTAATTTAATTTTAACAACAATATACATTAAATAAATACAAGAGCGTCAAATAATTTAACTTGCGAACAACCTAGGGCCAACATAAAAAAAAACAGTTTTGTGTTAACAGCAATAAATTTTTACAATTCACTTTCTAATGACCCAAAAAATAAAAAAAAACACATACGTTCTTAAAAAACACCTAAATAAAACAGTTCTTATAGCCCGCGTGACGAGTGATATGAGATGTTTTTTTATCGACTTTTTTTATAAAAACTATTGTTTTATAATATATTATATCCTCTCATACCAGCAGTTTTGCTGATTAGGAATATTTTGTACAAATAAAATATGTAATGTCATGTTATATGAAAAGATTAAAAACTTTGTATTTATCATGAATAAATAAATCTAATCTAATCTTTTAACATTTCGTTTCATTATTTTTGAAACAATGACAAATTAATAGTAACATCATCATCCTTCCAATTCTGCACATAATGGTGCAAAGGGCGTTAAACACCAATTGCAGTGTGATAATTGTGTGTTGATAAATTTTTTGTGACATGAAGGTAAGATGATTAGTCTTTCGCTTAGGGTACTAATCCAGGGACTATGAAATATTGTTGTGCGAAGACACTCTTTAAATAAACATTTCATATCACGAGGCCGACAGAAACACTAACCTACATACAAACAAACCATCACACCGTATCTTTATACGGGTAGGCAGAGATTACAGAACGTCACATCTGACGGTTTACATGCCTCACTTCCTATACATTTAATCATCTTTTCATGCACATCTCTACCGACTTCTTTAGTTTTTATCTTCAAGTATTAGTTGAATTTGGTCATGCACTGTCTTTTTTGTTTTCTGGGTTCATAAACATTCGCATCTTTTATATATTAAACCGTTCTTTCACCATTCATTTTTTTGCATTTCCAAACTACTCTCCTTTCTTGATTATGTCGACAAAGCTTGTCTCAGCCTAACACAATGCACGAATCTCAATATATCTCCTATTGTACATAATTTTTCCTTACATTCCTCTATAAATAAATTCATAAAAAACAACCTGTAACTTCAAAATATAAATGTTAAATGTCTTAAAAAGTCTAATGGGCTTTAGAAAATATGTAACTGGCCGGGTCATCCTTTATAACCAACCATAGCAGGGGAGTTACAAGAATCACAAGGAAGATAAAAAAAATGAAAAAAAATGTACAATAAGTAAAGATAAGTTTATTTTTGCTGATATTGTGTTAGTCTATGTTAATCAAAGAACTTAATAAAAGTAATATCAACAAAAAAAAAAACTATTTTTCTTTTTTCAATTTATTGATAAAAATAAGTTTTTTTGATATTATTGCAATATCTGTAACGTGATTTTATCTTGACCTAATAAATACAGGTTGTGGCAAATCATTTTTTATTTTCAAACACATTAATTTGCGACTATCTGAAAATAACTACAAAATAAGAATATGTTGCATAATCTTAAGAACGCAAATATTTATTTAAGGATTCAAGAATATTTTTTTTCATTAATACAGTCATTTCCGATGTTTAAATAGTACAATAAAAAACTTACAAGAATAAATAATTCAATTTAAATTCGGGTTGTGGTCCTGTGGCTAGTGTCTCGGACTCACGGATCAAAGGTCTGTGGTTCGAATCCCACTCTACCCCAACTTGATTTCATTTTCTTATAGTGAGTTATTTACAATTGGTTGAAAATGCCCATTAAAATTAAATATTTGGGTAAATCATAGGAAGGCAAATATTTATTAAAAATAAAAAATAAAATCAAATGTATACGGGATCGCAAAGCAATTATCGGCCAAGGAAATTAAGGTACCTATATTTTTGATTATTATTACCAGTAATAATGCTTTATTTAAAGTATATTATTATACCATCGTAAAATTGTCATGTATTTATATCCTTCGAAAACTGCTCAAAAATGATTCCGTTTGTTGCCTGCTGTGCAAGGTTTGGAAACGATTGCCAAGTCAGGGTTGAGGAGCTAACCGAAACGGTCCAAGGCATTAATCACATAAGGATCGATCGTTCTCTGTAGAGTCTGGAACATTAATCACTGTCGCCCGACTGTGATCTTTCGCTCTGAGGAGACTGAATCGCTGTTTGAAGCGTCTTCATGGAAAATTCACCGCTTCGCAATACATTTTTAGGCAACTGTATTGAAAATTATTAAAAAAAAGATTTTAGATAACGAAACTGTATTTTTTTTAAAGAACAGTAGAGACAAAAATGACCGAGAACTTCTAAGATATTCTGGAAAGCGTTAAAAAAATTCCGAAACAGCAATGAATGTACATGTATGAGCTGTCATATTGCTGGATAAAAGAAAAAATGTAAAAATGGTGATGAATTATAGTGTTAATATAATAAAGAGATGGAATGAATACTTCAAAGAGATGTTTAAAAATATACAGAGAAAATAAAAACTGCGCACGTTCCCAAGTTTAAATGCAGATGCAGGAACGACAGAGATAAAAATTGAAGAAATAAGAAGTGCTGCAAAATATATGAGGAATGGAAAAGACTTCAGACTAAAGCACAAACTGAAATACGACTGAGATAAGAATTGAAAAAATCAGAGGTGCAGCCAATTATAATAATAATGATTATGGATAACTTATATGGCGCAATTTTCGTAATATAATACCTCAAGGGCGCTTTAAAAAGTGACTACATAAAGATATAAATTTAATTTCAACTTTTGAATTGAAGAAAAATAATGTATTTTGTTACCACGTGCTAAGAATTTATTTAAATGATTTAGAGAACAAGTGGGTTTTAAGTGTTTTCCGAAACATCACTTCACTCTCACAGTTTCGGACCTCTGCTGGGAGAGCATTCCATGCCGTAGGGCATGCGACCGCAAATGCGCGTTCGCCAAATTTAGTGCGCTGTTTGCGTAGAGGTATAATGACTTTTCCTTTTGACGTTGATGTAGCTGATCTAAGCGTAAGACGCCTGTCAGCTAGTTCATCTGGAATGCAGAGTTCCCTTAGATATTCTGGAGCAGAGTTGTGCAGTGACTTATACATAAGCCAACAGAGTTTGTATTTCACCCTTTGTGGTTTACGTTTACGTAGCCAGTGTAATTCCCGAAGTAGTGGAGTGATATGACTGAACTTAGAGATTCCAATAATAAGTCTCGCTGGCTATCGCTATGCTGAACAACATCGCTCTGGATATTGATCTGTTCCATGTATCCGACGGGGTTATCCGGAGCAGGATTCTTCTACTACTTTGACATGAGTCTATTTCGTGTATTTTTTTTTCTTTTTATAATATATACGTATTGAATATATTTTTGTAAATGTAATATCTAAAATAAATGAATTGAATTGATAACACATAGTGGTTTGACATTCAGGATAACTGTATGAAAGAACTGAAAGGCTTAAAATGCGTGCAAAGCTGGATGATTTTACTGTTAATTGTCATTTGTATGCTGATGATGCCGTGCTTTTTGCTAACAAAAGTGTACGGTGTATGCAAGGAAAAGGATTTGCTGATAAATGTCTATAAATCGAATGAGATGCTTTTGAAGGAAAATTAAAGAATGACTAAATATAGAATCACTGTGAATGGGGTGGGGTTATACTAATACAAGTAGAGAAATTTGTGTATCTGGGAAGTATGTTTACTGGGGATGGAATGACTGAGAAAGACATTCTAGGATCCATAAGAGTGCTAATAACAGAGTGAACAGTGCACTTCAATCATCTTTGGCAAATAAGTGTTTGTGGCAAGAGGCAAAATTAGCAGTTCACAATGGACTACCCTGATGTATGGGAGCGAAGTATGGACTTGGAAAAACAGGGATAAAAGAAGGCTGAATGCTGTCAAAATACGATATCTCAGGCAATTGTGCGGTAAAACTATGTACGATAGATGCACAAATGTTAAGATCCATACATTATCTAAGGCTGAGATGAGCACTATCTACAAAATCAAGAAAGAAGCTCTGCATTGGTTTGGATATGTGTAGCAAATAGATAGCAAAATACAACCAAAAATGTTAACAGTGCAAATTTTGATGGATGCAGAAATAGAAAAAGACCGAGGTAGACATGACATGACCAAACTCAAGAAATACTTGAAGATGGACTTGTTAAAAGTCGGAATAATCGGCGCGCGTGCATGAAGAGATGTATGAATGTAGAGGAAGCGAGATATGAATGCAAAGCTAGAGTGGTGTGGCGTTCTTTCCTCTCTGCCTCCCTTTACGGGGAAACGGCGTGATGGTTTGTTTGTTGTTTGTTTGTTTGTTTGAATTTGTTAATGGCAATTATTCTGCGACTGACAGACATTTTAACTGAAATGGAAAACTTTTCTTTGAGAATGAATTTAAAGTTCAACTATTTATAGAACACCTAGAACAAAATAGTCCATACATATACCACAGGAATTGAGGTCTATAGTTTCTGTAATTTTGTATTAATAATAAGTCTATTTTTTTAATTTTTTTTAAATAAAAACCTTTATTAGCATAAATAAACAATTAACAATACATTCAGTATAAAAATGGGACACGTAAGGTTGAACTTGCCAAAAAAGAGTCTGGCTCTTGTGTTTGGCAAGTTTACTAAATAACATAAAAAAGCATAAAAAAGAAACAAAAAATGCAAAACAAAATAATAATAGAATAAATAAAAAATTAAACGTTTTTTTTATAAATGAGAAAATATAACACTAAAAAATATTAAATAAAAACACAAAATTTATAAATGTATAAACACAGGCACATATTAAACATACATCTCCATTTTCAAAATACAGTTAATGTTAATTATGTCAAGAAGCTTTTCTTTAATTTATCCTTAAATTTTCCGTAATTTATTTCTTGACGTAGATTTTGTGGTAAATTATTAAAAAGCTTCTGTCCTATGTAAGTATAATGATTTTTGGCTGTGGTAGTTTTAGTTCTTTGTAGAGCAAGGCATCCTGTTCTTAACCTTCCCGTAATACGGTCCAATAGGAGGCTCTCATTATGGACCAAGAAATGTCACAAGAGTATCGCAATAACGTATGCTAGTTGATCAACCTACCACTTATATTCATAATTATTATATGTTTCATCATTGTCATTTCATTTCCACTCCCTAGTTGGAGCACATGGTGTCAAAGAGCCTCCATGCATCTCTATCAGCTACACGCTCCTGTGCGTCCTCTTAGGTCAGGTTCACGTCCCGTAGCTCGTGGCAATCAAAGAGTCTACCAGGACTATAATAGCTACAGGTTGAGGTGGATTTTCTACCTCCCTCGATATATGCGATAATTGGTTTAATAGCCGAAGGTCTTCTTACCGCTTTCGCTCATTTTTTTATCAATAATTTATGTTTTTAAGAACTTAAATTTACAATCCGCGATTTTTTTATTTCGAATAAATCATACAAAACAACTTTATTTTAATGTTGTACAATTTGTAAATAACATGTATTAAATATCGTTGTCGTATACACATTTCTTAACTTATCAAATACGGTGTTGCTCTTAGGGCAAAAGCTGACTTTTCCGTGTTTTTTATTTTCTCTGGTTAAGCGTTTTATAGTTACAGATTTATAAATCTTGTAAGTCCTTGCCTTGTTTTTCAAGTTTTTATTGAAAGGAGTGCATTTTTTTATTACAAATATTAGTTTCCCACGAGTAGCACGCAGTTTTGTTTGTCTGTGGTTCGATCAGCGGGGTTGGACGATTGTCCAACTTTATTTTTCGGAGGTATCTGTCAGGCGTCGCGACCGCGTCACGAGAACGCGTGACTATTGGAAAAATCCAACACCTTTTTGAAGACCATTCCCGGGCTCCTTTTATCTTTTTCTGTCTTCTTTTCTACACAAATGTTAATATGTTGCAACGGTTTCATCGTAAGGGATTGATAAAAAAATAAAACTTGAAAGAGTTTACGCAAATTCATCTTCCTAAACCTGCGATCCTTCATTCACAAAACCAATCGCTACCAGCCAGGCTACAACGCTAAAACATGACAGGTCTAAATGGGCTCGAAACTTAGTATATCAATCACAAAAATGTTTTTTCAAGAAAAAATATTTGAAATAATAATTTTATTTATTTACTTATTTAATGCACAAAATACACAATTTTATCATAGACACTTATATTTTTTTTTTATCCCGTCTTGTTAGAAAATTCAGTGTTAAGTCAGGACTCTCAATTTATTAATCAAAAATATTTATTTACATATTAAAACAATATACAAGTTATCAAAACAATATGCAAAATAATCAAAACAATGTACAAAATAATAATAGAAGAATATATAATAATGCCGGTACTTACAGAATATTGATTTAATTACACTAAATACAATTCATTTATTATTGAAGTTGAATTAACTAGTTAATTTAAGAACTTTTTGAACAAAACAACCTATTTCTTGTATTAATTAAAATATTTATTCAATTATTGATGTGAAACATAATCTTTCATAAATAAAAAATGGCGACGCATTGAACTTGGAGTTCTGGAAAATATCATCTTGGCCGGTTGGTTTAATAATCTGAAGTGCTCCATTTAAAATCATGGGTCATCTGGTTTGATTTGTCATCAGGTCAAGTTGATTGATGCTTCCATTAAATGCATAACTTCATAGCCCGGA
The DNA here is from genome assembly GCF_059751315.1 of Micrasema longulum. Classification (NCBI taxonomy): domain Eukaryota; kingdom Metazoa; phylum Arthropoda; class Insecta; order Trichoptera; family Brachycentridae; genus Micrasema; species Micrasema longulum. The sequence goes on from NW_028277505.1 coordinate 494,173, forward strand.
AACGTCTTCAAAATAACACAGTATTATGTGACGATGACAAGCTTTTGATACGTTATTTTCCGAGTTACACAAAATCCAATTTTGTTTTTTTTATTTTTAAATAGCTGAATGATTAATTTATGACTTATATTAGTAAACATTAGTATATAACCACTTACCGATTTTGTTGGTCTACCGGTTTCAAGACGTACTTTTGTCTTTGTCAGGACACTCACTACACCAACATGCATATACTAAAATACATTCCACCTTCACCACCATCATAGTATTTCCAAAAATACATAAATTACATGCAGATTTATAGAAATGCAGGTTTATAGAGATGCAAACGCCACCATGTCAAATCATGCACTAAGCTTAATTAAAAAATAGTGAGTGTCCTGACGAAGGGACGGGTACGTCTCAAAAACGGTAGATAAAAAAAATTCGTAAGTGGTTATGAACTAATATTAACTGTCGTTAGTTAAAATGTTTGACCACAAAGTTAATGCTTCAAACGTTAGTAAGATTGATTTATGGATTACATCATCATCTTAACCCCCGACAAGTTCATATTGAATCAATTTAAGAATACAAAATTCAACTGGATAATTAAGATAGAATTGTTGCCAAATATATAAGTGAACAATAAATATATTATGTAGAAAAAAAGACTCTGTGGCTTTCAATTGAAGATTAATATGATTTCAGGAGATATTGGATCAACTTGAATAAAAATAATTTTAATAACTCACACAACTTGCAGCCCCCTGTGTTTTAGCTAAGTGATACCCTCGATTTTCAAAATCGTTAATTTAATTCTTATATCTGGAAACTATATAATAATTTCATTAACTATATAATATTATTTCAGCTAATTTATTGAATTTAACTCTACTGCTTTTTTTGCACATTTTACTGATTGTTTTGCAAATTGGATTGAAGGCTTAGATATGTCAAATATTGTCATTCTTCCTAATGAACATATTTAAATTTCTAAAAAATTACTTTTGTCGAACTAAGTTAAAAAGACCACTTCCACTATCGTATTTTATTAAACAAAAATCAAAAAATGTATCATAAAATAACATAAATATAAAACCACTTGTATTTTTTTCGACCGACCGGTTTTAAAGCTACACAAGCTTCTTTATCTAGAGGGCGACAGGCTGAAGAAGAAAAAGGTATGCATCAAAACAACACCAACTTCATTGGTGTTTAAAGCACATTGTTTACAAACTCAAAGAAAATTATTTATTATACTTCTTTTTAATAAATTGGGTTTTTCTATTGACATTTCTTCAGTGGAACTACATTTTAATTAAAATAATAAAAATACGTTTCTAATTTTTTTCCACTTTTATTTATAATTTTTATCATGTTAGAGAAGAAAAGATGAAGTTGGAGAAATAATAAGGAAAACTTCAAGTTTGCAAACCACCTTATAGAGTCAAATCATATTTTTGATAAAAATACTAATGTTAAATTCCTTCACACATGTAACAAAGGTGAAAAATTAGATACACTTGAAATTTTAGAAATCAACCGATAAAATAATATTGAACGATCAGGTAGCACACGTGCATTCCCCATTATTGTATCCAATAAACAACGAACCATAACACCACTCGATAATAATTAACTGCCGGGAATTTTTCTTTTAGATGATCACTTAATTACCCCTGGACCCGGGGACATAGCTTTCGAAGGATATACCAACCAGCGTTCCCTGTTGTAGTTTTAATAAAATTTAAATTCAAATACATTTTTGTTATAAAACTTAATAAAATCGTGCAACTTACATCTGTTTTCATTATATACATTTAACACTTTGTATCCCGGAACGGTATAAATACGTGATTATATAACCATGCGATGTGTCCCGGTCCCGTGTTTTCACGTGGTTTACCAGCTATCTAAAAAAGTGTGACTTTTTCTAGTGACTTTTTTTGTTTAAAAAAATATTTGCGTTCTTATGATTTACCCAAATATTTAAGTTTGAGGGCCATTTTCAACAAGTTGTAAATAACTCACTATTAGGATTCAAACCACGGACCTTTGGTCCATGAGTCCGAGACACTAGCCACAAGACCACAACCCGATTTTTTATTATTTATTAGAACTTTTTTGCTGCTGGTAAACCACGTGAAAACACGGAACCGGGACACAACGCATGATTATTATAATCACGTGTTTACACGGCTCCGAGATACAAAACACAAAAAAAGGTGTGGGGCCCTGTATATGTGCGAACATTGCAATGCGCAATGTGGCTCTCTATAAAGGCCAATGTTGGCAAAACCATCACACAAAAATGACTTATTTGATTATTTCAAATAAATTTAAGAAGTTTTAATCATTTTAACTCAGTATTTTCATAATTATGACACTTTTAAGAAACCCCTCACAAAGCATGAAATTTCATAAAAATGTAATGTAAGGTAAATTCTATGTGTATTCGGCTCAAAGTGTTAAAAATATTTTTAATTCATACAATTGTTATTACTTCATACTAAAGTACATTTTTTTTTTTTTTTTAATAAAAAAAGAAATATCTGCGTTCTTATGATTAACCCAAATATTTAATTTTGAGGGCCATTTTCAACGAGTTGGAAATAACTCACTATTAGAAAATGGAATCAAGTTGGGGTGGAGTGGAATTCGAACCACGGACCTTAGGTCCGTGAGTCCGAGACACTAGCCACGGGACCACAACCCGATCCGATTTAAACTCTTTTATTCCCATAACTATAATAAATCATGATTTACAACTCCTGCTTGCACTTGTATGTAACATCAAAATTTGTTTAGTCTGACGATGTCGGTCACGACGAAACCCGGTCACTGATGAAAATTATAAATAAAAAGGGAATAAAACAATAGAAGTATTTTTATTATTAAAATAGTTCTCTCTATTAAGTGGAGAGTCTAATTTAATTTAAATTAAAGCAACAAGTTGACATATCGGAAATAACTTCAAAGCGACATATCAAAATTAATGATATGTGCGATAAGTGATTTCGTATGTATATGTTTCGGCCTCCGTGGTGTAGTGGTCAAGACGCTTGACTCACGCACGGAAGGTTCCGGGTTCGATTCCCGGTGAGAACACAAAAATTAAAATGTGATTTTTCTCAAGCCTGGGTGCTCTGTGATGTAATTCACCACTGTAATTAGGCCTCCTGGCCTGTTGTGGTGCAAAAGAAAAATGTAAAAAAAAAAAAAAAAAATGTAAAAAAATGTATCGGAATTTTGGCAGTAGCTTTTATCAAACCAATTAATTTCAAGGTTCTTCCAACTATTTGCGTTCAATATTCTAATATTATTTGGTGAAAATCTAACTTCGCCAAATGTAAATTAGCAGCCATTCAAGAGAGAAGTAGGAGAAAAATTTAAAATATCTTTAACAGATCTGATAAAAATATGGTATTTCCAATGTAGTATGTCGATGTCACTAAAATTGTCATTATAGGTTATCTGTATTCTTCGTAGAGTGCTATTTTTAAATAATTAGTCGTTGAGTTAGGAATGTCGAAAAGTACAGATTGACGAGTTCTACGGACAGGGACTCGATATGAAATGCCTCTAACAATTTCTGGGCTATCAATTACGTTATTAACAATTTTGTATAGAAAGCTCATATCCAACATGGTACGCCGAGTTGCGAGATTTTGAACCTTGTGAAAATTAGCGGACTCAGTCCTACTTGAGAATGAAACATGGTTTTTGAAATCTAATTGTGTAAGAAAATAGTTTTGAATATGTTCAATACGATTTTTGTGAGTATTATATTGAGGATTCGAAATCGGCGAACCAAACTCGGGGACACTACGTTCATTTGAAAAAATGCGTCAATGCGTCAGTTCTTGTGAAAGGTTTGGTTGATCGTATGACAAACCCTAAATTCCATATTTCTTTGATTCTTCCACCCGTTGACGTTTGTGAAGTTAAAGAGCTGAAACCTTGATTGTTGCGGGTCCGTCTTTATTCATCCAGCCCTTGATCTAAAAATTTGGACAAACTCAAAACTTTTTTATAAAATAAATTTTAAAATTAAAAATATTTTCAAGCGTTGCCTAGTACGCGGGTAAAAAAAATCAATCATATAAATCTCATTTGCAATAATACAGGTTTCAGGTCTTAACTTCACAAACATCAACAGATGGAAGGATCAAAGGAATATAGATGTTCAAATAAAGGCAGAATGGTGAATGTGACACAGTATGCAAGGTAGCCCCTTAAACCAGCCAATGACAAGTAATAAGTCCTGTGGATTCCTAGACATCCTCATTCCCTTCTCGAAAATTTTCTTTATTTCTGTTGTCATATGGTAATTCGCAATAAACGTTTTCACGCGTTTTCTGTTGTTTGCGGATGACTTAAAACTATTCTTAAAGGTGACAACTTTTGACGATTTTTGTCTTCTCCAAGTGGATATATCGAATATATCTGAATGGGGAAGGCGAAACAAACTTAGGTTTAATATTTTCAAGTGTTTGATCACATCTTCTTTTATTTTTTCCCTACAAAATGAATGACCAGAATCTGATAGGAACATCGAATGTTAAGAATCTGGGCGTTAGATTTGTGAGCACCCTGACATTTCATGAACACATGGAGACAATCAGTGGTTATGCATTGAAGATTTAAGGATTTGTTCTGCGTACTGCCAGAGTTTTCAAAAATACTCGCGTACTGAGAACACTTTACAACTCCTTGGGCAACATGAACTGAAATACTCTCTTATGATAGAGAAAATCCAAAAAAAAAATCTGAGATATCTCTACATGAGAGAGTGCGGGTATTAATCCTTGGCTCTATCCGACCGAGTTTCTCCAGGGTATGCTTGGCTACAACAGTTTAGAGACTAGAAGGAATGTGTATTTGACTACACATTTTTATTGATCGTTTCGTGGTATGACCAATTATTCTGAGATTAGGACGAGCATTGGTTTGTGTGTTCCTAATTGTACCTAATTGTACTAATCCTAGATTGTTTCATATTCCGAAATACAGGACCAACTTGCCGATAGTTATGACTGTTGGACAGGCAACCGCTATGCTGAACAACATCGGTCTGGATATTGATCTGTTCTATTTATCCAAAGGGGTTTTCCGGAGCAGGGTTCTCCAACTACTTTGACATAAATCTCTTTCATGTATTGTTTTTCTTTTTTATAATATTTACGTATTGAATGTATGTTTGTAATGTACGTATTATTAAAAATAAATAAATTGAAAAGAATTTAATAAAGTTGAAATTGGCTAACTGACCCTGCGCGCAGATGAGACGAAAAATATAGAAGAAATGCAGCGAGCGATCTCTTTTCAAGTGTAATAAAAAAGTGTAGTATCGAGTGAAGTTAGGTTCATTTCATTTTCCCATTCGAAAATATGTTCCAGACTTGGCCACCTGATAATGTTCTTTTAAATACTTCGCTCTCCACTGCGACGTAAAGCTTTGTAGTTTAGCTATAATACACAAATAGTAAAAGTTAGTTAAAGAATTAGCCTCTTAAAAATAAATTCACGAAACAATAGTCACCAAAACTGGAAAAGATAAAGTTTAACGTTGTATCCGAAATTTATTTTCTTTTGCCAACTTTTAGATTTCGCAGTTTTTACGCCGTTGTTTAAATTCCGCCATAATACCAAAGCGAGTTAAGAGCCTTTTGTTCCTTTGTCCTTCGCCAGAACAATAATTTGGATATTGTCCAGAACAAAAGAATAATTATCTTTGAAATAATACATATTTTAAAGTCTGTTTTTGATTTCATTAGTAAATTTAATAACCAGAAAGCGAGCTTCGCGGATTATCCTCCCCTTTAAAAAAATACTGGTAGAATGGATTAAAAAATCAATTTTCAATCGGAAAACAAATGTATTTGACTGATAACAATTTTAATTAGGTCACTGGAAAGTAAAATTCTCATATAAATCCGTCTTAATTAGAAAAAAACCAAACGAAAAGCTTTTCTTTGATAAAATATTTACATAATTGGTGTTATAAAGCTTTTTATGAAAATCATGTACAGGTGAAAGAAACTGTTTTTTTTTTTATATTTTGTCAAATGCAGCATTACGTGATGAGTTCAGTGTTATAATTTGCATTTTTGCTTCAATTTTTATTATTTTCAGTATGTTTTCAAATTTATAATGATTATGTCTCATTTCTTAACTATAAATGGTATATTTTTTTATTTACATTTATGCTTCAATTTTTATTATTATCGGTATGTTTTCAAATTTACATTAATGTTTCATTTTATAATCAATAATGGTATATTTTCTTATTTATATTTATTTTTTTAATTTTTGTGATGTAATTATTATTATTTGAATTTATTGAGCATCATTATAAGAAATTTAAAAAAAAGGATGTAAAAAAGAAGGTCCTAAACACAGGAATTTTCTAGCTGTTCGGGACCTGAAACCAAGAAACTCTGTACATTTTAATTCTGTGAAATATATAAACAAATAAAATAAATAAATAAATCTTATGTTTTAACATAAAATGACAAATAGCTTATATTTAGTAGAGTAGATTATGATACCTCTAACAAGAGCATTTTATTATAGGTGAAATTTCTCAAAAATCAAAAATCGAAATTAACTTCTTTAAAACGTTACAGATTCAGATTAACAAATATATTTTTTAAAGCGTGTTATGTGTTGTGATAGATTTTCAGTATTCGGGAAGCCATGTTTTTCAACGTTTGGTATGTTTTAACAGGTGCGGAGTTCTCCTTTCAAATGTCAGAAAAATTCGCCGACTTGAATTCGTGACGTCACGAACGGAATAATTCAAATTTTCAGAACTTAAAAAAATTATGGCGTTGATAATACCATACATAAAAATAAAAAACATTTTTTAGGCTTTGTTTGATAGCCTATTAACAAACGAAAAAAAATACTTGTCTAAGCGAAAACAACATTGCAGGAAACTAATGCAAGACATTGCACACTACTAAGCGTGTTGTCCAGATGCATATTAAAATTTATATTTATTTAAAAAAATATTTTCAGTATTTTTTATTAATATGAATGCTTCCACTTTCTATTTTGTTGTATCCCAACTCAACACAAGGCCTTGGCCTCATAAAAAAAAAGATAAGATATATTTTTTTGTAGAACTGATTTTTTTACCTGCACCAAAAACTACGCCAAAACATATTTAAAAAAATATAATGTTCAAACGTACGCATAACAGTATGGAAAGTGGCCACTCAAAAAAGCCAGTGAAAGGTCATAATCCCTGTAAAAGCCTAAACTTCCACATTCTCATATATTTAATGTTTTCCATTTCTGTTGTAATATGTTCATTCCAGATTTATAAAAGAGAAAATACTCTTGATTTTTATTTTCACCAAAACAAGCTAGAAATCACAATTACATTGGTGAATTTCAGCACATAATACCGAGATTTTGTGGGAGAAATAGTTGAAATAAGAGGGAGAGGTTAAAATAAAGGGCGTAAGTTTAATAGGTTTAGGGCGGCCTTTATAGTGTAGTGGTCAAGACGCTTGACTCACGCACGGAAGGTTCCGGATTCAAATTTCGTTGAGAAAACAAAATTCAATGTGATTTTTCTTAAGCATGTGTGTTCTGCGCTGTAGTTCACCACTGCAGTTGGTCCTGACCTGTTGAGGTGCGAAAAAATAACGTTTTTAAAACAATAAATTTTTAAAAAAATGTGACCCTTACAAAAGAACATCGTACAATGGGCTATATTGAAAGCTTGTTTGATTGTTGATAAAAAAACGTTTTTTTTAAAGCCTTTCTAATATTCTCATTTCAAATATTTCCGTATTATTTACGTTTAATTCTTTGTTATTTGTACATAAATTATTTTGTTTGAAATAATTACATATTAAATAACATTACGAATTATTATTATTTTTCGGCCTGAAGTCGCGTTTAATACAGATTAACTGAAAAGATAACAAATTACCAAATAAAATATGGCAAAAGTAAAATCCCTAATCACGGTTATTTTCCATCATTAATTTATTCAAAAGAACCCGATTCAAACATGCCGTCCTTATAAACAAGTATGCCGTAAGTAATATTCTAATTTATCTCCAGCTAGCGTTTGATGTTGTGTACCCTGCAATTGAAATTCATTAATATTTACATCCTCGTCCTTTTTATAACGAAAAAACCTCGCTACAAGGACCCAAGTAAATTGGAAAAAACTCAAGGGTAGCATCCCTTGTGACCTATTCACTGACACTTGGGGAAAAATGAAAAAATCTCCGCTGAGGTTTGTGGTTTTCTGTCACCAGGTAGCGTCACTTGACTTGGGACCAAAATGAAGGTATCAAATTTATTGAAGTGCATTTAGATATAAAAATTTTTTTTGATCAATTTAACGATAAACGTCGGTTTGGCAGATTTTCCTGTATAAAAAAATCATCCTTAAATACATATTACATCTTGGCAGAATATTGATACACCAACAATATTTTAAGAATATCTAGATGTTTGTAGACAATGCTAAATTCCCCCTAAGATTGAAATTTATTATTTATTTATTTATTTTATTTTTTCTACAAATTTATTGCATAATAAAAGTATACATATTGAAAAACAGGGAACTTATATAAAACAAGTCAATAGAAAATAAAAACGGAGCATTCTTTGTTCAGGGTAGTCTCCATCTAACATGGTTCAGCTATAATAATTAGTCATAAGCTTGCGGTAATAATTTTTGCTAATGGTTTACCTCTTCGTTCTAATTTTCAAAGCACCTTTGCAATAGCCATCCACAATTGATGATAGTTATGCAGAAAGCAGCCTGTCTACAATTTTGAAAAAAATGAAATACTATTTATTTAGAAAAAAAAAACAAATTTTAAATAACTCACCATTAGAACATGAGAATTAAGTTGGAGTAGAGTGGGATTCGAACCCCAGACGTTTAAGCCGTGAGTTCGAGACACTAGCCACGGGACCACACCCGATTACTAAAACCAAGCTATCGGGTTTAGGAAAGTAAATTCCATGTTCTTCTAAAACTGCGAGGCCGCTTTTGCTCAAAAAAATTTAAAAATCCCCTGAAAATATAATTATTTCAAAATGCCACGAAAATAAATGTCACCTCATACATTCAGAGGATGTATGAGACATTAGACGTAGCTGGTCAGAAATAATACAACAAATTCTTTTTTCTTTAATAAAAAAAACGAATGTACGAAATATTCATCATTTCTCAAAATAAAAAGCATTTCAATTGTTGTGGAGATTCAATAATTCAATATTTTCGCAAAAGTGCTGTTTAAATCACTTCTGACGAAATATCTCTATTCTTTTCCTAAATTTTTTCTCCTTTCCTCTTTCCCTTGATTCATTTTTTAATAAGTTATAGAAGTAGTTGTGATTTAAGGTAATTTAAAAACAAATACAGCTATTTATTTAATGCCGACAAATTGAATGTGATGGTTTTTGGAATAAATGAAAGTATGGCTAAATGTGAAATCACTGTGAATGGAGTGACACTAAAACAAGTTGAGGAATTTTTGTTAGTACTAGGGATGGAATGACTAAGAAAGATATTGGAAAAAGGGTGAGTGCCGGGAACAGGGTAAATGGTGCACTTAAATCAACCTTGGCCAATAAATGTTTGTCGCAAGAGGCAAAATTAGCAGTACACAACGGAGTCCTGGTCACGACCCTGATGTATGGGAGCGAAGTATGGACTTTAAAAAACAGGGATAAAAGCAGGCTAAATGCTGTCGTAATGCGATATCTCAGGCAAATATGTGGTAAAACTATGTACGATAGATGCACAAATGTTGAGATCCGTACATTGTGTAAGGCTGAGACAAGCATTATCGACAAAATCAAGAAAGGAGCTCTGCGCTGGCTTGGACATGTAGAGCTAATGGACAGCGAAAGAACGGCTAAGAATGTTTACAATGTGAATGTTGATGGATGCAAAAATAGAGGAAGATCGAGAAAGACATGGCATGATCAAATATAACAAATACTTGAAGATGGACATGTCAAAAGTCGTAATAATCGGCGCGCGTGCATGGGAAGACGTATGCATGTGGAGGAATCGAGATCTGTATGCAAATATAGAGTGATATAGCGTTCTATCCTCTCTTTAAACAGATTCATTTAAATTAGTTATTATATTCTAAAAGATACTCAATTTTTCACTGTATGGAGTTCAGGATAGGGTGAGTTTCATATGTTTTTTAAAATTTAGAATTAAATGTTTTAAAATTTGTTATTGATTTTTGGATTTCAGAAAGATTTTCAAAGTTTTTTTTCCCAATAAATGAAGTGATTAAAAGCTGCAGTTGTATTGTATATGTGTAAAGTTAAATTATTTGTAAATCTATAGTTTCGAAAAATTTGTAAATTAGTGTAATTTAAAATAAAAGTTATGGGTTATTTGAATAAAACTTTTATTCTTTTGGCTGGTTGTTAAAAAATGCTATGAATTTGGTTATCAGTCCACTAATATACAATTTACATAACATACAAAATGCGAAATAAATAAATAAGCCCTGTAAATGCCTCGATTCCATGTTTCCTTCTCTCAAACTTTCTCCATCTCTGTTCAATTTGTTATACTTATATTTTAATATACTTTTAACAGAAAATCAATGTTATTAATATTTTCCTCTAGAGAAAAGACGACCTTTGACCAAAGCTTTGACCGCACTGTAAATAAACTCGTGTACGTTATGAGATTCAATTTCTTTTCCTTTTAGATTCAGATCTAAAAATGTGTTTACTAAGCATGAACGAGTATATCTGTATTCTAGAAACCATTTTATGTTTAAATATTTACAAAATAAACGCAGTAAGTGGTTTTCCCGTGAAGATCATTTAAGATAGTTAACAGGTTTTTGAATAAAAATGCACATTTACGTTCATACTAACGCAGGCAAACATTTACAACGCTTGGTACCCTTTAAGCTTAGGCCTTTTAATATGAATTGAATAAAATTATAATAATTGATTACCTACATAGTTGAACATTTATAAGGCATTTATTTACTCATAAAATACTGTGATAAATAATCCCTTTGCACGTGGTGATGTAACATCATGTTATTGACACCTTGACATGGGGCGATCGATCTGTTTGGGGCGCAGATATTGCGGAAGCGTTTGCAAGTCACTTCAAAACTGTATATGGTAGTGAACCTCCATTTCTTGACGTTAACGCTGCTAAACAGTGTACTACTCAAAACGGTGTACAATCTATTGTTCTTCCAAATATTAATGAGAAAGACGTAGCTTCGATCATAGATAGATTAAATAATACTAATTCTCTTGACACAGATTTTTTATCGACGTTCTTTGTTAAAGGATGCATAGATTTTTTAAAGGAGCCGCTTTGTTTTTTTAATTTAATTCGGCATTAAATACAGAAAACTTTTCAGAAATTCGGAAGATATCTAAAGTAACTCCTTTACACAAGAGTGGCTTTAAATCATCCGTAGAAAACTATACTCTTGTAGCTTTACTTTCAGCGCCAGCTAAGGTATTTAAAATTTTAATAAGTAAAATCATCGCTTCTCGGTCGAGCTATTTATAATACTCGTAAATGAACAGCATGGGTTCAGGAAGGGTTGCTCAGTTGAAACAAATTTAATTATATTTACTGACTGTATTATGGCTGCATAAGATGCAAGACATTAGGTTGACTGTTCATATAACGACTTTGTCAAAACCTTTGACACAGTCGATCATGATGTTATGTTAAACAAGCTGAGTGAGATTGGCTTCTCGAATGGAATGCTAAAATTAATGGCGAGCTATCTCCAAAACCGAAATCAGTACGTTTCACGTGACTTGTTTGAATTTATTTTTTTTATCCATACTCAGGTGTCCCCCAAGGATCCACCCAGGGCCCATTGCTGTTCTCTATTTTTATCAATGATATTAAAAATTTGTAGTCAAATTGCATTTTTTATTATTTGCGGGTGACTTGAAGCAATTTTTCAGGGTTAAAACTTTGGATGATTTTCGTACTTTTCAGGCGGATATAATAAACGTATCTGAATGGGAAAGACGAAATGAATTCTTGTTTAATATTTCAAAATGCTCAGTTATGTCTTTAACCAGGGCCCACAAAACGCCTTTCTTCCGCTATAGAATGAATGACCAGAATCTTATGCGGATTGTGAAGGTATAAGATCTTGGCATCAATTTTGTGAGTGTCCTGACATTTCATGATCAGATCGAAACAGTTTGTAGTAGTTCGTTGAAGATGTAAGGATTTGTCTTGCGTACTGCCAGGGTTTTTGGTAGTACACGAGTACTGAGAATTCTCAATAACTCGTTGGTGCGAAGTAGACTCGAGAATGGCTCGATGATTTGGGGACCGTGTGAGTTAAAGTGCTCTCTTATGGTGGAGAGGGTTCAGAAGAAATTTCTTCGGTTTCGCTACACGAGGGAGTGCGAATATTATCCATGGCTTAATCCTACTGAGTTTTTCCAGGGTAAACTTGGTAACAGCAGTTTAAAAACCAGAAGGAATGTGTATTTAACTACGCACTTCTTTTGATTGTTGCGCGGTATTATTGACAACTCTGAAATTTGCAGAGCATTAGCTTTTATGTTCCGGATTATTACCTTAGACAGCGTCAGCATAGACTGATTCACTTTCTAATATACAAGACCAACCTGCCAATGGTTATGTCTGTTAGAAGGTCTATCTCTATGCTAAACAATATTACTTTGGACATTGAAATTTTTCACTTCTCTGAGGGAGTTTTTCGTTACAAGATTATCTTACTTTTTTAACATATTATTCTCTGGATATTATGTATAATTATGTGTTATTTTTATATGTACCTAATTTTAATCATTTATTTATGTATGAATAAAGATATTCCATTTTGTAATGTACATATATATGAATAAATATAATATTCGAAAGCTCCAAAATTAGATGAATAAAAAACATTTAGACATTCAGTTTAATAATTCTTTTTCCATAATTTATAAAAATAAACATACAAAAAAAAAAATATTATTTAACTTTCTATTATTGATTTGATTTATCTATGGTTACTTTCGTCAACTTTTCGTTTTGGTTTTGTAGTAGGATTTTGGATTTGTAAACATAATAATGATGCGACGTCGCCATAGACTAACAGATCGGCGTATTTTTTCAAATCGATACGAGGACCGGCCATCGATACAAGCTACTTTCTGTCCCAAAAAATACATCATTTTATCGGCAAAATTCTTATTACCAAAGAACAAAACTTATTAATTACCTTACTTATTTCTCTGTAATACCACGCGACCGAAGCCGCGAGTTAAAGATAATAATGATATATGGTAAAAAAAATAACGCAAAATAAATCTGGTTATTTATTACAATTGACATAAAGTTGCCAGTAGTACCTATTCATAAAACAAACTCCTAGTCATTAATTACGGTAGGAAAAACACAATGAAATCGTCAATTTAAATTGTAATCAATGTGACAGAATAATATTAATAAATTAAAATGGAGAATTTCATATACACAGCCATGGGCATTTTTCAGATCAAACAATAACATTTGTAAAATAAAAATCAGCAATAACTTTTTGATTTTGCAAGTTAAGTTGTATATAATTGAATCATCATTATTATCAGGGCATTGGTAAACCAAAGGCGCTGAATTTTAATCATCTGTTACAAGAAGATAAGATGATCAGTCTTATGCTTGAGGCGCCAGTCCAGGAACAATGAAATATAGCAATTTAAACGAGCTTTCAAATTAATATTAAAAGCATTAACTTTGTGGTCAAACATTTTACTAAATGTTATTAAATATTTGTATTGAACCACTTACCGCTTTTTATATGTCTACCGGTTTCGAGACGTACCTATCTCTTCGTCAGAACAAAAATTAAACCAACATGTGAAACCCACTATACACCTTCACCATAGTTGTTGCACAAAAATATATAACCAACACGACATGCATTTTAATAAGCACATGGACTGATTATGACAAACATGCACTGATTAAATTATGAAAATATTCTGTGCTGTTTGAGAAATAGTTGAAAAAGGGTATACGGGATGGAATGCGGGGGGGGTAAGCTAAATAGGTTAAGGGTGACTTAACAGTGGAACATCGTAGATTATTATTATTATTTATCAAAGGAACATTATTTTTATAGCTTTGTAATGTGAAATATTTCCACATTATTTACTTTTAACCCTTTATTTTTTGCATGTAAAATTTTAACACCTGTATTTTTATTAGATTTAAGTTGATTGGATGATTTGCGTAAAATCCCTGAGTAGAACCCTGATTTGATTCAACTATTTCTCAAACAACATTTATATTTTAATTATTTAATCAGTGTATGTTTGTCCCAATCAGTGCATATGCTTATGCATGCATGTCATGTTGGTTTAAAATTTTTGTGCAACAACTATGGTGAAGGCGTAAAGTGGGTTTTTACATGTTGGTTTAGTTGGTGTCCCGACGAAGAGACAGGTACGTCTCGAAACCGTTAGGCATAGAAAAGTCGGTAAGTGGTTATATACAAATGTTGAATAGCATAATTAATATTTGGATTTGGAAAGTAAAATTTCTACAAAGAAATATGTTTGAATACAAACAATTTATATCCTTACCACGCAAAGAATAAGTATACGATTAAAAGAGATGCCAATACTACAATAAATCTGTTTCACTGTATAAGAAGACGCCATTTTGTGGCCTGTGTTTGTGTGAAAGAAACAAAAACGAAAGAAAAAATTCGTTCAATAAGTAAGTTAGCTACATGAGCGGCGTAATTATTTTGCTGTCACAGGCATTATACTATATTTTGTATAAATTAAGGAAAATAAATTATTTAACAGTATATCTCAAGATTTTTTATAAATGTCTGAACCTCAGAATATTCAGTTTTTTTATTGAAATAACATATCTTTTTAAGATGCGAAATCAATATAATACTTTTAATATGCCACCCGGATTCAGAACACGACTTACCATTTAAAAGATTATTTTTCAACCCGTAAATACTAAAATACAGTTACGGATACGTCTTGAAACCGGTAAACATTAACTTTTCCAGCCTTAACATGAAAAAATCCCCGATTTCCTAAGGAAGTACCGGATATACCCCACCTAAAATGCTATAACTATCACTAAAACAAATGTGTCCATTTAAAAAAATGTATGTATGTGCGTAATATATTTTCTGAAAAATTTATAGATTTTTTTGTAAAATACTGTTGCGAGAGGATTATATTATAATATCGCACTGTTCATACTGTGACACGTTGAACGGCACTGATTTGATGTCACGCCACCCGTTAGTGGGGCGGTACAGAGGAGAGTTGAGAGGGGGAATGCATTGAAATGTAAAACCCGAAATCCGGATTTTTGTGATTATAACTAGAAAAAGCGACCAAATAACAAAAAGCTCACTTGGAAACTAACCAATATGTCAAAGATTATTAAACTATAAAGCAATGTATTGTAATATTTGTAGTTTGCAGGGAGAGAAGGCAAAGACAAATCTGAATTATTATTGAAAGAATTATTTAAAAAAATATTTTAATAATTTTGATACATTCTTAAAATTGTAGGGTTGTATTATGTTAAAAATAAAATCAATGTCATCATTAAAATAAACGTATTTGAAAAAAATATACTACCTACGCTTCTATTCCGAACACTCTCGTGACCGTAGAAAACACTTTTATTGCGCGTATTTAGTTTGTTAACACGCGCTTTATAAAACTTTTTCTATGGCCGCAAGAGCGTTTATAATACTAGCCCCGGAGGACCCTAGAAATCCCTCTTTGGCCAGGAAAAGTCAGAAGTCGGTAAGTGGTTATGTACTAATATTTCATCTTCATCATCCCTCCCTTTCCGCACCTAATGTTGCATAGGACACTGCATTGATACACTTATCGCAGCGTATCTTGATAATTTTTTGTAACATGAAGATAGGATGAACAGTATTACGCTTCAGGTACCAGTCCAGGGACTGCGAAAAATTCCGGTGTCATCAACCATGTCAAAAATTGAACCCGAGAACTTGAGAGTAGGCAAATGCGCTGACCATTACACCATGACAAACTGTAATTTATATAAACTAATATTTACTAACATTAATAAAAAAACATTAATTTTCTTAGAAATTTAAAACACTGATAAAATTTGAACATTATAATATTTGAACATTGCATATTACGGGAGAATTTGTTTTTAACTTCCTAAATCACTAAATTAATTAGTTTTCATCCTTTCACTGAAAGTCAAACGTTAGCAGATGATACTTCAAGTTATGTGTGTTCAAAATAAATCTCCACTAAACAATGATCTCAACAGAAGAGCAAGCTAGTTCTTAGACGTTACATAACGTTATGATAGTCAGTCGTTTATAATACTTCATATTAAATTATATCATATTCCACTTTCCGCAGCAAGGATCTCTAGTGCATCTCATATATAATCAACTCAGCGTTCATAGCCCATACTCAGTCTCTTCACTGACCCTTCATCTTGATAATATAATTAAGTAATGTTCCAACAAGACAAACATTCCGCGTAAGTATTTGATTTAAGAGAGAGCATCTTTGAACTCTTACAATTTAATATGATCATTCAATATTTTTTATTTTATAATGTAGCTCAACAAAGAACCACCATGGAAATGTTGTAAGAAGCACAAGCTAAAGAAGTAACTGACAATTTTTTTCGGTGAAATTTGTCGCAGAGAGTCTGAGGAGTGTCAAATGGTGGCTGTTAGATGGCCAACGCATGTTCTTATTTGAATACGGAAAAATCACGTTTTTTTAAAACATTTTTAAAGTAATAAGGATGTATGAAATAGCGCATCAAAAATACTTTTGAATTCCCGCAAAAACGGTCATTGCTTTGGCCGCGCCCATAAAACGTCACAATTCATGTTTCTTTGTACTTTGTTCCGAAGCATTCAAGTTTTTTAGAAAATCGTCACGAATCTTGACGTCACAACTATCAATGCCAAACATGCCGCGTTTTTTGAGTGAAATTTTAAAAAATATTTTATTTATTATTATATGAAAACGTTTCTCCACAATATTCATATTGATTTCAAAAATAAAATTAATTATCTATAATCCATTTCATATATTTTTATCTGTATTTTTCTTCTTCTTCGTTTTTCAATGTCCTTTTCATCTCTCAACTCGGGTGTTTTGCCCAATCATCTGTATTCGTAGAACGTGATATTTCCCCTTTGTAATTATATATTTTTATCAACATATTACAACAGAGATAAAGAACATTTAAGAGAGGGTAATTTAGAAGTTTTGGCATCTACAGGGCGTATGACCTGTCAATGGCTGGTTTATTGGCCACTTTACACACTGTGTAACATTCACATGAGTTGAATCCAGTCCTTGTCTACGGAAATTTGGACAAACTCAAAATATTGTTGATTTATTTTTAGTAATTTATTGATTGAACTTTTGAAGATCCTCATTATTTTTTACTATGTTTTTAATATTTAAACACATTGTTTTATTTATCACATCTTTACTGTGTTTTTTTTTTAAATATGTTATTTGCCATACATGTTTGTAATTATTTTTTTTGTTTATTGTAATTGATTTATCTATTGCTTCGGCGGTATACTAGCAACAAGAATTTGAATTTTTTAAACCATATTATGGACAAAAACTATTCTTTTTTATACATGAAATAAAACTTTCTTTCAAAAACTTAGGTATTGTAATAAAAACTCACAAAAACTATAAGAAAAAAAAACAATTTATAGAAACCTTTAATCAATAACATTTTATTCCTAAATTCTTCACCCCTGTTATCAATATTCCTCATAATTAGGAAAACCCCAGCCCGTCCACCCCACTTTCCCTTACTCTTTCTTCCCAACCCTATCAGTATCTAAGAACTTATCTATATCTTTTAGTTTCATTTATATTTTTACACCTGATGATGGGTAATTCAGAATACCTGAAACTAGTGGCGTTACAACATTAAACTCGTTCGTGTGAAAAAGTTACGAGGTGTTTTATTTTAAATTAACTCACCATTTTACCTTTGTCAGAACATTTGTTTTCTTTTTTTGAAGTAAAATAGCTTATAGACCGAAAATATTGGAAATAAAACCAGCTGGTCCAAGATGAAGTATAAACATTAAAAATGTTTTAAGGCGTTGCCTAGTAGATAGGTGAAATAATTCGGTAAGAATTTCGCCAGCATCAAAAAAGGTCTTTGAATTCACAAAGATCAACAAATGAAAGATTTGAAGGAATATAGATCTTTAAATAAAAGAAAATTGATGAATGCTACACAATGTGTAAAATCGCTACCTAAACCAGCCGTTGACAGGTCATAAGCCATGTAAATGCCTAGACTTCTTTATTTTCTTTTGTGCAATTTTCTTCATCTCTGTTGCACAACATTAATATTGATAACTCCCTAGGTAGTTGATTCCAGTTCATCGATAGAAAAATTTGAATAAATTTAAAATACTGTTTGAATTCGTGGAGGCTCTAGACATTCGACAACTTTTTTTGTAAGAGTGTTTGACACATTTCTGATCATGCGGTTACAAGAATAAATCCCAGCAGAATGCTTGTAGGAGGTTTTACTGTAATTTGAATTATGTAATACCAAAAACACGTACGAATTTAGCACAGAGGAATTTCTCTTTTGTGTTCAGAAGAGTGTTCAATGTCCTGGAAGAACACAATATGTTCCCCAAAACGAAAGCCACTTTCAGAAAGAGTGTACAAGATTGGATTTTGTCTAAGAAAAGAAACCATTGCAAAGGACTGCTGAAAGATATTGCATAGTTTATTATTTAAAAAAAACATATACTATTATTTTATATTAATTTTATGATTTATACTTTAATCGTGTTGTCCAGATGTTAATTAAATTTATACTTATTTTACACTTTTTTCATTTAAATTATTTATTGACAATCCTTGGTGGAATTCTATTGTAATAATGTAATAACTTATATTTACATATAACTTATTAATTTTTCAAATACTTGGTAAACTTCCACTTATTTATTTTGACCAATTAGCGCTTTCACCCTCTAATAGGCATCTGAAGATGCATCTGCATGTACTTTTTTTTTTCTGTTTTTTTTTTTTTAATTCTGAGCATTTGAGTGGGCCGATAGTTTTTTCCAAATTTTGAAATAAAAAGGGTCTATCAAGTTGTCTTTTGGATTACTTAAAATGCAAAAAAAAAATATTTGATACTACTTTTGGCCCTAAACCAGAGCTTGAAATTTTCGAAAAAGTCCATTTTTTTTCGCTAAACCAGCTGTCATTTCATATTTAAGCAAGAAAATCAGTCCAATAAAATTTTAAAATGTACAATAAACTTTATTTGATAAGCATCTAAGGACGTAAGTTGCACTTTTTTGTAATAAATAGGTACCATTGTTATAATGAGCCATTGTTTTTGTCAATAATAGCCAGGTGGAATCAGTTATTTTTGCATTTCGGGAGTTTTAAAACGTGTTAAAATTTATAATGTAATTAATTTATATCTTTCCTGACATAAAAACAATTTTATTAATACAGATACTTAACAAAATATTCAGACAGTTTTAAAGTTCAAACCTCGGTTGAAGGCGAACAGTAGTATGGAATATTTTTTTAAATAATTTTTACGTTCAATGTGATCCAAAATGCAACTTTTTAGACCCCCTACACTTTGATAAAAAAAACTTCATACATCATCGGCCCACTCTTATGTGCATGTCTCCATTTTCCACTATGTTGTATCCCAACTCAACCCAGGGCTCTCGGCCTGATAGAGTTTGAGATACGTTAATATTATTTTTTTGTAATATTTGTGTATTTTTATGACTAAATATAAATAAATACGTTGTTGACAAAGCATTTTATTCGAGAATATTTTTAAACCTCTCTCAAATGTTTTTTCAATTCTCAGAGAATTCTAGAAAGCGTTTTAAAATTACATTGACTCGATTTTTTCGTGTCGTTTAAATATTGAATAAGTCTTTGGGGCGTCATGATGTTATGATGGCGAAATGGCCGTAAGCGTAAAACTCCATCAGATGTACCACACCATATTGCGAGTTCTCATTGACCTCCAGACAACCCCTTTAACCAAAAAACCAATAAATCAACCTTTTCACGAAAGTAACGTGGACATTTTTAGTTTTGTTACCAAAATAATTTAATAGTT
This sequence comes from Micrasema longulum, assembly GCF_059751315.1. Lineage (NCBI taxonomy): Eukaryota > Metazoa > Arthropoda > Insecta > Trichoptera > Brachycentridae > Micrasema > Micrasema longulum. The sequence goes on from NW_028277505.1 coordinate 514,325, forward strand.
TTTGTGATTTTAAAGTTGTTTGAATAAAAACGCACTTTGGGTGAAGATTTTAAAATATTACTCGTAAATACGTTTTGGACTGTTCGTCACTGATGAAAATTTATCCCTCATTAAACATAGATAAATTTGAAAATTTTAAGCTCATTAAACAAAGATAAATTTGAAAATTTGAAGCTCATTAATAAGTTATTTACCACTTATAAAAAAAATAATGGATATGTATATTAGCAATTGAATTAAACGTATTTTACCACTTTCAATGACCCATTGTATTCATTTAAATTCTTTGGGAGGAGGGAACAACCACATAAGTCAACAAAAGAAAAGGAGCTTAGAAGAAAAATTTTCGTCTACTTTTGATTGCCCAAAAAACAATCGCTTAAATTTAATTAATAAGATCTAAAGCTTACACTTTAAGTTAATATTTTAAAAAACTAAATATATATTCACTTGATGACACCTTAAAAAAGCATCTATCATACAAAATTTCAAAGCAAAAAAATCCCCTTATTTACAAAATTCTCGAAGCCCTAGATTTCCAAATAATTTTACTTTATACTTATGCAAAATAATTGCAGTTTTTAATCATTTTTGATATGTTGGGAAAAAAAACTATATTACATATCTAGAAATCTTAAAATCAATAGAAATTATTGAAACAATTAAATTTCTATTTTTAAAAACACATGAGACCTACCCTATTCTGAAGCCCATTCAGTAGAACATTTTGTATCTTTGAGAATATAATACTGCATTTTCAGGAATCAATTTTTGATAGCAAAATTAAATGTAAATAAAATATGAAACATTTACATATATACTATATACAAATATATATATTTATATTTTTTAAAAATTCATGTAATAAGAACTTTGAGATATTCCACGAAACCAGTTACATATTCTTATATTATGCCAAGCGAAAAGATCAATTAGGGGTGATTTAACTCACAGTACCGGAACCTTGGTGGAATTCAGTGGTAAAAATTGAGATGGCGTCATCTTAAAAAGGGTGCGTAGGTCATCTTGACTCTGCACGCAAACGCTGTCGCTAGACGGCTCGTAGTGCGTTCTGGTATCTCTCGCTCGGGTGTAGAAAACGGCGCGAGTTAAATACGAATTAGCGCCAGGACTCGTTATTTCTATACGAGTAAGCGCCACTTCGTAGCATATATCAAAATGTTTTATTGAATGCTACCAATATGAATATCCGAATTATAGGGATGAACCACACCATGCACAGATATTTCATAATGGGTATTTTCGTAAGTCTTACATTAACAAAAAACCGCACCGGTTAGAACTGGTCCGATTCTTAGAAATGTGTATTGCTAATTAATTCCAGCAAGCCTCTGGCGTAAACAAGGTAATGCGAAAATTTCCCTGGCGAGTACCGAGAACGGTCGGCGACAAAATTATTTCGAGGAATATCGATTTATCTTGCAAAGGTTCATGTAATAGTTACTTAATTTCACAAGTGTCTCATGTAAACGATCCTCAATCTCTCAAATGTCCCATGTCACACTGTCAATAGATGATTGGGTTCCAGGTGACATAGTTTTTTAAATAACGTTAATGTCTTGTGCTACTTGGCCGTCAATATCTACACAATTGTACTATTTGAAATACGAACACAGAACTTCGGGTTAGTCACAATCAAACGAATGCCAATATATACTCGGCCTATATTAAGTAAAAAAAATCCAGATAAGTTTCAATCATTAACTTCTCGATAATAACATAATAGTCTTTTAAATCACATTTACGGAAAAGCAGGGAGTAAAACATTCTAAAAGGTTTGAAAGCAGAAACAACGCTCCGGAAGACGCAGAGTGAAGTATTTAGAGTTATGCAATAATGAATCGCGTAGCAACGATGAATTTTTTGGCGCGGGATATTGAATGTTTACTTTCTTCAAAGATGACTGAAGAAAAGAACGCAATGTTCCATTACAATATTTACAAACATTGGTTGAAATAACTCTGAAAATATTATTATATGCCAGCATGGGTGCAAATTCTGGCACCTTACCAAACTTCTGAGTTTTGAGAGTAAGTGCTCGATTAAGCTGTAATTTTTAAGGTGGTTTGATTTTATTACCGAAACCAAAGTTCAAGGATGGAAGTAACGGCCTCCTATAACGAGAGTTCATAGAGTACAATGGTGGATCTGTCTTAAGGACATGCTGCAGATACCACTGCAGAGCCTTAACCCTATTAGCCTCTTCTTCACACATGTGGACTTCTGCCGTTCTGGAAAGCCGTCGATGGCGATCTCTCTGTTTTCTCTCTGTATTCAGCAGAACTAAGAGACACGGGAAGAAATATTTGCGTTCTTATGATTAACCCAAAAATTTAATTTTGAGGGCCATTTTCAACGAGTTGTAAATAACTCACTATTAGAAAATGGAATCAAGTTGGGGTAGAGTGGGATTCGAACCACGGACCTTTGGTCCGTGAGTCCGAGACACTAGCCACGGGACCACAACCCGATTGACATGGACGGATGAGAGTGCTTGCTTGCTATAGTCTTCTAGGAGCGTTTGGTGATGTCAACACGCTTCACTCAGGAGAGGATGTAGAAAAATTTAAAAAATCTTTTGAAATTCAATCAACTCAGTTGGTTAATTATATGATATTTTTATAATGTTTTATATTTAAAGTTGGAAAGACTCTTACAAACATTAGATTAAATAGAAATAATATCAGGTGCATACCTACGCAGCTCAAAATAAACGAGCATTTTTACTACTTATTGGTCGGTCAAATTCATAACTATGATTATTGTTAATGACGGCGTACTGGTTTTCTGTGCAGTTAAATTAAAATCACCTAGAGAGTGAAATGTGAAATGAGAACTTCCCTTTGTTAGCCATCATAATTGGCCTGACCACAGAGTGTGTGATAGGCTAAAATATTTCAGTCTCACTCGCCAACAAGCAGGAAAATTAATAACTCATAAAATTTTCATGCATATTTTCTCAGCGGCAACATATTGTTAGCAGGAAACGAATTTGTTTGGAGTTTGCAACTTCGTAATTGACTACGAAAATATAAAGGGATATTAGACAAAGGTATTTGCATAAAATGACTCGTGTTTTAGGTGTTAATTACTCTTGTTAAAATAAATGTTATTTAAAACGATACCCAAGTTTCGTTTTTTATTTAGTTGAGAGCTGTAAATTGTCGAGTTAAACAAAATTATATCGAAATCATTTTTTATTTGTTTAATTCAAAATGTTATTTTCCCCGGTATTTAAATGAGTGGAAATTTAATAAACCATCATGTATTCACAATATTCAATTGTTGTGCTTTCATATTTATACACTATACATAGATTTTTACGCGGACCGGGGGTGCTATTCTAAACCACTCTCGCGGCACGAGTTTTTTTCATGTATTTTGTATGTAAATACACGAGATAATACAGCCACGAGAGCGTTTGGAATACCAACCAAGGTATGATCTTAGCCTAACCTTTGAAATACTGAAATATTCATGTTTATAAATGAAACTTCTTGTTGGAAGTTTGTTGTAATTTATTATAGAAAAAAAAACAAGTGATATTTTAATCCATAAATTTTGATAAACCATTAATCAGTTTTATCGATTTAGCAATATTTTCGATCTTGGTATCTTTATTATAAAGTTAAATGTCTGTTTACAAAACAGTAAGGATAGAAAATTCAAAATTATGCAATAGTAATTTTAATTGTGTTATTTTTGTGTGAATGACCTATTAATAAAATGTTTAAAGTTAATGATTGGACAATAAAGACCCTAAACCACAATAATTATATACATGGAAACAATATTTAAACTAATTAAAATATTATTATACTAACTCGAAACACTATATCAAGAGGTCCTTCACATAAAAAAAACTCAATTAAAATTGCTCTTATGGAATTTTTAATTATCTGTCATTATTTTCTTGTATAAATATATTGAATTTTATAATAAAACTACCAGTCTAGAAGATGTTTCGAAAGCGATGAAACCGGTTACTGTTTTTTCAAATTTGTAGATCAAAGTATCACTCGTCTTTTATTTCTATAATAAATTCAACATACGATGTGAAAAAACTCCCTTGAGTCAGCGTGTGGTATCCTTAGGTGAGAAAAATATTGGCATTTAATCACGGTCTTTTTTCGTCTTATTAAAATTATAGACTTTAGAAATCACAAAAACTGGTCAAATACCTTGTTTAATTATTTTTTTTTATTACAAAATAAATGAATGCATGCATTTTTTATCATTTGTCAAAAAAAAACATTTCAACTGTTGTGTTGATTTGATAATTCACTCTTTTCACAAAAGTGCTATTATTTTAGCTTCACTTTTCTTTGGCTGGCTGATTTCAGTATTACTACGTTCAAGTGGCCTGTGACCTAAAATGGTTGAATTTATATATCTCATATACTATAAATGTATAAATTAAAATTGTTATGTTTTATTCGGTAAAATGGGTTAAAGTACCTTTGTATTTGCAACTGGCATTTATTTCTCATACCAATAAAAAAACATAAATTACATAGCAAAAACTTCTAAACTATAAGAAAATAAAAAGTCAAATGGAAGGAAATGCCAAATGCAAAATTTAGAAGAAATGCTTTTTCGTGGAATTCCCACGATATTTTATTTATTTATTTATGCTTTATTAAGTAAGTTCAAACATTTTAAATACTTATATAAATTATTATTAACATTACTATTTTTTCAAAATTTCTCAAGAACATATCGTTTCAAATTAATTGTAATAATTCAATTTCTTTTGTCTCTTGGGGTAACTCATTGTACAGCTTCAATACCTTGGACAATGAGTTTTGTTTTTTTCCTCATTGGTAATCTTACCTTTTATAATCCCTTGTTTCATATGTAAGACATAATTTATACATTTTAATATTTTTTTATTTTATTTATCCCTTTAATTATTTTATGCATAAAAACTGCTTCATTATATTTTATTTGCTGCTCCACTGTGAGCAAGCCAATTTATTTGTGCGTTTTTTTCTTTATTCTATATTTGAATACATATTTATTTTGGGCCTTACTAATAAAATTTACTTTCATAATTTTATTACATATTTATTTTGGGTCTTACTTATTAGATTTCCTTATACCAGGTTCATACATTCAGAAATAACTATACCTGGTTTCATTATTTATAACCGATATTAAAAAATCTGACTTATAAAAATATTTTTTACCTAGAATAACACATCACAGGTTATTTCATGCTTAATTTTTTAAACAGTCAACACGGATATGTGCGCGTGCGCAGTAACTTTCATAACAATAATAAACAAAAACAAACGTCAAAGTCAAATTAAGACTACTGTCAGTGTAATGAAAAACATGAAAACCAATAAAAAAAGAAATGAAAATTGGGAAGAAGAAGATAAGGTAAAAACGAGTTCTTTAGTTTATTCATGTTTTTTTTTCATCACAATCAATCTAAACACATGCAAATATATAACATTTCAGATATTACAAGATACCAATTTTTAAAAACTACTTGAATCGCACTGAAAAGGTCGCAAGACTTCGAAATTGTTTAAAATTGAAAAAAAATATGTTAAACTATCCATTTTCACTACTGAAAAATATGACTTGACAGATCGCGTGCTTATTCCAGCATTATACCACATAATGTGCAGGTATAAGTTTCAATGGTCGCTATCCCAGATTTAAACTGAGTTTAACTCAATGCGAGTTTTGTAAGTAATACTTTTTGCTATACCTTCAGTGTTCTACCACTATTCTGAAGCTTAACTTTATCCCCTATTTATAAGTGTATACTCATCGCCTTATTTTGAAAAATATAAATATTTTTAATTTCCCCTTCATTACATAAAAAAAAAGATGAAAGAACAGTAATAATTTATGTGTGGACATATGATTGTTTTAAAGATAAGAACACTACTATTTATATGTTTTACGTTTCGTAATCTTCCCATAAATGATTTTTTGTTACATATTGAGAATGTGCTTTAAAATTCAACAAAGTTAACTCCGAGATACTTTATTTCATCCACAGAATTTATATTTGAAATTTCAATATTCATATTGTATCCCTGGGGTATATTTTTTCTCCCAATATTCATATATTTCGTTATTGGGATATTTAATTTAAATTTATTCGCTTTTGACTATTTTGATATAATTCTTAAATCGTAAATAATCTTATTTATCGCTGTTTTATAATTATTTCCCGATATGTAAACTAGGGCATCATCTGCAAAAAATTAGAGATTACAATATTTTAAAGATTCAACGATGTCATTTTTGTTCATGATGTGTTGGTAGAGTGGAGATGAATGGTAGAATTTAATTTATGTTATGATATTTTAGAAAATACAAAAAAAAAACTCTTAAGAAAAGCATGAACATCAAATTCGATTGACTACCCTCAGATTGAGATTTATTTGTACATTTTCTTTTTTAATAACGTCCACTTATTTTCCTTATAAATATATTTTAGTTGTAAGTACGTACTTATTCAAGTTTTCATGTTAAAGGGGTCTTATAGAAAGCTTCCATTTGTGGTCCTACCCTCATTATACCCACAATTTTCGCACCCTTTGACGGAAATAAGATTTCATAATATTTTGTCGAGTAAATAGTATTCTTCCGAAAGGTCGAGACCATAACTTCCTGGTCCAATCAAATTGGAGATAGCTACCTGAGGTTATTTAAAAAAAAAAAATGTTTATTATTTTTAACATTGAGATTTAGCCACTAGTCAAATTGTCAAATTTTGGCAACCAGTTTTAGGAAAAATTTCACGTTTAAACTGACTAAAGTTAAAATGTTTGCAAACATCATCCGATGGGATTTTGAATTATTTTATTAATTTGTTGCATAAATAAGTAAACATATAATAGATGCTTATATAAACGAAGAACAACTAATTGAAAAAGAAACATGTCCAATATTTAGGACCAACATTAGATAGACAAATTATATAGACAAGTCACATCAATCATATAATTAGCAAAATAGAAATATAATCCAATTTTTTTTTAAAAAACAAAAGTTTTGTTCCGAAAATGGAAAAAAAATATTTTTTATAAAAACCTATGTCAAATCTAAAATATGTTACATGCATTATCTATGGGGATTAGGAAACCAAAATGACATAAACAGACTACAGCGACAGCAAAATAAAATATTAAAGCTAGTATATAACCTGCCTTATCTAACACCAACTAAAAAAATCAAAACATACAAAACAATTAAATGTGAATAAACTCTTTCAACTAGAATCCTTAAAAAAATATATAAATTAGCCACTGATGTTATTGTACACGAAAAACTAAAACTTGATTTATTTTAGTAAACATTGACTCAATACGAGAATATCAAAACAATATTATGCACAATTTTCTAAGACGAAACAAAGACAGTCGATACCAATAACCAGAGAATGAAATTATACAATGAACTGCCACACAAAACTAAACAAAAAACTTTACAGAAGATGTTAAAAATGTTATCATTTACAGTAGAATGAATTCAAAAGAAAAATACAATTTTGATTAATCTATGTATCTAATCCGTAAGGTTTTATAAATAAATATCGAAAAAAAAAATAAACAAGTCATCTTACTTTGGGCGTATTTAGATAACAAATAAAAAAAAGATTGTTTACAAAATTTTGTAAAATACAGTTAATAAGTTAAATGATTTAATCGATATTCTTATATTCTTCTCGGTAAGTAGATCACCAACCGTTTTGTATTCGCGCCTCGAGTTCCCTGTGTCGTTTCCTCCATCACACAGGCAATTTCTGAGACTGAGTGAATTTCTCAGCCGGCAGACATGTTCAATATTCAATAACGTCTCTCAGTCTGCTGCCACTCTTTGCTCATATGGAAACTCGAATATTCATGGGAAAATTATAAAACAATTTCGGAGCTCTTACACTTAAAATTTCAATCATATCTCGAGAGTATCGTCGCTGCACTCTTGAATAATTTGAAGCCTTTTTTCAGCACAAATTCTGTTACAATTTGCTTTTAATATTGAACATACTGTGTAAAAAAACTCCATTATTTCTCTGTGTGGTAACTTTAAATTAACCTTAAGTAATTTGAGGTAAAGAAATGATCGCCTTTTTTCATCTTATTAAAATTATATGTGTGTCTTGCTTAAAGACCTAATGAGATCGAATTTTCCGACTGACATTTCTTAGTGGAACTGCATTTTAATAATAATTATAATAATACCTGTTTATTTTTATTTAACTATTATTGAAATTTTAATTGTTGAATAAACATTATTAAACAATGGCTAGATGATAATCTTCTTACCCTGAATATCGATAAAATGAAATATCAGACATTTTGTATAAATAATTGTTCACTTCCAAGCATAACGCCTAATCTAGGAATTTACTGTGATAAAACATACCAACTTCTGCATCGGGTAGATTCCATAAAATACCTTGATGTTATCATTTAAAGGAATTTGCGATGTAAAGCTCAGGTCCAGTCACTAAACTCTAGGTTGAGAAAGCTGTGCCATCAATTCTGCTCTCTTGGAGACATTTTTGACATCAGCGCTCTCAGAAGTGTGTATTTTGCTCTGTTTCAATTCACTGCAATCTATAAAATAGCTGGCTGGAGGGGTTGTGCGGCATCCAAATGGATGAATTTAAAGCTTCTTATAATTTCACAAAAAAAATATTGAGAATAATATTCCAGCATCCTCCAACATACCCGTCAGAGCAGTTGTTCCAATACATGAAATTGCTGGATATGAGACAATTGTACCTAAAAGAAGCAATTACACACTTCTGGTCGAACAATAAGGAGAGGTCTCAGCAAAATATCTGTACAAGGTTTTCTCAGAGCATGAATTATGTCATACTCAAAACCCGTACGAATTTTGCTCAGAGACATCTCTCATTCATCGCACCGAGAGTGTTTAATATTTGAGAAGAGCGCATTAAGGTCTCAAGGACTAAAACTATTTTCAAGAAAGTAATTAAGGACTGTATTTTCCTTAGTGGGTGGGATTTGAGTGGGAAACTCCTTTATGATTTTCCGAATGTTTGAGATAACTGTTTACCATATTGATGTGCCATACATATTTATATATTATAGGTGTAATGGTCAGCGCTTTAGCCTACCATGCAAGAGGTCTCGGGCGCAATTCCCGACATGGTTTATGTAAAATATTTATTTAAAAGGGTGTTTTCACACTAGAATATTTCATAGTCCCTGGACTGGTACCTGAAGCGTAAGACTGATCACCTTACCTTCATGTTACAAAAATTAATAAGATGCGCTGCAATTAGTGTACCAATGCAGTGCCCTATGCACCATTCGGTGCGGAAAGGGAACGATGATGATGATATATACATATATGTATTTAAAAAAAAAAAAATATGTTTCTGATCCTATATTTGTGGTGATATACTCATGTGTCTGTGTCAACTAATTGCTTGTCTCACCTCACCACAGGACTTTTGTTCCCTTGGATTTGGGACATATGTCTCAAATAATGTACAATAATCTTATGTATGTAAATAATTAAATAAAAATAAATAAATTGATAATTTTTCCAGTAACCGGGTTTCGTCGTGACCAAAATCGTCAAACTGGTGGGAAAATCATGATTTACAACCCCTGCTTGCACCTGTATATGAAATGTAAATTTGTCTAGTCTTTCACCAGTCTGACGATGTTGATCCCGGCGAAACCCGATCACTGGTAAAAATTATAAATTAAGGTGCAATTATTCTAAATTCGATTTTTAAAAAAAATAATTGTATTCAATATGTTTAGTTGTTAAATAACCCTGAAGAGGGCATCGTGTTGTTGTCCAAACTAGTCGGTTGTGTAAATGAATAAAGTGGTTCATAAAACAAAGTTGTGTTATTTCTCAAAAATATTATCTGTAACAACGATCCGCAAAGTAAGTGCTACAAACATGAAAAAAAAAATATTTCTTTTAAATAAGCTAAAGAAATGCATTAGTATTAGTATAATATTATTTATAAAGGGTTTATTAAATCTCTTATAACTTGTTAATATAATTCGATAATTAGTCAATTAAATCTAACAAACAAATACATTTGTATCAACAAACTAAAATTAATAAATTAAAATCAATAAACACGAATATAATGCCAAGCTGTCTAGTCCTGCAAATATTCTTCGACTCTATAATAACTCTTTCCAAACAGCCTGTGCTTGACAAAATCTTAAAAAAAAAATTGTTAATAATAATAATAAGGAAGGTTTCTCTTATGGGAAGAATCAGAAGGTATATAACTGCAGATTCGTGCAGGATGATTTATAACTCCATAATTATGCCTCATATAAATTATTGTAGTAGTGTTTTGTTTTTGGCAACTGAAGGGGAAAAAAATAAACTTACTGTTGAGTAATTTTGAAAATAAATAAATATACCAGAATAAAGTTGATGCTGAAACAATAAAAAATTATGACAGTACGTCAACTTATATATTTTAATGTAATGTTTTTTGTTCATAAAATGATTAATGGTTATACCTCAAAAGAGTTGACTCAAAAGGTTTTTTCTAATCAATGTGAACACGGATATAAAACAAGAAATAAACATGAACTAAGACTACCATTTCGTAGGAAAACAAGTACACAGAACACATCGATGCACCGAGCTGTACTGTATAGTTATATTATAAGGAAATACCATTGGAAATAAGAGAGCAAAAAAATATTATTTCATTTAAATGTCAATTAAAAAAACATGTGTTTAGCAAATAAATTTTCGTGTTAGCTTTATAGAAGTGTTCTTTTTAAGTGTACGTATATCGTTTGAAAAGTGTTAATAATTAGTATATGTTTTAATAATAATTAGATATAAGTTAATATTAGGAAATTCATTTATTATGTTTGTACTATTTAAAGACAAAATAAAAATAAAAAAATAAAATTAATACGAAGTTTATGCAATAATAATTAATTATTTTTTCTATGAATTGTAAAAGAATTACTAATCTTGGTTCCCATTTTTTTAAATTAAGCTATTTACAACTCGTTGAAAATGCCCCCCCCAAATTGAAATATTTTGATAAATCATAAGAACGAAAATATTTATTTTTTATTTTTAAAAAAATATCATGTTTTACATTTATGAACATTATATATAATATAATGTGTTAAGGTTTGCTTGAAAATTACAAAAAACTAACGTAATAATATTATTTTTTGTTGTTTTCGATATAAAATTTATGTATAAAATATTAAACCATAAAGTAAATACTAACCTCCTAAATAAAATACAAATAAATGCGAAATCGGGAACACTCAGACATGGTGAAATATTTAAAATGCCTTTGTTTTCAAATATTGCTACATACCACACACCTATGGCCCGCATGTGTCGGGAATATAATATATACTGCCGAAACAATAAAATTGTCATTTTTAATGATACTCTCTCAGCTTTTGCGAATTATCTCTTAAGAATAAATCTTATCTAATAAATACGCACGTACAACTTATTTTCTATTGCATTGTAACCTGTTTAAAAAAATATTCAAAAATATGTATGACATCTTAATTTATAAATCTATTTTGTGTTATTCTATAATTGAAGATATATATATATATGCATGTAAAATTGTATCGACGAATGCTTTCAAATTGTATGTTTTCTAGTTTGTATATTTGTTGAATTACCTAATAAAATAAAATAAATTAAATTTATAATTGCCAAAATATTGATTAATTAAGTTCAATTTGCAACGCCATGCCGCGCCGACTACATCACAGGAACGGACAAGTGTCAAGTCAAATTTTTCTTGTGCACACTTTTTGCTGTTCAGTATGCATTATAAGTCTGATCCATCATGGTTTAGAGGTAAAATGTTATTGCGTAAAAAATTGGGGGAGCCGAGTTTAGCGGAGCAAGTGAGATACAAATACCTGTGCGTCACTACAATGTTTACTTAAATCTTTTTAAGTCTTAAAAGAATGTCAGACATTTGGAATAAAAACCACCAGACATACTCTCAAAAAATACCATTTCCATAATTTATAAAAATAAACATATAATTTAGCCTTGCATTAGCAAAATTAATTAAAAATCATAAATACGCCGGTCATCTTACGTGCGTGCGTGCATCTCCATCACTGTCAATAAACGACTGAATATGTTTTCTCACAAACACCGGCCACAAAACAGCATCTCTGTCTTTCTTGTTATGAACTATGTCTTCGTGCTCACTCTTAAATAGATTTATTGGCGTCACATTTATTCTTTGCGTAGCAAGGATAAATATTTTTTGCATCAAGATCCAGCGTAGTTATACAAATTTAACTTTCCGAATCCGGTGTTAAAATATCGTTTGAAGATAACTTACCAAAAATACAACTTCTTCATTCAAAAAAGTAAGAGAGATAGATCAAGTTTTGTATCGTATGAAGACTAGCGTGACATCACAGCCACACAAGATTTAAATAAAATTTACGTTTTATCATCATCAACGTATTTCAATCATCTGTTACATGGAAGTAAGGTGATCAGTCCCACACTTCAGATGCCAAACCAGGATGAATGAAAAATTGAGTTTAAATCAACTTCAAAATCAATATTTCACGTCAACTCGCCAGGAATCAATCCCCGGACCTCAAAAACGGTGGACAGACAGGCCTACCACTCCACAACGAGGTCGATTTACTCCACCCAAATTCCTTATTCTGTTTTTTTTTTGTCTTTTAAAATAAGGCATATATTTGTGTTCTTATAATTGACTTAAATATTTCAATTGCGATGGCCATTTTCATTCATTTTACGATCTAATTTACGCATTTTTGTACATAGATACATTCCTAGATATATGTCTTGTTTCTTTGTCAGTTTATGGAAACTCACTTAACACTTTTAAACTTTTTAAAACTTTTTGTTTTTAGCTTCAGTCAGTCTCAACTAAGGATGCCTAAAATAGCCTCAACTTCTTGTTTAATGCTTCTGAAAGTCTTTGTTGCACTTGATACTTTTCGAAATGTCTTTCAAAAGTTAGGTTTCTAATCCCGCAGCTGATTTGCGATCTTAATATTTGCAGAATGAAATTTTTTTAATTCCGCAATTTATTGAATCCCAAGTGTTTTAGTGCAGAGTTAACTAATAAAGTTGTAGCATGGTGTTAAAAAATATGTGATAGCTTACAGTTAAAATAAAAGTAAATGTTTTTTTTTTTTTTAAGAAAAGAAAACTTAACGAAATCTTATATATCTAAGACAAAGCTAATTATCATTAATTTTATTTTGTTGAAAGTGTTTTCGGTGAAAACATAGAATGTCTGTTGTGTCATTTGACAAACTGCTACGTATTTTAGAGGCTAAATAGCCGGCAGCAGAGAAAGACCTTTCAACTTCAACGCTCGTGAGCGGTATAGATTTTAGGGCATTAAATGTGAATTCTAAGTACTTCCCCAAGCAGCTCCCTAATTCATAGAGAGTAATTTATTTTTATAATACGATGTTCTGTGTAGCTGATGCTGGATGGTGATAGGCAACTTATTTTCGAAGCAGACGACAGAGTAAGCTCTTTCTCTACTTGCAGTGAAAGGTTAGGAACTGGTGAAGAAATTTGGTCATTGTTGCTAGCGGTTTGAGCGGTATTTTCAGCCAGAACAGAAAGAGACAAGTCGTCGTCATTATTTTTGGTGTGCTAAAAATTAATTTTTGACATCGACATATTACATAAATACGTAAATAATATGCCCTATAGAGTAAAATATTTCTCAAAGTAGTGACGCAAAAACAAACACATAGCTTTTCAATTTGTTAATTTATATAAAGGCTGCATTCAGCGAGCATGCATATATTGCATACGCTACCAAAAATTTAAGCATTTTTGGTACATAAAACAGTTCGTATCAATCGAAATTCGTTTTTGGTGGTTCCCAATCAGATTTTTCCCATAAATTTCTTTATTATTTCGACCCTTTTATTACATTTTACTGGATTTCTGGCATTGCAAAAATTCTATTGTTATTTTCATCATCATTCCCTTTCCGCACATAATGATGCACAAAGCACTGCATTAGTACACCATTTTGAGTCATAAAAATGGACAAAATCGTTGAAAATTTCATATATGAATGTACCATGTTTTCGTTGTGATTTTATTCTATAAGAAAAATTTTCAAAATTTGTAGCATTTCAATCGATTTCGGTAGTTGCTCACTAAATCGGTAGGGTTGGCAACACTGATTAAGGACAACTCCTGTAATCTTCATATTGTAATCAAAGCACTGGACTAGCACAAACCGATTGTTTGATTAAAATGCACTGGTGGAATTGGTGTACCAAAGCAGTGCCCTTTGCACTTCTGGGGGCGGATAGGGACATGATCATGGTTTTTTTATAAGCAATTCTATGCCAAATTGACAGAGATAAAAGTCGATCAGCCGGATTACCTGCAGTTGGCTATCCACGGTGAAGCGAAGGGTGTGAGAGTCGAGGTCTAGCAGGACCCCGACTTCAGAGCCCGGGCCGATGCCCTCCCCGGGCCGGTGTTGGCCCCCGTGTTGGAACCAGGAGCGGGATCCAACTATGTACATGGCTTATCCAGTTTTGTCCTTTCCTATAAACAGGTAATCCATCATTTTATATAATATCATTATCATTTTTCCCTTTCCACACCTAATGGTGCATAGAACACTGACCATTTTTGTTATACGAAGGTAAGATGATCAGTCCTACTCTTCGGGTACCATTCCAGAGACTATGAAATATTCTGGTGTGAAAACACCAACAAAAACAACTTTTTATATAAATATTTATTGGCAACCATGTCAGGAATCGAACCCGAGACCTCTCGCATGGTAGGTAAATGCGCTGACCATTACACCACGAGGCCGAAAAAATAATATTTACTCACGCCAAAAGTATTTTTAGATCATATTTTTATCAGTGCAGCCCTGTGTCAACGAAGAGCTTCGCAATTGCGCCACTAGGCGTAGTTTGACTTTTACAAAAAATAATGTTTATATTAAAATATTAATTATTTTAAGTTTCGTTTATCATTCTTGAACAAATATTTACCATATGAAAGTAACGCAAAACTTTTAACAATGTTAAACAGTTAGGTTTTTATTCATTTCATAACACAATCTGGCGTTTTGGTTTTAATTATAAACGTCACACCTAGCTGGAGTTCAAGAACAACTGAATCTGCGTTGGGCATGACTGAGCGTCATTATTTTTGAAGACTTAGGGCATGTCTGTGTATGTGGCAATGGCGTCTGATGATGATGACACGTCAAACTGCATTATATAAACAAACCCCTGTATTTCTTTTCAAAGCAGGCTTTTGGATGGCAAGCTAAATATTTCACTGTCATTAAGAGTTGATAGCTATCAGGATTTTGAAAACATATCAGTAGTGCGGTCATATTTTTGTGTCGTATAGAAACGGCGAATTTTGTAGCTAACGTCAAATTATTTTACTGATCCATAATCCCATAAATCCCTCGGGATCTCACAATAAATTGTTAAAATACCTTAAAATCTTTTTTGTCTTTCGCACAGTACTAATGTTGAACGTTTTATTATTTGAAATATAATATAGGCAGAATGGTGAATGTTACACAGTGTGTAAAGTGGCTACTTAAACCAGCTATTGACAGGTCAAACGCCCTGTAGATGCCTAGACTTCTATATTACCTTCTCTTAAATGTTCTTCAACTCTATTGTAATATGTTAATATAAACAGCTCCCCAGGGAGTTGAATCCAGTCCTTGTCTACAAAAATTTGGACAAACTCAAAGTATTGTTGAAATATAAATATTTAACAAGCGGATTCGCAGAATTAAAATACCGATTCCGAGGATAGAGAAGTCATGACACTTCTATCAGTGGTTTTCTCACGTAGCAAGTGCACTAAACTGGGAGCATTTCACAAAATATTAAATTCCGGGAGCAGTAAACTTGATATCACAATAAAATCATTGAAGTTGCCGGCAATAATACTAAATCCCGGATTATATTTTATATTTCAAGAGTTAAATTTGATGTTTACAGCTTTCACCTCTACAGATATAAAATCTTTATGACATGTTATGTGTTTATGTCAAAAACATAAACTAAAGTCAATCTTGCTATATTTGTTTGACGCTTTTTGCAAACTCAGCATTGCAATCGATTTATGGTTTAAATTTTTAAAAGTCATATAGTGCTTATTTGAGTAGAATATTTTTTTTTTTTTAAATTAATAATATTAATAATGGTTTTTTAACAAAAATAACAATGACTTTTTATACTACATACATTGTAAGGTGATAGATTTCTCTGGATCATGTCTAGTCTGACTAACTAGGTACAACCTGTTTTACGGCAGACATTTTTATGCAAAAAAACTATACAGTTATACAATGTTAATTTATACCATTTTTTATGTAAGAATGTTTTTGAGTACATTTTCTGATTTTTCTCGACCTAAATTAAATAATATTTTTTTTTATTAATTTACTAAATTGAATCCGGGTCATGGTTTTGCAATGTTAAAGTAACATATTGAATATTTTGGGGCACAGAAACCTGAAATTTCTTTGTCCAAATACAGAGTTTGTGGTAGACCCCATGACCCATCCTTTAGTTTGACTTCTGGTAGTGTGAGAGTGTTCCTTTTGAAATTCGATAAAATAATTTGCTTTCACAAACATTATTTTTCTAAAAATATATAATTGCAGCATATCTAAGATCTCAAATTTCTCAAATCACATCCGAACATTGATTATTGGGATACAATTTGATTACTCGACTCGCATTTTTATTTGCATCAGTTTTATTTGATTATTTATTACATTAACTTAGGATTAATAAATACGAATAGCTTCAAACACCATTTTACTAAAAGTAGTAAAAAAAATCTATTGTAGTTTTTACAAACGTTAATTATTATTAAAAACATACGGCAAAAAAATACAAATACAAATAAAATAAAATACTTTTATAATTTTGATCCGTTGTTTCCGTTATGGAGTAAGATTATGTAAAAATTAAAACAATATGATGAATTATAAAAAAGTTATCGATGAAACAGGTTACCCGGGGGATCCTAAAAACAAGTTACCGAAAAAAAAGTTACCCTAGGGAACCCCTTAGGTCCGGGAGGCTTAAATTTTTTTATCCTATTGGCTGATCTTAGATATTGCTGATAATTAAATATTGCACTATTGTTCAACTGGAGCGTAACAATGAATAAAACAATGTAAAACGTAGAATTAAGTATTTTTGTATCTACTATAGATATTGGTCTAACCAATGATATGGGACTAAAACAAAAGATCTCGAGCATAATACGAGCATACATATGTTTTTTAACGGCTTATGCCTTTAACAAAGTATGTAAATATGAATACATTCATCGAGTATGTTCGTCATACGATAAAAATTTAAGCACAATAGATCTTAAAGCTAGGGTTTCCTGGGACAGCGGTGCCCGTATCTTAACGGCCGTAGTGAACGGTGATGAGGTGGATAGCCGTCGTAACGTCGACTAGAGAGTGGTTTTCTAGGGAAACGGTGTTAAATGGTGTTGATAACACCGTTTTCTTAGGAAACCACTCTCTAGTCACCGTTACGACGGTTATCCACCGCATCACCGTTCACTACGGCCGTTAAAATACGGGCACCGCTGTCCTAGGAAACCCTAGCTTTACACCGAAAGAAAAAAAATATATTAAAATTGCGTTTAGTTACTCACACTATTTTATTTATCGTTTTTTTATGTATTTATTTTTCTTTTATTATTAATAAAAAATATTTACACGTATGTCTGTGAATTTGTCTGCGTATATGTTCATGTGTGTATGTATGTGTATATATATATATGGGTGTTCATGTGTGTACGTATTGTTTGTTTTTTGTTTATTTATTATTTTTGTTTTTGTGTATATGAAACCCGTAATTGGTCTTGATATTTATTGTCATTCTTTGTGTATTATTTACAACTATGACTGTGTTGGTTTCAAAAATAAATCATTATTAAAAAATAAAGATAAAATACGTGTAATAAAAAAAACAAAATACAATTAACCTACCTGCCATAAACAAATGAAAAAAAAAAACAGAAGTAAACATAAAAATGTAATAAAATTATTTAAACCCATAACATTACAATAAGATTTTTAAAAAAGTAAGACGTGTTTGTACTATAAATCGTTTTCTTAAGTCTGTGTTTAGAATACCAATTCTTTCGTTTTTCTACGCAAGTTTCTTAAGTTACAGTCTATCAAATTGTTTTTACTTTTTGTGAAATAAATATTGTTGAGGTTAGAAGCTTTTGATATCGTACCCGTAACCAGTATAATCTGTATATTTCTCTTACAATTTTTTAAAAATTATATTCAAAAATAATGAGTTTACATGTTTACTCTGAATGAAAATAACAGAAACATAATATAAGCTATACACTTGTGGAGCAGTTGATTCAATCTTGGTATGGGCAAATGAGACAATCCATTTAACTTCTACCTAGCTCCACTTTCCATTTTTTTATAGCTTTTCAAACATTTTCTCGTTTCTTATTGTTTTAATTTTAATAGATAGTGGAAGTGGTTTTAGATTTTAATTGAATAATACTCAAAATCCCTTTTGTCCGAAAGTGGTTTTAGTTTGTATTTGTTTAAGTCTATGTGTTGAGGATCTAGCATGGCACCCAATGACTTGGATATAATTAAATAGACAAGTTACCAGCGCACGATACATGGCATTTCAATTCGTGGGTAATTGTCTTCCATGCTTTTATTCTTTAGCAGACTTGCGTCGTGATCGGTCGTGATACTTTGAAGAACAATACCATCGTATGTGATGCGAAAATAATTTAACTACACTGAAACTATCATTCGTAAATACAATCCTATTTATTTAGTAAGAAGACATTTCTATGATTTTTTTATGGAAATATCCAGTCAACAATGATTTTACTTCTTCGCAGTCTTAATCCTGGATATTGGTTCGCAGCAATATCCTGCATCTCGTCTTCTGTTGGTCTCTATTCTCTGCAGCCCTCTTCAACTCGGTATATAAGGCGTAGTTCAAATCCTTGCAAACTTGCTCCAAATACTCCCGTCGGGGGCGCCCTCTGTAATTTGTCCCCTCAGCCATTCCCTCTAAGATGTCGTGCAGGAGACCCTTATGGCGTAAAATATGACTGATTTATTGGGCTCACCTCTCTGAGATAGTTTTGATTAGGTGCCTATCTTCTACGATTCTGCTGAGAACCTCGTCATCGGTGATGTGGTCTCTCCAGAAAATTTTTAATATTCTTATGTTGCACCACATCTCAAAAGCCTCCAGTGGCAGTGAATATCAATCATCTGTTACATGAAGGTGATCATCCTCACGCTTTAGGTGCCGGTCGTGGAACATGAATTTTCGCAGTTAAGAACCACCTTTCTTATCAATATTTCGTATCAACCTTTCCAGGAATCAAACCCGGGGCCTCAAGCATGGTAAGCGTACGCGCCAACCACTGCACAACGAGGCGGATTTATCTTAGCTCGAATTCGATTTTTATCGAGTCGAAAGCAAAATTCTGGTTCTATTTGACACCGTTTTCTTAGTTCGCCCGGACACAATAAAAACACCAATCAACAAAGTTGAATATTTATCTCGTAACTTTATTGATTTTCCCACTTTCTGTTTGAAACTGAACTCGTACGGAATAAATTCATTATTTTTAGAAACTTTCCGCTTTGCCCCATCCCTTCTTTCTTAAAGTACCTACCCGACTCCACTTTACGGGTCGCCATTGTTTCCCGCCATGTCATTGTTACCCCTTATGTCATAGTAACCCTACCTACCCGTACAGTGACGTGAGAAAACTCGTGTGTGTCAGCTTTACCTAATGAAGGGTGACCCTGACCATTAAATAAAACCCTGACTTTAAAATTTAACCTACGTAAGGGTTGATATCCCTAGTTAATTGGTCGCTTTTGTTGGCATTTTTTTTAACGAAACGATTATGAAATTCTGCTGAAATTCAACATGAAAAAAAACCTACGTAACACTTAAGGAATATAATTATGTAACAGCAAAACACGGTATAAAGCTTGATCTCAAAATACATAATATAAAATCAAAACAAAATATTGGTATTGTTTAAAACACTAAAATATTGAATAAATATTTTTTCTGCTATTTTATGCTTTTTAGCAGTAAAAAAATATTTTATGAGCTTAAAACCGATGACAGATTATTCGGGTTTTAACTGAGCTTACAATGGAATTCTTACTTTGAAAGTCATAAATTTTGACAAAGAACTCTTTAAAAAATCAGTTTTTATTTATTTTTGCATAAAAACATTATTTTTTCTTTTACTTTTCTTTTCAAGGGCAGACGCAACAAATCAAACAATAAAGAAGCTTAATCTATTTTCAAAGTTTATCATAAATCAGAATTCCGATCAAACTATTTTATATTTTAATGCTAATTACTAATTTATTTTATTTTTAATATCTACTTTTCAATATATTTTCATCATTTCCTTTCTGCACCTAATAGTCCATAAAGCACTGCATCAGTACACCAATTATTTTTTGTTACATGAAGATAATATGAAGTAATCATTAAAAATAAAGAAAATTATAATAAACAAATCAAAAGTTCATAAAACATTTTTTTTAAATTTATTGACTTGGTGTTTACGTTGAAGAAATACGTATAAGAACTTTAACGTTAAATTTGAACACTGATTTGAGTCGAATAAAACCGTTTATTTTATTTTTAAACACAATAACAAAAAAATCTGACAATCGTTTTACCTTGTTTTGACATTTTCTAACAAAAAAGAAAATAGTTTACACGACTTATTTTTTTAATAAATTTGTATAAACTATTTTGATTGATTTTGTGGTTATTTCTTCATTTTGAAGTATTAAACTAACTTTAATCGCTTCTTTTTTTTTCCCTTTTTTCTTATATTTGTTATTTTTTTCTGATTATACTTATTTTATTTTTTGATGTCTGGTTCTATTTTTTATATGGTTTAAACCGTTATTTAGTTGCTTTCTTGATTACTTTTATTCATATTTTATAAACCGTGTGTAAATTATAACAACAATTATGTTTTTGAACCATTTGTAGGATTAAGGTTGCTGAGGTTAGTAGAGCTCCTACTCCAGTTAGAGATTAACAGAAGATACGAGGTTGCTGTTGAATACGTATTTATTACATGGTGAATAAGATACAGCACTTGGTTGTGTAGCGCGAGCATAGCGGCGATGATGGGTTGACTGACTGACTTAACTGAACTGGACTGAAGTGGGCGTTGACTACGCCCTGTGGTCTCTTTATAAGCCTCGTTCCTTTGTTCTTCATATTTTCATTATAAAGACGATGTTAATGTACTGCAAGACGCATTTCTCGATGATCTCGTGTTCGCAAAATATAATGAATTAAATTCTATAAAAAACGCTGACTTGTTTCTTGGACTCATGACTATATTTCAGGTGAAATTATTTAGCACGTGTGTGTCATCAATCATGAACTATTAACCTTAATTCCAATTATAATTACATAATTGTTTTGTGTACTGTTTTATGTTTGTTACTTTATAAGTATGATTTATATTTTGTTACTTTTATTAGATTTTAAATTATTTCCATTGTTCGGATTGCCTTTTTAAAAAAAAAATTGTAATTTTTAATAATGTGTTAAATGACATTTTTATTATCAAAGTATAAAATTTGACTTATTAATGGTATTTGGATTGTTTTTTTTTTTCAAGTTTTTGTATTGTATCATATGAAATTCTTAATTATTAAAAATAACTTTATATTTTATTATTTTTACTTGCTTTGGTTAAACACAAGCACAACTCAAAAAGCCATGGTATATAAGTGAATGTGTAAATAAATGTTATTTGAATTTGACCGGAATTTATTCCAACAAAGTGCGTTAACATCACATAAACTAGTCAATGACTATTGCAATTAATTCCAACATTTTGAATTATTCATAAAAGTTAACCAAGCGTACATAAAAAAAGGTATATTTCTAACATATGTATTTCAAAGAGGCACTTCCATTCTTTCATTATACTATATGAAAATAGACATGCCATAAAAAAGTGCTTTATTTTCAATGATTTTTTCCGTAGTAAAAAATCATGTGCACCCTAAAAAACCCGTTTCCACACCTGAGATCCGCTGAAATAGCATCCCGTGTAGAATAAGGAGGATATGATACGAGGACCACTTTACCTGGGGAAAGTTTAGTTTAGACTATCACTCCCTCTACAGAAACAATATTGTCACATCCAATCCGCTACTCATGCCAACGATAACTACCCCGTAACTCATATTTCGAAGAAGCCTTCGGAATAAATTTTATTTAAATTCAATTTTATTTATTTTAGCAAAACAATATTACAAATAACATAATATTAAATGCATTATATTGGGATAACATATCAAGCAAGGAACTCTTCAGCAATGGTTTGACATTATTAAGGCATAATACTTTCCAATAGCAAGAGTATTTGTTTCTTAAACATAGTTTCACTGATGAGAAAGATGTCAATCTCTAAAGTGATCATGTTTAGCTGCCTGACTGCTCTTCCAATCGGCATAGCCAGAGACAGGTTGGTTTAAGAAACCGAGAGGTAAAACTGTCAGTGCTGACACTGTCGAAGATAACCATCAGGAATTAAAAAAAATATGCTCCCTAAAATAGCTGCCTTCTTCTCTATAAAACCTCTTATCAGTCTGAAAAAATAGGTCAGTGTAAACCCATCCCTTATCAGCTGCAAACTGTTGGTCCCAAGCATGCCCAAGAGGAATGCAGTGGGATAGAGCCACGGATAACTATCATACTCCGTCACGTAGAGATACTTCAGAAATTAAAACCCAACATCTTCAAAACAGGGACTCATGTTCCCTCAATGCGACGTGAGTATTGAAAGTCAATTTGGATTCATAGATGACTCCAAGATCCTTAATTGTCGAAACACGCGTGAGTTGGCGGTCATCCATTTTGTATATCTGATATACAGTAAGCAATACTCTAGTGAAAGATAAAATAACGCATATCGAAATATTTAAATACATTTTATTGATCACACAACTGCATCGTTTTCTTCTTAGGTGTGGCATTAGTAAATAAAGGTAAAAAATATCTGATTATTTATCTAAATTATAATTTGGGAATACTCCAACTATCTGGTTAAATGCTTAGCAGACGTTATCCGCAAACGTTATCCATTAAATTAAGGTTTTTGAAAGAGAACTCAAAATTCGCTCTTAGATCACATTTTTATTGCTTTTGAAATAATACGGCGATTTGGAATCGCATAAAAACCTTACCTAAACATGTCCAGTATTGCTTTTACGAATTAGTGTGACCAGCGATAACATCTCCTTTTTTTTATTTCCTGATAACGATCCAAATAACTAGCAATCCAAATGACTGGAGTTTGGATAAAAAAAGTTCTTCTTTAGTTATATTGACATGATAATATATTTGAATTGTCATTTTCTTATTAAAACATAATAAGGGTTTAAAAAAATGCCTAATTTTCAGCCAATCCTATTATTTTCATAAGCTATTTTCGACGTTGTTTCACATACATATTGAGTACTTGAAGCGTATTTTGACGCTTATCAATATCTAATTATATTCTATCTAAATCTTCATCGTTTTATTTTCCGCTTCCAGTAGGCGTATGACATGGTATGCGTATACTAAATAAAGTATATTTTAATCATGTGTTACATGAAGGTAAAGTGATCTGTCCTACGTTTTTAGGTACCATACAATATACAATTTAATATTCCAGTTAATACAACTTTCAAAATCAGTCAGGAATCGAACCCAGAAACTCAATAATGGTACGCAAACATGCCACACAAACCAATTACTGCAAAACAAGGTAAACTTATCTGTACTCAATTTCCTTGTTCAGGGCGTAATGACTTGGTGGCGGAGTTAATGAAATATGATTTATTTACTAGGTTCGTGCAGAGAAGTGTAATCGAATATAAGTTTTTAGATGTTTGTTGATTGACGGCAGAAGTGAAAGTACGCGAGCCTGGTGCCAAGCACTGGCTGATACCCTACGGTTTCTGTTTCCATAAGGTATCCCCACCATCTTTCATGCATCGGCGCCATCTCTGAAATAATAACATCTATTACAATGATTTTTCCTGAGAGCAGCCATCGATACGAAAACAGTCGTCAGGTGTTCTGGTTTTATTTTACATAAATAACCGTATTCTTCATCCTATTGGACACAAATTATTACGAAATCGTATTTTTATTTTATTTTTTATTTGTACTAAATATTCCCAATCTGCAAAAGTGCTGGTTTGAGGGGATATTTTATATAATAACACAATAGTTTAAATAAAAAGTCGATAAAATAACATCACATATCACTCGTCACGCGGGCTGTAAGAACTGATTTATTTAGGTGTTTTTTAAGTACGTATATGTTTTGTATATTTTTTATGTCATTTGAAAGTGAATTGTAAAAAAATATTTCTGTATACACAAAACTGTTTCTTTTTCTGTCAGTCTTAAGTTGTTTGCAAGTTAAATTTTTAGATGCTCTTGTATTTATTTATGTATGTTGTAGTTAAAATTGAATTTTATATTTGTCTTTATTTTATTCTTTATTACATTCGCATTTTCAATTAAAATTGCAAAATTTATCGTATCAGCTCTTTAACTTCAGTAAAATCAACAAATGGAAGAATTAAAGAAATATGGATGTTCAATCATTGGCAAAATGGTTAATATTAAACCAGCCAATGATATAATAGGCATATTTCAATTGATTTATTAAAACAGAGATGAAGAACACCACCTGTCATTGGCTGGATTAAGTGGCCACTTTTGACACTGTGTAACATTCACCGTTTTGTCTATGTTTTAAAATACATATTCCTTAATTTTTCCATCTGTTGGTCTTTGTGAAATGAAAATGAACCATCCAGTGACAGGTCATAAGCCCTGTAAATGCCTAGACGTCTCTAAAATGTTTTTTATTTTTGTTGTAATTTTCTACTAATTAACAAGTTTTTAAAAGCAAAGTGTTTTTATTTTTATTTCAATACATTCATGAATAACCATACAGTCAATTTTAAATTTTATATAATCTTGATTATAAATCATGGGTTCAACGAGCTGACTAAAAGAGTTTTAATATTATTCTGAGTAAAACAATAAAGTAAAATAAATAAAACAACTTTATTTTTAATAACTCATTTTTTATTAATTCTACCGACCGGTTCCAAAGCTATACAAGCTTCTTTATCAAGGTATATTTAACAAATGAATTCTATTTTATTTTACTATATCAGTATTATGCTACACATATAAACTAATATTTTGAATTTGCAAACCATCTGATAATCATACTTTTAGGCACTGGACTAAAGTTTCTTGATGTTGAAAATAAGATATAAAAATTAGACAACATGAAAATCTTAGTAATTAACAAAGTGATTCATAATTAAAAAAAATAATAAATAACAAAATAAACCATATTTACCCCTGTCTAGTTTTAAGCAAGTACATTTTGAATTACGCTTTTCATCCTTAAAAGACAAAAATACTTGATTTATTAGTTGCATATTTGTTGTATAATTTTGATAAAATAATATAGGATAGAATTCAAAGGTTAAGTTTACCTTGATAAGAAAGCTTGTATAACTTTGGAACAGGTCGTTAGAAAAAATAAATTGTTAAAAATAGAGTTGATTTGTTTATTTTATTATAATGAATAACCACAAAGTTAGTGCTTCAAACATAAAATTTATAGTAAAACTAGCAAACCCAACAGACGTTGTCCTGCCCAAATATTGGCTTGCCTGCTATTTATTATCTTGGAAAAAGACATTACATTGATAAGTAGGTACCTAGGTACTTGTTTGCGATTAAATTCCAAAACTAAAATTTGTTAATCTTCAAATAATACTGAATTTGAGTAGGTACCGAGGTACTTGTTTATGGTTGAATTCCATAGTATAAAATAAATATTATTTCAAATATGGCATTATTTTTGCAAACGTCAAACTCCGGTCTTCTCACAAACATATGGGTGTACTTATATAGGAATACGATTGAAATTAATGTTTTGAATTTAATATTGTTTTAGTGCTACGACAAATTCAATAAAAATAAATGAATGGGTAGGGTAGTGAGAATCAGATTGAGATTCACAAAAAACTAATGTCGTTTGTAAACATTCAAAAACAAACTTTTTTATATACAAAGAAACAACATTTTTTTTTTTTTGCAAATGCATTCTCTACGAATGTAACCCTGGTAGATCGATGAATAAAACATTTATGCTCCTAACTTCTTTTTTACATATTCGATTGAAGATTTTAATGTCTAAGAACACGCACAGTGCAAAGATCTATATTTCTTTGAAAACCGCAAATAAATCGGTTAAACCGTTTAGGAGGAGTACGGTGACATCACACGTACAGAGGAATTGAATATATAAATATAAAAACTTAATCGCGTTTTCTGTAACTACATTTCATTTTACGTTTCTAAAGCTTCGTATATTATACGCAAAGGAATAGGCGTTTTTAATAACCAGCATTCCGTGCCAGATTATTTTACTTTCGGCTTGCAGTTAAAAAGCAAAAAAACACGTTATTTCCTACCTAGTTATGTCAGTAGAACCGTAAAATTTTCGTGATACTTCACCCAATATTGCTATGTTTCTAAGCCTACAAAACCCTGATTCCTTTTACAGTAGTAACGCTTTTAAAATTGCTGCGCGTTTTCAAATATTTTTGTAAAGTTTTGCTTCAAATGTGAGTAACGTTTCCGCATTGAATTTATTATTATGATTTTCAAAAAGCTCAGCGCAAAGCTGAAAGCTCATTCAATACCAGCTCAAACCATTCATAGTATTATAAGGGGAGCTTTAGCCTGTCACTAACATTGACTCGTGAAAACATTTTCTGAAGCAAGCCTAATGTTAGGTTATAGTTGAACAAAATGGCAGCAACAACTATAGCTTGTTAATGTTAATTATCACCCATGTTCGCATTTAACAATGGGAACGTTAATGAAAGGCCACAAACATTTTATTTGCTTTTCACGTTAATGTGACATCATATAACTGGGATTTGAAAAATGTTTTGTAATCATTTTAGCGAATTGATTATGTTCAATCAATTCAATCCCAGTCAATGAAAAATTCACTTCCCTTATTTTTTAAATCTAATGAAATACATACGATTTACTTCTGGATTACCTTTTTTCAACACAAAGATGCTAAGTCTATCAGATTACAGAGAAGCTTTTCACGATCGTCAACGAGCAACTTTTACTTGCACGTGGGCACAGCCAAAGAGATAAACGACCTCGGATGCGGTGTGTAAGCTATTTATAATCAGGATTTTAAAGCATAGAATATAATTGTATTTTCCACGTTTTTTGTAAATGTTGATGACTTAGTAAAACATAATTTGAATTAACAGTCTTTCGAGTATGTCAAAATGTTTGCAGACAAGCTAAATTTCCTCCCTATTCAGTTATTAAGATCATAATCTGCTGAAACAGAAAGGAAAAACATTTTTGAGAAGGGGATAAGGACAGCTAGAAATTTATATAGCTTACAACCTGTCATTGGCTGTTTTGATTGACATTACACTGTGTAACATTCACCAATCTGCCTATGTTTAAACATCAACATTTCCTCAGTTCTTCCATCTGTTCACTTTTTTAAAGTTAAATAGCTGAAACCTTTATTGGGGTAGGTAATATTCATCTGGCTTAATTATTTCACCTACTCATCGGTTAAATTTTGAACTTTGTTTATGACCGTTTAAATTAAAAAAGAACATCGTCACGAATCTTGACGTCACAATTATAAAGGCCAATCATGTCGCGATTTTAAGAAGCATATTTTTAAAAACTTTTCTCCACAATATAAAAATTGATTTTGAAAGTACAACTAATTTTTCTAAATCCATTTCATATATTTTTATTGGTATTCGTAGAGTAAGTTATATTTTCCAATTTTTTTATTAATAAATATTAATTTTATTCTAAAATTATTTCAACAGAGAGGGAAAACATTTTTGATAAGGGAATATGGAATTCTAGGCATTTACAGGGCGTGTGACCTGTCATTGGCTGGTTTAAGTGGCCTCTTTACACACTTAAATGTTTTCTCTCTCTGTTGAAATAAATTTAAATACGAATAACTCCTTAGAGAGGAAATCCAGCCAGTCTGCAAGTATTTGGACATACTCAAATATTGTTGAATTAATTTTATTCTTTAAAGGTCATTGCTTACCATGTTGCTACATAAAATACTTTTAGATAAATTTGCGATAAAAAAATTCTCAAAGTTTATTTTTTTTCATTACAATCGCTCAAAACCACTCGGAGACTGGATTGTGAAATTTAAAAGCAATTCAAACCATCCCCTTTCATAAAATGAAGGTAGGTTCGCTGGTACAGGTGTTCCGTTATGACTCGACGTCATCAGAATCGGAACGCTGTCGAAAAGGTTTATTTGTGTGAGCGGTTTACTGACAAATAGGACCAAATTTACCAGTGTGAAGTAACATTTATCATGATTACGTCACGGGTCTCCAATGGCGGGAAGGCTTCGGATGATAGCTAGCCTTGTAAGCAGGAAAAATTGAACCACTTTTATGGAAATTCGAAGTTTGCAATGGAAACATTTTTCATATTTCATGCAACTTCTGTAAAATTACATGTAGACAGTCGTATTTGTTTTAAGGAATTCTTTTGTCTTTATGAATTAAGGTTGTTATATTTTTTGCAATAATTAGGTTTACGAAATATGTAAAATTCCGTATTTGTTATTAATATTTTAAGCATTAACTTTGTGGTCAAACATTTAAGTAAATATTATTGAATATTTGTATATTACAACTTATTAACTGTTCTATGTCTACCAGTTTTAAGATGTACCCGTCTCTTCTTCAGGACACAAATTAAACTAACATACAAAACCCACTATACACTTTCACTCCAATTGTTGCACAGACATATGAAACCAACACGACATGCATTTTAATATGCAACCGTTACATGCACTGATGAGGTTATGAATATATTTCATTTTGTAAGAGAAATACTTTTAAAAAAAGGAAGGAGATAAAGGGCGGGGGGTGAGTTTAATAGGTATAAGGTGACCAGTTACAATAGAAAGTTGACAAATGGGTTACATTAAAATGTTGATTGATTACTGATTGATTGGACATAATTTTTCAAAGCCTTCCTTATGTGAAATATTAACAAATGATTTATTTTTAACCCTTAATAATTTGTATGTAAGATTTTAACTCCTGTTTCTTTATAAAAGTCATGATTAAAATTGATAAGGTGTTTTGTTAATTCAGATAAATTGTTTTTGTGAAGGCATGCACCTCATATGTTTTTTAACATGAAAACTAAACGACCGAACAAATATCAAACATAACCGGTAGACATAGAAAAGTCGGTAAGTGGCTATACAAAGATATGTTGTATTTGTAAATTATTATTTTAAAACAATGCAAAGCACGTATTTTTCTCTACTGATGCGAATTGTGGCATCTCGCTAGGGCCCAAAACAGCAAACTTTTGCATTTTGAGAATAGGTGCTCCAGAAGAATACAGAGTGTGCGGTGGTATGACTTAGTAAGGAATGTAGAAATAAGTAAACGGAACCAGCAAGCGTCGGTCCATCAAGCAGAGGCGATACGGCTAACTAGGCTATATATTACAGATGCCTCCCGAGAGCTTTAACCATGCTTGCCTACTTTAAAACGCATCGGGTAATCATAGTCCTGGATGTCTGTGACTGACGATTGGTCGGCAGATCACGTCCGAACAACGGGACGCGAACCTGACTTGGAAGGACACACGGGAGTTGGTCGCAGACAGTGAGGCCTGGAGAGATTTCGTGTACACCATATTTATTTCTTCCAACTGACCAAAAAAAATGCTCATAAACATAACTTATAGAAAGACAATTAAAAATAAATATGTTCAAACAAATATAATGGTTAATTCAATTTAATTATTTATTGTTCCCTTTTAAGCACGAACGCCTGGCATTTTATGTGCATTAATGCGCTCAGTAGCTGCAATCGACCCCCTATTTTTAAAAGAGGTTTTCTTTATATTTGCTTTCATACCATTCAAACACTTAACTCCCCTTCAAATTAAAACAAAATGTAAGTGGGGGCTAGATTACTTATCGCTCATGCGCTGTGTAGCTGCAAGACGTGCTGGGATATTTAATTATTGTACAGTGCCCTTAAGGTGATTTTTACAGAAATGGCGCTTTAATAATGATCCAACCTTATATTTATTTTATTAAATTTCATTCTAGATTTAGTTTAGATCTTCTTAACTCTTAAAAGACTGTGGTAAATAATATCTTTGCGCGCGGCGGTGTAACATCGTGTGTCGCTAAATTAGCGGACATTCATTATTTGCGTAAAAAGGATAAATATTTTTTGTATTAACATTTAGCATAGTTGTACAAAATTTACTTTCCAAATCGGGTGTGAAAATGTCTATTTGAAGATTTAAAAAATAAGTTTTCAGTATTTAAAAAAATAAGAGAGATATATCAAGTCTCGTGTTCTATGTCAACTAGTGTGACATCGCAGCCACACAAGAGTTAATGACATTTGCTGAGTCAAAGTTTTTCATTGTGTTTTGACTAATTTATGGTCTAAGAGACGAACATCATAATCAGTAGCCAAGTCAGTAATAGTATTTAGAGAGAATGGTTTCTCAGAATCATTATCATTAATCATTATTACATTCATTTCGGTACTATTTCGTTCCTCCATTGTATTTCATCTGCAGTACGTACCAAGGAGAGAACAACAGTTCGCGCTTTCAGCGGAGTCAGCCGGTGTTTTATGGCCGCCTATTTCGACTGTATACTTAGGCCACGTTTATATACCGAAGCTTCAAAATTTCAAACTTTTTATTCTCAAATGTGAATCTTTAAATGGTAATGTGTTTTGAAACTCTACGCCAGATAAAGTGCATATTTTGCCACAAAAACACATATCAATTTGCGTTGAATGTATATAATTATATACCTACGCAGAATAACACATACTTTTATTTGTTTGTTTTTAGGGTGTTTATCCGTGCAGCGAAATTTTTAAATAATTAAACACGCCTTCAACACAGTCCTCTTATCAATTTAATTCTAAAGATTGGTAACAAATAAGTCTAAAATTGATTTTTTTAAATAAATATGTAACAGTATACCTTCAAACCCTTTTTTTTTTGCACTGACAATCTCTATCATGACGTACGGTGTAATTGGTTGGGGTAGCTGTTCCAAGACAGGGTTAGATCCAGCAACGAAACTACAAAAATCATTAATAAGAACCATTCTGAAAAAGCCTTATAGATATCAAGGTGATTATTTATTCAAAGAGTTTGGAATGCTTGAAATCAGACAGCAGAAATCATCAGTTACTTATCATTACAAGACTCGAAGTTCCCGTAGCGATCTGATTTCCCAACACATGGTTATAAGTGCTTTAGCACAGAGACAATACTCCTAAATAGGACAAAAGCTATATAATTTAATGCCAGAACCATGGAAATGTCGTAAGAGCCACAAGCTCAAGAAGTTATTTACTACTTTACTCAGTGAAGTTGGTCGCAGAGAGTCTGAGGGGTTGATTGGGCCATAAAATGTTCTTATTTGAATTGTAAATACATATTTTTATTTTTTATTGATTGCATTTTCGAAGATTCTCAAATTCTTTTTGTCTTTTTTACCATGGCTTTTGACTGTCTTTTTTTTATTTGTTTTACAATTACTATTTTTTTTTTACTACGTACCTATTTTACTATTTTCTTTCAAAACATGTTTCTTGCAATGGCACTGTGTTAAATACATTTTTTTATGATTCTTAAATTTGTTTTTACTACATATTTTACTGTGTTTTAAGATATGTTTTTTACTGTCTTTTATATTTTCACTTGAAAAATGAGTTCTTAATTACGCGTTTATTTGTATTTTGTTAAAGAGGTTGGTATTTCCTTGATAATTTAAGAGTATTCTTTTGTATAGAATTTTTTTATCGGAAAAACATGACGTTTTGTCGGGGAATCAAGATGAAAAAGAGTCAGAAGTTATTCGTAATTTAGACGTGGGCGTAGTAAGGAATTCAAGACTTACATCATATATAAAAGGTAGTAAATATACATTTTTAAATCGATTCTATCAAGTTTTTATGATTTAAATATTACAGACTACAAAACGTAAAGCATGCTCAAGATAAATGCGAATCAAACTCATATTTACTTATTATATATATGACCTAAGTCAACGACAACAGTTATATGAAGAAACATGTTTACAAAAAAACTGAACCAAATTAACTATGTAGCGAAGAAAAACAAGAGCAATTAAAAAAATAGGATATGAAAAATTTGTATAAAAAAAATAGGATAAAAAAAACACAATCAACAAATAAAACTTCGAGCTAACTCATGCCGATCCATCTTCTTCTCACACTGTGTTAATGGCGAAGAGAGGATAAAAAAACCGGAAGATTTATCGTAAAAAATTCCAAGTTATGTGACGAATTGACTAATCTACACATTCTGGACATTGGGGCATAAAAACAAAAGTCGGAATATTTGACAAATATCAAAATTTAACTTCTTGTGATATAAAAAAGGCATATAAGAGTTTTCGGTTTTTTGAAGGGTTTGGTGATTGATACATTTTTTTTTTTAATTTCTAAAGCCAAGCATTTTTTTAAAACACAATTTCATTCATGTATTGCACTCTAATTGTTAAACCAAAAAATATCATCATTTTCTTATTTGCTGCTTAATCTGCTGCTGCTTAAATAATTAACTTTATGAGGACAAGAGCCTTGTGTTGAATTGAGATACAATTAAATAGAAAGTGGCCGCATGCATATTATTTAATTATACTTCAAACAAAAAATATTTCATAAACATTAATTTAAATAAACACCTGGACAACACGCCTAATAGTATTATATGAGGTGGTTTAATGCAAAATCGATTTGTAAGTGGTATAACAGGTAGAAAAAAAACTATTTATTTTTAATTTAATATGTACATTGAACTTAAAAGAAATATTCATTTGGCTACCGGATTTGTTAATCTTATGTTCATATGTGTATGTATGTGTATATATTAGGGTGTCCCAGACTATAAAGGCAATTTTTTTTTATAGATTGAGACACGCATACCCTCTTTTTTTGTTCCATTTGACCTTAATAACTGAAACAATCAATATTATTGAAATCGGATAGCGATAACCCGTGCCGACTTGATGTCAAACTTTGAATATAAAAGTTTGTATGGAAACCATAGGGGAATATTTTAACTTAATATTTTTTTTTAGATAAAACAATGGTACTTTGATTATTGTATCATATTTATTATGTATTATACATATTAATTAATTAAAGGACATTTTAATTTTTTTTTTTTTTAAGGTTTGTTTTTTACAGTCAGGATATACGTTTCTGTGTTCTTGTACGCAACGTAATAAATATTGTATTTGTTCCTCGTACACTGTCATTGAGCCATGAAAGTCTTGCATCAACTTAACAGCTCTTTCAGCCGTATCATTAACTGCTTTCAGCGACTGCACCTTCATTTTAGCGTGTTGAAACGAAGCATTAGCAGGCCACGAAGTAGGACACTCCATGAGAAAACTGTCATCAATTTTGAGTCGCCTGAAAAAGGATCTGCTGTTCGTGGAAACAAAGTCATCGATGTTTTTTTCAAGAAAAGGCCCGCTTAGTTTTTTTCTCGATGGAATGTAGCGTTTATTGTGGACCGATGGATTTTTTTTGGCCAAATTAGCAACTATTTTTACCTTACTTTCTTGGTTAATATCATCGTCAAATAGAGACAAGATAGACACTTCGTCTGCTAAATACCACAAATGCTGGCAAAACTTCTGTATAGCCGCTTTTGATAAAGTTTTTTCGACCATTTCGTATGCCTTCACAGCCTTCAAAAAGCACAAGTCCTGGTAGGGCGCTTTTACCGCTTAAGTGCATTGCAGCCAAGGCTTGACATATGATGTCGCGATAAACAGGCAGACGTTTAATAGAGCTGTTTTGTCCTTACTTGACATTTTGAATTGAGAGCTAAACAACGATATTTTTAATGAATAAATAGCTCTCGCCATCCATCTTGCTTGTGCATGGCGCCTGGAGGCCGAATTTTAAATTCATTAACTTTATCTTCGCCAAGAAATATTATGCACAGCTCTATTAACTCTCGATAGTCATCTCTTACAATTTTTTTGGTCAATTCAGTTCTGTAATACTCTAAAAGTTTATCAAAAACGGCCTGTGTTAGAAGCAGTAGTATCACAACAGAAGATCTGTGCTTTATCTTCAAGATTTCAGTCAACAATAGTATTCCAAACTGCTTGTGGCTGTTCGCTTTCCGATGAGTTTTCTAATTTTGGCACAGCAATAAGTTGTTCTTTATTATCGTATGAAATAACAATTGGTAGACGTTTCTCTTTAGATTTGCGTACATCTAAAGCCAGCAACAGTTTTCCACCCCAGTGGACAGTTACAGTATCTGGTACATCGTTTTGAAAATTAAGTTTTATAGCTTCTGCGCGCTGTTTTCGCTTTTCTGTACGAATTCTTTGGATGGAGGACTTGCTTATAAGAAAATTTGTGAGTGTTGTGACCAAGTTCTTCAATAATTGCTTCAATAATAAAGACAGAATCTCTCATACTTAACTGACACCTGTCTAATGCCGCCACCAGTTTCGGAGTAATGAAATTTTTCTTCACAGAAGTTTCAATAGTATCGGGCTGTTTCCTCTTAATTGGAATGGACAAATCTTCTTGTAAGTCCGTTACTTCAGAATAAGAAGATAAAGTTTCTTGTAATGGCTCATGAGAAGACGTAGAGGGTGTTATGGATGCCAAATAAGTGGCCAGCCGCTTTTGCTCCTGGATATTTCTAAGACTCGCCTTTTCCCCCTTTTCTGTCAATTTTT
Source organism: Micrasema longulum (assembly GCF_059751315.1). Classification (NCBI taxonomy): domain Eukaryota; kingdom Metazoa; phylum Arthropoda; class Insecta; order Trichoptera; family Brachycentridae; genus Micrasema; species Micrasema longulum. The sequence goes on from NW_028277505.1 coordinate 549,317, forward strand.
TGTCCACTCCAGCTAAATGACTAGGTTGTCCTGGCTCTCTCTGCTTTTGTTAGAAAATCTTATCTTCATTTATCTTTATTAATTGAAGCGCATTGGCATGTGCAATATCAAACATTTTTTTTGTATTTGTAACAAACTCTTGTCGACGCTGCTCAAACACATCTTGAGTTTTGTTTGCATCTTTTTGCAAATTTCTCCAATCTTAATATAAGGCTACAAGTTTCTTAACACAGTTAGGTAAAGATTTAGTTGGTATACGTTCCTTTTCCCAATAAATAACGCACTCACGAATAGTAAAATTTGCACTTTCATTGACGCTTAAATTGAACTTGCGAATATTATAAAATAAAACCACCAGCACTTGTCCATTAAAAGGAAGTTGAAAACCTGTAATTTGATGTTTTATATCCCCAAACAAAAATATTTCCTTTTTAGAACTGCGTAACTCCACAGACATGTTGACACAACGAAAACAATGCGTTCACCTATAAAAACAAACACGATATAACAAGCACATTAACACTTAGTTCGCGCGCGCCGTACTATGTAAGTTCTGACAAGTTCCGATGCAAGTCGGCACGGGTTGCCGTGATTCAATTTACGTGAAATTTTATTTATAAGTGTTTTGACATCATTTAAACAAAATTAGATGAAAAAATAAAACTTTAATTTTTCTGGGACACCTAATATATATATATATATATATGCATGTTCATGTGTGTATATGTATATTCATGTGTATATATGTATGTATGTATGTGTATGTATGTAAGAGACACTGAAAGGGGCTGAAAGTTGTAAATGTAAATATATGTTCACGCTTTTCCTTAATGAATTTAGTGAGTAGAAAATGAAATATAATCGATTCGTGATGAAAAAAAATTTTCTTGATTGTATGAGTGAACCCGATCAAAGACATTTAGTCTTCATCGGATTCAGTCAAAATATAACAACCTTATCGTTGATCGGGGATGAAGCAAACTTTAAACTTCTGACCTGAAGTCCGTGACATTGATTTATTTTAAATATATTAATGATTCGATTAAATACTAGACACAAACTGACCGCATTTCAGTATTGCAATCTATAAAATCCTCGCGTGTTCGGGTTCCCGTAGCTAGAAAAATGGGGATAAGTAAAATGTATCGATTGTTGGCGTATTTCATGTGCCTTTTATGCTCACCAAGAAATATTGCAGCTGTCATATTTATATAAATAGCTGGAGTATTTCCAATGCAGCAAATAGGAATTCTAATGGAAGACCATTTTGAGGCGGATTTTATTTCACTAGTTAATTTTATTTAAACGATCAAAAGAATTTGATTGTATGCAAATAAAATTTTAATCTGTAAATTGGATTAACAAACTACAGCAGGGATGGAGAAAACCTTAAAGAAGAGGATATGGAAGTCAAGGCATTAACAGGGCTTGTGATCTGTCATTGACTGGTTAAGGTGGCCACTTTACACACTGTGTAAAATTCACCATTTTGCCAATGTTTGAACATCCATATTTCTTCAATTCTTTCATTTGTTAATTTATATGAAGTTAAAGAGCTAAAACTTTTATTGATGTGGGTGATATTCATCTGGCTTAATTATTTCACCTACCCATTATTTCAATTTCGAACTATGTTTGTGACTGTTTAAATTTAAATAGAACATCGTCACTCATCTTGTTGTCACAAATATCAAGGTCAATTTGTTATTATCCATTAAATTAGATATTAATAATTTCGACAAAATGTACTTAATAAATAAAACCTTTGTTAAATATTTTGTCTGTACTGTGCGAAAATATTTTATTTTACTTCTTACTCGTTAACAAATCAAAACAGGGATAGAGAAAATTTTAAAGAGGGGTATATGGAAGTCTAAGCATTTGCAGGGCTTATGACCTGTCATCGGCTGTTTTAAGTCTCCACTTTACACACTGTGTAAAATTCACCATTTCGCCTATATTTGAACATTCATATTTTTTAAATTCTTCCATTTGTTGATTTAAGTAAAGTTAAAGAGCACAACCTTTATTGTTATGAGAAGATTCATCTGACTGAAATATTTCCCTTACTAGGCAACGCCTAAAAACAATTTACCAAATTTTAAACTTCTTCTTGGACCAGTTGGTTGTATTACAATATTTGAGTTTGTTTAAAGGTTTGTAAACAAAATACTGTATTTCACCCCATCGAGAGTCATTAAGAGTTTTAATGCTGTAAATTAAAGTTTGAAATATTTTGAACACGAATAATTGATCATTTAAGTGTTTATTTTATTTTTATATTTGAAACACTAATTATGTGTTCATTCGTTATGATAAAAAAGTTTTTTTTTTAAATACTACTATATTTTACAATATTTTTTTTGATTAATGATACCATTATTTTGTATATTTGATTATGTGTGGATCTTTATTTGTTTAATTTACATTTTAAAAATTGTTACCTATTCCTTTTTTCTAGATTGTTATTCTATTGCATAACATGTCATTATAAGTTAATTTTATTAATTTTACTATGTATTTTTATTATTTATTATTATGGCTTGACACGGGCATAGCCTAAAAAATAGTAATTTTGAATGAATACACAAATAAAAGAAAATAAAAAAAAACAAGTTTTTTTAACCGCTTATTTTTTTACACAAGCGGAGTAAAAATAGTTAATTATTCATTGATAAAGAAGCTTTTGTAGCTTTGTAACCGGTCAGTAGAAAAAAAAAAGTGGTTAAATTCAAAGTTACTTTGAATTTATTTTACTCAAATATATTATTTGCTCAATTCTTGCTGTAAAAAAGGATTAAGTTTATAAAAATGATTTTACTAATTTTTTTATTATTTTTTTTATTAATATGAGAACCATGTGTAATTATATGCTTTAAATTAACGTTATTTGATAATATTTTTAAAAAATAGAACAACTTTGTTTTTAACCACTAATTAGTGGTTAAAACCAAAGTTGTTTTATTTATTTTATTATTATGAGTATCCAGAAAGTCAGTGCTTCAAATATAAATTTTATAAATGATAATATTTTCTTTGTAATAAAATAAATATCCTGAAATTAACACAAAAAATCCTTTAATTGTGAAAATAACTGTAAGCAGATATCCTTAAAGATACAAAATAAAAAAAATAATGCATAAGAACCAGGGATCGATTTCTAAAAAAAATTACAAAAATATAATGTTTCTAAAAAAACATCTATTTTTTTTCCATTTCCAGCCATATTTAAATAATTTAGTATGTAAAATAGGTGTACAAGTGAAAAGATATGGTAAAAAAATATTCCAGAGTTATTTAAAAATAGTTAGTCTTCGGAAACAGTTTCACAAAAATAAATAAAACTGTTACTGTTAGTTATAAAATAAAAGAAGAGATTAATCCGCCTTTTAATCTTGTAGTCGAGGCCAAAGAAATATTTTTTTATTTAATGTGTAGTATTTTATACCTGTATTTTAGTTTCTGAACCACCTGTGTAGTACTAGTATTACAACAAATGAGCGCTAATATGCTTCTATTGAAATACCAATATAGTGCCCTTAGCACCTTTACAATCATAATCAGGTTACATTAAAAAATTAAAAAACATTTTTTTTCTCAAAGTACATAATATTTAGATAAACACATTACAACACAGGCGGAAAACATGTATGAGAAGGGTAGATGATACAGATCTCATAATATGTCATTGTCTGGTTAAAGTGTCACTTTTTACACTTTGTAACATTCACTATTCTGTCTATATTTGAAAATCAATTATTTTGTTTTACTCTTCCATATGTTTTTTTTTTAGAAGTTTAAGAAGTGAAACTTTTATTGATGGTGGTGAGATGCATCTGACTGAATTATTTTACCTACATACCACACAACGCCTGAACACATTTTTGTATTTTAATTCTTATGTTTATGTTGATCAAATAAGTTGTTTTAAAAATAAAACAACCTTGCGGTGTAGTGGTCAGCACATTTGACTGCCATGCAAGAGGTCTCGAAATAGACTTCCAACATGGTCAATGTAAAATATTTATTTGAAACGGTATTTTAACACTAAAATATTTCAGAGTTCCTGAACTGGATCATATTTCCTTCATGTAACAAAATTGATCAAGGTACACAGCGATCGGTGTACCAATACAATGGCCTATGCACCATTAGGTGTGGAAAAGAAAAAAAATAAAGTTTCAATAATTACAATATGATAAAATATTTTATTTTAATTACTCTTATCCATATAACAGAGTTGAATTATCAGATTAATCTGAACTTGTCAAAACAGAGAGCTTGCCTCGCACCTTGTTAAACCTTTTGCTTAATCAAAGGTTCTAACCAATTAATTACTCAGTAAGATATAATTTATCAAAATCGAATTAATTATAGATAATAACCTATCTAGAGTCATTCTCAATAGGCAATCGATCATCCTGAATTAGCTTTCTGTACAATAAGCAATAACAATCTACTAAAATTAATATGTTTTACAAGTTGACAGGTTCCAAAAAACATTTGCATTACACCAAAGGTATTCTGTTATTCTCTTTAAAGGATTTTTACCTAAGAGTTTGTTTTTTTTTATTATTATAGGAATTGCATTATTTTTCAAAGAAAGAGTTTGTTTGATTTATTAGTTTTATTAATTTAATTCAATGAAAAACATTTTTTTTATGGAAAAAACAAATACTTGCGTTCTTATAATTTATCCAAACACTTCCATTTTAGTGGCCATTTTCAACGAGTTGTAAAAAACTCATTCTTAGAAAATGGAAATCAAGTTGGCGTACAGTGAGGTTCGAACCTCGGACCTCTGATCCGTGAGTCCGCAACACTAGTCACGGGACCACAATCCGATTCGATTACAAAGTAAATATGTTCATAATACGAGTATGAAAGGATTGGATGGAATGTTTCAGGTGTGGAGAGTTTTAGGAGCCACTCCGTATTTGCTCGAGTGACGAGGAAACCACAAAAAATCACCAAGAGAGGGAGAACTATTGTCGATTGTCAACAGACCTTTCGATCTAATTAAAGAGTGTTCCGCAATTGGTGTTCTGCTATCTTTGATACCTTTTATTGTATTCACTATATCTATAACGGATAATGTTACCTTTTTTGATAAATCCTTATGATTTATTACTAAATCTTCATCTGTGTATACGAGATTTAGGTATTATATTTGACACTGAACTTTTTTTTCCAATTCATATTGAACATGTTATCAATAAATCTTTTAAACTCCTTGGATTTATTAACAGAAGCTCAACTTAATTCAAAAACATCAATACCCTCGAAATTCTCTTCTGTTCCCTAGCTCGCCTGCACCTAGAGTATTCCTCTGTAATCTGGTTTTCATATTATAATGTTCACATCAAGAATGCTGAATCAGTTCAACATCGATTTTTGAGAATGATTGGCTGGAGATTGGGCTAATCCAGAAAAAAATATACGTATAATAAGTTCAAAACTACCCTTAATTTATCTTTTCTTTAAGACCGTCAAAATACATCCGACCTTCTAGTCCTATTTAAAATTCTTAACCCTCTCTTTGATACGCCTGAACTACTGAGCTCAATAAAATTAAAAATTCCAACTAGAAACCTCAGAAAAACATACTCTTTTAAACCGACAACCATAGAACTAACTATGGTTTTCATTCTCCTATGCCTAGAATTCTTAACTCTGCCAACAAACATACCAGTCTTGATTTCTTTGATAACAAGTTGTCTTCTTTCAAGCGATCACGGAATCAAATTCAATTATAAACACCCCTCTCCTGCTTTCACTCCCACAAAGTCTACCAAATACTATTGAGTCTTTCTATTTTTTTTTTATAATAATTTTCTAAACATGAATAAGCCCTTAAAATGCCCATTGGCCGTTTATATGAATAAATAAAAATAAAATAAAATCTCGACTTCCTCATCGCGCCTCCAGATGAATTCTTGGTAAACTAAAAAAGTGGCAATGCATCAACAGATGGTGGGCATTTTGGGGAGCAATGTCTGGTGTTGATCTCGGATTATTTGAATATGTGCAAGTGGCTCATAAACCAACTATGTCCCTTCAGGATGTGTGTTAATTCGTATCCTACACGCTGTAGTTTCCTGAAATCAAAAACATGGTAAATATGGTACTGAAAAGTAGCCATCAAATCAAAAACATTCGTTTAAGATTCAGGTTCTATTTTACATTTAGAAATGTGTCAATCCACCCTGACACGGGATAAATAAAACAATTTAGTATTATTCATATTCAAGGCTTTAACTTTGTGGCCAAACAGTTTATTAAATAATAATCTAACCCACTTTTCTATGTCTACAATTCCATGTAATTCCAACTATACACATTCAACACAGAAGTAGTTCCACTATACACAAAAATATAAAACCAACGTTCTGATAGGACACATGCGATTAGAAGCTGACAGGGCACATGTAATTTGAAACTATGATAGTAAAAAAATATCTATTTATTTTAGCACTTTATATACATTCACAGTTTACTAACACATGCATAAGGGCGGGTTTTAAAGCAATTTCTTCCTACCTACCCAAATCGTCGAATTCAAGAAAATTAGTAGTATATGAATATCATCATCATTCCCTTTCACACTTATGGTTCATATGGCACTGCATTGGTACTCCAATCGCATATTTCATATCAACTATGTCGGAAATCAAACCCGAGACCTCTTGCATGACAGGCAAACGCGCTGACCATTATACCACGAGGCTGACATATTTTAGGTATTTTATAATATATTCGTCTCAAAACAAAACATAGATGTACATATAATATATTTTTTAAACAAATTAAATTTGACTAGATATCTACACAACACTATGAAGAGAGGAAGGTGGCAAAGAGGAAAGAAAAGATGAATGAGAACGAAAATACTAAAATATTCAGTGACATTTGATACGTGATTTGAATGTAAATAAAGAAAGGGCATTAAAAGAGTTTTTTGTTACCATTACGAAGAGACAGCCTATGCTGTAAAAAGATCTCTGAATTACTGGCAGAGAGGAGTTAATTTTAAATATTATGATCAAGATGGAGTTGTCTAGTATTTAGGTGAAATAATTCAGTCAGATGAATCTCTCCCGTATCAATTACTCGTTTCTACTCATAACTTTTGACTTCTGGCTTGAAAAAATAAAGATGTTCAAATATGTATAACGGCACGTGTCCTGTCAGCACGATGGTTATATATTTTAGTGCAACTACTACTATGGTGAAGGTGTATGGTGGGACTTGCATGTTGGTGTTATTAGTGTCCTTAAAATGAGAAGAGTACGTCTCGAAAGAAAAATCGTTAAATGGTTGGTTATAAACAATCATTTACTAACATTAATTACTATAAAGTAGTTCATAAATTAAAAGTTTTTTCTACTATTTTTTAACAGTTATTTATACTTATATTGTCACCGCTGGGTTATTTGAAACTGCCACTGACAATTTTGGTATGCATTAAAGTGACTTGAGCAAAAACCTAAATTGCTTCTAACTCCTTATCTAAGTTTTAAGTTAAACTAATCAGAGTTTTCCCACTGATTCCATATTCTCTCTAAGCAAGGATAACTTAAGGTACAGAAGATAAAGCAAATGGAAAAATATCGAATCCACCTAGAATTTATTAAACAATTCAATGTGCAGTTTAAATAAATTAAAAGAAAAACGTGAATTTATTTATGCGAACAGTATTTGTAACTTGAAGCCAAATCAAAAAATTTTGCTTTTTTATATCTTAATCCCACGATTGTTAAATTTATTAAAAACACGGATTTATCTTGCAAGTCAAGATAGTTATTAAGAATACATAATTGTATCGTCTGTTATTTCAAAAAGATTTTTGTTTAAATTTATTTAAAATGTGATGGCATATAATACTGCCCTCATCAGCAATGCAAAAAGTCAGTTTTTCGACAAAAATCACTATATGAGTTTCATATGAGGTAATTCTACAAGACAAAATTTTGTTGTAAAGCTAAAGCAGTTAAAAAATCACCACACTACGAAAAACAATAAACATATTGTTTTTTTAAGATTTTGAGTGTTTTAAGCAGTTACACAGTATTTAAAGATTCATAAGCAAAAACACAGTGTATATATGACGAAAACTGGTTTTAAGCTTCCAAAAAAATTACTTACTGTGTTTTAACTATTAGCAGTTTTTTTATAATTTGCAGAAAATTGTAAAAACAAAAAAGTGACATTTTAATATTCGACTTTTGCGAATATCTTCTGTTGTGATTATGAGGGCAGAATAGGTGTAAAATGTATGGGTTATGAAAATATATAAAAAAATAGTTTTTTTTGCGTTATTATGACATGTAGACGGACCACGTTAAAACCAACGCAGAACTTCTTTCTTGATTTTGTCCATAGTGCTTTTCTCAACCGAACGTTATGTACGGATCTCGACATTTGTATTAAAAATATTAGTATAACAATATTTTGAGTTTCTCCAAATGTGTGCAGATGAGCTGGATTTCCTCCCCTAGGTAGTTATTTATATCTTCATTTGTTGCAACAGAGGAAAAACATTTTTTAAAAAAGAATATGAAAGCCTAGGCATTTACAGTGCTTATGATCTGTCGTTGGCTGGTTTAAGCCGCCACTTAGCACGCTGCGTAACATTCACCATTCTGCCTATATTTAAACATCCACTCTTCCATCTGTTGACATTTGTGAAGTAAAAGAGCCAAAATTTATATCCTGCGGGTGAAATTTATCCGGCTGAACCAATTTTGCCTACAAGGCAAGGCCTGAAAATAATTTCCCAATTTTTGTACTTCTTCTTTTGCTAGTCTACAAACATTTAGACATATTCAAAACTTTTTTGAATCAACTCACTGGTAAAAAAATAAGTACAAAAATTTTAAAATTGTTTTCTGGCTTTGCCTTGTAGGTGAATCTGTTCAGCCGGATGAATCTCACTCACATGAAAAAGGTTTCAGCTCTTTTACTTCACAAACGTCAACAGATAGAAGAATCGAAGGAATAAAGATGTTCAAATATAGGCAGAATGGTGTGACAGTGTGTCAAGTGACCGATTAAACCAGCCAACGACAGACCATAAGCCCTATGAATTCCTAGGTTTCTATTTTCTTTTCTCGAAAATGTTTTCCCTCTGCTGGAAAAATTATTTAGTCAATTTGAATCGTTTTGTTGAAAATATTACATCTAATAAAATTAATGTTCATAACGAATAAATAAATAAAACAAATTTCCCTTGTGTTTCAGGGCTTTGTAAGAATTTATATCGGACTATTAAAAGCATATACATTTGAACCTTAATTGGTTTGGTACCAATAAATGAGGGTTATTTCCCGAGAACAGTCTTAGAAGCGGATCGCGGTTTCCACGAAGATTAAGGCTGGTTTCATTGTTTTCTTTTGTTGGCGGCCCTTATCCGGGCAAATGTTGCCAACACAAGCGACTTTATGGAAATTTATTCCTCTGGTGTCTTCTTACTGTAGTTTTATTTCTCAGGTCCCAAAACGAGGAACAAAACTCTGATTTTAAACAACGTATAAATTGCGAAGATAAGCGCCGATCCGGGCAAATTGTGTTTTGGAAATATTTTTAAGGTTATCAAATTTTGCCTCGGACCAAACTTTTCTTTGTTGCCTCATTATGGCCGTGAGTTGTACGTTCTACGGATTATCTCAAAACTGAAATGAGAAATCTACTACAAGGGCAACGCGTCTCGGTATATCCTTTTAAGAAAAGATAAATAGGTTTAGGGAGAAAATAAATATCTTTTTTGAAGAAAAATCACATTTGAAAATATAATACTGGTAGGAAAATTCTTTATTTATATTATTTTCTCCCCTTTTTTTACCATAATGTTGTTTGAACTAAAAAATTACAATTTTTAATACGTCATACATATTTTATTTATTTTTTCAAAACATACCTATTTGCTGAAGTAATTTATTGATATTATATATTATTGGTGGAATTCCATTGTAATTATTTATTAACAAAAGTTTGCCTTCAGAATTGGTGCATGTATTAAAAAATTTATAATCTTTATGCAAATCGGAAAAACAAATGTTTATTGCAGGAGGCAAAACTAGCAGTTCACAATGGAGTTCTAGTGCCAACTATAATGTATGGGGGTGAAGTACGGAATTGGGATAATTAAACTAGGTTAAATGCTGTCAAAATGCAATCCCTCAGGCAAATATGTGGTAAAACGATAAATGATAGGTGCACAAATGTCGAGATTCATGAACTGTGTAAAGCTGAGACATGCATTATCGACAGAATCAAGAAAGGGGTGCTGCGTTGATTTAAACATGTAGAGCAAATGAACGGCGAAAGAACGGCTAAAAGGATCTGAACGATGTGAAAGTTGATGTATGCAGAAAACAAGGAAGACCGAGAGATACATGACACAATCAAGTCCATCAAATACTTGAAGATAGACATGTCATGTGTAGGAATAATCAGCGTGCGTGCATGAGAAGATGTATGAATGTAGAGGAAACGAAGTCTGTATGCAAAGACAGAGTGATATGGCGTTCTATTCTCTCTGCCTACCCTTACGGGGAAACGGTATGATGGTTTGTTTGTTGTTTTGTTTGCTTGCAAGTATAAGTATGTACATATATAAATAAAGATATTTATTTTATTTTCATGCTTTTCTAATGGATCAGGATTCTAGTGTTTAGAGTTAAAGTTTCTATCAACCCTTTACGGCGCGGCGGCGGCGTCAATTAATTTATTTTATACTACGCGGTAAATAAACTGGGTGTAAAGACACACACACAATTTAGAATATATTTTTTATTCTGTTATATTTTTACATTTTTATTGCTTGCAATTGCAATATGCTTTTTATTATTAATATGTTAAAATAAAATAAATTAAAAAGAGTTTCTCAGGGTAGCACGTTGGGACCACTACTGTTCTAAGTATGTATTGATGATTAATGTAAGAGAGAGTCTGTGTGTCAGTTGTTTTCGTTGCTGATGACACAATTATTTTATGCAATGCCCCAAATGGTTTTGAAGATCCTCATTACTTTTTATTCTGTTTTTACTGTCATTTTTCAATTTGTTTTATATATTTTTTTTAAATGTATTTTAGTGTCTATATATTTTACTATTTTTGTTTACAAACATTTGGACAAACTCAAATATTGTTATTTTTATTTTTACCATGGTACGTTCTTATGTGTAAAGTGTATACTATGTGTAAATATATACTATGTAAAATAAAAAAAATATGTCAAAAATTGTTTTGATAATTGATGCTTCAGGGTGTTTTTAAAATGTTTAAATAATATCGCAATCATTTTTGTAAGTATCCTTTGTACAAGAATATAATATTCGGTCGTAAAACACCTTTCAGCAAAGCCCATCTGAAATTCAAATCCTCAAAGAATACAAAGGTGTCTTTCCGCTTTTCCGTTTCCGATCTCCATTTGGCGGGAATTTATTACAGTCCGCATTGTCAAATACAAGGAACCCATATCTGTTTCATTCATTTTATGGCTCGGTTCTAACAACCTTAGACCACATAGGCTTTTTTATGAGGGAGTATTGAAAGTCTATTTTGTTTCCACACATTTGGAAAGCCGTTCGGGGACCATGTGTAATACGTGGAAGGATAGTTCGTTCGGGATTCCCCGATACAACCCCTGAACGGGTTTTAACAACTGTCAAGAATAGCTATTGAAGGGCGGAACACTAAAATTATACACCCAAATTGTATTACTTTCTCCCAACTTCAATTTACTATTTATCCAATATTTGGTTAATAATATCAAATATGTTTTATGAACAAATACAACTTTCCCATAAGTAGCTAGTATTACGTACTCAAGGATCAGAAATCCGAGGTTTGAACTTCACCCTTGCCCGACTTGATTCCAATTTTCAAATAGTAAGTTAGTAAGTAAGGCCCGCAAACTAAAATATGTGGGTTAGGGTGTCCCAGAAAAATAAAAGTTCTATTTTTTCAATGCATACCCTCTAATTTTGTTTGATTGATGTCAAAACACTTATAAATAAAATTTCACGTAAATGAAATCACGGCAACCCGTGCCGACTTGCATCGGAACTTGTCAGAACTTACATAGTACGGCGCGCGCGAACTAAGTGTTAATGTGCTTGTTATATCGTGTTTGTTTTTATTAGTGAACGCATTGTTTTCGTTGTGTCAACATGTCTGTGGAGTTACGCAGTTCTAAAAAAGAAATATTTTTGGTTGGGGATATAAAACATCAAATTACAGGTTCTTAACTTCCCACTAATGTTGTTTTATTTACAAAATAAATATTAAGTTAAAATAATCCCTTATGGTTTCTATACAAACTTTCATATTCAAAGTTTGACATCAAGTTGGCACGGGTTATCGCTATCAGATTTCAATAATATTTATTATTTCAGTTATTAAGGTCAAATGGAACAAAATAAGAGGGTATGCGTGTCTCAATCGGTAAAAAAAAAATTGCCCTTATAGTCTGGGACACCCTTATGTGGGTAAATCCTAAGAACGTAAATATTTTCTCTGTCGTCCGGGACTCTGGTTCTATTACACCTCCTAAACTATATTCATTATCAGGACATATTATGATATATCCGATCGTAAATAAAATAGTGAATTATTTCGAAGCATGATTATAACATTGTGAATTTGTCCCGTTATTTTGTTTTGTTTTTATTTTATTTTATGTTAGCATTGACTTTTACGGCGATTTCGGATGTATTTTTTTTTTTATAAAACGCCACATTATGTGTTTCGATAAAAATATGTTTACAAATGACTTATTTATTTATTTAATATTATGTTTAATGAAAACAATGCACAGCCCCCAAAAACTTTGAATCAACGACTTGATCGGGTGGCTTGGCTGTTCATTAAATGCCAGCATTCAATTGAACGCTTAGAAAAAATGTTAAAAGCAACGTTTAACGAAAGGGCCAAACATCGCTAAGCCCCTTGAATATTAATAGTCCAATAAAAATTTATTTATTTTGTTATGTGAAGTTAGGTTGGGATGGTAGGGTTAAGTTTAATAATAAAAAACTACCTTTTCCATCATCAAACTAAGTCCAACCTATTCTATCTACCCCGGTGGCTTTTGGTTCGGCCGTTTCCAAAAAGGCTAGCATTCCGCCAGCCAACATGTTGGACATTCAGCTATCTTAATTCATTCTACGAACGGCCTGGCCATTCAATTGAATGCTGGAATTTTATGAACAGCCCAGCCACCCAATTGAATGGCTTATTTAACTATTTGGTGGCCACATTTACACCAAGAAAAGGGGTTATTAAGTACAAAAAAAAAACGTTAACCTGTGATTTACAAAAAAAATTAGAAAAACCACAATTTGCTGAAAAAAAAAAAGGGAAATACCCATCTTACTTGAATTTTTTTCTTATAGTAATAAAAAAAAAAATTAACTTATTATTAAATTTTCCCCGAAAAAACCTGAAAATTGTGTGTGAATATTATATTCTGCTTCGTCGTGTAACAGTCAGCGTGTTGGCTTACCATACAAGACCTGTAGAGTTCGATTCCCGATAAGGTTTAAATATTATTTTTTTTCAATTTGCACCAGAACACAGTCACAGTCGCTGGACTGGCACTTAAAATGTAAGACTGGTCATCTTACCTTTATGTAACAAAAATAATTTATGTATAAAAAATAAGTTGGTGTACCGAATCAGCACCCTATGCACCATTGGGTGCGAAAAAAAGTAATGACACAAACGTATTGTGTACATTCATTTTAATTAAAAACATTTTTTTTTCAATCACCCCTTAAACAGACACCGTAATAATATAAACATAAGCAATTTTATATTTATTTTTTTATGATAATACTCTAATATTTATGTTTGTTAGACACATTCTTATAGAAGAAAGTAAATTTTTGAGTATCATTTTATTATACGATTAATATTTCAGTTCATTCTTTGCACAAGATATCAAAAAATATATCAGATGAAATTTCACATAAATCTGTATAGTCATAACTCATGGAATGACTTTCATAATATCGGAGTTATTCCATTAAAGTTTAACAACTGCTTAAAGTCAAAATCGCGTTAATTTGACATCCAGTCAAAATACGCCATGTGAATTTCTTTCCTAAAATCGATTTAGCGCTCGCGTCGCGACGCTGGAGACGCCTTCCAGAGACGCTTTGCCTTGCACAGCTCAGTAAGTGATTCGGAACCATTCAATATTTGATTTACACGTCGTAAACCAATCCATAACGGTAATTATTGAAGTGAAGATAGATTTAAAATAGGAAATGTAATCAAATATCACTTAGGTTGATATTTCAAAACGTCATTATTGTCAGAAGACTATTATCCGTTTTTATGTATTTCTTATAGCAGTATTTTTTCTGTTGTGTAATTTAAATGAAAACCAAGTATTTTTAAACTAATAGTTTATATGTAAATATAAATTATTACATCATAAAATGAAAAGTATTGTAAATTTATTCAGTCAGTAAATACATCAAACCAAATTGAAACTATATTTTTACTTAACTATATACTCGTACATGTCACCAGAATTCAACATCTGCGTTTTATTAAATCTTTTAAGAGCAACTTTTATTTTTTTGCCCCAGCGTCCAGAATGTGTAGATTCGTCGAATGCAAATTATTTGGGATTGATCTTACGGTTTTTTGTAGATCTCTTAGCCACTATAACAGTGTGGGATGAAGATGGATTGGCATAGTTTAGCTTGAAGTTTTATATGCTTATCGTGTTTATGAATATGTTGTATACCATTTTTCATTGTTCTTGTTTGTATATTTATACATATTTTTTCATGTAACTGTTGTTATTGACTTATGTTGTATATACAATACATGGTCAAATAAATAAATAAATATTAAGGTAGGTACTATTTTACGAGTGAAATATCCTCGACTGAAAAGAATTGCTTTTAAATAATACAACGTAAATATTATATTTTCAGCCATTGAGACCATTTTTATCACTGCTTTCTTAACGAGTTTATTTTTTAATTGAAAATGTTTTATTATATTACCTAGGTATAAATAAAGTACTTTTTTGAAGGAAGAAAAATAGGCCATTATTAAAATTGTACGTAATTGGCCAAATCTCGCTTTGCCACGTTCTAATTAATAATTTTTAGTATTTATATGTCATATTTATTTACAAAATATAATTAGAATTACCAAAAATATTAAAATATTTTTTGTATTTCAGAATATGACGAAACATGATTGTATAGAACCTTAAGTAAACATTCTATAAAATGAGCATTATATGAATATAAGTTTTTATTTAAATCGAAATTAAATTTAAAAACACACGAAACTCACCCTACCGTGAGCTCCATACAGTCATCTACACCATAATTCCCTTTCCGCGCCTAATGGTGCATAGGGCACTGCAATCGCAGCGTATCTTGATCATTTTTGTAACATAAAGATTGGATGATCAGTCTTACGCCTCAGGTACCAGTCCAGGGACTATGAAATATTCTAGTGGGAAAACACCTTTTTATTTATCAAAAGAAAATAAATTTTAAAAATATATTAACCATGTCGGGAATCGAACCCGAGACCTCATGCTTGGATAGCAAACGCACTGACCATTACACCACGAGGCCGACTCTATGCAGTAGAAAACTATATTTCGTTTTAATATATATATTTCTCTATTGAAATTTAAAAGTCATCAACACAATGCTACAGCTATAATTTTATTTGTACATGATACTTAAAATGATTTCTTACTAATAATTAAAAATGAATATAATGTTCAATAAGTTATATGACCAAAAAATTGAATTTGGATAACAAAAAAGAAATGTTTGTGCGTAATATATTATATGCCTTAGTAAATTTAAATTTTAAATAAAAAAACAAATCGTATCCTTTTCGCACCCAAGGTGCATAAGAAACTGAATTGGTACACCAATCGTAGCGCATCTTAATCATTTTTGTAACATGAAGGTAAGATGATCAATATTACGCCTCTGGTACCAGTCCAGGGATAGTGAAATATTCTAGTGTAAAAACACCCATTTAAATAAATATTTCATCTTAATCATGTCGGGAATTAAACAAGAGACCACTCGCATGGTAGGCGCTGACCATTACACCAAGGTTATTTTATATGGAAGATAAAATAATAAATTGTGGATTGTTATGAAAATATATAAACAAAATATCAAACTTTGCGTACGATTATGGCAAAATCTGTTTTCAAACAGGATTCTAAAACAACTTGGTGGATCATGTACATTAATGTGTAAATTCTATCTCAACAACTCCTTAGACTCAGATGACTAAAGATAAGCATCTAAATACAATATTGTTTACAGTCACCGCTTCATCTATTAACTTAACCCTGCCAGGTTATCATTACAGTAATAGCTAATACACAAATAGGGGAGTTATTGAGCACAAGCTACCCAAAATGTTCAGAGTGTCTGCACTGTTACAAAATGTCCCCCTACATCTGGGCACGCCTTTTTGTTGAGAGGGCTCGTATCAACTAGATGTCGCCTATTCTGAATACCGCGTTAAGTGCGGCTACGGGTTGACCGCCCTTAGGAAGTGGTGCGGAATTTCAAGACACCCTTCTAATCTCCCCATCTGTCTGTCTGGCCGAGGCCTTGGAACTAGTTTAGGTTTATTCTTAAGTGAGTTAGTGACGTCAGAATAGAGACATCTCAGTTTCAGAGGAGGCAATGCGAAAGTGATACGGTAATGAAACGTGTTATTGAGGATACGCCATGTAACTCAACCGGTAAAATATTTAAACTCGTATGTAGTAAATAGAAATTCATTTATAACTTAAATACGTATAACGCGTTTTTACATACATATTCTTTTAATGTTTACATAAGCAGTTTTTTGCCAAGAACTTATGGGGACCAGCGAGTGAGAGACAAGGATGTGCTGGACCTCACTCGCCGTCACTCGTCACGACGTCACTCGCCCTTCTCTGTCTTCACAAGTATTCAAAAGCCCTGTAAATGCCTAGACTGCCATATTCTCTTATTTAAGGTATTCTCCATCCCTGTTGTAATCTGTTAATCTTAATGACTCCCGAGGGGGTGAAATCCAGTCTTTTGTCTACGAACGTTTGGACAAACTCAAATATTGTTATAAAACCAACTGGTCCAAGAAGAAGTTTAATCATTGAAAAATTGTTTTCAAGCTTTCCTAGTATGTGAAATAATTCAGTTAGATGAATCTCTTCGCAACAATAAACTTTTCAGCTCTTTAACTTCACTTAAAATGGTGAATGTTACACAGTGTGTAAAGCGGCTACTTAAACCAGCCAATGAAGGTTCATAATCTCTGTAAATACCAAGACTGCCATATTCCCATATTTAAGGTATTTTCTATCCCTATTGTAATTTGTTAATCACTTCAAAGTATTCTTTGTTTAATCTCTGTATTTTTTAACCAAAAATTGTAAGTTCTTACTAATGTTAGTAAATATACTTTACGAAATACGAAATGTATCTAATTTATTATGTATCTATCTCTCAATTATATCTACGCAACAAAAAAGTATCCGGCAGTAAAACAGATTAATGGAATTATTCATGTGAAACAGTAAATATCGAAATATAATTAAGACAATTATAAAGTCTCATTAAACCGAGTCTAACTACGAAGGAAAAATAAAAGTTGAGTAAAAGTACGTCAAGAATATTTATATTTATAAGTGTATAAATTTTTGAACAATAAACATTAAATCCATAATACGTATACAAAAAATTCAGGAGAACATAAAAAGCAGACTTGGAAAATCAAATAACGTTCATATTTTATTGTACGGAACGAGAATATCAATGAGGCAACAAATGAAACGAAGAAATAAAAAATCACATCAAGCCCAGACGAAGCAGTATAAAGCATGATTTAGGAGTAAAGTTTCGTGAAAATGAAGGGTTGGAAAGTAAACACCAATTTCATATTATACTAAACCCTTATGATTCTTCTCTGAAGAAAATACTTGCCAAAGTAATTGGGACACACATGATTCGGAATTTCATATACAAATACGAGCATCTAATTAATTACATATCATTCGCATCCCAGGTTAATTTTGTGGCGTCCACAAATAATTGGCTTCGGATTTGTCAGCCATGTTGTAAACGGAACGCGTCTTAAAATTTACATTTTTTAAGATAGAAAACGTTCAAAACATACATATTAGTTCAGCGAAAAGATTGCTTTGTAAAAGTATGATATGTCACTTTATATAAATTTTAAAGGAGAGGAATTAAAAAGTTTGATGGGCTATGAAAAATAAGATTTTTAGTTTACAAGCCTAATTCTAGTATCAATAGATGCATAAAATACTTGTTTCTCCAGGATTTCTATAATGATTTTTTTCCAGGCTTCCATGACGTTTCATATTTTGCCGTTTAAAGCAGACGCCAAAATAAGATATGTTTGACATATCATCTTTAGTCATCTAGAACAAACACGACAAAAAAAGACATTATTTATTTATTTATTTAACAGAAACAAACAGTCAACAATAAAATAATAATATAAAAAAAGTTACGGTTTAAGGACAGACCAGCGAAGTTTCTAAATAAAAATCATATATATTAAATTGTAGTACAACAAAAGGGTGTGTTTATATGAGAGTAAGTGTATATATGTATTTGTGTGTATGTGAGAGTAAGTGTTCAGGTGTGTGTAAGTGTGTGCATAATTAAAGAGCAAGTGGGATCGTATCGCAGCCAAGAAGAATCAGTCTTAATTTATTTAAAAAAATATATTTTACATACCATCCATAGCCATCTTGTAGCAGAAATGACATACCAGCATCTTTAGAAATAGTGAATTATAATATTTGACAAAACAAGATTATATATGTTTAACATATTATATTTTGCCATCTAAAACAAAGACGGCAAAAAAAGACAAATTTTCATAAATTGTCAACCAGTTCTCCATTTTTAATGATAGAATTTCACGTTTCTTGTCAATTTGTGTTTGTTGTTAATTGACATATCTTAATTTTCCATCTTTTGAAAAGAAATATAGACGTGTTATAAAGTGACACAGTAAATTTATTTATTTATTTATTTATTTATTTATTTATTCACACTCTTTATCAAAATACAATTCCATATTCACTTTGCCCAGCTAACAAGGGTACATACCCCGTTCCAAGCTAGGCAATTACATTTTAATATATTATAATACTTAACAAATTAATATAGAGCACAGACAAACAAAATATAAACTTATTCGGATACACATTTTGATTCATATACATACAGACATACACATATATACACACATGTATATATAAATATACACATATATACACATGTACATACACACACACGTACATACACCCATGCGCATACACATACATACATTCATAAAAACATAGACAATTTATTTATGCGAAACTTCATGGTTGTCATCTATAAATATATATTTTAAAAATTATTCCTTATTTTTTATATTATATTTTTGACATCCAGTAAGGTTCTCCAATCCGTGGCATGCATCAACTTTTCTGACTCCCTACGACCAATGTCATGAAAGAGCGAGGTCAACACCTTCCGTAACTTGACAACACTCCCGTCTTTCCACGATTCTGGCAAAAGGTTATGGACCTTTTTGCCTACGTTATAGTGTTGTCTCGATGCCAGAACAGTGTTGACCCCTTCACTTAGTATCAGATCCCTATTAGAGTATCTTGTATTATGGTTGTGGTTGACGCTTGGGTAAATGTCTCTCTTTATGTGTGTAACCACTACCGTTCTCAATATATACTGTTGAATAATATTCAGTACTCTGAATTCTTTGAAGAGCAAGTCACTTGGATAGCGAAATGTTTTTTTTAAGATGACTCGGATTAAAGATTTCTGTGCAATATTATCTGACTTTATTAAATGAAGCTATCTAATATTTTGACAGATTCTAAATCTCATCGAGACAAATCCATTGGTATACTATTTACAACTCAAGATGCCTGAAAGGATTTTACCCAGGATTATTACCAAAAAACGCTCGTCTAGGGATCTGGCTCTTCTTCATACTAAAAACGATATTAATTATACGTCCGGACACATAATTTGGTTTAAGTTATTTATTGAAAATTCTTGAAAAATTAGGCTCACCACTAACTCACCTCTATTATCCCGCTTAGTTTTATCCTGTTCAAGGATGGTATTCTGAACGCAAAAGCGCACGTAGAAAACGATTTTTTAACGCGTAGTTACGTACTAAATACACGCTAACCAGTGGTAGTATTCCGGATCGTCTCTACCCCCTAGAAAGTGATAAAATCATCATCATCATTCTCCTTCTGAACCATATTTACTACTTATTTAATGGCACTGCGCCAGTATGCCAACCGGTAAGGTGATCAGTCTTGCGCTTTAGGTACCAGTCCATGGATTATGAAATATTCTTGTGTAAAAACACCCTTGAAAATAAATATTTATATTACCAGTATTACGGAAATCAGTCTTAAAATGCACCTTAGAGAGTGAAAGCGCTAATTGGTCAAATAAATAAGTGAAAGTCAATCAAATATATTAATTTATAACTGACATAAAAATAAAATCACATATTAAATTTTTGAAGCTAATGAATAAACACTTCTCATTTTTCACAGTTTATTAATCGTCGTAGTTATGTGTATAAATGAACTTAAAAACATGATACAATACAATTTTTTTTTATATATTAACTGCAATTTTTGAGTTTTTAAACCGACATTTTTTATCTTGGTAGAACTGCATTTTAAAAAATATTTTTATTACTAAAAATAATTTATTAAATGGAGTATATTTTATCATAAATATACTCCATTTAATTAATTATTATAATTAAATTATTTATGATAAAATATACTCCATTTAATAAATTACT
Organism: Micrasema longulum; assembly: GCF_059751315.1. Lineage (NCBI taxonomy): Eukaryota > Metazoa > Arthropoda > Insecta > Trichoptera > Brachycentridae > Micrasema > Micrasema longulum. Next base: position 570,191 of record NW_028277505.1, read on the forward strand.
GCATTTTATATTACGGATGTTTTATTCCACTTTTATTTACAATTTTTATCAAACTGGTCTGATGATGTCGGTCATGACAAAACCTGACTAGTAATGAAAATCATAAACAAAAGTGGAAAAAAAAAATTACAGTATTTTTATTCATATAATAACTATGATTGCGGTTATAACTTTTGAAAAATTTACAGAAAAATGTATAAATTTAAAACAGTTTATGATTAAAGAGTGGAAAGTATGTATAAAAACCCGTAATAATTATACATACAGTTCTTCTTTCCGTGTGATGTACGTGCGGTTTTCAGCAAAATGTAGATCTTTGAGCCACACGTGTCCTTAGGTATACAATTTTTCAATCTAATCTGTAAAAAAAAGTTAAAAGCATATTTTTTTTATCGACCCATCAAGTTGCATTTGATGAGAATGCTTATACAAAAAAATGGAAGGATATTGTTTTTTTCTGTTCAAAAAAAGTTTGTTTTTGAATGATAAACAATATTAGCTTTTCATGGATCCCAATTAGATTATTTCCTTAAATTCTATATAAATTCTTTCCATTTATAAGACCAGAGTTTGACATTCGCAAAAATAATTCTATATTAGAAAATGAATGATTTTATGTTTTGGAATTCTACCATAAACAAGTACCGGTAACTACTGAAATTTAATATTTGAATATTTGTCATTTTTAATTAAGAATTTAATTATAAACAAGTACTTAGGTACCTACCAATCAATTAAAAGTCTTTCCTCAAATCTGGACAGTTATTGCACGCTTTCACGACACAATCAGGAATTTGTCTTTTCATTACCTTTGGTTTCGAATTAAATGTCAAACTCACGTCACAACCCGGCTAGCGGTTAAAGAATGACTAAATTTGCATTGCACATGAGTTAAGTGTAATAATTTTAGAGGTTTTAGGGTAAAACGTGGTTTGACTTTTCTTAATTAACACGTATTTCCGTATTATCTTTTTTGATTATGGTACTAGAGCAGTGATTATTGCACACTTTTGATTTGAGCACGACGAGGACTCTTAGCCAATCACACGAGGAGATAAAACGAAAAACTAACCATTATTAAGAATTTATGTAAATAACTCAAAAAAGGCAAAAATAGCGTGTGTTCTCATTTCTTTATTAATCTGGCTATGTATATATATAATTCTTTTGTTCGCGTGTATGTCACTGAAATCCTTCTAAATGGGACCAAATATAAAAAAACTTTTTATTTCTCTTCAAATTATACCCGCGCACAGCTTTGGGTGTTTGCTCAGTGGACAGATGAAGACTTCCACCTTCAAAAATGTTTTCCCTATCTGTTGCAATCTTCTTTTTTCTAGCTATAATTTTTTCCAAGCTCGCGTTATTTTGCAATATGCCTTCCAAGTTTATGAATTCTGAAAATCTGTTAAAAAATCTTTTTAATTTTTAATAGTACTCAATTTGGTTGCAAACTATAGGTTAAGAAACACCGGCTTTTATAAATCTCGGTTATTTGAATTTTGCGCTTTATTTGCCATGAATTTTCGCTGTCTGGCTGCTGCCTGAATATCTTTCGCCCCTCCGGCCATAGTGCAGCCCCTGGGTGGAAACCCACTGAACCATGGAAACCCACCCCCGTCTACCGGATATCCTTGACACGTCATTAGCAAAATGTTATAAAGCCTAATTCCATGCATTCAAAAGATGAAACCGTGAATTTATTGAGTAGATGGATAAATGTCTCATCACAGTTGAATGAATTTAAATGAAATCAATGAAAGAAATTAAATTTAAAAATTGAATTCCAGTTATGATGTTGTGTCTTGAATCTGGAGCCTATATATACGAGTATTATGTGCTGTACTGTATATAGACACACAATGAAAGTAAACTCTTCATGGTGAGCTATATTATTAAAATACATTATAATGTGCAACAATGCGACGGGTATTTACACAGGCGCAGTTGGTAAGACGGCCAACTGTGAAACTGGCGTCGCGGGTTCGATTCTCGCCAGTTGCATGAAGAAAATTCAAGAAAGATTTTTTAATAAATGTTATTAAATATTGCTTTATAACCACTTATATGTCTACCGGTTTCGAGACGTACCCGTCTCTTCGTCAGGACACATATTAAACCAACATGCAAACCCACTATACACATATACCATAATTGTTGTACAAAAATATAAAACCAACGTGACATTAATTAAGTAGTTTACTAATTAATTAGTGTCCTGACGAAGAGATGGGTACGTCTCGAAACCGGTAGACATAGGAAAGTCGGTAAGTGGTTAAACACAAATATTAAATAACATTTAGTCAAATGTTTGACCACAAAGTTAATGCTTTAAATATTAATGAGGATTTTTTCTCTATTGGTCTGGGTGTTGTGGTGTATTTTTCACTACCTCCTTCCGTATCCCCTCTATCCCACCTGCTGACAAGTCTCTAAATAGAAGCTTAGCGGGTTATTCCTTAAAAAAATAACACTTTTTATTATTTTCAAAAAACATAAATTACTAAATTTGTTAAAGTTCAAAGAAGGGAATATGAATATTTACAGGACTTATGAAAAACAACTCTATCTTCTCAGTGATGTATAGCTATTATATATTGCATCAAATAACTTTAATATCTCCATAAATTTAAAGAATTATGGGTCAAAATTTTCACTTTTCTACCGTTATACATTTACGGATCGGTTAAAGTGTGGTTTTTATTCAATAATAAATGTTTACTGGGATCAGAAAAAACGTTTTATCAAAAATCGGAGATTCATCACAAATACAAGAGAAAGTTTACCAATGTTTCGCATGTTGTGGAGTACGCAGCAAAATACAAATCTTAATATATAATTGTGTCGCACACTCTTTACGTCTCACTCTTAATAAAACAAGTGTATTTGAGAGCGTGAGAGACAATATCACGCATCACACGTGCAAAAAGCAAAGTTCCTAGTACTTCTTTCCCGAGACGTCAGTTAGTAGCTCCCGACTTTCATCAGGGGTGGTTCTTTTGCCCGCGCTGTGAGCATGACCTAATGTTTCTTTCATATTTTTTGCAATAGATTAAAAATATTAGCTTTTTTGACGTCAATTATAAATAATTTAAGTAATTGCCTATAATTATTAAATGTTTCAAATTTAAATTCTCTATTTTTTTTAATGTGTAATGAATCCACTAAAATCGTGACCCGCTAAAAAAAGCTAAAAGCATAGTTTGTGTTACAAATTTCGTATTTAGTTCTTAAAAAACGTTGTTGAAATATCTGCTTCCCTTGATTTAATTTTTCAAGAACAAAATTTAAATCATGCCTACAAACATTTAGACGTATTTTCAGAATTGTTTATTTTTGCGAAATTATAATTTTATATAAGCACCAAATGCTTCGGTGTAAGGTTGAGATGCAGAATCTATTTTTATCGCTCATCATTGGTAGCGGAATGAAAGTAGTTCGCGCGAAACAAGGGTGGCTCACGCCCTTATAATTCTATTTGCATTTCTTTCTGGTTCACTTCCGATAAACGGATATACACCGCCATATGTTATTCATGGGAGCAACTAACTCTCGCTGGCGTTCAGCGCCGTTTTCCTAAAAGTATTCTCTAATCTGAAGCCTTAGGAAGTTTGATAAATGCGTCGGAAAATCCAACTAATGTTAAACTTACCTTTTCCGGGAATAAATATATGATGCAACCAGCTGCATTGCATTTTAGCAGATCTGATGTATTTTAAAAATTCGAAATATTTATTTATGCACTTATATCAAAACAATTGCACATTTATTTAGATATCACTTTAATAGAAGACAGATTTACGTTTTATCCCTTTTCCACAATATTTTAAATAATCCCACGTCGCTTGTTTATCTGAGAGAGCTCTTCCAACCTCTATTATAGCATGGGCTAACTCTTCGTTCTACTAACAAGAAAACCATTTAATTAAAAAAAATGGTGTATACATAGACCAAAACTTGAAATGGAAAGACCATATTCGTGAACTAGTTAAATGTATTAGAAAATGTAAATACATACTTATTAGATTGAGGAATATTTTGAAAATCAACAATTTAAAAATAGCTTATTACTCAATTGTGCAATATTTGTTACAACATGGTATTGTTGAACGGGGGTTGCATATGCTAATATATTAAACCCTCTTAAAATATTACAAAGATTAATTGTTAAAGTAATTTTAAGTAACCCTCAACATTCAATACGAAAAGTCCATATAACACATTTAAGGTTCATACAGTAGACACTCTTTGTAAAATAAATTCCATGCAAAACTACACAAAATATAAGTTCAGTTTATACAAAAGCAATTGGGTTCCCTTGATAACATGAAAAAGTTTATTTTTATTTTCAAAACCATTTTGCTCATTTTCTCAAAGGCGAGCATTTTGCAAGCATCGAATACTTTGTTGTAGAGCACCCCTGAGAATCTCCCATTTCTTATCCCATGAGTTAGTAAACTAAAATTCCTACCGCTTTTAACTGAGTCATGATTCCAGATGTTTTTCGGACTGGCGTCAAAGCATTATGAATATTTATCTTCTCTCACGTTAAACGTATTCGAGACACGATATAATAATTAGTGTAACGATGCATCGCCATTACGCGTAGAAGAGAGCAAAATCACAAAAAAAATAAACACGGTTTTTCAGGGCCAGACCGCGAAACTTTAGAGAAACATTCTTCATGGTAAGCTTTAAAAAAAATCCTTAAATTTATTTTACGTAAAACTTATTAAAAAAAAAAATATTATATCAAAATATATTAAATCTTTAATTTTTTGGACAAACAGTCCCTTCACAAACCCCTTCTCCTACCCAGCCGCTTCCCTTGTCCGTGTCTGGTGCGTATTGCTTCGTTGGTCAAATTCGTTTATATTACATTTTTTTTGTTGGGGAAGGTAAGGGTGCACAAATGGGTTGCTAGTTTGAGAAATTAAAGATTTACTCCATTTTGAGATCATAAAAACTAATTTCTTTTTTTAAAAGAATTTTTCGAAAAATTTCGGAAGGGTTTTTTTTCAAGCTTACCATGAGGAATGTTCCTCTGAACTTTCTCGGTCTGGCCCTGAAAAACGGTGTGAAGGTGGATTTTTCTTTTCAACGTGTCTCGTACGAGTAACAGTGTAGTAATGAGATTTCACATTTTGGCGAAATCATTTGTTTCAATTTCTGATAAAAAATATTTGCATCCATAATTATAAATTTTACGCGTACAGTTAATATGTTGATTTTTTTAAGTACCTTATTTCTTCTTTAAATGGCAAAAGATGAAACGTATTCGAGTTTCATAGTTTGATATGAATCATTCATTACGTATTCAACCCTCGTATTGCCTTTTTTGTGTTTCGTATTTCTTATACCGGATTTGATTTATAGCATCTGACAGCTTATAAATGTGTTTTATTGAACGGACAAAAAACCTCGTGAACGTTTCCACATTAAAAGGGAAAGATTTACTTAGCAAACGTTTCATTTTTCAACTGCCAAAACGTTAATAGTTCTCCTTGATAAGAGAAACCGCATCTCGGAATAAGAAACCTCTCCCACGGCTCGGGGAGAAATCCCCTGTTTCCATTGGTGAATAATGCTGTTCTTTCGGCTCTTAAAATACCCATTCTTTTTCGCGTCTAAACTTTGGGAATAACGCGTTACGTGACCAAAACGAATAGACGGGATCGTCTGGAAAAGTTATAAGGATTATTTTTTATCTTTATTTTACGCGTGTTATTAAGGATCATGTTTCAAGTTTCCAGAAGTGGGCATAAACTACTCCGTATAAGAAAGTTATAGAGATCACCTTTCTTCTAAGTTAATGGTTACATTGCCAAGATTAAATTTTTGTTTCAAAGAATAATATTGAAACTACGCAACCTCAGTAATAGGATAAAAATAGCCATTTAATTTTTTTGTGAAATACAGATAATTTTTATTGTTTAAATTTGTAAGTGTGTTGGCTACATTTAGAAAAAAAACATTTTGTGTGTTAAATGTTGATTGTAAATTTAAGAAAAATAATTCATTGCCTTCTGTATAAAAAAATGAATCACGAGTTTAAATAATGTTTAATATTACTTTTACAGAAGTCATGCCGTTTAATAACTTTTTCATTGAGAATTACAAAAAATATAACGCAGCCAGTAATATACATTTGGTGTTATTGATTTATTTCCTTTATTTTTAAGTAAAAAATAAACTTTAAAAAAAATATTATGTAAATAAAACACAAGCGATACTTTAATCCACAAATTTGGAATATCCAGTGACCGGTTTCATCGCTTTCGCGACATCTTCGAGACTGGTATCTTTATTAAAGAGTTAAATGTATTCATACAGAACAGAGGTAAGGATAGATAATTCAAAGTTATATGTAAGTAAATTCAATAAAGTTATTTTTATCTTAAGGATCATTATCAATAGATGTCGCAAAAGCGATGAAACCGGTCACTGGATATCCCAAATTTGTGGATTAAAGTATCACTCGTGTTTTATTTGTATAATAAATTACAATGAACTTCCATCAAGAATTTTCACTTATAAACTTAAATGTTTTTAAAAAAATATATATCTGAAGCACCAACTTTGTGGTTAAATTTATTTAAAATGGAACACTTTGTAATTTTTACGACACAAAAGTTAAATATATTATAACGCAACTAGTTAAAGGTTTCATGAATAATCCATCATTATGCGTAAATATAAACTAAAACTTAAATAATTTCAAAATATGTTTCCAAAAGTGTATGCTGAAACAATTAATAATGTAACTTTGTGATTATTCATTATAATAAAATAAATAAAATAGGTTTGTTTTTAACACTATTTTTTTTCCACTAACCGGTTTCAAAACAAACAAGCTTCTTTGTCGGAGGAAAAAAATGAAAAAATAGTGGTTTAAAAGAAAGTTGTTTAATGAAAAAATAAACATTTGCGTTTTTACGGTTTACACAAATATTTAGATTTTGAGGCGGCTTGTAAATAACTCACTATTAGAAAATGAGAATCAAGTTTTGTTAGTCCGGGGTGCGAACCTTGAACCTTTCATTCGCAAGTCCACGAAAATAGCTACAGACTCACACGCTGATTAGAATCGAAGAAGTTCTTCATACAAAGACCGACCAAAAATATTAAAACCCAAACTACAAAAAAACAACAAAAAATACTTAAATGTCATTTTTGCATCGCCTTTGTTTCAAAAGACTCGTATAAAATTACTACATATAGTTGAAATATCGAAATCCATAAAATAATTGACATTTAAAAAAAAAAATATGTTTAATTTTAAATAAAACGGTATTTTACTCAAACATATTTAAAAAAACGTTAATTTATTTTTTTACTATTGTTCCACATTTCCTATAAATGAGATTTTTTTATAAGTTTAATAACGCAATTAAAATTTACTAAACAAAGCATCGGTTTTCAAAAATTAAATTTGTTTTATCGAACAACAAACAATTTTTTTTTTCTCATATCAATTTTATAACATAAAATATATTTAAGTATATTAATTATCTGTTACGACACAAAAAAGCAAAACTTATAATAAATACAAAATAAAAAATTGATTGAATTAAAAAATATTATTAGGTACTTGACACGTCATTTTTACTAAAAGCAGTAGGCTTAAAACCGTTTTCCTGGTTTTAACAAAATGAATTTTCGACTAGCTGTAATTAATTAATTTTGACCATTTTTATTATGATTTTTTTTTATTTGACAATTGTAATCTGCATTATTTTACGAGTTGTTTGACCCATTGCGTTATGCAGACTGTAAACATAAGTTGCCAGTTAATGAATAAACAGCAGATAGTTGCTAAACTGCCGATTTGTACAGAAAAATTATCCGCAGAAGCCGTAGTAACATTGGGTAACATTTTAGGATTTTCCTTTGAAATCCAGTTTTTGACAAGCGGTCAAACTAGTAAAACAAGAATGAAGTAGTCAGCGAATAATTGCCAAAATAATTGGTGAACTCTGACTTGCATTTGTACGGCTTCTGAATGCGTAAAACAGTGCAGGAGACCTCGCTCTTTTCTATTTTTTGGGAACATATAAACTGATCTACTCACTTTATTTTGATTATATGGTATATATTTCTAGAAATCAGTTTTAAAAAATGTTGCCAAAGACGACAACATTCAAGGGAGTTGTAATTCAGCCCCCCTGCTAGAAGCAATGATGGATACAAGAATGGATAATTATTATTACTTAGAGATATTATAAATGTCGCAAAACTCGCTTTTGAACCTTTTTTTTGTAAATCTTGTTTAAAATGTCAACCAAATTAGCGTATACTTATATTGTATCGTGTAATTTAGTCATTAGGAACAATTCTACGGAAAGTATAGCATATTAACAAGAACCGTAAAAATTATACATAACAAAATATTCGTGTCTCCAAAATATGACTAACGAAGACATAGTGTTTTTCAAAGCAAATATAATTAAAGTTTAGTCTCTTTTGACATAATTAGTCAGCAGGCCATATGTTTTTGTACACATTTTTTATATTTCCCTCTCTAGAAATTCAAGGTTTGAAATTCCCTCGCTTTGTATATTTTTTTACGTTACACACAAAATTGTTCCATAATTAGACTTTATTACTTACGTAATCAATGTCTGCTCCCCAGGTGAAGTATTTAATATCAACAAATTCATTTTTACATGGCCGAATCCGTTTTAAATGCTGGCATTGTCCGCGGGTTTCGTATTTGAAGAATTAAAAAAGGCAAGGTTATTAACCCTTGCTCACGCTCCCGAGGCCTAAATGTTTTGTTTGTCTTTGTTTTTTTCCTATCTAACAGTGCACATGGCACTTTTTTACTCAACCAAATGCCAATTTTCTTTATTTGACATGTGAAGGTGACGCTTCAGACACACGGTCGAGGAACTGTAAACAAAAATTGTGAAAAAAGACGTTTTGAACCCGGAACTTCATATTATGGAAGGCAAACGCGTTAACTACAAGACCACGGAACGAACCATTAATTTAATTTTATAATTGAAAAAAAAACCTCATTTATTTATTATACTAATTAAAAAAGTTGATAACATTAGAAATAATGATGATTTCTAAAGAGATGTCCAAAAAGGTAGTTCTGTAAGTGAAATAGAACAAGCTCCCTAGACAAGTGTTTTCGACTCGATGGCTCTTCTTCGGTCAAAATTCTAATTAAAAAAATCAAGTAAAAATAAATCTTTATTGTTGTCAAGTAGTTGGTGCAACTATCTACCATTCTTGGGGTTCAAGGTTTGATTCCTGGCAAATGGACGTAAAATACTAATTTAAAGTTTGTGTTCACTATTTATTTTCTTGTTCCTGGGCTAGGACATGAATTGTTGGATTTTCACCGTACTTTTGTGTAACAGATGATCTAAATACGCTTCATTTGGTTTGCAAGAGCAGTGTCCTTTTCATCACTGGGTGTTAACTAAACAATAAACATCAAAATAAATAAAGCAAAAATAAATGTTGGGTGAGCTCATTACCTTTCAGGCTTTGTACATTGAGAAGGAATATTAAAGACTATATTAAAATTCACCATTGTTTTAAGTGTGTCAAAATACTTGCAGACTGACTGAATTTACTTCCTAGGGAGTTATTTAGATCTTAATTTGTTGCAACATAGAGAGAAAACATTTTTGAGAAAGGAATATGGAAGTCTTGGCATTTACAAACCTTATCACCTGCCATTAGCTGGTTTAAGTAGCTACTTTACACACTGAGTAACATTCATCATTCTACCTTTGTTTGAACCAGTTAATAACAGTTCATAAGCCCTGTAAATGCCAAGGGTCTCGAAAAGCATTTCCCTCTCTATTGCAAAAAAAAAAAAATCTAAATTACTCTCTTGGGAGGAAACCCAGCAAGTCTGCAAGCATTTAGACATACTTAACACATTATTGAATTAATAAGCTGATAAAAAAATAAACATAAAAATTAGAAAATGGTTTTCAGGCGTTACTTAGTCAGTGGATTGGTTCAGCCGGGTGAATCTCACCCACATGATAAAGGTTTCAGCTCTTTTACTTCGCAAAAGTCAATTACTGGAAGAGGTGAGCAAATGAGAATGTAAACATAGGCATAATGGTGATTGTTACAGAGTGTGTAAAGTGCCCGCTTAAACCAGCCAATAACAGAGCCTTGTTAATGACTTTCATTTTTGCTTCTCATTTTTTTCCCTTTCCGTTGCAACACATTAACATCTGAATTAAAAATGTTTAGTTACTTTTAAATTCTTCCGTTTGTTTATTTTACGAAACGCTTTACCTTTACCATTTTACAAATACTGGTAACGTGAAGTGTTGATAAGATGTTTAATTCAGGTTGTTTATTTAGCACTCTTTGCATTTTGTCAGAAATATTAAGCTTTTAACATAAATGCGTCTGTCAGTAGCAATGCTTATAAAAAAATGGTGAGCAAGTGGATAAGGAGTAGATCATTCATTTCCTGTAAATTATTTTCATGACTAAATGTTTTTTTGCTTTTAATTATCAAATATCTTCTTATTCTTTTTATTTATATTTTATTGTTTTGTAATTTGTATTAGTTTTAATTTTCTTATTATTATAAGCATTTACATTTTTTTTAAATACATATTGGTCTCCTCAATACTCCAAATACATTTTAAGAATTGAAAGGATTCAAAAAAATTTTATGAAGCATCTAAACTATCGACAAAATGAACATTTTAATAACTATGAAGAAGCTGTACTATATCACAATATTGAAACCTTACAATCCAGAAGAACTATATCTGATACCGTCTTCCTTTACAAAATAGTAAATAACAAATTAGATTATCCCCAACTTCTTGAGAAAATTAAAATTCGTATCCCTCAGCGCACAACTCGGCTGCAGCAATTGTTTCATGTTGGAAGATCAAGCACAAATAACAACAAGAATGCACCTTTTCCCAGAATCTTAAATAGTTATGACAAACATTTTTTTGAAATTGATATATATTTTCTAACTTTAATTAACTATAAGAAAAATGCCAAGGCTATAATTGCAGATAATAATCATTTAACTTAATCAGTACTATCTATTTAACATTTGTAATTTGTTATAAACTTGTACATTTGTATTTATGTCTAAGAGGAAAAGCTGATCTGAAGCTACTCCGTGGGGATCCGTAAAATGATTTTTTTTTTAAATTATTTAAAAATTATAATAATAAATTAAATTTTGTACTTTTAGTTATTATTAATTTTTTTATTTTTTTCAAGTGATATGATACGGAGTGGCTTAATACAGGTACGCTTTTTTTTAAATTTTTTACATTCTATTTAGTTTTTATATAGAAAACTATAATTGGCCTAAAATTTTGGTTTATTTGTATATACTGTACTTTTTGTTGTAATGGCTGTTGTTTTCTTTAAATAAATAAATAAATATTTAAGTAAAAATATATTTTCTTATTTATATTTGTGATTTAATTTGTCGGTTTATTTTCTTTATTTTTTTATTTTTTTTTTATTTATCTATTTTCTGTATTTCTGTATTTATAATTTAAATTGTTGGTATATTTCCTAATCTATATTGATGCTTCAATTTAAATTTTTATTTTATTTTATTTGGGATTTTTACAGCTATTACATAAAACAATAAGTAAAAATATATTATTAACAATAAAAATCCACTGTAAATCTAATGACACATTATAATATAAGAAACGAGTTTACGTTATTGTATGTGTGTAAAGTTTGTATTCATGTGTGTGTATGTGAACTGCGTGAGGGAAAAGGTGCATGTGCGTGTGAGAATGAATGAAGGAGAGGGTGCGTGTGTGTGGGTGCGTAAGTATAAAAAAAATATTAATTTAAAATGTGTAATTATATTAAAAAGGGTACAAGAAAGAGCTTGGTATAAAGTTTGATTATTTAAAAAAAAAAAAGTTTATACCTACTTTCGAAACATTTTGTTAATATTTAAGTCAAGAAATATTATAAATTGTATTTTTCAAAAGTATGGTAAATTTCAAAACCATATTCTGAAAAAAAAGCATTTTTTTATTATTTAATTAATAATGGCATATTTTCTAATTGTTCATATTTATGAACATTCTTTTATTATAACCAGTAATTTATTTATTTTTTGATATAATTACAATTTTATGATTTTTTTAAGCATAATTTAATGAAATGAAAAAAATATATCTTAAAAGAACGTCCTTCCTAAATCCAGGAAATTCCTTGCTAGTCGGGACCTGAAACAAAGAACCTCTGTGCATAAAAAATATAAAAAATTCCTTGATCATCGGATCAAAATATGTTTGACAATTATGACGTCATAAAATGTCAAATATATCACAAAGGCATTGGATCGTATGAAAGCTCATTCATGTACTAGTTTTTCCCGCCAATCAAATTCTCTTTTTTGACAATCTCTTCTTCCTGTCCTACCCTCTTTTCTCCCCCAAAATGTCTTCGTTCCTTTAGTCATCGATTCTTTAAACGCCATCCCTTAGAATTTGAGCGGGGAGAGCTTACGACTACAAAATTTGCCATTTCCGTGACATTAGCTTTGATGACAGCTATTTTTATGATAATCATTTACTTTGATCACCGATAAGGACATTATAATAATTATACGTCGGACATTCAAAATATTTTTCCTTGCTTTTTCTCAAAAATGACTGAATATTTTAAATTTTGCTGACGAAAATATGACTACTTTTTTTTTTATTCAAATAAAATCTTATTTATTCATTTAATTGAATAATTGGACTATTCGACAGAATGTACTTAATAAATAAAACTTGTGATTAAGGTTTTTTCTATACTTTTTTAAATGTAAATATTTTATTTTACTTCTAACTTATTTAATTTAACAAATGTTATTATTAAAGTAATGTTAAAGAAATCCTCAATTTTCAATACTGCAAGTCTATATAAATTATTTTTCATTTAATGTTCATACAATAGACACTATTTATTAAATAAATTCCATTGTTCAAATTTATGCACAAGAATAAAAGAATTTGAGATAAATGTAACTTCCTGAAGTTTAGTTACTCATATATATCTTTGTTTTTATATTTTGACACAATCGAGTGGGATTTGTAAGTCAAGTTGTCTTATTTTGTAAATTTTTCTGAACAATTAATTTTTACCCCAGAGGCAGACGGATACAAATCCGGAATTTGATGAAATAACATTTCGATTTTCGTATCTAGTTTATGATCGTATTCATTGATTTTAAAGAAACGTTAGTCTTATTATTTATTTATTTATATATACGCTCAATGGGCATTTTTAAGGACCTATTTATACAAAGCAAATTATAATAAAAAAAAGTAGAAACACACAATGGTATATAGTAGACTTTGTGAGAGTGGATGCGGGAGAGAGGTGTTTATAATTGAATTTGATTCAGTGATTGTTTGAAAGAAGACAATTTGTCATTCCTCTGTTATCTGGTCTCCATATTATGATGTTCCCATTAAGAATATTGCATCAGTTCAACATCGAATTTTGATAAAGATAGGCTGGAGATTGGGCTTATCCAGAGACCAATATACTTCTTCTCTTCAAGACCGTCAAAATAAATCTGACCTTTAATCCTTTTTGAAATTCTCAACTTACTATTTGATGCGCCTGAATCACTGAGCTCAATAAAATTATATATCCCAACTAGAAACCACAGACAAAACATACTCTTTCATACCGATAACCATAGAATTTACTATGGTTTTCATTCCCCTATGTCCAGAATTTTCAATTCTGCCAACAAACAAACCAGTCTTGATTTCTTTGATAACAAATTGTCTTCTTCCAAACGATCACTGAATCAAATTCAATTATAAATACCTCTCTCCCGCATCCACTCTCACAAAGTCAACTATATACCATTGTGTGTTTCAACTTTCCTTTATTATAATTTGCTATGTATAAATATGTCTTTAAAAATGCCTATTGGGCGTATATATATACAAATAAATTATAAGACTAACGTTTCTTAAAAATCAATGAATATAATCATAAACTGGATACGAAAATCGAAATGTTATTTCATCAAATTCCGGATTTTCATCCGTCTGCCTGCGATGTACAAAATTATACTCTTTTTTTTCGATTCGCCCAGAGTGGGTTTCGTGACTCTACGACTTGTTTCCGCTCGTTACAAGCAGGTATGTATATGTGTACGCCCCGTAGACAAGTGTGCAATTTGTATAAACCCTACACCCTACACGTAGTTTACACGCGAGTAGCTTGCATTCAAGGGCTCTTGAAGGAAAATGCTTATTATACCGCGTGAATGCCATCTGAGGGATCGGTTCATTACTACAGACGTTCTACATGGTCGGGTATATGTACTTTGAACTTTTTTTCATTTAACATCACCATTTCAATATTTGCATCTAGCAGGGGCGAATCGTTCAAATATGCAATTATGCACAGCTCAACATTATATTTGACTTTTAACTATAATGTTTTATGATAAATATTTTTATGCGAAAATAAAATAATCTTTATTACCACCACCGTTAATATCTACCTATAAAAACAATCTACAAAATGCGCCCAGCGCCTAGTCCGTTCTCAGTAAACAATAAAACTAGCCGATTACCTCAGCTTAATTCTCTATACAAAAAAGTAAACTATATTTTATCTCTTTAACCCAAGTCAGCGTTTTTAGTACTAAAACTAAACAAGCTTGCAGATTATAAATAATATGTGAAGATTCTCTGTTTGGAAACAAGTATTTCGATCATTATTTCCGATGGACTATTTTTCTTTGATCGGATACCGTTGATATATAATGTATCACATAGGACATGTGGCGTTTGCAGTGGCCGTTTTTGTCATTTTTCATTTTAAAAGGAATCGACCAGTGCTCAGTGTTGACAGTTGCTGCTGAATGTCATTGTGGTATTTGCTCATAAACTTTTTTACAAGAATTGTATTAAAATTGTGTAAAATAAAACTACATATATCGTGTGGTTAGTAATAATGGTTCCTTCTTGGTTTTCATAGAACCACAGGAAAAATAGTTAATTATAAATATTTCTTGAATATGATGTACTTAAATATGTAAGTACAAATTAATGATCATTTTTTGTAGATTACCTATAAATTAAATCACGGCTCGCCACTGATGCCAAGGTGTAGATAGAATGTTAAATTATAATACAATTGCAAAAAATCTTAATTATTTGATACGTGATCACTCACGATTTAAAAAAATGTCCAGAGACTAAAAATAATTAGTTGTTTTTTAAAAATATTATTATCAGGTAAAGCGAACAGATGAAATTGTATTCAAACAAAACCACAGAAAAAAAAGCCGTGTATATCCTCAATTACTTATATTTGTTGCAACATAGAGAAAAAACATTTTTGAGAAGGGAATATGGAAGTCTAGGCATTTACAGGGCTTATGACCAGTCATTGGCTGGTTTAAGTGGTTACTTTACACACTGTGTAACATTCACTATTTTTGAACATCCACATTTCCTCAACTCTTCCATCTGTTGAATTTTGTGAAGTAAATATGAATAACTCCCTAGAAGAAAAAAACAGCCAGTTTGCAAGTATTTGGACATACTCAAAACATTGTACTTAATTACTTATATGTATGTACATGTAGATACAAATTGTGAAAACAAATATAGCTTACCGATAAAAAAAGTCACCGTTCGCTACTGCTGATGTCAGATAGGAGTCACATTCAGTCAATAAAGGAACATGCTACGCGTTTACATTTACAAGTGTCCACCTTCCTCCAAATACGGTTTCGAAGAATAAAGTTTTATGAACATACGAGTATAACAAAACCAGAATCTTGAACAAGTATAGTTGACTCGATATTTGCTACTCTCATACCCGTATGCAGAGACAAAACTTAAGGTGAGGAAAGTACATTCTAATTTCAAATGCAGAGAATAACCCGAAGGTGAAGACAATAGAATGTACTTTCCTTACCTTAAGGTTTGTCTCTGCATACGGGTATCAGATAAAAATTCTGAAAAAATACGTTTGAAAATGTGAAGACGCTTGAGTTTCCGGGTTCAATTCCGAGAAGGTAAACGTGAAATACTTATTTTTAAGTTGATTTTCACAAGAACATTTAATAGTAAAGAGAATCTAGGGAGATTGACAAATCAAGCGTAAGACTGGTCCTGTTATCTTATAACAAAAACATAATCGAGCTATGCTACGATTGGAGTACTTACTACTTTCCTGTGCAGTGTCAGTGCCCTATGATTAATTAATGTATATTTATATTTTTTTTATTTTTTTTATTGAAATAAAAGTCACTTAGTGCCTTTTACATATAATTTGCGTATAGTAAAATACATACATGTAAGTGAAATAAGTAAAATATAGTATTTAAAAGAAATTACAACTATTTTTTTTTATTATTATTTAATAGCATAATTGTACATTTTTACAATTTAAAAAAAAATCACTTTTTATATTTTTACTAAAACTTAAATCCCACCAAGCCACTTTTTGTAGCTTGTTGGTGAAGATTATATTTATACTGACTTAATAATATTATTTACATTTTTAAAAACAATGAATAACAAATAAAAATTAACAGCCGGAAAGATCAGAATGAACATGTTTATACAAATAATAATAAATAAATTTATTTTGAAATACAAGAAAATACATGAAAAATTAAAATATTTACACCTAAGCTACTATTCATATATAAACTCTTGATCGAGTAGCCACTCTCTTATTTTGCTCTTGTTACAATGTGAGTTAAATTTAAGTTCTTTTGGTAATAAATTAAAAATTCTAGGTACCAAATATTTGAGAGTTCTTTTTCCATATTTATTACATACTCTTGGTACTAACTACCAAGCCATCATTAGACGTGAAGCGTGTATTATGGTTATGTTTGAGAGTAAACTTGAATGTATTACTATTAATTTTTTCCAAAATGATGCAAAGCCACAGTAGTCCTCGAAAAGTCAGAGTTTTGATTGTTTTGTACATGAGATCATTATGACTTCTTTGTTATTAACAAAGTGAGGAGTAAAAAAAGATACACGGTTTAAAAATAATATTACTAGTTGTAAAAATATTTCAAAAATTAAATATTTGGTGATAGAAATATTTTGAACCTGTAAAAAAAAAGAGAAAAAAAAACTAAGAAAGCAACACATTTTAAATAAAACAAGTTTGAATAACATTAAACTAAGATTTTTATTTTTTAAATTTTATGTATTATATTATTTATTTACCTTTATTTACATTTATCAAGTACTAATAAACTGCCCATAGTGACACATCCAGGAACAACCAATATCTGTGAACTTGTCCCAACTAGCTAGAAAACCCGTTTAGAGTTGGGGCGCTTGTTATTCATTCGTAAATATACATATTACTAATGTTAGTAAATATAAGTATAAAACCACTTACCGACTGTTTTAGTCTACTGGTTTCGAGACGTACCCGTCTCTTCATCGGGACACTCACTACACCAACATGCAAATACTAAAATACATCTTTACCTTCTCTCAAAAAATGAAGAATAAGAAGAAGAAGAGTTTTTTTACATTTGTCATGAATAACTTTAGCCCTACGGGAAAGTATATAGGCCGTTTAAATCATATCAAATTGGTGCAACATCGTCTAATAAAAAAAGTAGCATGAATGATTTGCCTCAAAAGGGGAGACCACACTTATGAACAAATGGAGTCAATGTTAAAAATTTCGAGTCTACAAAAACGTAGAAATAACAGTGACTCCATATTTATGTTTAATTTACTGAATGGTTTAATTGATGTACCGTCGTTACAGGAACAAGTGGCATTCAATGTTCGGATCCACCGGTTGCGAAATAATAATTTGCTGTTCCTTGATCAACACAGCGCAAATTATGGTATGCATGCACCAATGTCCCGATTGTGTCGAATTGTAAACTCGAAACAAGATCTGAACTTTTTTGGTGTAGGTCTTTATAGATTATAAAATTTCTTAGATAGAACAGATCTTGTCTTGAGGTACGAGTAGTATTTTTTTTTGTCCTAGCTTTAATATTAATTCGATGTATTTTATTTCATTTGTACTTGTATTAAGTATAATAATATGTGTTGACCATTGTTGGAATGGATTGTGCAAGTTTGTCAATAGATAAATACATTGGATACACTGTTTTTTTTCTCCCGCGGTAAAAATTGGAGCATTAAATTGTACGAATAATTTCCCTGAAATGTACGAGAAAATAATAAAAAACATTTTAATAAAATCAGACTTCTTTGAACAAAGTCACTGATTCATATGAATCAACCAATGATTAGAAAGTTATGAAAGATATCCGGTTTAGTTGCCGTGAATGAAAAGAACTGATCTAGAATAAGTGGAAGAGAACCGATGTCACGATATCTAAAAATCACGAGGTACAGTGTTGTAAATTTTGGGAGCAAGGTACATGTGACTTCTTTGACCAAACAATGCAGTCATTTTATGTGGATAAGGATAATGTAATTGTAAAAGAAAAAAACATTTTTCCTCTATGATCTTTTTACTATTTTTTTTTCACTGTATCTAGGCAGATAAAAAATACAAATCTGTTCGAAAAAAAATCATAACAAACCAATCACACCTTTTCGCAGGACAGGCAGAGTTGATAAAACGTTACACACTTCTGTACTGACATTTAAATTCTTAACTTTCTCAACTATCATACATTCTTCCACCTATATTTGATGTTTATTAGCTATGAGACCGGCACAATAATTATTGTAGTTCTACAGTGTGTTAAAGTGAGCAACACGCACACTTTTTACTGTGTGGAAACCACTATTAGACATAGATTGTAGTATTCACGCAGTGTAGCAAATGAAGATAGCTCCTTTGTGTAAGTTCACAGTACCAACCTCATAATTTTATTGTATGCGATAATAAATAACAATATTATGATAAATAATATTGGAGGAAGCAATCCGACGGCTAATTTTGGAGACACATTGTAAATTACGACTTTTGTACCTACATCAAAATGTTGAAAAATTAATCGAATTAAAATACATATAAAAGTATGAGTAATATTGTCAAGTAATACCAAAGACACAAACATTATAAAATAGATTTCATGATAAAATTTACATAAATGTTAAGGTGGTATTACTGATTACTGCATATAACACCTCGCTACAACTTCATACAGTACATTCCAAGCTAACAACACCCTGAAGCTAACTTCATACAACTCAATTTTAGTAACTAAAACACCCGCTAGGCGGTCGCTAGGTACAATACTGTGTATACCGCACACTGAAGCTAACTTCACGCAATACAATTTTAGTTATCAAAACACCCGCCAGGTAACGCTCAACATTACGCATTTTCGTAAATCAGTGTGCGTGGTGATGTGCGTGCGCACACAGTAAATTGTGTGATTTCTCATTGCTAATGTTTATGCCTACTTTTAAGCTAATCCGCCTACAGTATCTGGTTGATTTGATTTTTATAAGATTTTCTTAAAATTCGTTGGCTTAGACTTCAAATTTACGTCGTTGTAAATTTTCTTACATCACCTGTACTGATTTTGTTTGCTATTGGTATTTTGCTAAGGCATATTTTTTGAAAAGAACCTTTATTTTGATTCATAAAATCAAAAAATAAACATGAATATAAATAAGTCTACATTAATCACGAGGATTTTAAATTATTTAAAAAAATGTGCCTTGAACCGTCAGTAGGATCGCAGTGAGTCACATTTTGCTGGAAGGTGTGATTCTATTAAATGCTGCAAACGCCCAGTTGCATTCCACCGGCAACACTACTGACTAGTCCGAGTCGTTAGCGTCCACGTCACAAACCCCGAGCAATGGCGTCAGATAACGAAAGGATGAAAAGCGATTTCTGGTGCCTCCTAACCAGAACCAACCATCTAAGAAAAGGTAACCCTGACAGAAAAATCCACCAGAGAAGGCAACGGGAAACCACTTTGGTCATCTATTGCATCGATTGCGTCCAACAAGTAGTTGTCCTGGCCTCGGAGTAGCGCAGGACCGAGACGATTTCGCTGTAATGATCGCCAACGTCATGGGGAACTTACAAGTCACCGAAAGAAAAAGATAAAAATCCCAATATGGATGAGGCATTGTATACGAATCAGACAAATCTTTAAGATATGTTTCCTTTTCTTCTGATAGTACAGTCGGAAAAGCAAAAACCTTCCTTAATATTACCAAAGGTGTTTAATAGAAATATGATTATTTATCATATTGCACCTTTAGGACGAAAATGACTCACCTTAAAAAAATCAACTTTATGGAAAATTGCAAAAGAAGAATATAAATTGTGACACCTACATATTATTGAGTCGATTGTTACGTATTTTTCGAAGTAAGCACCTGGTTTTGAGTTAAATTTTTTACCGAAGGCTTACAGCTATGAATCGATGAAAAAAAGCGTGATAAAAATATTATTTTTATTTTAAACCATACATTAATTTTACGAGTCATTATTTGATTGAAAAAAACCAAACAAAACCACTTTGATAAATAAAATAATTACATAATTTGTATCAGGTCACTAAACACATGTTTTATTTACTCACGAAATGACATAAACGTAAATAAGTCACTAAGATTATCGATAATTTAAATAACAAAATAACATTTACTTAAATAAATCATGAAGATTATCAGTTGGAACCACTTTTCAGTGGTTGGAACGGAATAATCGCAAAGCTAAATTGGTCGTTTTAATATAAAAAAAAGTAAACATGCCATTTGTATCGGATTAATATTAACTCAACCAGTTTTCGGTCACTATATGTTTGTCTGCGTTGCATCTTTCACACAGCAATGTAAACACAACACTAATAGCGTCGCTTCCGTACTAACAAGGAATCTAAATTTTTGAATAATAAAGAGATCGATGTTGCTCGGACCAAATCTATACCTACTTACCCATCTTTCCTATTTCCTAGCGCATTCCATGCAACAATAATACAACGTGTGAGTGCCAGTAACATCATTTAAAAATCAGTACGAAATCTCACATTAACGAGTAAAGTGATTTACTAATATTTCCACAAGTGAGCTGTGCCTGCGTCATTTTAGACAGCCAGTTCTATTCAGACAAGCTGTGCCAGCGTCTCCCGACCGCCAGCTTTACCAGGGCTCCAGCATTTATCAAGCCTCATCCATCAGCAGGTTAGTGGAGTTGCGCAACCTTCCTTCCTAACAATACAGTCCACTCTAAATTTTCCTTCGCTTAGGACAAAGTATTCTTCACACTTCGTCCAGTCCGCAACAGATGTAACGGTTTTGTCCTATTCCCACCCAAATGTTGCGTTTTTTAAAATGCAGAATGATGGATAATGTTCATTGAAGTTGTTTTATGATCTTGACTCAAATTAAGCTTTCAGCAAAGCGTAATCTATTTAAAATGAAATTTTTCCTTGCTGATAAATGAATTTATTGATACACGTCTCCTAAAATCTGGTACGGTCGTACTTTAGTAGATACCTGCTTTGGCGGCTTCTGCTATTCAATAGCCCATAATTCCTGTTCTACAAGTTCCGTCTTCTCTCTACCGCAGAGAATCATTGTGTTCTAGTCTATTGTACCGAGCTCGACACGATGCATTAGGGGAACAAGGCTTACTTTAAGAGAGATAGGAGGGAAAAAGAACTCTTAGAAATGTATAGACGATACGTAATTATTTATTTTCATGGTATTGTTCACATAATACTTAATGTTAAAAGATCAACGGTATAATGAGGAAGTTCAGTGTTTTTCTTTTGTATTTTTTTAAAGACTTTTAACTTAGCAGAAAAAACTATTGTTTTAAATTTTTAATGATTTATTTATTTATTAACGGACATTGTCCATTTATACAATTAAAAGAGTTTTAATATTAAAATAAGAGAATAGTTTTTAAAAATATATATTTGGACCCCTGCATTTAGTAGCCTGACGTGTCATGTACAAGGCTAAGGTAATTGGAAAAAATCGTTTTTGTTTCTCTTGGAAATGAGATGTTCGATCACTAATTTTGGTTTATTACATTTAGTCCAATCACCATTGTTGCAAAGTCCAAGAACAAGGGCTTTTAACGACAGTGTGAATATCTGTTAAGGCTGTAGTCTGGTAAAACACACGCAAAATGAGGAAACTATACGATTTTGCCATTTTAAAACGAGTGTTTTCTTTCAATCGCACAATAATAAAAAAAACATGAATTAAATAAAAACAATAATTTTTAAAGGTATTTCTATTCCCAAATATACTTAAAAGTTTTATGTAACTAAAAAATAATTACTTTTAGACCGGCAGATTACGCAATTTCGGATTGAGATCTCAATAAAAACTAAGTATTGAACTAATTTTTTTATAATTATTTAAAGATAATAAATTGAACATGAAAGTGGCCGAAGCAAAATTTTATTTTTTGATTTCGAAAAAAAGTACAAGCATTTTAAATCATATACATTTCTGTGACATTTTTCTTTATTTCCACGTAAAATGCTGCCTTTGGTAATACTTTAAAAAAAATATATTTATTGAAATATTTAAGTTTAATTTATTATATAAATAAAACACGAGTGATACTTTAATCCACAAATTTGGAATATCCAGTGACCGGTTTCATCGCTTTCGCGACATCTTCGAGACTGGTATATTTATTAAAAAGTTAAATGTATTTATACAGAACAGAGGTAAGGATACATAATTCAAAGTTATATGTAAGTAAATTAAATAAAGTTATTTTTATCTTAAGGATCATTATCGACAAATTTTCTATGGGTTAACAAATGAATGGATATAATCAAACTCATTAAAATAACATAATATCACGTGAATAAATTTTACTTCAACCCTCAGTTTTAATATGAGAATCAATGAACCAAAGTTCGGTCTAAATTTAAAGGAGCGTAATCTGCCGGTCAAAAACTAAAAATTATATTTTAATTAATTATTGCTAAAAGTATAACGTTTTTCTAAAGAATATTTGCTTAATTTTTTTATTTTTGAATTTTGAAAAAACATCGTTTTAAAATGAGTAAATTGTATAATTTTTCTACGTGGTGTAAAATTAGCGTAATCCAAGCGATTCGATGAAAATAAAACCACATAAGTTTCTTGGAAAACTTGATGAATATTTAGTTTTTGGGGCATTTTGCGCTAAATATTATTTGGTTCGATCCAGAAATGGACACTTAAATCGGATTTTTTACGGGAATTCGCGATTTACAAAAGGATATGGAGGTCAAAGGCTTTGGTCAACGAAAGACGGACGACCCTTTGGAATTGTTTTTATTCCTACCCGAAACCGGCCAATCACACGAGAGGATCGGCTACCCTTTGATAGGATGGCAGAAGTGATGGGAAGAGCACTGGGGTGGAAACTGCCCTGAGTAGATTAGCTTTCCGAAGATATTTTTCAGTTTACAAATCTCAAGTTTTGGCTGCAAATTTTTCATTTCCTTATTTTTATCTTTCTGCATATAAATACCTACATTGATTCGTAATGATAAATATTTTATGTTATCCTCAATATCCATAAACATTTTTTATAATCAATGCTTCAAAAAAAAAAACAATTTCATTCCACAATATTATTTTTGGTATGTGTATATATATTTACATATTTATACACACACAATTCTGGGTTTTATCCCAAGGGGGAGTAGGTATATTTTTATTTATATCACTACAGAGATGGGTAGAATTTTTGTTTCAAGATTATGGATATTCGAGCGTTTACAGGGCTTATGACCTGTCATAGGTTGGGTTCAAGTGGCCACTTTTATGTAGATACTACAACATTCCCCATTCCGCTTATTAGCGAATATCCATATCGGTGACATTTTTGGTTTTTGTATATATGTCATGAAACAAGGAAAGCTTTTGCTAGCGCGTTTGGAGCGCCATCTATGTATTTGATATTGAGGTTAAGTATTAAAGCAAATTACTTTATTTATGTAGCTAAGACTCTATCCGAGTTAAATTAATTACTAGTAATCGCCTGCAGATGATTCTGCAATTTATTTTTACTTAATTTTTTGACCAGATCTCCTTTACACAGCTACATAAATAAAATAATTTGCTTTCATACTTAACCTCAATATCAAATACATAGATGGCGCTCCAAACGCGCTAGCGAAAGCTTTCCTTGTTTCATGACATATATACAAAAACCAAAAATGTCACCGATATGGATATTCGCTAATAAGCGGAATGGGGAATGTTGTAGTATCTACATAAAAGTGGCTACTTGAACCCAACCTATGACAGGTCATAAGCCCTGTAAACGCTCGAATATCCATAATCTTGAAACAAAAATTCTACCCATCTCTGTAGTGATATAAATAAAAAAATAAAAAAATTTCATTCCATTTTATCGTACCGGTTAATGTCTTCAAACATTGAACTTTTAATTTCGTCATTTTATGAATTTAGGAATGTTTAATTCAATTTTTAGGTTTATTCATATTAAGAACATACACCGCAAGACAAAAAAAATTACGAGTTTACCTGCTACCGCGCCCCTTGACTTTACTGAACCCTTTTTCTAAGAAATCCTTTATCGATACCTCTTTCTTTTGTTTAATAAATTAAGGACACTATGTGTCACCTTTCTACAATATTTACATTTTAAAATGTCTCAACAGTCTTGTTTTACCCGCGTTTGAGTGAACATAACACAACAATCATGGAAAGTGCAAAGCAAATGTCGATTGCGATAAAATCCAAAATAATCACATTGTCGCAAGAAAACATATCTAATTGTGAAATATCTCGTCGAGTTGGGTATTCAGAAGGTGCAGTGAGGTTTTTATTTAAAAAAATCCAAGAAACTGGATCCATAGAACGGAAAAAAGGAAGCGGACGGGGGCGCGTGACATCTGCCCGAGATGATCGCTTAATAAAAAAAATTGTTATGCGCGATCGATTTTTAACGGCACCTGAAATACACGCAGAGATGCAGTCTACCAGCACATCAACATTTTCAGTAAAAACAGTGTCCAGGCGGCTGTTGGAGCATGGTTTCCAAGCACGGAGTCCCGCAAAGAAACCATTACTCACGGACAAAATGAAGAAGGCTAGACTGGATTGGGCGAAAGAGCACCAGAATTGGACCTTGGAGGATTGGCAAAATGTTGTTTTCTCTGATGAATCAAAATTCAACCTTTTTGGTCCAGACGGCAGAAAGATAGTTCGACGAAAACGTGGGGAAAGATATCATCCGTCGTGCGTCACTCGAACCGTTAAACATTCACCCTACGTGATGATTTGGGGGTGCATGACAGCATACGGTTTAGGACCTCTAAATTTTGTACAGGGTACGATGAATGCCATTCAGTACAAAAAAGTGTTAAAAAAACATATTATTCCAACAATCGAGGACATTACGCAGTATACCGCGGACCCAATTTTTCAGGACGATTCTGCGCCGTGCCATAGAGCCCGCACTGTGAGTACAAATATATATATTTTTAAATGCATTTTGTGACCACATGATAAATAATTTATTGTTTTTTTATAGATCAATGAATTCAAGGAGAAAATTGGCTTAAAATCGTTGACGTGGCCCGGGAATAGCCCTGATTTGAACCCGATAGAAAATTTATGGGCGAATATGAAAAAAAAAGTCGGGAAAAAAAAATCAAAAAACATTGAGGAATTAAAAAAAAACTTAATTCAAGTTTGGGAAGAAGAAATAACATCAGAAATTTTAGATTCGCTTTACGCTTCTCTAAATAATAGAATTTTACATGTTATAAAAAATAAAGGTGAATTCACTAAGTACTAAATATTTTTAAATGTTATAAATATGTTTAAATGTAAAATACTTTAATTTAAAATAAAGCGATAAGAACCTACTTCTTAAATATGAATTAAAAAATAACATGTCTTTTATTATTC
This sequence comes from Micrasema longulum, assembly GCF_059751315.1. NCBI lineage: Eukaryota > Metazoa > Arthropoda > Insecta > Trichoptera > Brachycentridae > Micrasema > Micrasema longulum. The sequence continues at coordinate 596,041 of NW_028277505.1, forward strand.
CATCACAAACACTCGACCATAAATGAACCGTTATGGGTCTCTAAGGTTCGGGTAATCTGATACCTGATATATAATGGCAATTTCTAAGTACAATTCATGAGTAAGATTTTTTATTTTAACCTTGAAATAACGAGTAGTCATCACATATGTCAAACAATATAAAAAAAACTAATTAAATATCAAGAATAATTCATTATATGTCAATTTTAGTTTTTTTTGAGAACTCGTAAATTTATTTGTCTTGCGGTGTACTTGATTTCGGTAGGTACAACATTTTTGTATCTTTTACATTGCTATGCTTATAATATCAGTCCTTAATTTTTTTCCCGTAAAATCCAGGTTTTTTCATTTGCATGACAGATTATAATTTTAAAATCTAAATAAAAACTCGTTGTTTCCAACCGCTTATTTTTAGTGGTTAGAAATAAGGGAATATGTATCTGTTCAGTTGTTTATTTCAAAAACTAATAAACTTTTAAATTTACTTGAAAGAAAAGCCTTATAATTTTTTTTTGTTTATAATATCTGTAAGGGTGAAAGTTTAACGAAATGTTCAGGAAACACGATTTAATGATTGTGCGATTTTCAAAACATGACAATTTTTTAACCAAATGAGATAATTTCAAATTATTAATATCAAAAGCATTAACTTTGTGGTCAAACATTTTAATAAATGTTATTAAATATTTGTAATAAACCACTTATCGACTTTTCTATGTCTACCAGTTTCGTGACGTACCCGTCTCTTTGTCAAGACACCAATTAAACCAACATACAAACCATCATGCAAACCAACATGCCTAACCCACTATACACCTTCATCATATTTGTTGCATTTTGCATTTTAATAAGCACATGCCCTGATTAAGACAAACATACAATTATTAAATTATGAAAATAGTATTAGAGAAATAATTGAAAAAAGGTGGAGGGGATGGAGGGAGGGGTTAAGCTTAATAGGTTTAGGGTGACCATTACAATGGAACATCGTATAAAAGACTATATTGAAATGTTGTTTGATTATCGATCAAAGGAACATTATTTTTTATAGCTTTCCTAAAATGAAATTTAATATGTTTTACTTTTTTACGTAATTCGAATATAAATACCTCAATTCCCCATTACCTATAAACACTTAGCCTTGCCCGTAACTATTGGTTTTCCCCACAATTATGATTTATGTACATACAATAGTTAATAAGATTTTATTAATTTGCTACTTAAGTGCCTTGATTTATATAACAATATAAATACATTCAATCCATCTAATCTTAACATTCGTTTTAAAATACCCTAACAAGGCGAAACAATTGTACCGAAATATTTGTTTTTTTATTTGGAAAAATAAAATGAAGTGTTCACTTGACTCAAATCAGTGTTTGATTCCTTATATTATAAGTGTACATGTGGAGTTGTACAAAATAAACACCAAACCAATCAAGCAATAAATGTATATTAACTGTGCTTTCGCTTAACTATATAACACTTTATCATTTAACTATTTCATACATTTTTCACGAATTGGCTACGGCCGTTAATAAATAAATAAATATTTTATTTGATCCGCAAGATGTAAATAAACAGAAAATATATGTCGTATAAAGGGTAAAAGGTGATTCTACGTTGCAATATCTGAACCTAAAGCGTAAAACTGCATACCTTACCTTCAATGTAACAAAAATCATCGAGATACGCTAGAATTGGTGTGCCAAAGCAGTGTAAAATGCACCACTTGGTGCAAATCGAGATATTATGACAGCAAAATAGTTTTTAAACAATTAGGAGAGATCTCAGCAGAATGTTCATACGAGGTTTTTCCATAGCACGAATTATGTCATATCCAAAACCCGTATGACTTTTGCTCAGAGACATCTCTCTTTTGCCGTACCGAAAGTGTTCAATATTTTGAGAGAGCGTATTAAGCTCTCAAGGACAAAACTATATTCAAGAGAGGAATCGGACTGGATTTTCCTTAGTGGAACGGATTTGAGTTGGAAACTTCTTGATGATTTTCTGAATGTTTGAGTTAACTATTAACCATATTAATATCCTATATATTTGTTTTTTTTATTGTTATTATTATTGTTGTGTTTATAATCCTAAAAATATTTGTGATGATATTCTCATGTGTCTGTGTTCACTAATTGCTCGTCCCAATTTAACACAGGACTTTAAGTCCCATGGAGTTGAAACTTACTTCCAAAATAATTTGTAAAAAACTGTCTTTAAATAAATAAATACATTTTGTCGTTATACATCTAAAAGTTTTATTTCAAATAGATTTAAATGTAAATTAGCATTGGTTTTACTGCCGTTTGAAAGTTTTTCAATTAAATACAATTTCGTCCTTAAGAGTTATTTAAGTGAGCCCTAAATATTTCAAAACATCGGAGCATTAAATCACTTTAGCGTCGCTTCAGTTTTTAATTTAAGAAACGTCCAAACTTAATAAACAATACCGTCCAAAAACAGGCTTTTACGGTTATCTGATAATGTTTTGAAGATTTCAATCTCCAAGGATAATGCTTAATTATAGCGATACTGAAATTTTCTGCTTTGCTTTTTAATATCCTTCGTCCTTGCAGATTACAATGTCGCCTGAACAAAATTAATGGTCTCTTTGCTCGTCTCGGGGAAACAAAAGCAATGCAGGAGCTATATAGCGAACATTTGTCTCTCGATCCTTCCGAAATAAAAAATCACGTTTATTATTAAGGCAAACAAACCAAAATAATATTTACGACATTCAGACATTTGAATTTATAACGTTAATTCACGAAGCGACCGCCTTGAAATAACAATTTTACAAGAGAAAGAAAACTAAAGTAAATTTTATCGACAACAAAGTAATATAATTATATTACATATTTTTTTGTAAATTTTAGTAAATATTTTATGAAAATATTACAACAGGGATGGAAAATACCTTAAATAAGGGAATTTGGAAGTCTAGGCATTTACAGGGCTTATGACATGTCATTGGCTGGTTTAAGTGGCCAATTTACTTAACAATAAAGGTTTCAGCTCTCTAACTTCACTAAAATCAACAGATGGAAGAATTAAAGGTATATGGATGTTCAAACATAGGCAAAATGGTGAGTGTTACACAGTGTGTAAAGTGGCCACTTAAACCAGCCAATGACAGGTCATAAGCCCTGTAAATGCCTAGACTTCCATATTATCTTCTTTAAGGTTTTTTCCATCCCTGTTGTAATTTGATAATCTTAATGACTCCCGAGGGGGTGAAATCCAGTCTTTTGTCAACAAACATTTGAACAAACTCATATATTATAAATATTTTATTATTTCTTTTATTTTTATAATTTTATTGTATTAAGGAAACAAACAGTCATAAATAATTAGTATTAAAAACAATAAGTTTTAAAGATAAAAATACCAATTAAGTTTTCTTAAATTATGTTATAGATGTAAACAATGTGACACAAAGAAAATAAACAAGTTAAGTGAGAACAGAATAGTCGTTAACATTTGCGTTTTTAATGGAGATTATTATTGCTAATAAAAAAATATATTTACATAAAACATACACAAACACATATGTACATTACATGTGGTAAAAATACATTTTATAAACCACTACGATGTACATTCAGCAACTATCCCAAATAATTAACTCCATGAAGAAGTTTTCTGTATTTACGAGTATGCAACGTGCAGTTAAAAATGTATGTAAATACTTACCGGCGTTTCAATGTTTACCGCTTCAAAAAGTACCCGTCCATTTGTCAGGATACTAATGAGACTAACATAGATACTATCCCACTTAGGAAATAATATGAGTTTTTTAGCCACTTAAAAGTTTGAGTCAGGAGAATTTTTTCGTAGAAAATCAATTGTATTTTTTTTTGGTTTCAATTGAAGTGATATAAAATTATCATGGTTTAATTGAAAATGATAAAATACTTTTGTTTCTAATCAAAAGTAACCCGGTACTTAATTTTGGTTTTTTATTTTGTTCAAAAAATAAATTCAAAAACAAGGTCCAATATAATAAGAACAGCTGCGTAGGGCACTGCATTGGTACACCAATCGCAGCTTATCTTGAACATCTTATCTTTTTTTGTTACATGAAGGTAAGATGATTAGTCTTAAGCTTCAGATACCAGTCCAAGGGCTTTTTTTAAAACCTTTATTTAAAAAAAAAATTGCACCACTACAGGCCAGGAGGCTCAATTACAGTGGGGAATCATAACACAGAACACCCAGGCTTGAGAAAAATCTAATTTTTTTTTAATGTTCTCACGGGGAATTGAACCCGAAACCTTCCGTGCTTTAACAACATCAAGGAGGCTGCCAATTGATACTACGGATATTAATTAACACGTCAGTTTCAAAGAGATTGTTTTATATTTTGATATTTTTTTATATTTTTATATGGTTAGATATTTTTTTGTTTCCAATATACATATTTATAATTTATTTCCAATATATTTGCATAATAAAGTTTCAAACAAAATACTAGGATTGCTATTATTGTATTAATAAAATTAAGCAAAAAACAAACAAAATGAACATCATTGATTTATCACCATTTAAGAAAATGTTACCGTGTCCTGTTACAAGTGTAAAATTGAATCAGAACCCTGAACGGGTGTTTCTGACTAAATGGTTACTCTCAGGTAAGAAAAAAATCTTAAAAAGGAAATTGAGTGGGTATTGGGTATCAGAGTGTTTCCTTACTACACGTAAGATCTCTGGTTAGATTCTCGGCAGAAATATTTACTGAAACAATTATATTGACTGAAACAATGTTAAGCCCCTGGACTGAAGCGAGAGATTGATCATCAAATCCTTCAAATACGCTGTTGAAGTATCAATGAAATGTTTTTTGCATGACTGAAATTCATTTGTAATTTCAGTAATATAATGTTTAATTGAAATAATTGAAAGAACAAAACGTTTTTTACCCATTTAACATAATTACATTTTTAAAATCTGATTTGATAAATATGAACTTTAAATTCCACATTTAATTTCAATCATTTCGTTACACTCGAGTGAAACATAGAACCTTTTTTAATATGGCGTAATATTACGTTGGTTTTCAGTTGGTAGAGCTTTTACGAAGCACATTACTGTAGGCTTTATTACAAAGTTTAAATCTGAAATACTTCACGTTAATCTTTGTTTATAAGGCGACACTCGAAACAGCCCCACAGAATTGAAATGAGTTGTGAAAATACATGCGGTAATATTTCTTCAGGGGTTTATCAAAAATTCAACTAAGCTGGAGGTACCCAGTACTTACCTGTTTCAATACATTTTTTCTATCTTGTTATTTAAATGAAATCGTCTGTGAGTGAAAAACTTTTTTTGAACATAGGCATTTTCATATTTTTTTTTCATTTCTACATTTTTAAAATGATGTAGTACACACATACATCTTTTTACTAGTTAAATGTTTCATCGGAATACATTTTGTGGTTCAATTAACGTTTTGAGGAAAAAAATTGGCAAATTTAGTTTTGTTTGTATTTTTTTATTTTGTTAAACCAATAATCGTTTAGGAAAAAAATTTACATAAATGATACTCACCCGGAAACCAATTTTTACAATCGTCTGACCTCCTATCGTCTTAAATTTATTGTAGGAGGTTAATCATGGTTTTCTAAAAATAAACAAGAAGATAATCAAAACACCTAAATACTAATGACATAACAAGCGCGGATATCAAATTGCTGACAGTAATGAAAATAAAAGACGATTTTAATTCCCCATTTGGAAGCAAAGAGAACACCATTAACAACGTGTTAAAATGCTGAAACACCATAAAGTACTATCAGTAGTAGTTTTGTAGAGTTCAGTTTAGATATGAACAAGTTCAGTAGCATTTTAGTGGAGTTGAGTTCAGACATTACTCGGACGTTACTCTCCCGCATCATTACCAAATTTTGTATTTTATTCAACGTATTGTAATCAATGCACGTCGTAGCATTATGTCTTTTTTTCTGTCACCTCCTTCTGAAAGAGGGGCTTCTTGCAGATGCAAGCAAAAAGTCAACACATACCGTACGGTTAATATTTTGTTTTGTAATTTGCGCTTATTAATATATTGACACAAGAATGTACAATTGATTTGTAAATATAATATAATTTTCCATCAATTTTGTTCTTTGTCTGACTCGAGAAAAAATTCAAGTCAAAACTAAAAACGCAACGTTTTGTATAAATAAAAAAAAATACACATTCCTTTGATGTCTCAAAATATTTGCACTTAAAATCGCTTTTGAAATGAAAACATATATATTCTTAAATAAATTTAGTCTTGTGTAGCTGGAATTTAACACGAGTTTACATAAGAGACAAGATTATATATATACTTCTCTTATTAATTTAAATAAAATAGTGGTATTTCTTATAATCTTCAAATAGACATTTCCACAACGGATTTGGAAAAAAAAATGTACAAATTTACTTGTTTGTAATATATATTTTTTTTATTTTCACTGTGCGAAAAATAATTATACGAATGTAAATGATGCCAATACCATAAAATCTGTTTTACCGTATTAAAAGAGGACGAAAATACAACTTATAACAAGAAAAACAGAGACGCTGTTCTGTGGCCAGTGTTTGTGTGAAAGAGACAAACATAAAATGAGAAATTCATTTAATCACTCGGTTTTTGGCAGTAAGCAGGAGTCCACGTTAGTTTTGTGATCGGGATTTTTATGATTTTCAATTTTTTTTTTTATAAAACAGGTCTAAATTAAATTATGTTCGTTGCGGATTACGGAAAAATGATTATTCAAAAGTATGCAATTTTTTCAAGTCTGTATTTTCAGAATATTCTGTATTTTGTTAGAGATAACATGATGCACAGCTTTTTAAGATTTAAATTAACATCGTTTTACCCCGGTTTTTTTAAGATTGGACAACTAATCAAATATTCTTGCAATTCTATTAAATGAATGAACGAGCTTGGAATTCCTCCGAGTTCATTCCAACGCTTATAGTCAAGAATCAGAAGTTCACTGAAGCAGATAATAATTATAAGGTGGGGAGAGAATGACTGCTGATTCAATGAAAAAAATCCAACGAGAAAAGATGCTGGAGAAATGCACCCAAATGGAAAATTTCGAAAAATACCTGCTTTGAATATTTATTACTTTCAAATTTAAAGAATAATATTGAATAATATGGATCTCTTCGGCATTAAACTAATCAGAATGAATAATTGATCTTAGAGACGGGTTTTAATCCCGTGAGTAGTGTCGTGGACTTTTGATATGAGGTCCGAGGCTCGAACCCCGCTTTACTACAATTTGTTTCCCATTTTTGAGCACGGATTTTTACGGTCACAAAATTTACATATTTAGGTAAATCAAAAGAACGCAAATACTTCTTCATTAAAAAAAAAAAAATCAATTGATGAAATAATTATAATCATCCTTCTTTCCGCTCCTTATTGCCCACTTCGCCTGTTTATCTGAAAGAGCTCATTCAACCTCTTTCACAACACGGACTCTTCTTCGTTCTAGTAACGAGAGAACCCTTTTAATAACCTGTCATCGCTCTAATTTTCGCCTTGAATGCTTGGTTCTAGGAATAGAGCGAATTTATTAACAACAATTCACTTTTTTTAGACTGAATAGGTTTGAATTATTTGGTTGATGGAGGGGTGGTAACGGATTTGGTTCTCCCGATTGAATTTGTTCCTACCGGTTTACTAAAAAGTTGACGAACTAACATACCCCATTGCCGTAAGAATTGGGAAAATTTGATTTAAGTTGTCAGACAAAATTGACCGTATATATTTAGGTTGCTCAGACGGTAATCGAGTCATTGGAAACAGTTTAGTTAATTCAGAAAAATAAAATTACGCAAATCTTTTTTAATAAAATAAAAAAAATATGGTTCATTACAGCTGAAAAATTTTTTTTTTTGCAATTTGCGGATCTCAAAAGAAGCCACAAGACCTTTAAAACAGATCCGGGTAAGTGAATGGGGCTTTCAATGTCTTTTTTATGTCTACTGGTTTCAAGACGTGCTTGTCTCTTCGCGAGGACACGAATTAAATTAACATCTAAAGAAATGTGGAAGTTAAAATATTTACAGAATAATCCTCGATGCGCAAAGTGTAAAATGCTCACTCCATAAAAAATACTCCCTTCTCAAGAATCGGGTTGTGGTCCTGTGGTTAGAGTTGCGAATTCACGGGCCGGAGGTCCGAGGTTCAAACCCCACTCTACCCCAACTTGATATCCATTTTCTAATAGTGAGTTATTTACAAATCGCTGAAAATGGCCACCACAATTTAACTATTAGGTTAAATTATAAGAACACTAATATAACTTTAATTTTTTTTTAAAGTGTTTTCAATCTCTGTGATAATAAATTTGATTTTTTGATAATGTAGATTAGTCCCAGTTGCCTTACTGGTCCCCAAATCCGTCTTAGTATTTTGAAATCCGGCAGGGGATTTTTAACCCCATTTAAATTAGGTGATTTTCTATATTTTACGATGTCATTGTTCCATTTCTTGTACAGAGTAATTCTTGAATAGAACGACGTGAGCACCCTTGTTAAACGTTCCAAACAATTTTCCTCTGTAATAATTTTCTGCTTTAAAACTTCCGACCCTCGTTAATGCACGCGTCATACGGTTTTTAAAAAAGTGACGTGGAATCCAAATGGAATTTAAACGCTCGCAAGAGAAATGGAAAAATGCTATTCAAACCTAACCAAAAACATTGTGAATGAATAAAAATTTGAATTAAATTTTAATAAGTGTGAAACAAATCACAAAACTTTTTCAGCGTGATTAATGACCGGCTTAGTTTCAAAATGATAAAATTTCCGACGTTTCAGACACTTTTTAATTTCCGAAATTAATAGAGAAAAATTTGATAATTTTCGGAATGAGGTTATTTCACAAACTGGTTTGGCAAGGCATTTCATGATTATAATCAGATTAAAATCATAAAAGGTTTGAAAAAAAAATTGAAGCATGATAAAGATACAAATATTTTTAATTTTATATCAAATACAAATGAAAACACACATATATTAAATATATTTTTACAAACGAACAAGGAAAGGTCCAATAAAATTTTCGGAATGATAGGGTTGCGTAGAGGATGTGGAGTTTTAATCTACATAACTTAATAGAGAGACTCATCACTTTGACGTATAATATACAATAAATATTGACATAAATGAGTTAATAATTGGCAAGTTACACCTTGATCATATTAGTCTATTTGGACGAAAAACGGAATATGGATAGAAGAAAATTTTAAGCCCTTTTCAAATTTCTTAATAAACACAGCAAATCCTTTTGGAAAAAATAAGGCATTATAGAGGGACTTTCTTCGGGAAAAATCTTAATTCATATTATATATCTTTGAGAATATTCTATCTTATTTGAAGTTATCTGTATTAGTTAGTAAAAATAAAATATTTAGAATATTCTATTTATTTAAATTTAGATTTTTTACTAAAAACATTAAATTTGTTAAAACTTAACGATAGAAGAAAATTGATGGACCTTTTAAATTCAAAATTGTAAATTCAATATGAGATTCCCCTGAACTATTATTTCTCATCAACTTCAGGGTGCCTAGAAGAATGACTAGACAGGTGCCACCGTTTTGTATCAACAATTCACGGAGAGTGTATACTTATAATGCCGTATTCAACAGACTTCATGAACTTTGCAATAGTTATTCCCACATATCTGATTTATTTAGTGTAGGGTATTGTTCCTATTGAGCAAAGATTTTGAACTTTTTCAAAGATGGTGAATGGTAATTATATTTATTTATTCATGCATTTCATAATATATACAGTTTTTTGTTCACTTTGCCCAGCTGTATGAAACAGTACTTATGATTTTCTTGTTGTATTACAGTAAAATGTTTTATTATTTAAACTTTCTACAGAATATGTTGTATAATTTTTAGGTTAATTTTTTAAATATAATTCTCATACACTTTATTTTTACAGATTTATTTTTTTTTATAAATCTTGAGTATAAGGAAATTTATGTTTTAAAAAAAATATATATATATATTAAGCCAAATATGTGAGCATTATAAATTTTCGTAATAGGCAAATTGCCGTTCATGTAAATAAAATAAAAATAAATAAAAAATGAAATATGTGTAGTGATACTTTTTAAATCGGAATAAAAATAAATGTAAAATAAACTCCTTCTCTAAACACGAGTTTTTTTCTCTTTTTGAGAGATAGAAACGTTATTATTAATTATGTATGTACCAACCATTTTGTAATTTTATACTTATTTTGTGAAAAAAAAAACAAAAAAAAAAAAAAAATCATAATGGTCAAGTCTTTTCAAAAATACCAGAGAATCAATTAAAATTATAGGAATATCATTGAAAGTCGTCCATCATCATCTTAGTATGTCAAAATGGGTGTCGAGAATGTTTACCCTGCTTCAAAAGCGACAGCGCGTCCAGAACTAAAAAGTCGTTGGAACTCCCACGACTTTTTAGAACTCCGTCGAGGCAACCAGAATGATGTTTTGGATGGGATTTTGTTACCGTAGATGGAACATGGGTTTGTTATTATGAACCTGAATCGAAACAAGATTCCACACAGTGACATAATAAAGGCGCACTGATCCCTGAAAATTTCATGGTATCGCAATAGGCCGAAAAGGTCATGGCGACTGTTTTTTGGGACATGGAAGATACCCTGGTGATTGATAACAAATATAATAGTATCACTATTACAAAAACATGTTACGTGTATCTACTAAAGTGCTTTTAAAGGAAGGTTTTAAGGAGAACCGAACAGGAAAACATTACAAATATTTCTTGCTTTTCCAGGACAACGCACCAGTAAAAAAAATCAATGCTACAATTTATGCATTTATTTATATACGTACACAAGTTTATTGTACATTATTTGAGACATAAGTCCCAACTCCTAAAAATCCTGTGTTGATATGGGACTAGCGATTTGTTGACACAGACATAGGAGTATATCACCACAAATATAGGATCAGAAACATAAAAATAAAAAAAAAACACATATATGGCACATCAATATGGTAAACAGTTAGCTCAAACATTCGGAATATCATCGAGGAGTTTCCTACTCAAATCCCTTCTACTAAGGAAAATCCAGTCCTTAACTTCTTTCTTGAAAATAGTTTTTGTTCTTGAGAGCTTAAAACGCTTTTCCAATATATTGAAGACTCTCGGTGCGATAAATGAGAAATGCCTCTGAGCAAAAGTCAAACGGGTTTTGGGTATGACATAATTCATGCTCTGGGAAAACCTTGTCCGGACATTTTGCCAAGACCTCTCCTTTTTGTTCAACCAGAAGTGTAAAAGAGCTTCTTTTAGGTACAATGACTCCTCTTCACAAAAAATCCTCCAAACAAAATAAATTCTAAATATTTAACCACCCTTCTTATATATATCTGGCTACGCCGATGGTAATATATTCCACAATTTAAAAAAAACTTCCAAGAAAGGAATTTACAAGTGATGAAGAAGTCAAATCATGATTTTTTGTAAATTTTTAAGAAAAAGACAGAATTCGTTTGGGGTTATAAATAAATTAGTTGAAAGATCTGAAAAATGTGTACATGCTTAAATATAATGTAATGATGAAAAAAAAAAAAAAATTTAGATTAACCTTCCCTTCCATTTATAACGCGAATTTTAGGACCTACCCTCGTATGTCATAATTTACAAATGAATTCGTAAAAACAGTAATCCAATTTAGACCCAAAGATAGCAGCGAGTATGAAAGAGCGAAAAATAGTTATAAAATATGCAAAAGGTTGGTTAAGAATGGAGTGAAAGAACGCAAAAAAACGACTTAACAAAGAGGAAGGTATAAAATTGTCCACTCATTTTCATGAAAATATAAAACTGTTTTGGAAAAAGGTGAAAAAGACAAAGAACTCCTCCAAAAGTGGAAACATAAAAGCGATAGAATCAAAAGATAGCCGAATGCTAACGAATGATGAAGGAGCGAAAGAGAGATGGATGGAATACTTTATGGAAGTAAACAAAAGTACTGAATGTGTCCCTGAGCAACAGCTTGGTTGTGCAGAGGAAAATACGAGTGATAATAGGTCATGTGAGATAAGCATGGTAGAAATAAAGAGTGCGCTGAAAAGTATGAAAAACGGAAAATCCGTTGGGTATGATAAGGTCGCTGTGAAATATCTGAAGAGTGGTGGCCAGATCGTGGATACATGGCTGCACAGACTTTTCAATCTCTGCCTAAAGGAAGGACATACGCCTTTGGATTAGAGGAGGGCAGTTGTCATGCCTTTATATAAGGGAAAGGGATCTCGTGAGGAATGAAGAAACAATAGGACTATCAGTCTTCTGAGTTCTGTCGATAAACTGTATGGGAAAATTGTAATCGAGAAAGTAAGAAAGGTGACAAAAGACAAAGTGTGGGACGTGCAAGGAGCCTATATTAGGGACGTGGATGCACGGATCAAATTTTTGCGCTGCGAATGCTAACGGAGAAGTTTTTGGCAAAAAGTCAAAAACTATTCTGCGCATTTGTCGATTTGCAAAAAGCGTATGACAAAGTAGATATAATGAAATTGTGGGGCGTGTTGGAAAAGAAAAAAAATAAACTTATACGTGCAGTATCGTCTCTCTACGAGGAGAGTTTAGCATGTTTAAGAGTTAATGGGGGATTTACATCGTGGTTTGCGATCTCAAAAGGCGTGAAACAGGGATGTGTAATGTCACCATGGTTGTTTAATCTATACATGGACAACTCTATGAAAGAGATAGAATGTATGGGTATTGGAGCAAAAATTGATAATTTTTCAGTAAGTTGCTTGTTATATGCTGATGATGCAGTTCTGTTAGCAAGCAACAAGGCTGATTTAGAGCAAATAGTCTCTAGAATGTATGATGTATGCCTGGAGAGCGAATTGGCGATGAACGAAAGTAAGTCAAAAGTGATGGTATTTAAAAGGGATAGTAAGGTTACTGACGGCATATTAAATGTAAAAAACGAATGTCTCGAGCGAGTAGAAAAATTTGTGTATCTGGAAAGCATGTTTTTAAGAGATGGAAGAGTAGAAAAAGTTGTTGAAAGAAGAGTGAATTCGGGCAACAAAATGAACGGAGCACTAAGCAAAGTAATTTCTAATAAAAATATGTCAATCCAAACTAAACTGGCAGTGCACAACGGAGTTTTAGTCCCAACACTTATCTATGGAAGTGAAACATGGAACTGGCAGAGCAAGGATGAAAGCCGAGTGAACGCGGTTGAAATACGATCTCTTAGACGAATGTGTGGTAAATCAATGTATGACAGGGTTACGAATGATGAAATCAGGCGAGAGTGTAAATCTGAGACAAGTATAATTGTTAAGATTAAGAAAGGGCTTTGAGATGGTTTGGTCACGTAGAACGAATGGACGACAAAAGAATGGTAAAACAAGTATATATGGCGAAAATGAACGGCAATGTTAGACGAGGACGACCAAGGAAGACGTGGCATGATCAGATAAACCAAAATCGTAAGTCTGGTCATGTCAAAAGCAGACAGAACCGAAGGGCATGTATGATAAGATCTATGAATGTGAAAGAGGCTAGGATTGTATGCCAGGATAGACGTGTGTGGTGGTTCATTCTCTCTGTCTACCCCTACGGGGAAATGGCGTGATGGTAGTAGTAGTAGTAGTAGCAATTTAGACTTTATGAAATATTGTTGTGGTAAACACCACTGTTTTAAAGAACATTTCGTATTTATCTTGTAAGGAATCGAACTCAAGATCTTATTGATTAGTAGCTCAATGCAATAATCACTAAACCAAGAAGCAGTTTTACAGTTAATATTGAAATGTTTTTAATGCATTTTGGAGAGAAATTAAGACTTAATGAATACCTTATTAATTGTTTGCTATTTATCTAAAACTTTCCTTGAAAAATTAAGTTAATTATCAACTAATAACTTGATTTCTTAATAATGTATATGTCACTGTTGTTTTTGACAACTTAAATTATAAACGTAATTACCGGTGGCAGTTTACTAATTTTGGTAAAAACACTCAGGCTATAAACAAATTGATTCCTAAGTGCGAGTAAATAAATTATGGAACCCAATCGCTCTCGTTGAATATTAATTGAAATTTGGGGATAAATATAATGAATTACTTCAAGCTTTAAATTAGAACAGTAGGCAAATTTTGTAAACAAATTATTTAAGATTAATTAATACCGCGATTAAAAAATATCGCGCCTATAACAATTAATCTTGGAACCGACATGTTGACGTTTATCAATTTTAAAAAGCAAACGCGTCCTTACTTTTTTTCATACGAACGTACTCCCGTATTTTTTTCTTAGATGGCACCAGAGCAATAATTTTTATACAAACTTTAGATATTTACCATTGGCAAGTCTTTGTTTTTTTTTTTTTTTGATAAATAGTTTCGTATGGGAGCTAGGACCGTCCAAAAACAACAGAAAAAGCCCAGTTTTATCTGCTGCCTTTGGGCGTACGGCATTCAAACACTATAATTTATTATTAATACCATAATTTTGAAAAACGGAAAAGAAATCGACAGAAAAACATGTTTTGCTACTCTTTCTTTCTAAAATACAGCATAACAATCTATTTCATTTTTAAGTGCCGAAAATGGGGCAGCCAAACATTGATTTTGTCGATTTTCTTTGTAAAAAATCAGTCCGTCGTGTAGTTTCCTTTTTTTTCCTTTTTTGCATTGTATTTGGGAGGCTTCTGCGAGATAGCAATTGAAAGACAATGATCAAATGCATATGCATATAGGCTGTAACAACGCACTTTCTTTTTGTCCATGGCTTTAATAAAGTAAGAGAGCGGTGGAAGAGCCCCGACGTGAAGAAATCACTTTATTTTTGAACAAAGGATTCCCTTTCAGGTAATGACTTTAAAACATATCTAATCAATTAAAAACCAACGCTGTAACCTCTTTTTAATGTTTTGCATATTTATACCGGGTCTTTTTTTATTTTCCTATTAACTCATACATTTTTATGTGGCTCTGAGATGGAACATTAACCTTTCCGTCAGGCATGAGGTATGTAGCTATTCTCTGGTGGAAATAACCTGTGGCCACAAGGAACAAGCCATCATCAATATCATCATTTTAAATGTCAGAGATACAGGAATGAGAATAATTGGTTTCGTACTAAAAATGTCCGAAGACTTCGATAGTACCAATACAAATTCTTTAAACTGTAAATACTGCATTCGTTCGAAGTCAAATGGAGTAAGTACCTAACTCAAATTTGGTCTACGTATTATAAAGTACACATTTTACTTCTTGAATCAATATAGAGAAGATTTCTAAGACACATTAACTACAAGCTTAATACCCCAATAGATATAATCCATTGTGAAACAGAAGAGAAATGTTTAGATTGATGCTACCGTATAAAAGAATCACTATTTGACTGTCCAGAAGTTGTACGCTTAATAAGGTTTCATGTACCACAAAGACGAACACGGTAAAAAATGTTATTTCTAGAAGAAAACTGCCAAACCCGCGTCAATTACAATAATGTTTTTAATTGGTTTGCAATTATTGCTAATAAATTTGGGAATATTGTTAATATTTTTGACACAAATAATAAACCGGGTGACAAGCCGGTTTCGCGGTTTGGTGGACTTTTTTTTTTCCTTTTATATTTTCTGTTCATGTTTTACCTTCAAAAATAAAAATAAATACGAAAAAAATGTGATTCACAAATCAAAAAAATATCTAGAACCGCACTTTTTACTTAAAATTTACGTTTATTATATTAAGTTATCTCCTCGTATACAAGTGTATTTTGATCTTATATTTATTTTAATTTTTCATTTAAATTTAACTTTTGTGTGGATGCGATGTCACACTAGTCGACATACGGTACAATAATATATATATATATATATATATATCTCACTTTTTTTTTTAATATGAAGTTTTATTTTTTATAATATTTATATCGGCATTTTCACACAGGATTTTTATATAAAAAATTAACCTTGCTACCCGAAGAATTATGTCCGCAAATACAGCAATGTATCTGTATTAAAGAGCACGAAGATAGAACACATAACAAGGAAGATAGAGACGCTGGTCTGTAGCCGCCGTAGCCAGTGTTGTGTGAAACGAATTTAGTCGGTTGTTGACAGTGATGGGGGACGCACGCGTGAATTATGAGCGGCGAATTTATGATTTTTAATTGTTTGCTATAACAGGCCATAATTATGTGTTTTTTTTAATTATGGAAAAGGAATAAGTGAACCGTAAGTTTCCATGTTTTTTTTTTCAAATGTCTGAGCTTTAGAATATCCCGTCTTTTGCTTGTGGTAACACGATGTTACATCACCGTGCGCAAAGGGATTATTTACCAGCCTTTAAAGCGTTAATGTCATTTGTTTGTTTGACCCTGCATGAATACACAAACAATTCGAGGTAGGTAAAAATGTTGGTTGAGTGAAGCCATTGCCAAAAACCGTGTGACAAAGCACATACTTCAAATTATTTATCACTGTGCATAGAACGATGCATTATAAAAGTAGTTCAACTTTGTATTATATTTATTTATATATTTATACTTTAACATTGTATTCTTTTTTTATACAGCATAATGTTCCCTCACTGGGGTGTTCCGTGCCGAGGGAAGCATTTTACAAAATGTGAAACATGCCTAAGATTAGCTATTTTACAAAGTAAACATAATAATAACAATAAAAAAAACGTAATTAATCCAAATAACCATAAAAAACTAAAACAATTAAAAAAAAACCAAACCAATTTATAAAGACCAATAAAACAAATTTCGTAAACAGCACACATATTTTACCTATTTGGCTTGATCCACTCATCGATATGTGCGCAACCCACCTCCACCATCCATTTTTTAATGGCAATTTTATATTGTGAGAACTAACTAATTGTCATTATGGATAATGGAAGTAGATTGTACACTTTAACCGAGTAATAGGCCAATCCTCTTTGACCGAAAGTTGTATTTATTATTTTATTTTTTTGCAGCATGTATGAAGTTTAGGTTATCAGTCTTACGCTTTGCGTGCTAATCCATGGACAGAAAAAAAAATAATTTCATGTTGACCCTCTAGGAATCAAACCCCGCACACTTCCTTACGAAGCAGACATTTTTCCAATCGATTTTCTTTTTCAAAATTTTTACCCTAGAGTAGTAATTAAGTCAAAAACACTCGTCCATGATTCTGGTTTTTTTTTTGTATTCTTCGTTAACCCAGAGTCAAAAATAAAAAATCTGTTTTTTTTTGCACGGTCAGATGAAATGTATAATAAATTGTAAGCATCAAAGAGATTGATTAAATTTAAAAATCGCTCACAACAAACGAAAAAGGAAAACCCTGTCCTAACTTACAGAAATATACAAACATTCAAACATTAAGACGTACATTTTCGTTTCCTTTTGTGATTTTGTGATACCATTAGGTTTGTGCCAAATCTGAGACACTTTTCTTTCCTTATAATATTATGAGATAAGTAAAACACTTTTCTCGCCTAGAATTTTCGTTCGAGCCATCTAAAGCAGACATCTTATAAAAGAGCATTATATTATGCCCAGATACCTTTTGCAATATTCTTAATCACCATACACATTAAGTATTATAAAAAACTATATAAAATCTAACGTAAAATTAACATTCTTATATAATGTGTTAACATTTTCTGTAATGCTGTTTTTTTTCCCAAAATAAATTAAATAAGTTTTAAAAATGAAAAATAATAGATTACAATAGAAAAATCGAAAAAATATTACCAAATTTTTAGTCGATCAAGGTGAGATCAGTTCTTGGCAATTATTGTTAACAAACGGGCAATACTTCTTTTACTTGAAACAATCCTGTAATTTTTAGGATTCTAAGGCAGCTCTTTAACATAAACATCTTCACATATTAGTTTTTTTTTTCTAAAAAGAAATATAAACTTACTTATACTTTACTAAAATATTTCAATTTCTTAATTTTATCAATTCTTTAATTTAAAAATATGTTTTAAAACAGAATATCACATCATACATTCAAGGTTGTAATGATGTATCATTCAATATTAGATCTGGCTGTTTTCTGCTAAATACATTTATAAGGTTGCGTGGTCAAAAAATTTAAATAATCACTAAAACTCCTTCAAACGTAAATAAATTATTTTTTATTTATTTTAACAAAATTGCCAAGTGATTCTTAACAATTAGGTATTAAATTAAATTAAAAATAGAAAAAATGAAAAATTGACATTTAGAACACTAATTTTGTGGTTATTCATTATAACTCTTTCCTCTATCGTTCTTGTTCTACCTGTATTTTTTTTTTCATCTATTCATATATTTAACACGCCCATTAATTTATTTAAAAATAAATTAAAACTCGTTCTTTCTGACTGTGATACGATCCCACTTGCTATTGAATGATGGTCACGCTTACACACATCTAAACAATTACTCCCACACACAATTCTACACGTACTCACATACAAATACATTCAACCACACCCTTTTGTTATACCACAATTTTACATGTATAATTTTTCTTAAAACTTTGCTAGTCTGTCTTTAAATTTTATCTTTATTTTGTTATTTAATATTTGTTTACAGTTAACTTCTGTAAAATAAATAAAACTTTTTTTTTTTTAACCATTGGTTAAGTATACATTGATAAAGAAGCTTGTATAGCTTTGAAACAGGTAGGTAGAAAAAATAACAAATAGGTGGTAAAAATTAAAGCAGTTTAATTAATTATATTATAAAATAACATAATGTCACAACATACATCAGAGCTTTACTAGCGATAGCTGTTTTCTGCAAAATGCTCATCTTAGGTTGTGTGGTCATCATCATTCCCTTTCCGCAACGAATAGTGCATAGATCATTACTTTGGTATAATCGCAGTGTATCTTGATTTTTTTTTTAAATGAAGGTAAAATGACCAGTCGTACATTTAACATTTAATATATTTTTTAAAATAAATATTTCATGTCAACCATGTCAGAAATCGAACACAAAACCTCTTGAAAGGTAGGCAAACGCGCTGACCACTACACCACTATGCCCTGTGGTCAGCATCATTAAAACTGGCTAAGTACATAGTGAAATTATTTTTTTTGGTATGAAAAAAATAACGTTTATATTATTTATAATTGGTCAAAGTAAAAAACATTGCAACATTTGTGCAGATTTGATTATTCAATATTTTCACATGAGTGCTATTATCTTAGTTCCAGTTTTCTAAGGCTGGCTGCTTTTTGTGTAACTACGTTTAACTCATCTTAAAAGTAAAAATGTATGTAGTAATCTCCTAGGTATCCTTTTAAATGTTTATAATTACTATAGCTTTGTAATGAATAAATCTATCTTTTATAAATCGTATCAATTTCCATGTCGAATCTAATCATGTTCGATTATAATTAGCATAATATTCTAATTAATTCGGACATTATTTTACATGACGTATTGCAATAACTAAAAACAGCTTTCATAATATTATTCTCGCCTTGTACGTGGTTCAAGACACCAAAATATATTTCCTTTATTACAACAATAAATTTTATGAAGCTACATAACACCATATTGTTACCAAGATTATTAAGGTACATTGTGGCAGTAAGAATGTTATGTTTAATTATTTTATATGTTTTAATCACCATCTATTTATTTCAATGAAAGGTATAGAATTAGTAAATTAACATGGAAAGTTAATTAGTAAAGATTGGTATTTGTGATAATTAATAATTATTTATTTCAAGGTAACGATATATGCTAATCATTTATTAAATTTTTTTAGCCGACTGAAATCATAAAGAAATTTTTTTTTTCTTTTTTATTTCTTTGGAATATCAAACATTTAAATAACCAATTATAAAAAAACGTGATGTAATTTAATTTGTTAGTCTTTATCTATATCATAGAATTAAGAATTGTCCAGAAGAAGTGTAGAATCATATTTGAATACATCGGACTGTGTCCAAAAATCCCCCCACTATGCCCCATTTTCGCCACGCGCATTTGTGATGTTGCCACGTAATGTTGCACGTTGGGAAAAAATATATTCATAACACAAATGTAAAAGCAAAAAAAAAGCAATTTGTTATTTTATTTCTATAAAACTTTATTGTGCACGCGGAAATATTGATTGTTACAACATATTAGATATGGCAGAGTAATTAAATTAATGAACTTTGAACTTAAAATATAAAACAAATTTTATTTTACATAAAACGGAAATTTTTATATCATGTTAAATAATATTTAATGTTTTAAATAAAATTTCGGTCAAATGTCCACCACATAGTTATTTAATCAAAGGTCTAATTTTTATTAGTTTTCTCATTAAAAGAGGAAAGTAGGGTAAAAAAAAATTACTACCTTGGCATCACTAATGAAATGTTCATTTTAATTTTTTCGACAATCTGACAGATGGAAAAATAATTCGATTTTTCAGTAATGTATTTACTTACACATGCATTTGATAATTACACATAAAATGTGATCCTATTCTGTTTCTAAAAGATTTTAGCAGTATTTCTACACTTTAAAAGGACACAACAGAGCAAAGTTGAATTTAAAAAAGGAGTTGCGTACTGGGCGACGTCTACAAATAAACTAATGGGTCCAAACGTAAAACTTCTCATTTATGAAAAGTTTAGTCACCTTCTGTTTTATGTTCGTATGCGGTTTCTGAACTTTTCTTAATTTTATGATCTAAATATAAAAATAAAAGTTTATGATAGTTGGTCCTTTATAGATTTGATAACTACCGGACCGATTTACATGCGGTTTTTTGCAAAATAATCAAATTCACGTGACTTAGGTTTGTAAATAATAATATCTTCAACATGTTCATCGGAAAAGAAGTAAAGAGCGAATATGAGTTTTTCATAGAACTTCTAGGGTTACATTTGACTGAAATGCGTATTCCGAAAAATTTAGAGAATGTTGTTTTTATGTAAATAAAAAAGTTTGTATTTTAACGTTTACAAACATCAATTATTTTCAATGGAGGCTAACTTTATTAATTTCCTTATAATTTTCTAATTTCTACGCATTAACTTAATTTTAATGCATTTTAAGTGATGTTTTAAAAATTTTAACCGACATTTGAAACATTTTGGAAAAACGGATTATTACACAGAATGAACAACTGTTAGTAAGTAGCGCAGAGTTTGGCATTTGCAAAAAAAATCTATATTTAAAAATGAATTATTCGGTGTTTTAGAATTCAACCATAAACAAATACCTAGGTACCTGATTAAATTCAATATTTAAATATTAAAAAAGTTAAGTTTTGGAATTCAATCATAAACATATCAATGAAAAGGATTTTTCCTTTTATCCGGACAGTTTTTGCACGCTTTTACGACACGGTCATTTTAATTATGTCATTATATTTTACTGACAAACTTATACAGTCCATTCCAACAATGGTTAACATATTTTTTATACGAAATACATGTACAAATGAAGTATAATAAAACTAAATCAAATTAAAACTAGTACAAAAAAAAACTAAATACTTCGCCAAATCTTATCGATTTTACTTATCTATTTTCTTTTCTTTTGGTTTTAAATTAAATGTCAAGGTCACGTCAAAACTCGGCTGGCGATTACAAAATGACTAAATTTGCATTGAACATGAGTTGAGTGTCATAATTTTAGAATGCTTAGAGTAAAACACGGTTTGACTTTTCTTCATTTACACGTTTTCCCGTGAATTTTATCTGAATTTTGGCACTAGAGCACTGATTTTTGCACAATTTTGATTTGAACACGACGAAAACTCTTATGAGGAGATAAAACGAAAAACAAACCCTTATTTAGAGTAAATCAATAGCTCAAAAAAGTCAAAAATAAAAAACATGTGCCCTTATTTACAAAAAAACGTTTGTTCAACTAGCTAATCGCAGGTAAGCCAACATTCAAGCAGGACAACGTCTGTTTGGTCCGCTACTCGAAAGTATGAAAGTTTGTCCTTTATAGACTTGATAAATACTAGACCAATTTACATGCGATTTTTTACAAAATAATCTTATTTACGAGAATTAGGTTTGTAAAAAATAATAAATTCAATGTGTTATTAGAAAAAAAAGTTAGTAGCCAATATGTGTTTGTCGTCAAACTTCCAGGGTTGCATTCAACTAAAATTCATATTCCAAAATATTTGGAGAATGTTGTTTTTTGCTTATTAAAAATGTTTGTATTTTAACATTTACGAATATCAATTATTTTTAATGGATATTGAATTGATTAATTTCCTTACAATTTCTTAATTTCTACATATTAACTTGTTATTTTTGGATTTTTAGTAAGATTTAAATAATTTTAACTGGCATTCGATACATTTTTGAAATTTGCATTCCTAAATACAGTGCACCTCTGTTGGTGAGAAGAGCGGAGTTTGACATTTGCAAAAATAATTCTTCATTTGAATATTAAATATTCAAACTTTTGGAATTCAACTATAAACAAGTACCTTGGTACGTACTTAAATTCAATATTTGATAACGAATTATTTTATGTTTTGGAATTCAATCATAAATAAGTACCCAGGTACCTACTTACCAGTAAAAAGTGATACCAAATTTTTAACGTTTTTCCGAACGGTTTTACTTAAGATTTTTCAGTAAAGTTTTGTGAGAATAATACGTTTATCTTAAACGCAAACGCGGTCTGAATTTTATTTTGAAAAAACGTATTCCCGTATTTTTTTTCTGCATCATGGCACTAAAGCAGTTTATGGACAAGCCAAACATTAAAGTAATTGTAGACGTACCTTTGTGACAATCTGTATAATAGGTACATTTACTTCTAGCAACCTATTCAGGCAAAGATGTCTCCTTTTTACTCATACCTATACAAAGAGCCAACCCGATATTTACAAGTTCTGACTAACATCATGTTTTGGGCAAACAACCCTGTTTGATACAGGAAGAGGAAATTTCTTGCTTCTTACCGGATGTGGCAGATTTTAGCACCACAGTGACACCTATTACTTCCGGTTGATCCTTACTTTAGAATGAAATAAATGCTTTTAATTACACCATGAACCTATTTGATCAAAACCAATAAGCTGAAATGAAATTAACTATCGTATGCAGGAGAAAATATTTAATTAAATTACTTCTTACTAAAACATGTATAAAATTTGTATTTGATCAAATAAAAACTGTTGATTTTAACAAAAGAGCAATGTTAATATTAACTTTTGGAACTTTGTAGTGGTGAAGACGCTTGCTTTCCGCTAGGGAGTTCCTCGTTCGGTACTCAGGGCATCATAATATTTATCATTTTTATATTAGTACCTTATGTTTAGGGCATGCAATTGGTACAACAAACGCAGCGTATCTTAATTATCTGTTAAATAAAGATAAAGTGATCAGTCTCACCCTTCAAAACCAGTACGTGAAAAATAATTCAGTGTTATAGTGTCAAATCACCCTTTAAACAATATCACCCCATTTGTTGTCAATTATATTTAATTTTTGCAATGTTTTACTGTCCCTGGCTGAAACCTTTAGCGTAATACTGATCACCCTATTGTAATCTAAAATATGACCGAGATTTGCTGCATTGGGTATGCTGATGCGGTTGTCTTTACTCTATCGGGTGCTGATAAGATTTATTTAAATAATATTTCATTCTTTAAAGTATGTATGATCTGATGATTGTTTTTTTTTCCTTTCCTTCCGTGCAAACAGCAAACATTAAAATAATTCGCCTTAGAGTTTAAAAATATTTAATATATTGGTCAGTTTGCACCAGAGCTTTTTTAAATTTGATTGCTTTTTCTAGTCATAACCACAAAAATACGGATTCTATGATTTAGATTTTACATGCATTCCCTTTCCAAACTTCCCACCACACTTCCACGCTAACGGGTGCTGCGACATAAGATCAGTGCTGTTCAACGTGTCACAGAGAAAGCAGCGCGATATCATATAGTATCCACTCGCAACAGTAGTATGAAAAAATGTAAAACTCAAAATATTATGGATCAGTTTAAGGAAGAAAAAAAAAACTTATTTAATCGTTTTTTATACAATATTAATAATAAATCTCCGTTTATCATATATATACAACGCGGTATATACATTTTTTTTCTTAACGAAACAAAGGTATTTAAAATCAAACGGCGGACTTATTGCAACGAGCAGTTTTTAACAGTCTTATCAAGAACAAATTTGAAAAATATGCAATTTAGTAAAAATGAAGTAATAAAGTAAATAAATCAAAAGTTAAGAAAATACCGACCCCCAAAAAATTGTAAACTAGTATTTTTTTACACCAAAAACTAGAAAAATATGAAATTAAGAATAAACAACTTTAAAATTAAAGCATTTGAGCTGGAGTATTTTTGGTATCTTCATCAGGAACTCGCCGGTTTTTGTTACCTTCAGGCTCGGAAAGGTTAAGAAAACATATAACAAAACCAGTTCTGTGAATCCCATGATATAAATTTATTGGAATTTGATAAACTTGTAACAACTTATTAACTGTGTTTTGTGTTTTTTGCGATTTCACTAAACTTCTTACAAAATATGAGATCTAAAAAAACGCTAGTAAAACTTCAAAAATATAAAATCCAAAAATATAAATACATAAAGCAGGCGTTGGCAAAATGTTCGTTTTTTTTTTTAAAAAGAAAATATGGGGATCTCAAGTAAACTGTATTTCAAAATTATTTGTTTCAGAATTTTGTACGAAATTACTGTATTGATTTTTTATGAACTTTCAGATATTAAAAAAACAAACCCTAAAGCTTGTATTACACGAGGCATCTTTTTTTGACAAAAATACCGAAAAAAAATAATCCGGACACCAATCGATAGATAAAACTTTGGCTTTGATCTCTAAGAATGTTGAAAATCGTAATATTTTTATTTTTTATGTTTAAAATGGCGTTGCCTAATAAATTTGATGCTTTTGCTAAAAACATGTTAAATAATTTTATAAACAAACTGGTTCGCAGTACGCAACCAGGCCCAACTGTCGGGTCAGCAAACAACCTAAACATAGAAACTCGTAATATTATAAGAGCGTAATTATTTGCCAGGTTGTGGCGTTATAATGAACTGTGTGACATCTTCGATAAAAAATATTAATGAAAAACTTTACCAAACAAGTATATCTGTATTAAATAGTTGAATATTAAAGTTTTTAATTGACATTGGTCCTTTACAAAATAGTGCCAAGAAAAAATGAAATCTGACAATGGCCGTTTTAGATCCAGGCGGATAATGTGTACAATTTAACTCTTAACTGGCCTTACTTATAAAGTGTGGTGTTAAGTTATGTCTAGGCATAGTGGAAAAAAAATATTTTGATTTATTTGACAATTTTAGTGAGCGGGTTGTTTAATCTTTTACGTAATGCAGACAGTAAATATAAGTTAGAAGTTAATAAATAGAAAGCAGAAAACTTCTTACATGTCGATATGTACAGCAAAATAGATCTATATTATCTGCATAAGTGGTATACAGCAAGAAAATTGCCCAATCGATAGGTAAATTTTAACTAGCATTTGTACGGCTCCTGGGTAGATCTCGCTTCAGTTTAATTATCGGGAACATACACACACATCTCTTTGAATATATATATATATTTATTATTTTTTTATATATATTTGGACCCCTGTATTTAGTAGCCTTACGTGTCTTGTACAAGGTTAAGGTACTCGGAAAAAATCGTTTTTGTTTGTCTTGGAAATGGGATGTTCGATCACTGATTTTGGTTTATTACCTTTATGAGTCCAATTACCATTGTTGCAAAGTTCAAGAACAATGGCGCGTGATAACTTCTTTTAACTACAGTGTGGATATCTGTTAAGGATATTCCATCTTTCCTGCATTCTGCTTCAAGATTATGGCGTTGCAAACTGAAAAATGGGCACTAAAATAACAGATGTTCGATACTCTGTGAAGAAATATCATCGCATGGACAATAGTCATCATTTCTTAATTTATACCTATATTGATAAATTCTCATAGCTCCGTGTCCGGTAAAAATTAAGGTCGTTTCGAAAGTACTTTGGTGATGATGACGGAAGTTTGCTGCATCAGCCAGCGTTGGGAAAAACATTTTAGTGATTTTACCTGTAGAAGAAGCGCGGTAATGATCCTCCCAACGCTGCTGCGTATTTTGTTTTATACAGCGTTTAGCATATAATATATTTTGATTATTCGTTCCTCAAGAAATCAGTTTCCAGAAGTCAGCTTATAAAAATGTTTCTCAAGATAAATTTGACGACGAGATTCGAGGGTATTGTAATCCAGCATCTCTGCTAGAAATAATAGATACACGAATGGATACATTCTTTTTACACATAAGATATCTCAAAAATCACTTTTGAACCATCTCTATTTCAACGATGTGGTTTAATTTAGAAATTTCTATCACCATGCCTGGGCACAACTTTATATCAGGGTTTAAAGTAAGGTCCTACTTTAGGAATATCCAAATCGTCATCAGAAATTTAAAAAATAAATGAAAAGTTTTTGATTTTAGTCTATTTTACAATGAACTTTTTACAGTAAAAAAAATGTATAATATTTATTTATTTTTACATAAACGGCAACAATTGCCTTTAACATATATTGAACATAAATATAAAAGAAAAACAAAATATGTACATATTTAAATACCTAAAAAAAAAATATAAAATTGCATAAATATAACAATAGCAACTAGTAGGTAAATACACATAAACGACCAAAAATATTAACAAAATATATACACAAACGTGAAATAAACATTTTTTAAAAATACTTTTGAACATAAAGAAAAATTTAAGAATTATAGTGCGATAAAAAAAAATTAATCAGACTCGTTTTATAACTATCAAGTTCAGAATCAAATATATCAGCCTTATCCTCATTCTTTTTACCATATCTGTAGAGCCTAGGAATAGGCTAGGGGATGTGATAGTTGGTCCTAGAACTTGCAGAACAAAAAGGAGATCTGTGGCGGGTATGTCGACCAGGTACACGGAAACACACCAACTCCAGCAAATTTAGAGTGATATAAAGATACACATAATGAAAATATAATAATTACGCATTGCCAACTCCGTGGGGCCAAAAACCGTGTGTTGAGTTAGGACACAACATAAAATACTTTGTTGGACATGTTTAAAAAGTTTTTAATACTATCCCAATTCGCTGGAATATTTCGAAATCAATCAAATCTGGCATTCATTAATCCAGATAATTGAAGTTTTTCTGTAACAGTATATTTTTTTGGATTAATAAATACTTTAGTTTATAGACAGCGTATGACTATGTTAGCTAGTAGCTGCATATAAGGAAGTTTAAATTCCCAGAGGCAAAGATAAAAGGCATAAGGTACATTCTCGGGGGACGATCTCGCAGTGCAAATGGCGGGTATATCCTCCACTAAATAAACATAGTGGAAAACGAAACGACATTATTGCGCTGCATTTGTTTCCATCAAACGGTTTTATTGGAAACAGTGCGAAACAAATGCTTGCTGATGTATTGTTACCGATACACATGCAAATATTAACGTCGGATTCTCTTTGACAAAAAAGTATTGAAAACGAAAAAAATCGGAAAATTGAAACTAGCGCGGAAATTATATCAATCAATTAACATGTACAAACCTGAGTATGAAATACTTTAACTGGACGGTGATAATCACAATAATCACAATAAAATAATCACATTATATTGCAATTATGTCAGTTTATACAAAATAAGTCTGTTTGGACCAAATCTATACCTACCTACCCATCCGTCCTATTTCCTATCGCACTCCATGTAACAATAATTCTACGTGTGAGTGCCGGAAGAAACATTTTCTTATCAGTAGAAAATCTTAAAAGAACGAGTGAAGTGCTTTACTAATATTTCCACAAGCGAGTTGTGCCTGCGTCATTTTAGACTTCCATTTTAGATCCATCCAGACGTCTGTGCCAGCGTCTTCCAACCGCCAGTTTCACCAGGATTCCAGCACTCCTCACGCCTTATCCATCAGTAGGTTAGTGAAGTTGCGCAACCTTCCTTCCCCAACAATACAGTCCATTTTCCTCCTCCTAAGACGAGGTATTATTCACACCTCGTCCACTCTTCAACAAAGTCAGTATATCCTAGCCGAACCGAAGGGGGAGATTGAAACCCCCCATAGACCGATTTTAATTCGATAACTCGAGCATTATTAAAGCTATTTGCCCTTTTTTATAATCGTGAAAATTATAGAATTAAGTATTTTCCTGTTTTTGATTTAAAACTTTCAAATCGTTGCGAACGATGCGATGAGACGAACTAAGGAGAGGGGTTTGGATCCCTGCAGAAAGTTATAATAATCTTCTTCTTTCTGGATCTATCTTGTGGCTTTGAATGGAGGCTGGAAATGGCCTTAGGACGCTTGATGGTTTTTTTTATTGCGATAGCGGAAGCGGTTACGCGGTGCGGAGCAATAAGCGGTAAGCAGCGGTGTTCAAGATGGCTCGGTGGTCAATTCTTAACTTAATCTACTGGGTAGTGAGGGACAGAGGGAGAGGTGAGGGTAAGAGTTTTAATGCTATTTTATTTATTTTTCTATTTTTTATTTTGTTTATTAAGAAAAACAACAGCAAAACAAAAAAATATACACAACATTATAAAAAAAAACATAAAATAAAGCCAAATCAGTTTTCCACATAAATACAATTATAAAAATCCAGTTCAGTTAAATATAATGTATGGAAGTGCATGTGTGCGAGTTTTTTTTTTGAGGATGCGTGTGTAAAAAAGTGGAGTGTGGTTTTGGTAAGTATGTGAATATGTGTGTGATTGTATATGGGTGTGAGGGTAGGTTTAAGGACATATATATGTGGGTAACATAAAAAATAAAGATAAAATTATACATAAGAACATATAATATCGGCGCAACCAGTACTAAAATGCATATTTTATTGAATAAAGACTATAATTTGTTACAATAGAGACGGAAAACATTTTTGCATTCGAAATATGGAAGTCTAGGCATTTACAGGGCATATAACTTAGACAAACATAAAAGATTGTAGAATTAACCAACTGCTATAAGAAGTTATAAGTTTCGAATTTGGAAAATTATTTTCAGGCGTTGCCTGGTTGAGTATTTGTGTAAATCAAAAGAACGCAAATATTTATTTTCCATTTTAAAAAAGTTAAATTAAAATAAAAGTAGTTTTTTAAATTATAAAATAAAGCACAGAAATAAAATACTATTCAGTTTCTGATCTCAAATAAAAGAAGCAGAGGCATGAATTCAATTTGAATATTACTTATATCAATTTGACTATTTTTTTCCACAAAATCAATCAAATGCTAAACTTTTTAATATCAAAAGATTGGAAAATTTTTATTACGGAATATAAAACCATCTGAAATTCATGATATGATCTTTGTGATTTAAAATCAGAACCCGCTTTCAGGGTTTTTCACGAAAAACCGTGGTGAACCTTGACCAATCATGTGACATCAAAAGAACTTCAAAGAACGACTATCCTTTGAAGATAAACTTTAAAGATGAACGCGATTTTTTTCATCTCATTCTAGATTCGATCCAAAAAGCCCAATCAGAATGGCTGATGATAATTTTTTAGTTAAATCATTGTTATTATCACGAACATAATTGAATTATATTCACGTAGAAGAACACATAATATGCAAACGAGAATAAATAGTTTTATTTTAACGTAAAATGGTATATATAACGACGTAACAAAATTTAAAATCATTGAATTATGTAAAATAAGCTTTGTTTTATTAAAAAAACTCAATAAAATTGACCTAATAGGATTTTTTTCAAAAGTTTTTGTTGAAGTATACAAAAAAATGAAATCACGTATATTCTTGTACGTGATAATAATTTTATTTTCCCCCATTTAAATAAAGCGTTTGTTTATGATGTTGTAAATTAATCTTCATACGATGTGAATGGCTTACTAATATACTACTCTGTGCAATTATTTATTTTTATTTTGGTTCACAAACAATAAAAAATACATATGACATTGGTATAATCACAAATTGTTATTTTAGGCATCGTTCATCAATTATACGTGAACACAGCATGCACAAATAAAGAAAAAAAAGTTTGTAATAGACAATTTTTTAATTGGCTAGCTTAATTGAATTATATGGTTGTTATAAAAGTTATTACAATAAATTATTACTTACAGGTTATTACAAATTATTTTACCTACTAACATAACTGACTATTCGATGTTGAAAATTGCGTTATAGTTTTCCTGTAACTATTTAATACATCGTAAAAGATATAAATATTAGCATTACTTTCTACATTATTATACAATCTTAACATACGCAATAATGCATTAAAGTGTGTCATATTATTATTGAAGGTTGGACGATAAAATGTTGTGTACGATCTCAATCTTAGATTAATAAAATATATGCATATTTTCATCAACATCCCCCTTTCCTTTTCGCAGTGGTGCATAAGACACTGCATTTATAAACCAAATCTAGTTAAGTTTGATAATTTACTTAAAGGTGATCAAACTACTGCTTCAGGTGACAGGCCAGGAACATTAAAATCTATCAGTCCAAAAAAATATTTGAATATTTTTTTCACATCCATCCTGCCAAAATTTGAACCCAGGACCTCAAAAATGATAGACAAACGCGTCGGCTACTATACTTCAAGGCAAACTTATATGTTATAGTTTTTGTAGGATTTTTTAAAATTAATATTAGCCATCTAGTGGAAAACTTATCTCCACTCTATTTCCTCATTCAGGATTTTTACCTGAGAGTAGTCATTGAGTCAAAAACACTCCTCAAGATTTCTGGTTCTAATTCAAACACAGAACTGTCTTCCTTATCCGCCTGGACACGAAAGATTAAAAGTTTTCTAATATTAAGATTTTACTTCCTTTACTTTTTTTTGTTACCCGTGTATTAAAAAAAATATATCGCTCATGAATACTCATACATCTTAATTTTATTTTGTTCCTCAAATAATAAGACATTTGTAACCATTCATGTTTAGGTACTTTTTGTTGGCTTATTACTTTTTTGTTATTTTTATGTATTTTTCATCACTTTTATTTTTATCGTATAAAAATGTATTGAGCCCTTGGAGCGCTTTAATAAATAAATATGAATATTTCAATTTTATCTTAAAACATTTACAATTATTTTTAAAAGTACCGTTTTAATATTTATCCGCGTTTTTTTAAAAATATAAAACAAATAAACGATCGTGTCTTTCTTATTTTATTCATTTTTTTAATAACCCTTTTAGTTGACGTAGCAGTAGTATTTGATAAACAGTGTAATTTTATGTTTTCTTGTAAAGTATCTTCACCAATAAGCCATATAAATTGGCTCGATACATTGATGGTACTTCTATAGAAGCCCGTAAGCCGGGCTTGCATATCATACCATGCATGTTTAAACAAGATATTGTTAATTTTGTGAAAATATGGCGTGTAAAAATATACCTTCTCGGTGCTTTGTAGACTATACTACCGTCTTGAAGAAAATAAACATGTTTTGAACTTAAAAAAAAAAAATGTGGGCTTGCCTTACTGGTGAACCCTAGGCACGCCACTGGCTAAGTAATTCATGTAATTAACAATAACTTGTCATGAACTTGTACCTTTATTGTACTCAAATATGTTTTTAATAAATAAATAGGTCCAAATGAATTGGAAAATCACATTAATTATCAATCTCAACCTTAATCAATAATGTTTTTATTTTCAATTTATTACTATGTTTCATAAATGTTGATGAAGTCCCTCGGATTTGGCGCGGAAAAAAATGAGAAAATAAGGCAGCCTCACGAAAAAATGTTATATATTTCTCATAAAAGATTAATTGAGAATGGTGTTGTAAAAATGTCAGAAATAAGCCGAGGATGATTCATTTCTGACCATTTATTATTTTTATAAATGTTAGCACGGCACCTATTTTTTCCTTTATTAAAACCAGCCCTTAATTATAACGAAATGTTTCGTCTTTTGCTTCCATGCTGTCAGTACACTAACAAGTGATTCGATATTAAATATTTCTTACCAGAAAATACATTGGTTTTTTAAGTTTTACATTGAAAACATTTAATAAGTATTTGAGATATGAATTTTACATTTAAAAAATAACTTGTTTTAAAAATAAAAGACTGGACCAGTCTTGAAAATGTCGCGAAAGCGATGAAATCGGTACTTGGTATTCCGAATTTGTGGATTAAAGTATCACTCGTCTTTTATTTTTATAATAAATTACAAAGAACTTTCATCAAGAATTTTTACTTGCAAACTTAAATGTTAAAGACAAAAACATTTTTATTTAAATGCTGCTCTTTTTTATTTTTTAAAACAATATAATAAGAATATAACAGTTCTTTTCCGGAATTGATTAAACAGTTACACTAAAAACTTAACTGTTATTTAACTGACAGTTTTTCTTTGGCAATAGCTGAAACCATTTTCAATCTGTGATTGTAAAGAAAAACTTGTCAGGATATTAAATAATACTGTTTTTAATAATAATAACTGCTTCAAGTTTGGCTCACAAAAGCTACACGAAAAATGAGTCCGGATATGTGGAACCGTTCTATTCTCAACCCCATGCAGTTTGTATGCACCATAAACAGTTTAGAGCAGCGTGGTTCGTAACAAGTAACAGTTTAAATTACTTTTGTGAATCTGTTCCAGCAGTTAGCTGTATTAGATTTTTTGCCAACGCTGCTCTAAACTGTTATTTAGAAACAGTAACCGTTTCTGCCAATCCTATTTGATAACCGAAACGCCCATCTCTCATACAATGACATACTTACTATCCAGTTTATATTTTATTAAAAAATCAGTTATATTTTTCCTTTATAGGACAGTAGCAATATTTATGCCACTTTTTATAAGGTTCATCTCTTCCATTCATTCAAAATATTCTTTATATCTTAACCTACAAAATGTTTTTGATGTTGATTAGTAATCTACAAAAAAATACGTCAAAACACTACAAAGTTCTACGCGCAAATGGCCAATGGGCAGTGGCAAATACGTATACCGCTTTTATCTCTTTTCATCAAAACGCATTCAATGTTTAAATATGTACATACAAGTTTATTTAAGGTGAATAATATTAACTAAGAAAACGACCCATAAATAAAGGCATAAATATTTGCCATTGTCCTATAAATAATGGTTAATAATTTTTTGTAGATATTTCTTCATGAAAATTTACTATTAATAATATTGAATAAAGCATTAATTAATCTTTTAAGTTAAGTTTTACTTATTTTACTTGGTGAAAGCACTAGTTGGGGTCGGTCAATAAATAAATAAATAAAATTAATCGAACTAATTTGCTTGATGCTTTTAGCAATATTAGTACATCGTTTTTCAAGCTTCAAGCGTATGTCGGTAGATTATTAACTCCGATAGAAATATTAATATTTTTTCTCTAAAATAAGTTTGCCGATGCAATAAGTGATTAAAATAACTACACAGCACAAATCACACTTACAATTAACAAAAGTAATGGCTGAAAGTGATAAATTACGTGAAATTTCAAATATTTTCGAAAAGAGAATGTCAAGTTTTGAGGATAAACTTCTGCAAGCCAAAACTGAAGTCTCCGGAAAATCTAGTGCTGGTAATGTGTCAGTGATAGATAAAATATTAAATGACTTTAAAAGCTTCCGAATGAAGATGTTGGAAACGTTGAGCTCACTCCGAGCGAGAGTCGACAGTCTGGAGCTGCGCGTGGATGTTTTGGAGGCAGCCGCCAGAAACAACGTTCTGCTGCTTCACGGGGCCGATGAACAGGATTCATCTCCGATTGATGTGATTAAAAAAGTCTTATTGGACATCGGATGCACACCAAAAACTATCGCGGCCGTCGAATTCGCACACAGAGTCGGTAAGAAATCTAATAATGGGGATCGACCGAGACCTATTCTAATAAACTTCTCAGATGTCGGGACAAAAAGACATGTGTGGGTTCTGAAAAGGAAATTGAAAGGTACAAAATTTCTTTTAACTGAATATCTCACACCGCTGAGACACAAAATATTTTCAGAAGCACGTAAGAGTTTTAGGCCTGATTCTTGTTGGACAAGAGACGGTAAAGTTATTATTCACATGCCAGATGGAACCTTCAAGAATATCTGTACCATGGAACAGCTTCAACTAGCGGCAGAATCTTGCAAAACCACTGCCACTACTCAAGATTACTCCCGTAGCACAGGATCTTCAAACAGCAAGAAAAGAGATCTTCGACCTAGAACGGTTGCTAAATAAATGGAATTTAATCACATATTTGTTTTAAAACTTCACTGTAATCGCTGTTGTTTCTTTTTATATTATGGTAAACGAGATGCGACTTAATGTTAGGTTATGTTTAGCTTACTTCTTTGTATACCCACTGTATCTGTAGCTGTAGTTTGTATACCTAGATATTACATGTATAAATAGAAATTCAAAATTCTATGTTCTAGTACCATAGACCATAATCTATTACCATAGACTACTTTGTTCTGGTTTAGTGTCGATAATGAGAACATCAATTTGATCACTGATTGGTTACTCACTGCGCATACTCTATACATAATATTGTCACTGATTGGCCACATAATAGTAAATATATATCTAAATAACATTTGCCATGTCGCTTGCAAAATGTAAACAAGCAAGTAGGTGTCAAAATAGTGTCAATTAAATATCCATTTGAATGTAAAAATTAGTAATTACTTATGACTATAGACTTACATTTCACGTCATATTAAATCTCTTCTTTACGTATTTTTCATTATAATTTTTTTTTTTTTTTTTTACAATAAATTTTATACGATACTTACAAAATAGTTACTATAATATTATTTTGCAATTAATAAGTTTACTGTTAATTTAATAAACTTTTCAAACTTAGTTCCAGGAATTTTAATTATCAGTGCGTAATATTAACTTATTATACTATACCTAGCGAACATAACTCCGCTAACCAAGTCATTTCAATTGATAAACCTACATAATATTGTCTCTATTAGGTTATTTTTCCTTGTTAATAACAAATATACGCTATGGGTTTTGAAAGAACGGTTTATTAAAAGATCTGTTCTTTGTATTTTATAATATTTTCTTTTATTTATTCATTTATGTAAGCTAAAACTTGTTTTTTTAATTTTTTTATTTCGTTTTTCTCTCTCTTATGACTATAGGTAAGAGATAGAAGTTGTTTATTATTTATATTCTACTTTTTCGTTTCATGCATTTTCTATAATCTTTATTTATTAACAGCAATTCACATTTGAAATGATCTTTTAATGTTGTTGTTACTTCCATACATTTTCTATAATCTTTATTTATTATACTAACAGCAATTCACATTTGAAATGATCTTTTAATGTTGTTGTTACTTCTACAATATTAAAGTCAGTTTCCTTTATGTTTATTTAAATCAGTTTATTTCTTTTGTGTTCTTTAAAACCTTGTGTTTTAGTAATATATATTTATTTCTGTTTTAATATCTTAAACATTTACTCGTATATTGCTATTGCCTTAGGTTTTCTTTGTATTTTTTTAAAATATATTTTTTATCGTGAACTCTTTATTGTAACTCTTTATTGTAATCTTCCAACTGACGCATAAAATGAAGTGCTGTGTTGTTAAAACACATTGAATTATTTTATATTTATATACTTTGTAACCTAATTAACTTAGTTGTAGCTACTTACTTAAGTTCGTGCTATTATTCAATGTCCTCCACGTCTTCCTGTGAATCTTTCCACTCTATTACCGAATCCCTCCCTGAAACTTCTCTCTCCTATCACTCTGATGTTACTGAATCAGACACAGAGGAAGTGTCTGGTCTCCATGATATACTCTTGAATAACTTTTCATGCTATCCTAAAGACTTTCATGTATGTCATATAAACGCTCAAAGTATACCAGCTCATTACTCCGATTTTCTATCAACATTTGCGGATTTGTCAACACATGCCATTCTGGTCAGCGAAACATGGCTAAAACCATCACTACCATCAACTTTGTATCCTTTACATGGATATCGACTTATCCGCAATGATCGAACTAATCGAAGGGGCGGTGGAGTATGTATATATCTGCGTGAAGAAATAAATTATTCACTCGTAAAACAATCTGAAACCAGTGGTGGCCATCCTGAATATCTGTTTTTAAAGATTAATTTCAAATACCATGATATGATGATTGGTGTGGTATATTGTCCCCCTGATATTAACTATTTTTCTGAGATGGAAACATTGCTGGAAAGCACGGTAGGTGATTTTCACTCAGTTATTCTTATGGGTGACTTTAATACTTGTCTTTTAAAACAAGACTCCAGATGCCAACGTTTGAGAGATATTATAAGTTCAGTCAACCTATCTTTGCTACCTTTAGATCCTACTCATCACACTCAAGTTTCTCATACTCTTTTAGATCTTATTATAACTTCCATGCCTGACAAAGTCTCTAATTATGGACAGTTGACCGCTTCCGGATTTTCTCATCATGAATTATTATTTATTAACTATAAGATCAAATGTCTCAAAAGACTTCCTGTCACATTTCTTGCCAGAAACTTTAGAAGCGTTAATAAGGAATCACTTGAACTTGATGCCATGAGTTTAAACTGGTCAGTTATTAATAATCTAGAGACCATTGATGAAAAAGTTGAAACTTTTAACAGAATGATTACTGGTCTGTTTGACATTCATGCTCCTATGAGATCGGTCAAACTTAAATATCCACCTACCCCTTGGCTTACCAGTGACATTATTCAACTAATGGCGAAACGTGACAAAGCAAAGTCTAAACTTAAGTCAAATGCTTCATCTCAAAAATGGGAAGCCTTCAGAGTCCTGCGAAATCGTTGCAACCAATTGTGCAGAAATGCCAGAAGGAAATATATCCTCACAAACTTAAATCAAAACTCTACTAGTAAATCCTGGTCGTTTTTAAAATCTCTTGGCGCAGGTAAACCTAAGATAACATTATCTTCAACTGTCAAACTAGACGATCTCAATACTCACTTTGCTACACCTCCACTTATACTGGATGTCAGCACTAAATCCGACACTCTCCGACGTTTAAGTATGGCAGCTTCTTACAATTATCCACCGTTTTTATTTTCTTCCGTTCAAGAAACTGATATTCAACGTATTTTACTTTCTATAAAAACCAAATCTATGGGCAGTGATCAGCCGAGTATGAGATTGATACACTTTATTTTTCCTATTATCTTACCGGTTATTACTCACATTATAAACTTTTCTTTAAATACTGGAGATTTTCCTGAAGCTTGGAAAAAAGCATTTATTATACCACTTCCCAAAATTTCTTTACCAGTTTCTGTCAAAGATTACAGACCTATATCTATTCTTCCAATTTTTTCCAAAGTCATTGAACGAGTTGTATATAATCAGCTAAATAATTATCTATTGTCAAATAATCTTCTTGATCCCAATCAATCAGGTTTTCGTGCGGGCCATAGTACAACTACCGCTTTAATCAAGGTTACAGATGACATTAGATACGCAATGAATAACAAAATGATAACCTTGATAACATTACTCGACTTCAGTAGCGCTTTCAACTCTGTGGATTTCGATCTTTTGTTGGCTAGACTTAAAACACTAAATATGACACAACCGGTTATAAAATGGTTCGGATCGTATTTACGAGCTAGACAACAGTGCATCAAAACACCAGATCATCAATCGGAATGGGTCGATATTGCCGCTGGAGTACCTCAAGGTGGAGTTTTATCACCATTACTATTTTCCCTGTTTATTAATCCGATTGCAGATTGTCTCAATTGTTCATATCATCTCTATGCAGATGATTTACAATTATATCTTCATTGCAGACCTGAAAACACCAGCAAAGCAATAGAATCGATGTCCAAAACACTAAATTGCGTGTCAACATGGACAAAAGAGTATGGTTTACTAATAAATCCGTCTAAAACACAAATTATGTTTGCAGGTAGTCAAAGATTGCTTAGTAAACTAGACATACCTTCACTTAATCCTCTTATTGTCAATGGTACCAATATTCAGTACAGGAAATCCGTAAAAAATCTAGGAGTACTAATGGATGAACATCTCTGCTGGCGAGCTCATACTAATGAATTAAGC
The DNA here is from genome assembly GCF_059751315.1 of Micrasema longulum. Lineage (NCBI taxonomy): Eukaryota > Metazoa > Arthropoda > Insecta > Trichoptera > Brachycentridae > Micrasema > Micrasema longulum. Next base: position 634,149 of record NW_028277505.1, read on the forward strand.
CGCAAAATATTTTTCAGTCTACACTCACTTAGAAGGTTGCAAAAATTCTTACCCATTAGTACTAAATGTACTCTTGTACAAGCATTACTACTACCCATTCTAGATTACGCTGATGTTTCCATGACTGATTTAAGCTGTGAGCAACTCGATAAACTTGAACGACTTCAGAATACATGCATAAGGTACATTTTTGGTCTTAGAAAATATGACCACATTTCTGATTATCGTAGGCAACTGAAATGGCTCAAAATTAGACAGCGGAGAGACTATCACTCCCTCTCACTTCTGTTCAATGTACTTCATAGTCCTAACGCTCCTATATACCTGTGTGAAAAATTTCAACGCTTATCAGTTCATGGTTTACCTCTTCGTTCTCATTCTCAAGGCACTCTCTTAATACCCATACACAATTCCTCTTTCTTCTCTAACTCATATAGTGTCCATGCGGCTCGACTGTGGAATCATCTCCCATCCACCATCAAAGATGTTACTACATTATCTCTGTTTAAATCACGTCTGAAGAAACATCTCCTTTCTCTTCCTTAATCTCTCCTCCTTTCCTTTTTCCTCTTTCCTCTTTCCTCTTTTTTCCCATTGAGTAATAGTTTCGATTTAAGGTAATTTATAAACTAATACGTTTATTTCTATTTTTATATATCTTTAAATTTTTAATCTTTTTTTTTCTATTGAATATGTTCTGTAACTTGAATTATAAAAATATAACTTTTATTTTATTGGTTGGTTGGAAGAAATTGCCATTTGGCAATAAGCCCGCCAATGTACAAATAACATTATGTACAAAAAGTTAAATAAATAAATAAATAAATAAAACCGTTGCAGAAGACCGTTGCGACACATTGCAAAGATTTTTATGGTAATATTAAGCGTATTGTGCAAATGTTTATTGGAATTTATGTTTTTGTTATATTTTTTATTTGTTTCATTCTTTATGCAAGCTTTCACTTTTTTTTTCTATCCCAACTCAACACAAGGCTCTTGGCTTCATAGAGTTAGGGAAACGTTATTATTTTTTTCTAATATGTCTCTTTATATGAAAAAATAAAAATTAAAAAATTAAAAAAAGCAATCTAACATTTAAGATAAAAACATCTAAAATATGGCTTAGTGCGACTTTTGCTTTTTGTTATTTTTAATTGTAAAAAATAAAAAAAAATATGCATAAAATGCTCATTGCAGTGACAAATTTGTAAAATTAATAATATCGGTAAACCTCTTTTTTAAAAGTAGGTACCCATTAAAAAAATATATCTGTCAACTGTTATAAACGATTTGTCTTTTATGATGATTTGTTTTGCTTAAATAACTGCATTTTATTAACAGTATTTGAGTTTGTCCAAATGCTCGCAGACAAAAGACTGGATTTTACCCCCTCGGAAGTCATTAAGATTAAAAAAACCAACTGGTCCAAGAAGATGTTTAAAAATTGAAAAATTGTTTTCAGGCGTTGCCTAGTATGTGAAATAATTCAGTCAGATGAATCTCTTTACATCAATAAAGGTTTCAGCTCTTTTACAACAACAACAACAACAACAACAACAAACCATCACGCCGTTTCCCCGTAGGGGTAGGCAGAGAGGATAGAACGCCATAACACTCTATCTTGGCATACAGACCTCGCTTCCTCTACATTCATACATCTTCTTATGCACGCACGCCGATTATTCCTACTTTTGACATGTCCATCTTCAAGTATTTGATGGACTTGATCGTGCTATGTCTTTCTCGGTCTTCCTCGTTTTCTGCATCCATCAACATTTGCATCGTAGATCCTTTTAGTCGTTTTTTCGCTGTCCATTCGCTCTACATGTCCAAACCAACGCAGCACCCCTTTCTTAATTCTGTCAATAATGCATGTCTCAGCCTTACACACTTCACGGATCTCGACACTTGTGCACCTATCATACACCGTCTAACCACACATTCGCCTGAGGGATCGCATTTCGAAAGCATTCAACCTACTTTCATCATTATTTTTCCAATTCCATACTTCGCTCCCATACATTAGAGTTTGAACTAGAACTCCGTTGTGAACTGCTAGTTTAGCCTCCTGCGATAAACATTTGTTTGCCAAAGTAGATTTTAGTGCACCGTTCACCCTGTTCCCGGCACTCACCCTCCTTTCAATATCTTTATCGGCCTTTCCGTCCCTAGTGAACATACTTCCCAGGTACACAAATTCTTCTACCTGATTCAGAATATCTTCGTTCACGCTGATCTCACATTTAGTTATATTTTCATCCCTTTCAAAAACCATCACTTTCGATTTATCAACATTTATAAGCAAATCGCTTTTCTTGCATACCTCGTAGACTTTTGTTACTAAGAATTGAAGGTCTTCTTTGCTGCTAGCAAGAGGCACGGCATCATCCGCATACAGAAGACAGTTAACAGTTATACCATTCATTTTTGCTCCTATTCTTAAATCTTTCAGTTCTTTCATAGAGTTATCGATGTATATGTTGAACAACCATGGTGACATTACACATCCCTGTTTGACTCCTTTCGGAATATTAAACCACGATGTGAATGATCCATTCACCTTCACACATGCTGTGCTGTCCTTATACATTGACGCAATAGCCCTTGTCAGGTTATTAAAATCAACAAATAGAAAAATTTAAGAAATATGGAAGATCAACAATTAGCAAAATGGTAAATCTTACACAGTGTATAAAGTGGCCACTTAAACCAGCGAATGACAGGTCATAAGCCCTGTAAATGCCTAGACTTCCATATTCCCTTATTTAAGGTATTCTCCATCCCTGTTGTAAATTGTTAGCATTTAAATAAGTTTAAATAAAATTATATACTTACTTTTTTTGTATCCAGGTGCATGAAGAATACAGTTATGTGTGAAAATGAAATATTCTTTATTTCATGTTCCTGGACTTGCACCTGAAGCGCAAAGCCAATCATTTTACCTTCATGAAATAAATAATGCATATAATATGTTGCATTCAATGTACCTGCAAAGGTTCTTTGCTTTGAAATATTTGGTTTGAAGTATTTATTGAACTAATATCATGGTTTTCTCAGGTTTCAAGTTCCGTTCAAATGTGGTTCAAACAAACCGTATATCTTTGACATATTTTAAGATCGCATTTTATCTCCACGTGCAAACCACTGCAGTTATTTTGTTTTTATTTTAATGTTATTTTGGTTTGGTTTTACACCTAAACACTAAGATAAAGAGATACAACAAAAATGTTTTATCAATTTTCTTGATGGTTGATTGCTTAGTAAAAAATCAAATAAGTAGTTATGATAATTGTTATTGTGTACTATAGAGCAATAATAATGGGTATCTGGGTCCCCAAGAAGCATATTTTTTTCGTAACTTTTTTGTCAATCATTATGTTGAATTCATTTTTAGCATAATCTTACCCCATAATAATTAGAATGTATCATAAATATAAAAGTATTATTCTTACGAATTATTTTAATAATAACAGCAAATACTGCAATTCATCGCCATAATGTTAAATAATCTTTGATGTGTTGGTCAGTTTACAAGTAAACATTTTGCTAATTGTGCGCATATTTCCAGCTATAACCACAAAAATCTGGATTTCGTTTTTTACATTAAACATGCATTCCTGCTCCCAATTTTCACCTGTGGCTCAAAGTTAACGGGTGCTGAAGCGTTAGATCAGTGCTGTTTAGCGTGTCACAGCTAAAGTAGCTTAATGTCATCTTGTATTTTCTCGCAACGGAATTTTTTGAAAACATGTATGAATTTCGCAGAAAACTAGAAAAATTATGAAAACGTTTTATAAGCACTACCATGACAGTCATGAATTTTTTTTAAAAGTCATATTATCAATCAGGTTTTTAGTGCGGGCCATAGTACAACTACCGCCATAATCAAGGTTACATATGACATTAGAAACGCAATGAATAACAAAATTCTAAACTTGATTACATTACTCAACTTCAGCAGCGCTTTCAACTCTGTGGATTTCAATCTTTTGTTGGCTAGGCTTAAAACACTAAATATGACACAACCGGTTATAAAATGGTTTGGATCGTACTAACAAGCTAGACAACATTTCATTAAAACAAGAGATCATCAAACGGAATGGGTTGATATTACCGCTAGAGTAACTCAAGGTGGAGTTTTATCACCATTACTATTTTCCCTGTTTATCAATCCGATAGCAGAATGTCTCAATTGTTCATATCATCTCTATGCAGATAAGTTAAAACTATATCTTCATTTTAGACCTGAAAACACCAGCGAAGCAATATAATCGATGTCTAATACACTAAATTGCATATCAACATCGACAAAAGAGCATGGTTTACTAATAAACCAATCTAAAACGAAAATTATATTTGCGGGTAGTCAAAGATTGGTTAGTAAGCTAGATGTATCTTCACTTAGTCATCTTAATTTCAATGGTACTAATATTCAATACAAGAAATCCGTTAATCCGTAAATCTAGGAGTACAAATAGTTGAACATCTCTGCTGGCGAGCTCATACTAATAAATTAAGCTGCAAAATATTTTTCAGTCTACACTCACTTAGAAGGTGGCAAAAATTCTTACCCATTAATACTAAATGCACCCTTGTACAAGCATTACTACTACCACCCATTTAAGGTTACGCTGATGTTTCCATGACTGATTTAAGATATAAGCGACTCAATAAACTTGAACGACTTCAGAATACATGAATAAGGTACATTTTTGGTCTTAGGAAAAATGACCTCATTTCTGATTATCGTGGGTAACTGAAATGACTCAAAATTAGACAGCGGAGAGACTATCACTCCCTCTCACTTCTGTTCAATGTACTTCATAGTCCTAACGCTCTTATATATCTGCGTGAAAAATTTCAATGCTTATCAGTTCATGGTTTACCTCTTCGTTCTAATTCTCAAGGCACTCTCTTAATACCCATCCACAATTCCTCTTTCTTCTCTAACTCATATAGTGTCCATGCGACTCGACTGTGGAATCATTTCCCATCCACCATCAAAGATGTTACTACATTATCTCTGTTTAAATCACGTCTGAAGAAATATCTCCTTTCTCTTCTTTAATCTCTTCTCCTTTCCTCTTTCCCCTTTTGTTCTTTTTCCCATTGAATAATAGTTTTGACTAAAGGTAATTTTTAAACAAATACGTTTATTTCTATTTTTATACATCTTAAGCTTTTTAATCTTTTTTTTCTATTGAATATGTTCTGTAACTTGAATTATAAAAATTAAACTTTTATTTTATTTTTTGGTTGAATGAAATTGCCATTTGGCAATAAGCTCACCAATGTACAAATAACGTTATGTACAAAAAGTTAAATAAATAAATATTTATCACCCTTTACCTAAGTTGTTCCTGATACTTAGCTCAGGAACTTGCGGATTTTATTCACCCTCAGGCTCAGAAAGGTTAAGGACCCGTTAGGATGTGGAGACAAAAATAAGAGTCAGAGGGAAACTTCAAAGGATGCTTTAATCAACCAAGGAGAATGTTTGGAATGGCAATAAAATCTATAAAAAGAAGGTAAAAACTACTTTTTTATTTTCCTTCCATAAAATTAACAATATATCTAATGGCTTTTTTTTAACCTTTACAGATAGGCACATAATTGAAAACATATATTAAAAAGTTTATCACAATAAATTTTTTAATTTGAGTGGTGTTCAACCATTGTTTTTTTTTTTTCAAAATACCTCTCTACCTCACTCAAAATGTCGTTCAATTATCAAATTAAAGAGTGTTAACCGTAAGTAAGCTTTTGAAAACAATGAGTTATTAGCCATATAAAATTTGTCGCTATCAATGCAGGCCCTGTTGTCCATGATACGTATTCAAATAGTTCATTTATAGTTTTATTCCCTCTAGTATTTACTTTCATTACTTTATTTTAGGCTTCTTATTTTCTCCTTAATTTGACGCCGGATGGCTGAAGGCATATTTTTATAAATGTTCAGGTCGAAAAGATAAAATGTCGTTTAAATTATTTTGCCAAATCTGTTGTTCCTTTTAACTGATTAGTCATTTTTTGTACTGACATGTCTTCCGGTTCAAAGGCCGTGAAAAAATATATAAAAATCTTATAAAGACTAAATATAATGAAATATATATTCAAAAACAATTGCTAGATAATTTGTGATCATGATATGATAATTTTAATAAATGACGGTTTAACTCTCGTTCATACAGCTTTAACTTTACTTACTGTATGAAAAAACTCCCTCGATTCACTATGTGGTAACCAGAGGTTAGGAAATGATCACACCTGATAATCATTGTCTCTTTTTATCACATTAACAATTCGTTTAAATTTTTTGCAAAAGAGAGAAAAAACATTTTTGAGAAAAGAATATGAGAATCTAGGCATTTACAGGGCTTATGACCTGTAATTGGTTGGTTTAAGTGGCCACTTAACACACTGTAACATTCACCATTTTCTCAACTCTTCCATCTGTTGACTCTTTTGAAGTAAAAGAGCTAAAACCTTTATTATGGGGGTAGGTGAATTAATTCAGCCGGAGGAATCCCACTCACATGATAAAGGTTTCAGCTCTTTTCCATATCATAACAAGTCAAACATAGGCAGAATAGTGAATGTTACACAGTGTGTAAACTGGCCACTTAAACCAGCCAATGACAGGTCATAATCCCTGTAAATGCCTCGACTCCCATATTCTTTTCTCAAAAATGTTTTGCTTCTCTGTTGCAACAAATTAAAGTATGAACAAATCCCTAGGTAGAAAATCCAGATAGTCTGCAAGCATTTGAACATACTTAAAATATTGTTGAACATTATTTTTATTTATTTATTTAACAATTGTAGTCAGCATTACTTTACGGGCTGTTTATCTTGCTTGTCTAATAAAATAAAATTACACTTTTTTCCCTTCAATGAATGATTTATATATTTGTCTGAGAGTAAACGACATTTCAAAGTTTTTTGGAGATTCTGGTGGACAAAATATTTCATTTTAAATTATTTAATAAACCTAAATATGTAAAAAAAAATCTTGTGTGTTAAAGTTAACCTTAAGATTCCAAAAAATTCGTTTCATGCAATTTGCTACGCCACGCCGGTTACATCACAGAAACGGATGGGTTAAGATAAATTGTTATTTTTAAGCTTTGACGTAGCGAGAGTAAAATAAATACATACGTGGGCAGACACCTGCGATTATCTCCCACAGAATATAAAGCTAACATTAACTGCCGGGGAGAGATATAGCCAGCTCAGCGTAATGCCCGCATGAATGACACTTTAAGTATGACGAGATTAATGATGGAAGCTCTCTGGGGTTATAAAAACTAGAAAACTGCGGCCCGGAGCATAAGACAGCGGCCCGGCACGATAAAGTCACGCTTCTGTTTTCCACGTATCACCGTTAAATAGTTTTCTTGTCCCGATATAAAATGCCCAACCCCAACAGGCAAGAACCCACCAGTGAAAACCTCTCAGTCAACAAAACTGAAAACTTTTGTATTGTATATTTTAAACCAAACTGTTTCCGATTTTCCCTTTTGATGCGGTGTCCTGACTCGCTCTTAAAATATTTACAGTATCTCTGGAAAAGTCGTATCACGATTACGGTACCGTGTTTTATACACACGCATGGGACTATCGTTTTTATCGATTTATTTTATGATTTTCATAGCTTGAAATATAATATTACGAAAAAAAATCTGTACGTTTCAAAAAATAAACTCATTCTTTTTGTACATTTTTCTTATGAATAAAAATGTATTGCAACTTTTTAACGTAAAAGTTACTGTTAACTTTCGTCATAAGTAAAAAGTTGGTTATTTCAAAAGCTTACCATGAGGAATGTTCTTCTGAAGTTTTGCGATCTGGACCTGAAAAACCGTGTATTCATCAACCATTTTGAGGATTTTATTGTTAACAGTGATGATTTTGTTTTCTGAAGCTATAATTTTTGTTTTTGTCATATTCATATTCAGACCGATTTTACTTATAAATAGCTATAATTGTAGAATATTCTACTATTTCTTTTTTTATATAAATAAAATTCCTTTTTTGATTATGACGACAGCGTATATCGGATAAAATAATTGTATTATTTAATTTAGCTAATTATTTCACTAATTGGTTTACATTATTTCACATATATACTAGGCAACGCCTGAATTTTTTTTTTTTTAATTTATGTACTTCTTCATTAACCAGGTGGATTTACAAACAATATTTTGAGTTGATCCTAATTTTCTCTCCCTGGGGAGCTTTTAATAAAATGTTCTCTTAAAAAACCTTCTCTAAAAAGTTCTTCATCTCAGTTGTAATATGTTAATATTAAAAGCTCCCCAGGGAGTTGAATCCAGTCCTTGTCTACAAAAATTTGGACAAACTCAAAATATTGTTGAAGTATTTAAAATGTTGATTTTATTTCAGGCGTGCCCAGCAGGTGAAATAATTCAGCCAGAAAAATATTACTCACATCAATTTTACTTTGCAAAAACCAACGGACGTAAGGGTTGATGAAATGTAGTTGTTCAAAGATTGAAAGAATTCAGAATGTGACGTACTTTTTACAATATTTTAGTAGTTATTTAGTTATTTGCGTTTGTATAATTCATATTAATATTTAGAAAACATATTCATCACACTCAAAAAACGTGTTTATTTTTACATGCATAAAAAATTATTTAGCACTTAATTTGTCATTGACCTGTCATTGACTGTGTAACATTCACCATTCTGACCATGTTTTAACATCCACATTTCCTCAACTCTTCTATCTGTTGCCTTTTTAGAAGTAAAAGAGCTGAATCAAAGCAAAGTCAGCACGTTTGTTTACCATACAAGAGGTCTCGGGTTCGATTACCGACGTGGTTGAGATGAAATATTTATTTTAAAATCTGTTTTTACACAAGAATATTTCATAGTCCCTGGACAGGCACCTGAACCGTAAGACTGATCATCTTACCTTCATGTTACAAAAATTATCAAAATTTATGCTATTAGTTAACCAATGCATGACCGTATGTACCATTAGGTGCAAAATGGGTATGATGATTGTGATGCAAGTGTTTTGATTTTGTCAATATTTCCTGTAGCAGAAGTTCATTTACAAATTTCCACAAAAAACTTAAAATATGAGAGTACTCCAAGAATGTTCAATTTCCTGGATAAACATATTAAGTTCTCCAAAATGAAAGCCATTTTTAGGAGGAGTGTACAAGTCAGGATTTTGTCTAAGGGAAGAGACCATTGCATACATTTATATACTACTAGGCGTGTTGTCTAGATGCCCTTTGAAATATATGTATGTTTATGTAATCATATTTAATGTTAATTTTTGCTTTAATTTAATTATGTACCTGCTTCCACTTTACATTACATTGTATTCCAACTCAACACAAAGGCCAAGGCATAATAGAGTTTGGGATTCGTAATTATTGTATTTTTTTGTAATATAAATGTATTTGTATGAATAAATATGTGTACATATACATGAACTTGGTTTTTTATTCAGTAAATGATAACATCAGGCGCCGTGGCGCAGTTAATTAGACGGCTATCTGTGAAACTGGCGTCGCGGGTTCGATTCCCGCCAGTTGCAAGAAAAAATCCAAGATTTTTTTCTCAATTGGTCTGGGTGTTGTGGTGTATTTTTCATTACCTTCTTCCATATCCCCTCTATCCCACCTGCTGACAAGCCTCAAAATAGAGGCTTAGCGGGTTATTCCTTTAAAAAAAAATAAAAAAAATCTAGCATTTTTTAAAAAACTGGTGAAAAAATCTCATAATTGCAAAAAAAATACTCGGCACGTTTTCCTTGCTTGTTCACGATGTATAAGTACAACATAAGCATGTCTTCATTTACTTTCCCTTTTTTACAACAAAATATCATATATAAATATCATATTATAATTTTTACAAAATATAAAAAAAATAAAAATTATATTCTCTGATTATCATACCAAATTGTATAAACAATTACACCGCAAATTCATTTATTATATGTTCCTGTAACAATTATAATGGACTTAGTAAAAATGTTGATATGTTTGACTGCACGTTGCATTTGTTCAGAAAACTTCTTCATTGAGTTGATTATTTGGGATAGTTGCTGAATGCACATGAGTGCATGAGTGGTTTATGCTATGTATCGCATGTAATGTATGTGTTTGTGTATGTTTTATATGTAGATGCATGTAGATATATGCGTTCAAATATGTGTGCATTGATGGCTCTGAGTGTGCATATTATATTTTTTAATAAATTTATAAACCTCCATGGAAACTACAAACTTTAACGATTATTTTTTTCTCGCTTAAGTTTTTTTTTGTCAAATTTAATGTTTATATCTTTAGCATAGTTTATGAAAACTAAATTGTTGTTTTTATGTTTGAAAATTTTTGTTTTTTCATACTCATTATGTATAAATGTATGTTTTTAATAAAATATAACAAAAATGTATTTGAAAATCACCTAATTTTAATTGTAATATTTTTGTTATTTGTGTACGATATTTTATCCCACTACAAAAATGATAACAAATTACAACAGGGATGGAGAATACCTTTAAGAAGGGAATATGGAAGTCTAGGCATTTACAGGGCTAACGACCTGTTAATTGCTGGTTTAAGTGGCCACTTTACACACTGTGTAACATTCCCTTCTTTAAGGTATTCTCCATCCCTGTTGTAATTTGTTAATCTTAACGACTTCCGAGGGGGTGAAATCCAGTCTTTTGTCCACAAAAATTTAGATTAACTCAAATATTGTAACAAAAATGAAAGTTTTATTTTATTATCAATAGTGCATTAATGTTATCTAAGTCAGAAAACCAGTTTCTATAGTAGGATTCCATAATCATCAGGCAATCTTAAATACTTCAAATTGCCTGTTTAATTCTATGTTATACGATTTTTCACACTAGTTGTGACCTAGTTCCGCTGTTTTTAATATGCAGTTCACTTTAGACGGTTATGCACAAAACGTGTCTTTCATACGTTTCAATAACCAAAGTAATTAAAATATTTTTTGTTAATTTCATCTACTGCTTTTTTGAACTTCTATAATAAGATGTGTTTTCCAACTAGACCTGAGGCTCTGGGTTTGATTCCGGAGCAGGTCAACGTAAAAAAATTATTATATAAAAATTGTTCAATGCAATATTAAATACTCCCTTAAAAGGCCCCTAACACATTATAAGATTGTCTTTGTAATTTAAATTACAAATCATCGTTGAAAATGCTGCAACATTGGGTACAAATAAAGGAATAATGATGATTACTTATGCACAATTCATGTTATAAATAGATTCCGAAAATATTTTTTAAAATGTAGGTGAACTGAGATAAAAGTTGGCTTACAATAAAAAAGTGTATAATGACAATTTTATTCTTGCTAAGCAGTTATTTTATAAAAACATTCATTTACACTCTAGAGAGTTACAAATTTTGGACAATTTTAAGGAAAATGAAAATCATTTTAGTGTTATTTTGGATGAATTTGTCTTTTAATTAAAAACATGGTTGAAAAAACATTTTTAATTTCGGCAGAGTAGGTAATCATTGGAGAAAAGCGCAAACGACGCGACGTACTGCACAAAAACCTAGAAAAACATTTTGGAACTTTTCAGTCGTAAAAATCAATAAAAATTTATAATTTTCTATCAGTTCTGTGTTTGAAATAGAACCAGAATTCTGACTTTGGTTTTGCCTTTGACTCGATGGCTGGTTTCAGATAAAATTCAGGGAAAATAAACGTGAAATATTTGTTTTTAGAGGTGATTTTACTCTGAAGTATTAAATTGTCCCTGGACCTAAAGCATAATTTATTTATTTATTTATTCACACTCTTTATCAAAATACAATTCCATATTCACTTTGCCCAGCTAACAAGGGTACATACCCCGTTCCAAGCTAGGCAATTACATTTTAATATATTATAATACTTAACAAATTAATATAGAGCACAGACAAACAAAATATAAACTTATTCGGATACACATTTTGATTCATATACATACAGACATACACATATATACACACATATATATAAATATACACATATATACACATGTACATACACACACACGTACATACACCCATGCGCATACACATACATACATTCATAAAAACATAGACAATTTATTTATGCGAAACTTCATGGTTGTCATCTATAAATATATATTTTTTAAATTATTCTTTATTTTTTATATTTTATTTTTGACATCCAGTAAGGTTCTCCAATCCGTGGCATGCATCAATTTTTCTGACTCCCTACGACCAATGTCATGAAAGAGCGAGGTCAACACCTTCCGTAACTTGACAACACTCCCGTCTTTCCACGATTCTGGCAAAAGGTTATGGACCTTTTTGCCTACGTTAAAGTGTTGTATCGATGCCAGAACAGTGTTGACCCCTTCACTTAGTATCAGATCCCTATTAGAGTATCTTGTATTATGGTTGTGGTTGACGCTTGGGTAAATGTATCTCTTTATGTGTGTAACCACTACCGTTCTCAATATATACTGTTGAATAATATTCAGTACTCTGAATTCTTTGAAGAGCAAGTCACTTGGATAGCGAAATGTTTTTTTTAAGATGACTCGGATTAAAGATTTCTGTGCAATTGCTACAGGTTCAAGGGCGGTTTTTGTGCAAGCTCCCCAACCAATTAGACCCTAAGTCAACACAGAATTTGCCAGTGCATGGTATAGGTGGTTCAAGTCCGGGACTTTAAGTATATTTCTAAGTGGGATGAAAAAATGTATTAAGCGCTTAATTTTTGCAGATATAGTTTCAATTTGTTCATTCCATCTCAAATATTGGTCTATAATTATTCCAAGATATTTTATACTTTGAACACTACTTAGTTTTTTGCAGTTGCAATTTACCATCACTGAACAATTATGTAGTTGAAGTTTGTGAATTTCATTAGGTTGCCCGGCGGAAGTTGCACTAAAACGTATGAACTTTGTTTTATCCGAATTTAAAGTCAATAATAATAATAATAATACTATTCAATTTGGAAGATAATCTTTATATGCTGCATTCAGTGTATTAATATAATGCCCTATGCACAATCGAGTGCCGACAGTGATATGGTGATATGATATTCATGGATTACTAGTTTGTTTTTTTTTTTTGACAAACAGCACTTGCTGCGTGCCAGTCACATGACGTGAGATGGAGTGGGGAGCCAGGTGGGGCATGGTGACGCCCGCATTAAGCCAAAGCTCGGACAGTGGGGACTTGGATTAAGGCCTAGTATTAGGCCTTGTGTTATTATAATATTCTCAATCTCTACAACCACCATCTTTTCTTTGGCAATGTTAATTTATAACACAAATATTTGTATTGAAAGTGAAAAAAACACAGTTTATTTTATAAGACAGGAGGAAAAAAAATTAGTTTGGAAATTGAGAATCGTTTTTTCAAAATACGGTATTCGCCCTGCCATAATCCCTGCATAAATTCACGTGGCGTTTTGGTTTAAATTTAAAGCCAGTATTCATACGCATCGATTGCTTGAGAAAAACTCACTAAAAACTAGGTTAAAAAAATATCAAAGACTTACACAATAAAATTTTGTGTTTTGAAAAAACGGAAATATTTTATCTTGAATATTTTTGTTTAATTTATTCTAAACAATTTTCTTTCAAAAAATACATAAAACATAACGGACGAAAGTAGGCGTGAAAAAAACGAAACGAATACTACATCAGAAAAGAAGAAACCTCTTTTGCTTTCTATCAATCCTTAATTTCAATAATTTACATTGGGTTCTTATAAAATATCAAAGAAAATTATAAATTCACTAAAGTAAAATATCACATACTATGAATACAGATAAAAATATATGAAATGGGTTGAGAATAATTCATTTTATTTTCAAAATCAATATGAATATTGTGGAGGAATGATTTCATATATAACTTAAGAAAATAAAATATCAAAAAATTTACCACTAGAAAAACAGGACATGTTTGACATTAATAGTTTTTTTATTTTTTTTATAAATATATTTGGACCCCTGTATTTAGTAGCCTTACGTGTCATGTACAAGGCTAAGGTACTCGGAAAAAAAAAATTTTTTTTTGTCTTTGAAATGGGATGTTCGATCACTGATTTTGGTTTATTACCTTTATGAGTCCAATCACCATTGTTGCAAAGTTCAAGAACAATGGCGCGTGATAACTACTTTTAACTAAGGCGGCTTCTGTGGTGTAGTGGTCAAGACGCTTGATTCACGCACGGAAGGTTCCGGGTTCGATTCCCGGTGAGAACACAAAAATTAAAAATGTGATTTTTCTCAAGCCTGGGTGCTCAGTGATGTAATTCACCACTGTAATTAGTCCTCCTGGCCTGTTGTGGTGCAAAAAAAAGTAAAAATGTAAAAAAAAAAACACTACAGTGTGGATATCTGTTAAGGATATTCCATCTTTCCTGCATTCTGTTTCAAGATTATGGCGTTGCAAACTGAAAAATGGGCACTGAAATAACAGATGTTCGATACTCTGTGAAGAAATATCATCGCATGGACAATAGTCATCATTCCTTAATTTAAGCCTATAAAGATAACTTTTCATAGCTCCGTGTCCGGTAAAAATTTGGGTTGTTTCGAAAGTACTTTGGTGATGATGACGGAAGTTTGCTGCATCAGCCAGCGTTGGGAAAAACATTTTAGTGATTTTACCTGTAGAAGAAGCGCGGTAATGATCCTCCCAACGCTGCTGCGTATTTTGTTTTATACAGCGTTAAGCAAAGCTAAAGCTAAGATTTTCTAGGACAGCGGTGCCCGTATCTTAACGGCCGTTTAATTACGGGCACCGCTGTCCTAGGAAACCCTAGCTGAAGGGAAAATTCTGAGAAGAAAAGTACCGTTCTTTTACAAGTTGCGGCTCTTGCTCGTTCATCCGCTCTCTCATTTCCTACGATACCAGCATGTCCTCTTATCCAACAGATTTGAATGATTATCCCTCTGATTTTTAGATGCTTAATTTTACTCTGAATATCTACAATTAATGGATTTATCGACCGAGTATAAGTTGTTACTTGAACGCCCGAATGACAATCTGATAATATTTTTGCAATAACCCATCTCTCTGGTGGTTTTTCTAATAACCATTCGAGAGCTTCTCGTATTACGAGTAGTTCAGCCTGAAAAACTGAGCAGAAATTATTTAATTTAAATATTCTGCCTGGTAATTCTTTATCACTCTCAAAAGGAACGAATGCCGCTCCCATTTTGCCGTCGAGCAGGCTACCATCCGTAAAGATTCTTATTTCATTGGGAGCATAAGGAGGCATATC
The DNA here is from genome assembly GCF_059751315.1 of Micrasema longulum. Taxonomy (NCBI): domain Eukaryota; kingdom Metazoa; phylum Arthropoda; class Insecta; order Trichoptera; family Brachycentridae; genus Micrasema; species Micrasema longulum. The sequence goes on from NW_028277505.1 coordinate 649,433, forward strand.
TTTGTCTAGTAAAAGTTGTGACGTCAAGATTTGTGACAATGTTCTAAAAAAATCGAATGGTTTGGAACAAAGTTAAAAATTCACATGAATCGCGACGTATAAGGGGCGTGGCCAATGCAATTACCGTTTTTGCGGGAATTCAAGATTGCAAATTCAAAAATATTTTTAATTCAATTAAGTCGTAATTTTTTATTTATTTCATGGTTTCTTTTAAATTAAAAAATATTTAAAAAAAACAGCTCGATATTTCCCTTTAAGATTAACTTCAGGTGTAGTTGTAAGGTGAATTTTTTAAAACAATGATTGTTCACGCAATTTAACGCGAAACACAAAAAACCCTCTCCTGAAAAATTACGGTTGAAATGTTATGCATGTAAAACGAGCAGTGTAGAAATCGATGCCAATGTCAGTAATTTGACGCAATTTGGTAAATGGTGGAACTTAATGCAATTAATAACAGCCATGGACCGAACTCTGGCCACACACTAATTCATTGCAGTATGCAGATTACTGTATGCAGAGAATCATCTATCTTGATTCGACCGTCGCGCGTCGCCACAACAAACAATAAAGCTGAGTTAATTCTGGTATATAATTATATGCATAGTATAGTGTTGTAGAAAATATCGCCCGGAAGACAGGGAGCTCGTAAAGTGGTCTTCAGTGCCGGAAAAACCGCGGTGTAATAAATATATAGGGTAATAATTTAGAGCTAGTGTGGTCTCCCGTAATATTAGCGAGTCTGAGTATTATTCATTTAACTGTTAGATAATGTTTACCGCGTTTAAATTTATGGATAAATATTACGTCGTTCGAATAGGTTCTATTCTAAAGAATGTTTTATTTAAAAACAGACCAAAGCATAAAAGACTTAAAAGATATGAGACTGTTTTTATGAAAATAATATAATTTTTTTTTTATATACGCCCAATGGGCATTATAAAGGACGTATTAAAACATGGAAAATTATTATAAAGGAAAGTAGAAAGACACAATGGTATATATTAAACTTGGTGGGAGTGGAAGCGGGAGAGAGCCGTTAATAATTAAATTTGATTCGGTGATCGTTTGAAAGAAGACAACTTGTTATCAAAGAAATTAAGACTGGTATGTTTGTTGGCAGACCGAAGAATTCTTGACATAGGAGAATAAAAACCATAGTAAGTTCTATGGTTATCAGTATGAAAGAGTTTTGTCTGAGGTTTCTAGTTGGGATATTTAATTTTATTGAGCTCAGTAGTTCAAGCACATCAAAGAGTGAGTTGAGGATTTTAAATAGGACTAGGAGGTCGGATTTATTTCGGCGGTTTTGAAGAAAATATATATTTAAGCTAGTTTCTAACTCATTATACGTATATTGGTCTCTGGATAAGCCCAACCTTCAAAATATATTTCTTAAAATCGATGTTGAACTGATTCAATATTTTTGATGTGAACATCATAATATGATCAAAAATATGATTTATTATAGGAATAAAAGTCAAGTGAGACTTTAATCCACAAATTTGGAATATTCAGTGACCGGTTTTATCGCTTTCATGACATCTTCGAAACTGGTACCTTTATAAAAAAGTTCAATGAATTCATACAAAACAGAGGTAAGGATAGAGAATTCTAAATTATATGAAAGTAAATTAAATAAAATTATTTTTTTCTTAAGGATCACTAACAAAATTTTTCAGGTTACCTTATGAGTTGATAAAATGCTAATTAACGAATTTAAGTATTGTATATATTATTTTTAGTGTCCCATCCTTCGTGAGTGTGATTTTTGTCAATTAAAACAAAGGGTAAAATAACACAAGTAAAAAGCCGGTCACTGAAAACCGATCACTGGATATTCCAAATTTGTGGATTAAAGTATCACTCGTTTTTTATTTCTATAATAAAATACAGTGAACGTCCATCAAGAATGTTAACTTAAAAGCTTAAATGTTTAAAATATAAATATGAGTTTAAATCAAATATGTTTTCAAACATTATGTTGTCACTTTGAGCTTTATTATTAAGAAAATTTGTTTATTTACAGAACCCAACTTATGTAAAAATAACTTTCAATAAAAAAGGCGTATATTCAAAATTTTTAATTAACAAAATACCATAATTAGATTAAATGCGTAAACTAACTTATCAACCAACCAGGGTGATCAGCTGTTGTGTATTTGTGATAAGAGTAAAATGTTATTTAAAACACTTCCACAGTGGTCATACCATAAAATATTTCAAATCAAAAATCATTTTAACAGGAATTCTAATTCTTTCGTTTTAGGTTCAAAAGTTCATAGGTGTTAACTTTAATTTAATTGAAAAAGATTGGTGATTTTCGATGATAATTACGATGGACAAATTTATAACAAAACTGTTTACGCATTAATAATTTTAAAAATAAATCACAAGTTTATAAGTAACGACATGTTTGAACCTCTGAAACTATTTAATATGATGGCGTTTCTCTTCAGCCCTCATAACTTTCCTTCCCAGCAATCGATCTCAATATGCTTATCTTTTCAAATATCAGGGCTGTTGTCAGCTTTAACCTGACCTACATATCCAAGTACTTTAATCAACTGGAAGAGTGCCTGCCTCGAACACATTTTTGGCATGAAGCCTCGACCATGATGTGGTGAAAGATACGTCACCATCCGTCTTCCTCTGGCCGGATGTTGATCTATCGCTAGTGTCCTCACAAATTCTATCACGGATACTTCCGGCTGATTGACGCAGCGTTAAAAAGAAAAAAAAAAGGAGATGCATTTTTTCGGCATTTCAATTTTTCTTTTTCTTGATTCAAATCTTAAATAATATATTTGGTATCTCGTTGCATAATCTTCCTTTGATTATTTGTTAGACCACTTTAAAAGAAATGGTTATAGGAAATAAGTTTATTTTATTTTTATTATTTGCTTACAAAATTAATGCTATTTAAGACAGAAAGAAACTTAAGTATTTTCTTATTAATAAATATTTAAAATAAATACAGTAAAGCCTCAATTATCCGTATTTGGACGGGAGAAAACTTAAATCGACATCATCATTATCATCATTCTATGTCCACTCCCTAGTTGGAGCGTATGATGTTAACGAAGACTTTCCGGGCATCTTTGTCAGCTAAGAGCACCTGTGCATCCCCCCAAGTCAGGTTTGCATCCCGTAGTTCTAACTGACGATGAACTGCCTACAAACTCAAAGTTCAGGTTCTCAGGAGGCATCCGCAGTACATAACCCAGCCAACCGTATTGCCCCCGCTTGATGACAGTTGTCACCATAGTTGTCTGCGTTCGTTTTCTTATTACTTATTTCTTACAAAGTCAATCGACTGCACACCAAAAAAATTCTGGGACACCTGTTCTCAAAACTCAGAAGTTTGATGTTTTGAGCCCTCGTAAAGAACCACAATTCGCATTCGTAGAGGAGACTAGGTATTATTCAGGCGTTACATAGATGGCATTTGGTTTTTGCTGAGTTAATATATAATCTCCCTGCTTTACCCAGCCGCACTCTCAGTTCTTTTTGAAAGCATCCATTTTTCGTAACATGTACTCTCAGGTATTTGAAATTCACGACACTTCCGATAACTTGGTAAGACAGAGTCAGGAGATTTTGCCCATCAAGGCACAAAATGTTACACGGTGCGTAGGTTTTCAGAATATGAATATTTAAACTCATGCATGCGGATTACATGTTTAGCTTATCTACTGTGACTTGAAGACCCCTGACTGAATCATCAATTATAAATGCACCATAGGCAAAACGTAGGTCGCAGACCCTTTTGGAGGAGAACATAAATAGTCTTCTTTCTTGTAAAATTAATTTCCTTAAGATAAGTCCATAAAGATTATAAAAAAAAAAACGGTGCAAGGACGCAACCTTGACAAACTCCAGTGGGGACCTGACATCAAATTGTGACAACATCGTTAATTTTGATTCGGCATTTGCCATTTGAGTATAGGGCTTTAATAAGTTCAACTTGTTTTGTGAGTATCCTGGATGTTTCTTATATTTTTTAGAGTAAAGGTCTATGCGGACTATCAACCCCTTTTTGTTATCTACGAAACACATAGCCAAGGAATTTTTGTTCTCCTATTGAATACAGCGTATGCTGTGGATATAATCCGTGCATGACCTACCAGGTCGAAAACACGCCTGGTTTTTTCTCAATAATACCATAATGGGTCCTCAAACTCTTCGCACCATTATGCATTTGCATATTATGTCCTTTTGAATTACGTTCCTTCAACACAAATATGCTAAGGCTACCAGATTACAGAGAGCTCATTCGGGCAGCCTTTCTCGTTCGGCAACAAGCAACTATTCCGTGTATGTGGGCACTGTCAAGAAGACTTATGTCCTCGAAAGCGATGTGGGCTTGGGCACCTTTCTTGTTCTCACACCTTGGTCATTAATTGGTGCAAAGGGCCAGCAATGCCAGTGTTAAGTAAATAACAGCATTTATTGATACTATTCCTGGCCGATTACCTTTCTTTCCCATCCTTTCTCTGACCCATTTTTATGGTACCTACCTAACATCAAGAAAGAAGAAATTCAAAATTAGAAGATTCGAATTTAGAACAAAACAACATTTTTCACTTAACATAACATTGCATAAAAAGTGCTTTGATTCCTCGCGCGTCGTTGAAAACATTGTTTCATTTTATAATGCATGTTGTCATTCAGTGCCCAAAATTAATAAACATTCACATCATATTAAAGGTAGGTATCCATTCCATGTTCCTATCCTTTTTTCAAATATTTCCTTATCACAAAACTGAATGAAATTAGTTTTTCATTTACAGTCCGCCTTTTCGTTAACAGCCAGTGATGCTGCTTTTGAGACATTTCGTGTTTATATCGTCAACTTCTGGCAACGTTCTGATTAATAAAATTTGACAAGGCCATTTTAATTCACAAAGTTTGATAAAATAATGACCGCTGTCGTGATATTTTTAAAAAACTAGAATAATTTTATTTTGATGTAAGGCAAATGCCAAGATTACGTAGTTTCAAATAAATGTGTATCTTTTACTAATAAACCCGTGATTTGTTATTAACAACATAAAATAACGTTCATTTAATTAAATTGTAAGCTAACAGGACGAAATTCCTTTAATGGTTTCTCAACGGAAATATGTCATGAACATAAATGTAAAAGATATGCTGAAAATAATCACATTTTCCCGATAGGTAATTAAAAATCTATTATTTTTATACCAAAAAAATCTAAAATTCTAACGCTTGTTATTACAAATGCAGTTTACCAAAATTCCTCAAAACTGTGTACATATATTTCTAGATTATTTGTTTTGGGATCGACTAATATTGTTTTTATTATAAATGGTATTGTTATGAATTTGGTACCGAAAATTTAATAAAAATAAAAACAAACGGAAATTAAATAAAGTCTAATTAATTTTGTTGCAACAGAGAAGGAAAACATTTTTGAGTAGAGAATACGGAAGTTTAGGCATTTACAGAGCTTATGACTTGTCATTGGCTGGTTTAATATGCCTGCTGGTTTATAAATGCCTAGATTTCCATATTTTCTTCTCACAAATGTTTTCCCTCTCTGTTGCAACAAATTTAGATCTGAATTCTGATCTGACCTGAACTCCCTAGGGAGGAAATCCAGCCAGTCTGCAAACATTTGGTATATTCAAAACATTGTTGAAATTATAATTTGAACAAGTTGAAGTCAACTCGAGTATAACTCAGTTATATGGTCACCGCATTACAGGGTTCATGTTAAGGACATCGAAAGAGTTCAGCATAAATTTTTGCGTTTTATCAATTTTAAATTAAGTATACCGATTGAATACATAAATTACTCATACTTAAATGATTATTTAAACATCCAAACATTAGAAAACAGACGAAAATTAAATGACTTGCTTTTTTTGTTTAAAATAATAATGTCGATGTTCGATTTTTGTGAACTTATCAATTTGATTAATGTGCGAGTGCCTGGTCGAGTTACCCGATGTAATACTTTGTTCTACTGCGGTCCATCATCGACCAATTACAGCGCGAATTCGCTAGTAATGCGGATGCATGTACTCGCGAACCAATATGCTAACAACATCGATGTCTTTAGCGTGAGTCTTGTAAATTTTAAATATCAATGTATATGTTCCTTATCAAATAGAACTTAATATTCTGTTCATATTGTATTTTATAACATTATGTACCTAGCTGCTTTAAACCTTTAATTGTATTTCTTTAGCTTATTAAAAAAATAGAAATATATATATATTGCTTTAATTTTTTTAAAACCAACTTAAATTTAAAACACAGTTCTATATTTTATTACAGTATATTGTATTTTTTTTTTAAATTTATGTTGTTAATACACTCATCTTTTTATTTTTATACCAACTATACTTCTTAACACTGTTCCTTTATTTTGTTCCTTTATTTTATTTCTTTATATTGTGTTTTTTTTTTAATCTATGCTGTTTATATACTCATCTTCTTTTTTTATACCAACTTTACTTCTTAACACCGTTCTATCTTTTGTTGCTTTATATTGTATTTTTTTAAATTTAATGTTGTTTATATACTTATATTTTGTAAAATTTTCATGTATGTAAAAGCCTTATGGGCGTGAAAAAATAATAAAATAAATAAAATAAAAATAAATAATTAAATCATGAATTCCACAAAAAAACATTGAATGGACAATAATAAAATAAAAATGATAACTATTGGATGAATTTGTGTTTCTATAAAATAAAATATGCGAAAATAAAGCACGAGCATATTAAATCAATTTCGGCATTTGTAACAAAATAGTTTTGGTTTGTTCGGCTTCCGTAAAACATACGAAAGATATATATATTTTTTTTAAATTTGTGATTTTAAAACTTGCGTTGATAACAATTATTGTGCATCATATATATACAAGCATGTCTTCATTGATATTCAGGAATTCAAGTATTTTTCGGGAAAACAGAATATTCAACTCAATCTAGAATAACTTTTAATTAATTTGGAATAAAAAAGCTATTCTTTGTTGGTACAAGCAGTGTGCGTACTTTTTTGCTTGTTTTCTGCTTTGTTTACGGTTTCGACCGAACATCCATCCCAATCTATCCGAACTTTTTGGCGTAGGGGAGATCCGAATAAAAAAAACATAACATAAAACTCGGTTGTAAAATTAATTGGAGCACTCGGTATACGAATGCCCATTCGTAGGAGTCATTCGAGAACATTCTGGAACATTTTGGAACGTTCTGGAATGACGGGTGTCACGAAAAACATTTTCGAAAAATTAATTTGGAGAGATACGCCGCGGTCAAATGTCGGTTGCAAAAACATGGAGCGAATCGTAAGTTTTAATGTCATTCATGAGTTGGTAGCAGCCGGTCTGTTGTGCTTCCCATGTGGGTTTTGACATGACAACTCTGTTTGAACATTTTGACAAATAAAAATGATCTTCATCATCAGTACTCATGCAAATTTTATACAAACTTGAAAGATGGGCACTTTTCTGTGCAGTTAGCTTTTTAGAATTTAAGTCAACACTTTTAGAAAAAACTGATTATTCCTAAATTATGTACAATTTTTATACACCGTGTAATATTTTTAACCTTCATGTACGTAGGAAATGTTTAATGTACATCAGCAAACAGAATGTCTCTCTTAAAAGTAAAATAATCATTTAAACTAGGAAGTCACAAAATGTTATTAAATATTAGTATATAACCATTTACCGACTTTTCACTGAACTCCTCCTAAACTTCTTAACCGATTTACGTGCAGTTTTCAGCGAAATGTAGATATTTGCACTGCGCGTCTTCGAAATTTTCAATCGAATCTGTAAAAAAAGGCTAGAAGCATATTTTTTTTTCATCAACCGACCAAGGATGCGTTCAACGGGAATTCATATACTAAAAAAATGGAAGGATGTTTTTTGTTTTGAAAAAAAGTTTGTTTTTGAATGTTTACAAACAACATTCGCTGTTTATGAATCCCAATCAGATTCTTTCTTAACATTACTTATAATTTCTTCCCATTTATTTCTTTTTACTGGATTTTTGGTAAAACTAAAATAGTATTAACGGACATATCACACATTTTTGAAAATCGCATTCATGAATAAAGTGCACCCCTGTTTGGGAGAAGAGTCGAGTTTCACACTTGCAAGAAGAATTATATATTCGAAAATGAATTATTATATGGTTTGAAATTCAATCATAAACAAGTACCTAGGTACCTGCTTATCAATAAAAAGTCTTTTTCCAAGGTAATAGCAAGCAAGCCATCGTTCGGGCAGGACAACATTTGTCGAGTCCACTAGTTGTAAAATAAAAATGTGAATGTGCGAAAACTCTAAATTGTTTGATTATGTCCAAATGCTTGCAGACTTGCTGGATTTTCTCCCTAGGGAGTTGTTCATATTTAAATTTATTTAAACAGAGAGGGAAAACATTTTTGAGAAGTGAATATGGAAGTCTAGGCATTTACAGGGCTTATGACTTGTCATTGGCTGGTTTAAGTGGCCACTTTACACACTGTGTAACATTCACTATTCTGCCCATGTTTGAACATCCACATTTCCTCAACTCTTCCATCTGTTGACTTTTGTGAAGCAAAAGAGCTGAAACCTTTATCACGTGGGTGAGATTCATCCGGCTGAACTAAATCACCTACTAGGAAACGCCTGCAACGCCACATTTTTATTTCATTATTAAAAAAATATTTAAATGGAGCAACCCCCGATTTGTTTAATTTTTATTTTTATAGATATAAATCTGAGAGGATGGAACGCCACACACGTCTATCTTGGCGCATACTTCTAGCTTCTTCCACATTCATACAAGTCATACATGTTTTCGGTTCTGTCTGCTGTTGACACGACCGGATTTTGGTTTATCAGATCATGTTGCGTCTTCCTTGGTCGTCTTCGTCTTACGTAACCGATCGTTCTCGCCATATTAATTAAATTTTAATTTCACAGAAACAAACAGTCAACAGTTATATAATTACATTTAAAAGATACGGTTTAAAGACAGACCAGCGAAGTTTCGAAATAAAAATCACACATGTTAAATGGCGGTACAACAAAAAGGTATGTTTGTGTGTATTTGTATGAGAGTAAGTGTAGAGTTTTTTTGTGTGTATTTGTGTAGGAGTAAGTGTTCAGATATGTTTTAGCGTGAGTATCATTAAATAGCAAGTGGGAGCGTATTGCATCTAGATAGAATGAGTATTTATTTATTTTTAAATAAATTAAGGGGCATTTTAAATATATCAATATATGAAAAAAAGCATTATAGTTTAAGCAAGAACGATAGAGGAAAGAGTGTTGTGCACAGTTAGTATATCTGTTTTACTATAGTTTCGTCATCCATTCGTTCTCCATGACCAAAATATCTCAGAGACCATTTTTTAATCTTATCAATTGAACATGCCTCAGATTTGCACTCTCGCTTGATGTCATCATTCGTAACCATGTCATACATTGATCTCCCAAACATTCGTCTAAAAGATTCACTCGGCTTTCATCTTTCCTCTATATTTTCCATGTTTCACTTCCATAAATAAGTGTTGGGACTAAAACATTGTTCTGCACTCCCAGTTTTACTTCGATCGCTTAGTACACCGTTCATTTTGTTGCCTCATTCATTTTCCTTTCTACATATTTTTCTACACTTCTATTTCTTGAAAACATGCTTCTTAGATACACATTTTTTTTACTATTTTAAGACATTCATTATTAAAATGCTTTTACTGAAGGATTACGCTTTTATAAAAAAATACGGATTGCTTGAAAGGTAATGTTTTACCTTAGAAAATAACGCGTAGTAAGCGTCTTTAGAAAAAAATAAAAGCTACATAAAATATGTCTGCACAGCACACATTTATGTGTAATATTTTTTTGTATCTACAAACAACTGACAATGGTGGAATGATATGTGTGCAGTGCGCTAGTGTAAGCGCCTTTAATCACACACAATATAAAAAGTATTTCAGGCAAAGTGATTTTCCCACACAATAAAACAAAATAAAAATGACTTCTCTCGTAAATAATTCCGGAAAACACTTTCCTCGATTTGCGGTAATCCGCGCTACTTTCGAAATGAGAACGCCGCTTCAGTGACGTTCTTTTTTTCAAACGAAATCCGCTGTAACGCACCATTCAGAATGGGAGATAATCTCCGGCCGTAATGTTGCCAGGGTGCTCTATTCTCTGTTCTCTATTCAGTGACGGCGCGTCTCAATATTGAGTTGGAAACACTGGCTGCATATCAGATTCTAAAAAGTACCTACCTTGTACAACTTACGGCTTTTTCTCAATGGAGTCTCGAAAAGAGAACTTAACTTTTATATCAACTCGCTGATCGAGCGGTCTTAGAACGTTTGGTATTTGAAAATATTAGATGTTAACATAAGTTTTGTCTGTTTTTTTTGTAAATTGTTTAATCCGAGCTATGATACACATAGACTTGCTTTTTATTTTGAAAGAAATCTGGAATAAAACATTCTGCCTTAAAAGAAATTTTGTTGACTTTTACGTTTTATTTTATTTGAAAAACCTTCAAAATGGAATGTCAAGAAGACAAAAGTGAGCATTTTTTACATTTTTTTCTGTTAGCGTTTAGTTGAATAAAAATGCCAAAGCTGCTCAAAATATGTGTGCAGTATACGGTGAAAACGCTTTGAATTATGTCAATTTTTTTTTAAGTAATGAAAGAGAAAATATTATTGAATAATTTGATGTTTTTTTTTGTTTCCTCTTGTCCGCTTGATTTGGCAAAAAAAGGACACAACAGAATTTCATGTTTGTGTATTACACTCTCAAAAAATCTAAAGAATAAACGCAGATCTTTATCATAGTAGTAAATAACGCTTGAGTGGCTGTGAAGTCAAACTAGTCTACATACGATGCTCGGAAAACGAATGTGATGCCAATACAGCAATAAATATGTTCAAGAGAGAGCACAAAGATAGAACTCATAACAAAAAAGAGAGAGACGCTGTTCTGTGGCCGGTGTTTGTGAAAAAAAAATCAGTTCGTTATTGACAGTGATGGTGAATACACACACGCACGTAAGATGACCGACGTATTTATAATTTATTTTGCTTAAACAAGGCTAAATTATACGTTTATTTTTATAAATAACCGATAAAGAATTATCTAAAAATATATCCTAGTATTTTTTTAGATACTCGTAATTCTTTTGCCTTTTGCTTGTGGTAATACGATGTTACATCAGTGCATGCAAATAAATTATTTACCACAGTCTTTTAAAAGATAACTTTCGCGTTTTGGCTCATTGGGTAGTTTATTAAATTCGGAATGACCAATATTTTTCAGAGACCTTTTGTCGAACTTCGTTACTATTTTTTGACAAAACAAAATTAGAGCAAAACCGATAAGAAGACCATCAGTCATAAAAGTTTTCGGGGATGTGGAGAAAAAGCTTTCACAATAGTTGCAATATCAATCCCGTCAGGGATAAATCCTGAATTTGTTTACAGAGATTCGGGCAAGCAATGAATCTGATTGTGGTCCCGTGGCTTACGTCGCGGACTCACGGATCAAAAGTCTGAGGCTCGAACCCCAACTCGATTCGCATTTTTTAATGGTGATTTATTTACAACTCATTGAAAATGGTCCCTTTAATTGAAATATTTGGGTAAATTATTGGAACGCAATTTTTTTTACTTTAAAAAATGTATATGTTTATTTTTACGGGTATTTTAAGTTGCGAACCTGAAAAATAGTAATTATAAAAAAAGTGAACTATATGTTTCTTTTTTGAGTAATACCGTGTGTGTTGGATTTGTTGCGACGTTTCGGCTACCATTGCAGAAACCATCTTCATTTTATTCTGAAGATGGCTCTTGCAATGGTAGCCGAAACGTCGGAACAAATCCAACACACTGAAGATGGCTAAACTGAAGTTGAAAAGCTGAAAAGTCAGAGTAAACTGAAGATGGCTCCTCCAATGGTAGCCGTAACGTTGGAACAAATCCAACACACACGGTATCACCAAAAAAAAAACATTTTGATAACAGTGACTGTGAAAACCTTCGCTCCAATATTAAAAAAAAGTGGTTTTTTCTTTTCACAAAATGTGCTAACAATATAAGATATAAAAACAGCAGTATCTAAGTCAAGTCATGAATACCAGTCAGAACAAGTATTTTTCACAATTAAGGTGTTTTTTTGTGGATTTACCAAGAACTCGTATTGTGAATTAATAATATATATCCTCGAGAGTAAGTAGGTTGTAGTCTTTTTTGCCCTTACTTACTCTAACAAACTTGTTCAGTAAAATAAAGATTACTAGCGGTATAATTGTCTAAATGAAGAAAAACTCCAATTTTTTTGTTAAGACTAAAGCAAATTCATTTAATATATTTTTATTTCCAAAAACACTTATTTTATATCTGATTTGGGGCGAATAAGACTTTACCAAAATAAAACAAACACGTAATAAATCTTTTAACATCCCAAAATACCGGGGTTTAATATATACTGCCAAAAATGTTATTTTTTTGGCTATTAAATCATGCTTTGAGCTTTCTAGTTTCAAAAGATTTATTTGAAGGTCTATTTCATATATAATTATAATTATTACTTTCTGATAAAACCTTAATCAGAAAAATTTAGCTTTATATTTTAACATAAACATTTCAGGGAGTCATTCATTTATTACCATTGAAATTTAGTTTAATTTTAAAGTTGTAAATTTCTACGACGCGACGATGTACCGGCTTAAAACCAAGTCTGTGATACATAAAAGTAGTCAGAAACTAAAATGCAATCAACGATCCATGGAAAGACAGATGCTCAGTGTATGTCTAAGAAACAGAATAAGAAATGAAAAATTAAGGCGTCGAACTAGAGTTGCAGATACCATGGATCGTGCAGCATAATTAAAATGGACAAGACACTAAGCGAGACAAAATGATAACAGGTGGATACCCTGAAAAATAAAGTGGCGATAGCTTAATGTTGTCATAAGGATCTCCGAAATGCACAAAATATCGAGTAACATCTGATATATATTAATAAAACATTTATTTGGGAGAAGAAGAGGTTATCCCGATATTTGAACAGGTTGAGCCATGTGAGATGGAGACATTCCTAACTAGAGGAAGCTCCGTATTAATTTTCTAATTCAATAGTTTTATGTTGATTCCTTGGTATTAAATATGAATGCTGGTATTATGGAACCGTAGCGTGACACAAAGATGACCAAAAAAGACGTGACATGATCAGATAAACCAATATCTTAAGTTTGGTCGTGTCAAAAGCAGGCAGAACCGAAGGGCATGAAGATGTATGAATGTGGAAGATGTATGAATGTGGAAGATGTATGAATGTGAAAGAAGTATGGGCTAGAAATTTAAGCCATGATAGGTGAGCGGTCCATTCTCTCTGCCTACCCCTACGGGGAAATGGCGTGATGTTAGTAATAGTAGTAGTTGTAGTGTGTATGTTTATATAATATACGGGGTGTTTATTAAACCCTGTTACATCTCAACCACGATGATCAGTATAGGCAAGAAGACATATTGGCATATTAAAAAAACATTTTAGAACGAAGAAAATTTAAAGAAATAAAGTATCTAAAAAAAATGTTTTTTTACTTCTGCAGGAGAAAAACGAAGGAGCGCGGCCATGCTATTCAGACTCCCCCCTTCCCCTTCTCGTTTCTCCCCTACAGAAGTAAGGAATCATTTGTTTTTTTTTCAATATTTTATTTTATAAGATTTTAGTCGTTCTAAAAAAATATTTTAATGTGCCAATATCTCTTCTTGCTCATACTGATCATCACAGTTTAGGATGTGACAGGGTTTAAAAAACATCCTGTATTTAAAGAAAAAAAAATCATATAATAAGATCACTAACCAAGCCACATACATAATTTTAATAAGATGAACAGAGACAGAGATTCATCATCATCTGCGTCCGGTCCGTGTCCGCTTCCATGTCTGCTCCCTAGTTGGAACATAATATGGAGTCCACGAAAATCCTCCAAGCACCTCTGTTGGCTAATATATATAAGATGAACAAAGACAGAGATTCATCATCATCTGCCGGTCTTTGTCCACTTCCATGTCCACTCCCTAGTTGGAGCATAATATGGAGTCCATGAAAATCCTTCAAACACCTCTGTTGGCTAATATATATTAATACAAAACATTTATTTAAAAAATGAATAAATATAATTTGATCAGTAACCATGACACACACATAATTTTAATCAGATAAAAAGAGACAGTGATTCATCATCACCATTATTCCATGTCCGCTCAGTAGTTGGAACATAATATGGGGTCCACAACGATCCCCCAAGCACCTCTGTCGGCTCTCAACTCCCGTGCATCCTCCCAAATCATGTTCACGTCCTGTAGTTCCGACACAAACTGCCAACGAACAGTCAGACAGTGATTAGTAGACGATAAATTCCCAACCGCGGGTAAACTTTAATCTAAAGTAACCTTAGGTTACCACACAGTGACTCGAGAGAGTTTTTTTACACAGTATGTTGAAGGTATGACAGTTGCTGTTTGTTCATCTTAAGTTGAAATTTTTTTACTAGACAAGCATGTTTACTGACTACAATATGACTTTGTCAACTCTAAGTTAAGCAAACTTACTGAGGACTATCACAACACATTAAATATGTACTAGGCGTTGACATAAATTGTGTCGGTTTTTTGGTCAAATTCAAAAATGAGCACTCAATGTTAAACAAAAAAGTACTAAGTATACGTCATTTGAAATAAATGATTCTGTTTTACAAGATATTGGGTTTTTTTTTTCATCGCAAATATAATTTTATTTTAATACAATCCCTTTAAATGGGATGTCAAGTAAACAAAAGTAAGCTTTTAAATAAAAATCAGCATATAGTATTGTTTATGAATACATCGGTCTTCTTCAAAGTAAAACAACACCAATCGGCTATTGACAACATTAACAATGCTCTCTCTATGGTGTTGAATCAGTTTAATTCAAATAATTTACAATCAAATTTTTAAAAAACTAAATGTACTCGTATTAGCTTCGTGAAATTTTTGTATTCTTAAGTAAACAATTAGATTCATAACTTCAATGGAGTCCACTAACAACTAATTTATCGAACAAACGTAGTTCTGCAGCCTACGCTGTTAAAAAATATTCGACATCCTTCTAATGTAGAAACAGCTAGATTGGTATACTTCAATTACTTCCACAGCATAATGTTTTAAGTTATACTGCTGTGGAGAAGTGCTGCCGATGTTGACTGTATTTTTGTACTGCAGAAGAGAGCTGTTTAAGCAATTTACAATATGAGTCCCCGAAAATCGCTTAGAGATGTGTTCGAAAAATTCAATATATTGTCGGTCGCATGTCAATATATCCATGAACATTTTATGCACGTACATAAAAATATTGTTGATTTTAGAAAAAAACAAAGATTTTCATAGGTTCTACATTAAAAATAAATATATGCTAGTTGTGCCCACCACTAGACTGCAAAAAATAATAAATCTCTCGCCTCAAACTGCATTCGATTCTACAATAAGGTACCTCTTAAAATTCATGGTTTACAAACAAAAACATTCAAGATTTGGTCAAGCGCAGCCTGTTTGGATAGAGCTACTATAGAGTCGAAGAATATTTGCAGGACAAGAGAGCTTGGCATTGTATATATATATATATTATTTTTTTTACAATATACATAAGAGGTAAAACAGAGTATAAAAAAAATAAAGGATAATTACATAGCAATGATATACATATTAATAGTAAAAATAGTAAACAAAAAATCCCACAAAGGCATGGCCTGTTCGTGGATATACAAGAAATGTTTATGAATTTTTGCTCCTATAATAAAAAGAAAGGTATTATATTTTTTTATTATTAAGAAAGAGAAAATATTGTTATTGTAAATGATTAAAAGCCCTTTATTTATTTTATAGTAATTAAAAAAGGAATTAGAAAATATACAAAAAAAAACAAAATATATCTTATTATTAAAGGACAACAAAATATATCATAGAAAAAAAGAGTTAATATCTTTAGTTTGAATCTAGGATAGTGCGTATTTTTTAAAAGAAGAAAAATTTTCAAAGTTTGGGATAAATGAAATATTATCAGTAAAAAAATAATAAAAATTGTTTGGGCCCATAAAATATGCATGTCTCTGTGCTTGCTTCGTTTTACAATGCGGTATTTCTAACACGCGATTCCTTCTATTAGATTCGCGATTAGTGATTTTTATTTATTGATTTTAGTTTTTTAATTAAAATTTATTAGATGGGTTTAATTAACTTATTATTGATTTATATTTTAATGATTTTCATTTTATTGATTGATCTTTTATAGTAATAATTTATTTATTGAAGATCATTAGAGATTCGATGAATTCCATATAAAGAATAATAACAATAATAAAGCGTTTTCATGTTTAATCGGGGGAATAAAGGAAGATACATTATTGGCTATTTGTTGTAAAATATGGAAGGAAAATTATCGAAGTAGGTATTATATAAGAATGTTTTTCTCGAAAATGGTGAAAAAAGTTTCTTTGTAAAACTTTTGCCTTCAGTACAGGTGTTATAAGTAACGTTAGTTTTTTTCCAACATTAAGAAAAATAACAACATTTTAATTTTTTGTAACTATTCATCATTTTTTTACAGCCTTTGTAGTTCGGTTTAATCAAATTTATTATTAACCGTAGGCGTCGATAGAAGGAGTCCTTTTTTTAAACAATTATAAATTGTGCACGATAAATACATATACATACTTAAAATAATATGTGAGTACTTCACGATTTTTACAAAAAATATGTTTGATAAAAAACATCATCCCATTGTATTCCAATATTGACGCTTATTTTTTTTTTTTTTCTATCAATCCTGTTCTTCCAGTAGCCTTTATTAAAATTTCAAATTAAATGTATACCCACGCACAGGCCGTGTCTTCTTGGGGTTTTTTGTATTTGTAACTTATGCATTGTGATTGTCGGCCTCGTGGTGTCATGGTCAGCGCATTTGCCTACAGCGCAAGAGATCTTGGGTTCGATTCCCAACATTGTGGACATGGCATATGATTTATAAAGGTATTCTTATACTAGAGTATTTCATAGCCCCTAGACCTGAAGCGTAAGACTGATCATTTTAACTTCATGTAACAAAAATGATCAAAATACGCTGCGATTGGTGTACTTATGAAGTGCCAGAGAAAAAATCTTAATAAATAAATAAATATCAAATCTAACTACCCAACCTACCCATCCCTTTTTTTCCCGAGAATTTGTAGGCATGACGTCAAACTTTATTGAACACATTTTGGCAGATGAAGTGTTTAAGACCACCTACTTGTTTTTTATTTGGTAAGATTTAAAATATTTAGCGTTAGTCTATTTAAGTCTCGACAAAAGTAAAGTCATGTTCTGAACCCGGTCAGCATATTTGATTTATTTGACTGATTTTTAACACAGTCCAAATCCGAAAATAAATTCTTTTTTTACCCTTCCAAACTTCCACAAACAAATTCCTTTGAACATAAAAATTCACATTATTTAAAATTTATGGTGTTTTTTTTTTATCTTTTATGGATTAAAAATATATTTTTTTTATAAACCTTGGGTTTCAAACTAATAATGAACCGACAAATTTTATTTTCAAATGTGTTTTATTTTACAATACATGTTTATCCTATTAAAATCTTTTATTTTTACTGAAATATTTTTAAAACTTTTCTGCTCACTCAAATTTAAAATACACATTTGGTCATAATATTCATAATTACAACACGCGTTATTCAGGGAATTTTCATGTGTCTAAGTTTCGCTCAATAAAATTTGACAGTAGGTTCTTGGAAAATATTGGCCATTCTGAATATTATAAACTGCCTGATGAGCAGAGCGAAAAATTAAATAAAAATCCAGAAGTGTCGCAATTAAAAAATATTTCTTAAATCTTGTTGATAGTGAAAAGTATTAATGAAGTTTATATAAGATGGTGTTTTATGTTTCTTATACAATAATGTTTTCTTTTTATTTCGGATGTATTAATTTGTTTGATATTATGTTTTGTCAAAAAAAAGATTTTTCTCATTTACGGTAAGTTTCCTGGGAGTATAATATGTACTTTTCGTATTATATGTTTTTATTAATAATAAAATTAAAATAAAACTTGCCTTACATAATATCACTTATAAGGACTTCAGGAATTCGCTCGAAAATAAACAATCCAGCCAGAAGCCTGCTTTCAAAGTAAAGTAAATAAGAGGAACTGAAATACATGTTTCTTTAAAAATAAATAATAATTTAGGTCAATTAAAAAATCGTTTTGACTTTGTAGCGTAGTTAATTTTTTTTTTTTAATTAATGTCAAGTTCGCTCAAATTCTAATTTAATGCAAATTAAATTTCATTTAAATAAATAAGAAAACTGTTTTAAATTTCTTAAAATTAAACCAAAATTAATATTGATTATGTTATCTTATTTAAAATGCTGTGTCTATAAAATTTCCCACAGTTAATTGAGATTTTATTCTGGTGAAAGAAAATTAGATTTCTAATTATAAATATAGCCCCCAGGAAAAGAGAGCTACTCTGCCTAAGCCAGACTTATGAGTAGTTTTCTCAATAACGAAGGGAGGGGAGGCTGTATTGGCGTGATAAGCCGTGGAATAATTCAAGGGGTGTTTCCGAGTGCCTATCTCCAAGGGCTAAGGGCTGATTTGAAAACGTTAAAAATGCAAATCGAATTCGCAGTCTTGATTGGGAAATAAGGTAAGTGTTCGGGATAAATTTTATGATGAATCTCGAGGCCTTTTAGCCATTAAGGATTAAATTTGATCTTGAAAATCCTGATAAAAATATCTTGTAGCTTTCTTGACATTTAAAAAATATATATTTAGGGACAGGCGCCGGCGCCGTGGCGCAGTTGGTCAGACGACCAACTGTGAAACTGGCGTCGCGGGTTCGATTCCCGCCAGTTGCAAGAAAAAAATCCAAGAAAGATTTTTTTCTCAATTGGTCTGGGTATTGTAGTGTATTTTTCGTGACCTACTTCCATATCTCCTCTATCCCACCTGCTGACAAGCCTCAATATAGAGGCTTAGCGGGATATTCCTTAAAAAAAAATAAAAAAATATGTACTTTATTAAAACGCAATAGTCAAACACAAAAAAAACATATTTTTCCATAAATAACTTAAGAAAATTGATATGCTTTAAGTTGTTTTTCAAATAACATCATCATCATACCCTTGTCGGCACCTCATGATGCACAAGGTACTGCATCCGTTTTTTTGTAAGTATCCAAGAACGTATTCATTTATACTAAAGATATTTTAAACTCATGGTGGGCCTTAACCCAGTTCCTTTAATTTTCCACGCACTCGCTCACAAAATGGACTAAAGCTTTGATTAGCTAATAAGTTTGGATTCCACATTGGAGTCATAATCTCCTTCACGCCGTTTAGCATGTTTTGTATCTCAGTATTATAGGATATGTTCAGTGGCTCCCCGTGTCCGTACATCTAAGGCCTCTCACTAGTGCGAGGTCATATAGCTTAGTCCAGAACCCTTGGTGTACATCATAAAACAACTTGACATCACGGTGATCCAAGTTCATTATTTTTAGGCGTATTCTTCCACTCATATTTTTGTGTACGCACAATTATACGGTCAAAGATAATTCCATATCACGGTGTAGCGAGATTAGAGACGTAGGAGTAAATCTTGATAGTAGATTACTGTTTGGGTCTCACATAAATTCTATTGTTGAAAAAGCTTACCAAATGCTGGGCTTCGTTTTAAGAATTTCCAAACCTTTTAAAAAACAAAATACATTTAAAACTTCATACAACACTTTTTTACGCAGTAATTTGGAGTTTTCATATGTTGTGTGGAGCTTACAATGCATAACAAACCTAGAAAGGATTAAAAATGTTCAATGAATTTTTTTTTAATACCTAGAATATAAAACCAATAAACCGCTCTGCACTTACAGCCAATTTTCAAAACGAAATGAATTTTCGCCCTTGAAATTAGGCGCACTATATCCAAATTATGCTTTTTATATAAATTATTAAATTATAAAGTAGACCCTTTTAACCTACTCTCCGAAATTAATCTTAATGTCCCCTTTCGCGTGACAAGAAATAAGTATTTATTCCATCTGCCAGTCGGTAGCACTAACTATGCACAACACTCTTTCTTCTATCGTTCTTGCTCTAACTATAATGCTTTTTTTTTCATATATTGATATATTTAACTAGCCTCTTAATTTATTTAAAAATAAATTAAAATAAAAATCTTAATTTATTTAAAAATAAATTAAGACTCCTTTTTCCTGGCTGCGATACAATCCCATTTGCTGTTTAATGATGCTCACACTTACACACACTTGAACATTTACTCCCACATATATACACACAGACACACAAACACACTTCTTAACTTACTTTCATACAAATACACATTAACATATTCTATCGTTCTACCACAATTTAAAATCTATGATTTTTATTTAGAAACTTCTCTGGTCTGTCTTTAAACCGTATCTGTTTTATATTATTATGTAATTGTCGGCAGTTTGTTTCTGTTAAAGAAATAAATAAATGATAAATTATTAGTCATGAACTTTCGAATAACGATTTTGCGATTGAAAACATTCAATGTGTTAAAACTTAACGGAAGAAAATAGAATTAATGGAAGAAAAATTATAGACCTATAAAATGTATTCTTAAGTGCAAATTCAATATTGGACTGCCCAGAATAGTTATCTTTCATCAACTTCAGGTTGCCTGGAAAAATTACTAGATAGGTGCCACCGTTTTGTATCAACAATTAACGAACAGTGCATACTTGTTATGTTGTATTTAACAGACTCCATGAACTCGGAAATAGTTGTTCCCATGTATCGCATTCATTTCATTTTCAACGCTTGAAAATGTTATTTATACAATTTCTATACTTCTTCATGAACCAGGTGGATTTATCAACAATATTTTGAGTTGCGTTGCCTAGTATGTAGGTGAAATAATTCAATAAGATGAATCTCACCCGCATAAATAAAGGTTTCAGCTCTTTAACTTCACAAACATCAACAGATGAAAGAATTGAAGGAATATAGATGTTCAAATATGGGCAGAATGGTGAATGTCACACAGTGTGTAAAGTGGCCACTTAAACCAGCCATTGACAGGTAATAAGCCCCGTAGATGCCTAGACTTCTGTATTACCTTCTCTTAAATGTTCTTCATCTCTGTTGTAATATGTAAATATAAACAGCTCCCCAGGGAGTTAAATCCAGTCATTGTCTACAAAAATTTGGACAAACTCAAAATATTGTTTGCTAACTAAAGTATAAATCTTTTAAGTTTGTAAGTGATAATTCATGATGGAAGTTCATTGTAATTTATTATATAAATAAAACACGAGTGATACTTTAATCCACAAATTTGGAATATCCAGTGACCGGTTTCATCGCTTTCTAATGACTTTTTACCCTTTGTTTTTCAGAAATCATTATTTACAAAACTACACTCACGAAGGATGGGACACCAAAAATAAAATAAAATACTTAAACTCATTAAAATAGCATTATGTCAATTCATTAGTTAACCCAAAGAAAATTTGTTGATAATGATCCTTAAGATAAAAATAACTTTATTTAATTTACTTACATATAACTTTGAATTATCTATCCTTACCTCTGTTCTGTATAAATACATTTAACTTTTTAATAAAGATACCAGTCTCGAAGATGTCGCGAAAGCGATGAAACCGGTCACTGGATATTCCAAATTTGTGGATTAAAGTATCACTCGTGTTTTATTTATATAATAAATTAAAGTATAAATAGTGGTGTTGTGATAAACTATGCAAAAGTTGCACATGCAAAAGGCTACTACTCTGTTTTCAAAAAAAGCATTGCCAGTATATTTGGAATTTATATTTTAAATACTTATTAAGGTGGCCATATTACCTTAAGGCAATTTTTCCTATTTAATCATTGTTAACAAAATTTGAAACAAAAATAAACCTTAAGTCTACACTTTTCTATGGAGAGAGGAAGAGGGGTGGGAATGAAAGAAAGAAAAAAATATAAATATTTTAATATTAATATTGTTATTATTTTCATTGTGGATAGTTTACATAGTACCATTTATGTGAAAATCACCTCAAAGGCGCTGTTCAATAAAAATCCCAACACGTTTTGCAGCTACATGGCGCATTGATGGTCGGGATTCGAGTTCCTCGTTTCCAATTATGATTTAATTTAATAACAGATAATAAGAGAGGCTAAATTACATCATATCTTGCGGCTACAAATTAGTTTTTCAAAATTATTTTCAAGTTAACAAAAAAAGCTGGATTACAACACATTCTGCAGCTAAAGAGCGCAGATATGATTGGAATTCTGAACCATATTTATGAATTATAAGTTTGAAATGATTTGAGAGTTTATGACAAAGATTAACATAAAAAATAAACATTAGCAGAGTAGTTAGTAAGTCAAGTGTTCATAATAAAAAGTAAACAATAAAGAGCCAAGTAAATGAATTACTGTTTTCACAAATTGTATTATTGTTCACGAGATGAAAGCGACTACCGATGTCCGAGGGGTCTTGGTAACCAAAAACATGCTAGCCACATCTTTTCGGGTAATTCCTGGTAGATATGATCAACATCTCCACCAGGGGATGACGCTTTTCATTCCATCGGCTTCGTGTCCATTTCGAGGCATAACTTGTAGAACGTATATATCGATAGAGGACGCAACATTCCCGCTCAAAATTTCTTAATGTATTTTTTGCTCTATCAAAAATATTATTAAAAATAATATGAACAAACACAACGTTTATCGATGCATATTGACTTAAACAAATTATTTATTTTGTTTACAGAGCTAGTCGTATAAAACACAATTTCTAGCACCGAATTCAATGCTATTAATTTTATCACTATTCAATCAAAAACATTAAACCGGACCATGTTTACTTCCTTTTGTGAGAATTGTAATTACAGGTATTTTTAATCAAAATTATTAAACGAAATCACAATCCATCATAAACCAAACAAATAATTCGTTATAAAAATAATGAATATTTACGTTCGTTGGAGTTATCAATAAATTAATTACAAACATGTTATTCATATTCATATAAAATTAAATAAACATTAAACACATTGTTTCACAGCTGTCATCTTAAACCATCAAAACAAATTTTCTTGTTATTTTTTTTCTTAATTTGTATCCATGTTTTTATTTTTGATTTTGTGTAATTCATTTCATTGTTATATTGTAAAAGTTATTAGTGCCGTTCAATTATTGATATTAATAAAATAGTAAATTTGATACGTCATTAAAAAAAAAAATAGATTAAATATTGTGTTTGCTTATCTTTTTTTTGATGACGAGTGTTCTAAATGGAATGTCAAGTGAACAAAAGTGAACATTTTGACACCTCCGTCTGTTCGCGTTCAATCGAGGGAATAAAGTTGTTAAAGTTTGCTCGCGATATTTGTTTAGTGTACGGTGATAATTCCGTGAATGAATAAACTGCTCGTCGATGGTTTTTTGCGTTTGAAAGATGTTAGGACGATTTAAGATGGCGGTATATACATAGTTACATGTCTACAATTCATTTTCTCAGTAGTAGTTTGAAGGGGATATTCAAGAATAATATGGTTCAAGCAGTCTTCATCAAAGTCCACGGTCGTCTGCAACGCAAAATGTCTTTCAGATAAAAATAACCGTCTTTTAAACGCAAAAACCATCAACAAGCTGTCCTATCATTTATAATAACTTTATTTTATACTGCCCAAATATCGCGAACAGCTTTGGCGGCTTAATTTCCTCGATTAAACGAGTAAATCGGTAAAAATTCTAAATGAGGAAATCGAGTGGAGACGAGCCCTGCTTCATTGTTTAGTGGTTAGAGCCTTCAACCATACTTACATACCATACTTAAGGTACTCGGTTCGATTTCTGGCGGAGTGAACGTGAAATCTTCATTTTAGTTCCTAGACTTGACCTGAAGCGTAAAAAATATCACTTTTTTAATCAAAAATTCATATATGCGTTCTTACGATTTACCCAAATTCTTCAATTTTTCAGCCATTTTTAACCATTTTTTACTTACTCACTACAAGAGATATGGTATCAAGTTGTGATAGAGCGGGATTTGAATCTCAAACTTCTTATCCGTGAGTCAGCGACACTAGCCACATGACCATAAGCCGGTTCATTATTCACTGCGTTTGGTTTATCTTCAATACGGTGCCCTATTGTCTGAAATGGATAATTATTACAATGATGAATCATTATTACCTTAAGACTGCAAACTTAATAATATATACGGTCACAATAAATACACTTGCATGGAACATATTTACTGCAAAACTTTTGACAAATACATGAGAAGACTCACAATTTATCTGCGTATAAATCAAGGACGAAAGTTGTGCAAGGGTCCTTTTTGTTCATAGCCCAAGGCGAAGTCTTATACGCCCCTAAATAGGGCAGCAGCTTAACGGAAGGGGAGACTAAATATATTAGTATTTTATGCTCAGAATTGCAACCCTTAGTAAGGATACACTCCTATAAAAACTTTGGAACGGGATACTTACGAGCAAATATGAGAGGTACTAATGAGGTTTCTAGAAAACAACTTTTCCTATTATCATTTTTGTTCAGTTATTTTTTTGGCGTTCATGACGTTTACGATTTAAGCATACTTTTTTAATTACCATATTCATGAATACGTTTTTTTTAATTAAAAGAGAAAACAAATATAATTACTAATGTTATTATATATTTGTAAGTAACCATTAACCGACTTTTCTATGTCTACGAGTTTTGAAACGTACCCGTCTTTTCGTCAGGACACCAATTAAACCATCATGCAAAACCCATTATACACCTTCAATATAGTTGTAGCACAAAAATATAAAACCAACATGACATGCATTTAAATTAACTCATGAACTGATTAGGACAAACATGGACTGATTGGATTATGAAAATATTATATGTTGTTGAGAAATAGTTGAAAAAAAAAGAAAGGGGGTGTAAGGAGAAACTTTTGTTTTATTGGTAAACATCGCATAACGGGCTATATTGAAAGGTTGTTTGATTATTGATCAAAGAAACATTATTTTTTAGCTTTCCTGGTGTGAAATATTTTTATTACTTTTAAACATTTTTTATTTGGATATAAGATTTAAACTCTTGTATTTTTATTAGTTATGATTACAATTGACTAGGTGATTTGCAAATTCGGAAACACTGTTATTGTGAAGACACATCATATTATGTTTTTTAACACAAATATCAAAATATCTTGATGTTCTTCCAACGTAAACAGAACGACAAGAATTTAATTTTAATTAGTAAACACCTTAATTGTTATAATCTATTTTTGTCCGTATTATTAAACAAAAAATTGCCAAAATCGTATTTGTATAAAAAGCAGATTTGATATTATTTGGTTACAGTTTATATAAATTCATAGATAAAGTATTTACTTAAAGATTTTTTCCATTTATCATCATTATTAGTATTATTATATTTACTATTGACAGGATATAAAAATTGTTTAATTGAATATCTCTTCAGTTTTCTATTAAAAAAAGTTATTATTAGATTAATTGTATGTCCATTATTAAAAACAATTTTTTTAATCAAATTTAATTCATTTTCGAAGTTAAGTTTAGAAACAGGAACATTTATTAAACTATGCAACATTGAATGGAATGCGGAATGTTTTCGGAAAGAAGGGTGGTTAGGTGAGTTATCAATGATGATTTCCGTGTAAGTTGGTTTTCGGAGAATGTTAAATTCTATTTGATTATTGATGTTCGTCAATGTTAAATCTGGAAACTTTTATTTATTGTCTCTTTGGACTTAATTTTGTCATCAAAAGTATTTATTAAATAAAAAAATGAATTTAATTGACGTTCTATTTGAGTCCAATTACAAAAATCACCATCGTTATCTGATCAGTTCATGTTAGTCCTAATAAGTGCATGTGCTTATAAAAATGCATGTCGTGTTGGTTTCATATTTTTGTGCAACAACTATGCTGAAGGTGTATAGTGGGTTTTGCATTTTAGTTTCATTGGTATCCTGACGAAGAAATGAAGAAACTGGTACACATTCGGTAAGTGGTTATATACAAATATTTCATAATGGCCTTAATTCTCCAATGACCCGTCTTTGTCGTATTGTTAACTCAAGACAAGATCTGGACTTTTTTGGTTTAAGTTTACAACTATTTAAACGAGCACTAAATAAATAGTTCAGATCTTGTCTCGATGTCCCTTATGTTAGTCAATAATTTGTTTCTTTCTTTTAATGTTTTAAACTATTCTTTTATTGTAATATTTAAACCCTATAAATTGTATACATGGACAATGTCCGTTAATAAATGAATAAATAAATAAATAACACGACGTTAAATATTTGACTACAAAGTAAATGCTTTAAATAATTATAATACAAATATAATTTAGTTCGAAATCCCTGAAACATTATTTGCAAATAATTATCCTTACTATCTATACTGGTTCAACAAAGTCATTTATTTGTACACGGAAAACAGGTACAACTGACATTACAACAATAGCGAATGGACCGAAAATTCAATCTGTTTATAAATATAGGACTGGCGCTATAGTAATTGGACATGCTACCGAAATTGGATATTCTTAATCTAATGGCCACAAATAAACTAATGTATCTCGTCCATTTTCGGAAAGAACACAGAAAAAATGTGTTTTTTTTATGGTGGAGTTAAATTCTAACGATTTCTTTTTTTACAATTACAATAAGTTTCCAATGACTATAGCACCTATATGTTCAATTCAATTTATGTATGCTAACGTATACAACATACACAATGTGCCAACTTCTTCACCATAATATATTTATGTCAGATCAAACTTTATTTGTACCTTATATTTCATTTCTTTTCTTTTGATGTTTCCCTATTTCATAATTTTATTTTATTTGGGAAATCAACAGTTCTACATACATATTTTTAATAAACAAACAGATATAGTGAATAAACTCAGAACTAAAAACAGATTTCCACATAGTATACAAAGTTAGTAAAGAAAATATTACATATCAAATAAATACATACAATTTATACATATAAAAATGTTATTTTCATGTACTCAATAATAAAGGATTTTTTAAATATTTATTTTAAGAACATTAAGTTACTGTAAATTGGGCGGGATAAGGACAAAAATGCTTGAAGAGAGGATAAGGAGGGGAGGAGAGATGTACATATTTATTATTATAATGTCTACTAAATTACATAATACATTTTTAGTGTAAATTTTAAATCTGACAGAGTGATGTTTGTGTAATATATATTTTTAAATTTTGTTTTGTACGTTGAAAAAAATCCTACGAAAAAGGGCATTTTTAACATACGATGTTTTACTTTATGGTACATGAAACAGGTGGTACCGTCTACAAATCCTGGCTGGCACATGTATTGTTATTAAACCAAGCAGATCTGTACAGTCAACCATTTCTGTCATAATTTTGTAAAGCAGTAGTTGGTCCGCACACACTCTGCGGTATTGTAGAGAAATGAATCCATGGAAGGTGGAGGCAGTGAGAGTAGATACATAAGAAATACCGGTTTTGTATTTAAGGTACTTTAAATTTTTTTTTTGAATATTTTCTATTCTACTTATATATATAGTATACTGGGGATTCCATATCTAAGAGGCGTATTCCAAATGGCTTCTGACAAATGTATAATATAATGAAATAAGGGCCTTTGGAATGAAATAATATCTTTATTATATAAATAAAAGATCAGTGATACTTTACAAATTTGGAATATCCAGTGATTGGTTTCATCGCTTTCGCGACATCTTCAAAACTGGTATCTTTATTAAGGAGTTCAATGTATTTATACAAAACAGAGGTAAGGATAGATAATTCAAAATTAAATGAAATAAATTAAACAAAGTTATTTTTATTAATAAATAAAATACTTGATCTCATTAAAATAGCATTATATCAACACATTATTTTACCCAAAAAAAATTGATAATGATCGATAAAAAATAGATAAAAAAAACTTTATTTAATTTACTTTCATATAATTTTGAATTATCTTTCCTTACCTATGTTTTGTATAAATACATTGAACTCCTTAACAAAGATACCAGTCTCGAAGATGTCGCGAAACCAATAAAACCGGTCACTGGATATT
The DNA here is from genome assembly GCF_059751315.1 of Micrasema longulum. NCBI lineage: Eukaryota > Metazoa > Arthropoda > Insecta > Trichoptera > Brachycentridae > Micrasema > Micrasema longulum. Next base: position 677,640 of record NW_028277505.1, read on the forward strand.
CCAAATATGTGGATATTACTCGTCTTTTATTTATCTAATAAATTACAATGAACTTCCATCAATAATTTTCACTAACAAACTTAAATGTTTTTTTGCATAATAACGAGCTTTGCGCTGCGCACGTTTGAAGATTTTAAAATCTTCAATTTAATCAGTTAAAAATATGTCAAAGCATAAACGTCTTAGTGATCGACCTACTAGAGTTGCGTTTGACGAGAATGCACACACACTAAAAAATTGGGAATTTTTTTTTTTTTTTTACATAAAATAAAATATTTTTGAATGTTTACAAACAGAATTTGTTTTTTGTGAATCCCAATAAGATTCTTTCTTTACATTTCTTATAATTTCTGCCCATTTATTTATTTTTACTGGATTTTTGGTAAAACGAAAATAATATTTACTGACATTCAATACATATTTGAAAATCGTAATACTAAATAAAGTGCACCCCTGTTGTTACACGTGCAGAGAAAAATATTTAAAGCATGTTTTTAAATTCAACCATAAAAAGTACTTAGGTACCTACTTAAACAAATATGTTAATATTAATAATTCTATGGGCGGGGGGAACAATCACATAGAACTTTCACAAATAATTATATATAATATGGCTGGTGATATTACACTTTTTTTTTTATTTTGCTTTGGGCAATAACAAATCACACAATGACGTAACAAAAAGATTTAAATTTCGAACTCAATGTCAAATGTTACTTAATACAGTTTTTCAAAAATTCGAATATCAAAAATTCGAATATCAAAAAAACGTTTGGTGAACCAGCTAATAATGGCAGGCAAGCCAACGTTCGGGCAGAACAACGTCTGCTAGGTCCGCTAGTATAATATATTAACTATGCTTTCATTTTACTATGTTCTACTTTATCTTTATAGTATGTTATACAGTTTGTACAAATTGGCTACGGGCGTAATAAATACATATATATTATATGAACTAATTGGTAACTGCATATAATGGTACAATGAATTTATGTACTACATACGCACCTAATGGTGCTATATTTTTGCAAGCATTGCAGTGTATTAACATTGCTCATTTACGAAGAATCCATCATTAATCTTACTCTTCAGATGTTGGTCCTAGAATTCAATTGACAACGGTAAAAAACATCGGTTGTACAAATCCAAAGACTGGTTATTGTCACTTAGCTGACTTGCGGATCAGAAGTCCGTGGTTCGTCCGGTTCAGGTTCGTCGGTTAAATGTTTCCTATATTAAACCATGGCTATTTTTAACTTTAATAAAATGATAAAACTTCCTACTTACTACAATTCTAGTAGGTTAAAAACCAAATTAAATATATTCCATAGACAATGAAAAAAATAATTATTCACGTCAAAAAATAAGAATGTTTTCCATGTACATTTTTAATACCCGATATGGACAAATAAACAAAATTTGTTATGTTTCTTTTTTAATATTATTTAAATATACTTGGTATTATATTTTAATAAAAATGAGCTAAAAACTTTTCTCTTAAATACTGTAAATAAAGATGCCTACCAGAAAAGATTTCCTTACTAAGTAACCCGTCATTTTTTTGAAAAAAAAGCTTTATTAATGTTTCAGTGATCTGATTGAATTTCTGGATTTTGTAGTATTTTTGTTTTTCAGCAGAAAAGCTTGAATTATTAAGGTATTTTCTCGATGTTTTCAAAACTTGGCTGTACAGTTTTAAGAAAAGTAAAATGTGTTCCATTATTTAAGAACTTACTTAAGCGATCTGGCCACTGTTGCACTCCGTCCCATCTTTTTAAAATTAAAATTTTAGACTCCAACGCCTGCGAATGTGGAGGCATTGGAGATCTTAATCACATTTTTTTTACATGTCCTTTAATGACTGGGAGGAAAAAAATATTTGATATCTTACTAATGTTTTTTATAACCTTTCCAATTCATTTATCTCAAATTTTTTCTTGTACAAATTGTTTATTGATCAATTCTGTTTATATATTTTTTTAGTTCAAACTGTTCCCTATTATGATTTGTAATAATTGTGTCATTGAAATAATTATATTTAAATTAATTATTTATTTTTTTAAAATAAATTTATCTTACATTTTTAGGTTTATGTAAAATATTTTGTCATTATTACTTCCGACGTTTAATTTTAAATTTTAATTTTAATAGTTATAATTTATCATTAATATAAGATTAAGTTTGTTAATATTTTGATTATTTTGTCGTAATTTTTCTAGTTATTAAGTTCTATCTTACTTCTAATTTTACTGTAAGTTTCTATTTTCTGTTAAATAGGCACTATCAGGTTTTGGTAGGTTTTTCTATTAGTGCCTATTTCAATTTATGTTGAAATTTTTATTGGTTTGGATATGTGTTTATTATTACAATTGATATTTTGATGTTATTCTTGTACTTATATTTTTCTTGTCTTTTGTTTGTATGTAAATTGTTATTCCTGTCTGTTTATGTTTATAAATGTAACTTGTTTTTGGCCGATGTTATCAAGTTTTGGTAGTGGGCCCTAATAAAGAAAGAAAAAAAAAAAACTTAAATTCTCTCTTATTTCAAAATTTATGAACCGAAAGATTCGAATTCGAAATAATTATTTCCTAAAAATACATTAAGATATAGTTTCCTTCTCCGTTTAAACGTACTTGAAGTTCACAGCCTATGTGAAAAATACCCTATTCATTATTATTATGACAATTTTCAGATTATGTTTGAAACTACTGTGTGCATATCATATACAAGGTCATATACAAGGAAATATCTTTTTTTTTACTTTTTAAAAATAACAATGATCTATGAAATACTGACTAGTAAAAAAAATGCTGTTTATTAGTAGCTTAATTATTATTTTTTTTAAATTGTGATTTTGAATTTTCGCAAAAACGGTCATTTCATCAGCCACGATAATACGTCACGATTTATGTTCATTTTCAACTTCGTTCAAAACCATTAAAACTTTTGTGGAACATCGTCTCGAATCTTGACATCACAATTATCAATGCCAAACATGTCGCGTTTTTCTAGTGACCTTTTTTTTATATTTTCTTTTTTAATGACACTCGTATGAAAACATTTCTCTACAATTTTCACATTAATTTTGAGAATACAATTGATTATTCTTAATTCAATTGATATATTTTAATCGGTATTCATGGTATGTGAAATTTCCCTATTGTTTATCTTGGAAATGGGAAAAAATTGATTATTTATTTTGATTAGTTACTTTGATGAGCCCAATTGTTGCAAAGTCTATGACAAAGACAATGTGAACATCCGTTAGAGATATTCCATCTTTCCTGCATTCTGCTTCAAGAATTTGGCGTTGTAAGCTGAATAACGGACATTGAAGTAACAGATGTTTATCAATTTGTGAAGAAATATTATCGAATGGAGAAAAGTCATATTTTTTTATTTTAAACCTATAAGGTTACTTCTCATAATTCTATGTCCGGTAAAGACTTGGGTCATTTTGAGAGCAGTTTGGTGATTACGACCAAAGCCGGCTGCATCTGTCAGCGTTGGAAAAAACATTTTGATAATATTAGTATGAGAAGCGCGGTAATGATCCTCCAACGTTGCTGCGTATAATATTGTATTAAACGGTGCTTGGCAAAGCTAAGGGGAAATTCCGAGAAGAAAGTTGCCGATCTTTTACAGTATCCTATTTATTCATTATACCCTATTTTTTTAACGCTTAGATGAAGATGGGCTGGACATGAACAGGAAATGTCTGATTACAGCGTCAAAAAACTAATAAGTGTACACCCAGGTGGTAGGAGATTAGTAAAAAGACCCAGGCTAAAAAGGGAGGCTGAAGTGGTAAAGGATGGACCGCAGCCACGCCAGGTGGCAAATTAAAAGACATCGGCTCTAGATAGACAATGTACGAGGCAAAAGTTGCGGGGAGCCGAAACTCGATAAGGGCTCTTGCACTATCGTGGAGAGATATATATGTTAATAAGGCTGATCTGGGGTTACTCCGTATGGATCCGTCAGCAATAGGATTTTTAAGACCGAGTAAACGAAAAACTTTTTCCTTCATTTATTATTTTTTCATTGTTATTGTAATATAATTTTTTTACGTTTGGAATGATGCGGAGCGGGTTTTTTTCTTTCCTTTTTTTGACATTGTATTTAGTTATGTCTAACAACTTTAATTAACCTATAATTTTGGTTTATTTGTCAGTTTTGTTTTTTTTGTTTTAATGATTGTTGTTTTTTTTTCATAAATAAATAATAAATAAATAAAATATATAAGTCGGGTGATTTTGAGAGAGCAATAAAACCCATTACGGGACTATTTAGACTATTTTTAAGAATCTGCCATTCATTTTATTTTATAAATTACTTTGAACTTCTATTAAGAGATTCCACAAACTCGTTTAAATATTTTATTATTAAATATCAGCTGTTAATACACTTTTGACTTATGAGATATTTTTATGTATTTAAATCTTTATGTTGAAGTTCAGATATTAGAAACACTGCTTCACATCATTCAGACAAAGGCAATATAACTAATGATTAATCTGTTAATTATAAACGGATTGTTTTCTTAATATAAAAGCATACAGTGATTGACATCTTTTTTTTAATCCAATGAGTAACGAATGCAGGATTGTACGTAAAAACTAGCAAAAATGTGTTTATTTCATGCCCCGTGCGCGTGCTACAGACAATTTATAAAAAAAACTACTTTTAAGTTAGTTAAATAATACTCTTCAAAATAATAGCATTTTCTATGTTATTCTATTTGGGAATATTTCATAACGTTAGAATCACCTGTCTCCATATAACTTTTTATTGGCATGACAGGCAGCAGTGTGCTGAAATAATCCTTAAAACGTGTCAATTTATTTTTGTCAGTTCGGATAAAGACTGAGCTAAACGCATATCGGATTGAATGGTATTTTTTTAAACATAGGCAAAAGGCAGAATGTGGAAGTGAGTAAGTACATAATAGCGTAGCGTACTTAGCGTCGGAGGCCCACTAGTTTGTGTCCTAGACCTTTATTTAGTAATAAATTATCATTTTGTCAACCAAATTACGTTTGGAATCGATTTAACAGACAACCGAAGAACTTTGCTTAGCAATACGATAAAGCTAGAACTAGTCACGAGTTTAGTGTTTGACTATAATTTTCTCTGCGAAACTATTCTCAGCTCTCTGCAGGAGGAGAATCCTATAAATTGGTGTAGTATATTAATCCATTAAGTAATATCTAGGGGTAGAGAAAATGCACTTGAAACCCGCCCCCACTTCTAGCCCTGTATGAGAGATGTACGAAGCCACGTTTCTCGTATAATTATTATTCCCCTCGTCCTGACTTAATGCAGTCGGGGTTGTCGGGAATACAGTGATTAGGTATTATATAATGTTATATTTTATATAACACTAGGATACCTCTCACGAGCAATGTTTCCCACTGCACTTAGAAGTACTAGCTGTTTCGGGAGAAGAGTTATTCAACTAATAATGCTAATAGGAAAACGTATTAGTAACCAAAGTAGCGGTAAGCCAGGGGTTACTTGATTTGTGAAACATCATCGTATCATCATTATGAAAAAAAAACAGTTTAAATTTTTAAATCAACTAATGTTTATAAACATCATTTCCCTACCTGCACCCAAAGGTGCATAGGGCACTGCGTCATCTCAGCAACCCAGCGGTTTTGACCATTTTTATTATATGTATTTAATATTTTATCACAATGTAAATAAAAATTACATGAACAATATTTTGAGTTTGTCCAAATTTTTGTAGACAAGTACTGGATTCAACTCCCTAGGGAGATGTTTATATTAACATATTACAATAGAGATGAAGAACATTTAAGAGAAGGTAATATAGAAGTCCGGGCATTTACAGGGCTTATGACCTGTCAATGGCTGGTTTAAGTGGGCACTTTACACACTGTGTAACATTCACCATTCTGCCTATATTTGAACATCTATATTCCTACAATTCTTTCATCTGTTGATGTTTGTGAAGTTAAAGAGCTGAAACTTTTATTTATGCGGGTGAGATTTATTTAACTGAATTATTTCACCTACATACACAGAATGTTACACATTGTGTAAAGTGGCCACTTAAACCAGCCATTGACAGGTCATAAGCCCTGTAGATGACCGGACTTCTATATTACCTTCTCTTAAATGTTATTCATCTCTATTGTAATATGTTAAAAATTACATGAATTACTGTGCTTTTTTTTAAGATGCAAAGATATATTATAAACCCTATCTTTAACTTCTTGACAAAATATTAATTACATGGAAAGATTCTCGGAAATCGAATTTTGAGCCTTGTACATGGTAGCTTAACTGATTTTAAAGTAAATAATGTGGCGGTTTCCATGATGTGATGGCAAATACGTCACGTATCGTAGTTTTGGGTTTGATTCCTGGTGAGATCATAACTTATCAAATCCAATTATCTTATTCTCTATTAATTTTATTTAATAAAGAGTTTTTTTTTACAGTACCTTATTTTTATTTACCATTTTTTTAATGAATGTTTTTTTCATGGTGAAATTAATTTAAATCTTTAATTCACTGAAATAAAGTTATCATCACTTTTATTTCGATTTTTTAAAAGTGATATTTATCAAGAATAAGTGTGTATTAAACATACGTTTATTTAGTTTCTTGGCCTGTTATGTTGAAATAAAATACATATGGAAAGTTAAATATTTTGCTTAAAGTGCATTCATTTTGAACTTTTTTTTTATTCCAGGAGGCCAATGAGGAAAAAGGAGGTAAATGTTTTTTTAATAACATCCCAAAAATATTTACTTAAAAAAACTTTCATTTAATATTCGTTATCTCACTAGGAACAAAATATTATTTTTTCATGCATAAGGCCAACATCTAATATAACACCACGAAGGTCGTCAAATTTAAAATACACACCAGATTGCTTTTTCATATTTTTTCCTAAATAGTATGACAATGTTAACCGCATCAGTATTAAAATGGTGCTCTAAATATGAGCTCCCAATATCCATCGCACTCTCAAAAGGGGGGTAGTTTAAAATTGAAACATTCTAAGGGTTTGTCGCTTAGCGGGCTACTTATTGCCCTAATCCAATATGAGGGCGGGCGTACGCACGAATAGCCGTTATAGCCTTATTAAACCCTCGTCCATGAGGGACTATTATTCGTATACGTGATGCCCAGAAACTCTTCGCCTAGTTCAGCAAAGACCCCGAGTCAAAACATATAACCCGCACATATTTTGGAAATGAAAATACTTTTAAAAATGTGCACAGTGGTTTGTTTTACATGACGTTGTTTGAACACAAAAAATTGCAGGGTTTTAAAGTCTGGTAAAGCATTTAGGGTGAACTGTTTCCAAACCACATTTCAAATATTGTCAAAATGTTCAGATCATTAACGTGTTTAAGTGGTACATTTAAAATTGAAGTGTATTGTTCTTGGGTATCAAATTTTAATTTTGTTTGTAACTTTTATTTTCTGACTGTTTGTATCTATTATATGGGAACATGGTTAATAAAAAAAGAGTTTTAAGTCACTTATCATGAAATTCACAAATTATGAATCTTTTACGTGTTTAATTGAAACGGACAGTGATATTGAAATTAAATTTTTAGGTAATTTGATTTTCAAAAAATGCGTTTTGAAATTTTAGTAAAATATTAAAAGAACCTGATACGATTCTTGCGTATCAAATACAAAACCCAAAAACTGACGTACTTTTATTTTAACACATAACAAAAGAGATGGAGAACATTTTTGAGAAGGTAATATAGAAGTCTAGGCATCTACAAAGCTTATGACCTGTCATTGGCTGGTTTAAGTGGTGTTTGTTCACAAACATCAACAGATGAGTGAATCTAAGAAATAAAGATGTTCAAATATGGGCAGAACGGTGAATGTTACATAGTGTGTAAAGCGGTCATTTTTAATATATTTTTATTTTATTTAATTTTTAAAAGGAATAATCCGCTTAGCCTTAAACTTAATCCAGCTAATGATAAATCATAAACCCAAAATGTTCTTCATCTTTGTTGTAAGGTGTTAATATTAGCACTCCCCAGTGAATTCAGTCCATGCCTACAAAAATTTTGACAAACTTAAAACTTGTTGTATTTTTATTGATTTATTTAAATCTTCATGTTTAAAAAAAAGCACTTTAGAGGATTTGTTTCTAAAAGCAATAACTTCAAAAAAAGAGTTGGTCAAAAAATTGTACTAAAAAAACTTCTTGAAAATCTTTTGATACATATATGAAAAAACTAAATACATTTATAATTTCAGCTGGCGAGATAAAACTTGCACGTATAAACTTAATAAAATATCACACACATCAAAGGATGAAAAATGTGGAATGAAGTTATGAGTTTGAAGGAGACGAGAAGAGGAAACAAAAAATACAAGAATTAAAAAAATACATTAAAAAAAAGATGAAGGGAGGCTTGGGTTTTAAAAATATATTGTAATTTTTCATGCGTTTCTTAAAAGTTCATTTCTAACGTGAAAAAGTAGCTCATTCTTAGTCTGGCTCCAAGAACAGAAATGAAATCACTGAAAATTTTTGTTTCGTGTCGAGGAATGAAAAGTGTTATGTAAGTGTTTTTAATATCGCAATTTTAGAAGAAAAAAACGAAAAAAAAATGACATGCGGTGTAGATATAATTTTTAACATTCAGTTACAAGATTAAAAAAACATAAATCAATATTTGTGTAGGGTCCATAGTCCATAGTCGATGACACACACGTGTTAAATTAGTTCACCCGAGGTTGACTAATGACCGACGATGCAATGTCATCATTTTCTATCGAATCCAATACGACTTATATTACAACTCTAGCAATATTACACCTAAAGGCAGAATCGTCGCCCTGCAGTACATTCACATCATCCCTACTATGAAGAAATGAACTACAAAGAAATATGGTCTATAAAGAGACCACAGGACGCAGCCAACGTCAGTCAGTTCAGTTCACGTCAGACCAGCTCGACGACATCACACAGTTCTAGCATGTAGTTTAAGTGCAGTTACTTCAACCCATCATCGCCGCTTCACTCGTGCTACATAACCAAGTGCTGTATCTTATTCGCCATATAATACAATCTGTGTCAATCTCTAACTGGGGTAGGAGCTCCAACCAAATCCTTAACTACTAAATCCTACATTTGTATACGTTTCAGAAATACGATAGATCTACGATAGATGCACAAATGTTGAGATCCGTACCTTATGTAAGGCTGAGACAAGCATTATCGACAAAATCAAGAAAGGAGCTCTGCGCTGGTTTGGACATGTAGATCGAATGGACAGCGAAAAAACGGCTCAGAATATTTATAATGCGAATGTTGATGGATGCAGAAATAAAGGTGGAACGAGAAAGACATGGCATGACCAAATCCAACAAATACTTGAAGATAGACATGTCAAAAGTCGGAATAATCGGCGCGCGTGCATGAGAAGATGTACGAATGTAAAAGAAGCGAGATCTGTATACAAAAATAAATTGATGTGATGTTTGTTGTTAAAACATATTTCTGATAAAAACTAACAAACTTATCTGATCATTTACAATTATACTATAAAATATTTTTTTTTAATAAAAGGGTAAATGCCGGGCCATTAGATAATGTTTTTTTTTTAATGACAAAATAATTTCCAAACCTAATAATATGAGGTTTTCACAATAATGAGTCTTATTTTGCTGGTCATGCAATCAATAAAACTGAATAGATGGGATTAAAGATATCAAATTTTGTGATAATTAGATTTGTGATATCATAGAACCCATTAGCTGGGGATCAATTATAATGCTTATTACTACGTGATAGATATTCACACATGATTTCTACGAACAAAATACATTAGTAAATAATAAAATTAAGTATTTATTTGATATAAAATCACTTAATTAAATGTCATTTACTGACCGGGTTTTCACTTCGTCGAGACTAAAAAAAACTTAATAATTTAAATTTTAAAAAAAGGGTTTACACCATATTACAGGTACTTAAAATATACATAATTATATGGGCGAGCAGAGGAATTTCAATCTCGCAAAAAATCGTATAAGATGGACAGACTTGGTGACAAGCGACTAGCCTCACTCTTCGTGAGGCCTCCAGATGCTCTAAAGATAGAAGCAAATGGGGATGGGTCCTTAAAACGATCTTCCCTCCGGCAAACGAAAGAGCAAATGACTTAAAAGAAGAAAAAATACATGTTATTTTTATAATCTGGCCAACCGAGTCCATTTTAAACACAATAATATTATAATGAAAAATACAATATTTCATCATACCCTTTCCGCACCTAATAGTGCACAGGACAATGCATTGGAAAACCAATCGCAGCGTGTCTTGATCATTTTTGTAACATAAAGGTAAGATGATCAGTTTTACGCTTCAGGTAACAGTCCAAGGACTATGAAATATTCTGGTGTGAAAATAAATTAAATTTAAATAAATATTTCTTATCAACCTATCGGGAATCAAACCCGATACCTCGTGCATTGCAGGTTAACGCGCTGACCATTACACCACGAGGCCGACAGTATTTACAGTCACATTAAATTTCAAACGAAACAAATAAAAGAAAAAACAAAAAATACTGTATGGAATCATGATGGCTTACAGGTGCAAGGAATTTATTTAATATTTAATATAATAATTTTTATGATTCTTTTCGTCCTGGGTGCCTAGAGACAATTGTTAGTAAAATAAATTTCCTCAATAATTTGAGAAAAAGTTTCATGTCAGTGATGTTATAATTACCTTTTGTGATTCCCAATCCGTTAGCTTACAATGTTTTTATAATGTTTTTTTATAAATGAGTTCTGAACAGACGATTTTGGACGTAGCTCTAGGAATGAAGATGTGGAGTTAAATAAATTTTTTTATCACACAGCTGGTGTGTTCGTAAAAAGTAAGTTATGATAACAGTCCGAAACCTTTTTGTATATTTTTTTTGTTGTGTCTTTTCACTAGACAATAACATTGTTAAATTGTTTTACATGGGAAATCACAGAGTAAGGACTTCAAAAATTATTATTTTAAGACACATTATGTTAAACACATGTACAAATCCTTAATGGCTAAACTTTAAAAAACGTTCCTTCACTAATTATCAAAATTAAAAAATATATATATTTTGTTTGTTCTTCTATAACTCAATGTACTCGTTTACAGTGAACACTATTTATTATTTTTATTTTATTATATCTGTGCAGTTGTAAATTTGATGAAAATTGTTTTGAAAACATCAAGCTTTTATCATTAAACAGTATTTGTAAATACATGGTGCCGCATTGCATTCGCTATTTTTCAACATTTTTATGCAAATGAATACGTAAAACACTCTAACTAATTTTGTTTTTACTTGAAAGCATCATAAAACTTCGTGGTTTAGAAGTTCCAATTTATTGAAAAATTAAGCCTATTTAAGCCTTTAGAATACAAAGGGAAAAAATAGTTAAACCGAATGACTCCATTTTCAACGTTATTTATTTATTTATTAACAGAGATTGTCCATGTATACAATTAATAGGGTTTAAATATTACAATAAAATAATAGTTTAAATCATTAAAAAAAAAGAAACATTGACAAACATAACGGACATCAAGGCAAGATTTGGACTATTTATTTAGTTCTTGTTTAAATCGTTGTAAACCTTAACCAAAAAAATTTATATCTTGCCTTTAGTTAACAATACGACAAAGACGAGTCCATTGGAGAATTACTAAGAGACTGGGCTTCGAACCGTTTAGAAGACGACCCCAATTTTTGGCGAAAAATAATTTTTAGCAAAGAGGCGCATTTTTTGATGAATGGTTGTGTTTACAAGCAAATTAGCCGTATATGGGATGACGCCGACCCACGAAAGGTTCACCAAGTGATATTGCATCCTCAAAAAGTTACCGTTTGGTGTGGATTTTGGGCCAGCGGAGTCATTGGTCAGTATTTTTTCGAAAACGACGTTGGTGAGGCGGTCGCCGTCAACGGCGAGCGCTACAGAACGATGATAACTAATTTATTATGGCTCAAATTAAACCATATGAACCTTAACAAGATGTGGTTTCAGCAGGATGGTGCTGCGTGCTACTCAGCGGACGCCACAATTGACATTCTGCATGAAAGATTTAAGGGTAAGGTTATCTCTCGCAGGAATGATCTGAATTGGCCACCAAGGTCATGCGATTTGACCCCGCTGGACTTTTTCTTGGAGGATTTCTTGAAATTACAGGTCTATGCAAATAGTTATAATCCACCGATGCCCTAAAGGTGAACATAACACAGGCTATCGCTCAAATTCAGCTCGATCTACGCGGAAGAGTCATTGAAAATTGGACCACTCGGATCCGTGCCACCGTAAGAAGCCGAGGCGGGTATTTAAACGATGTCATACTTCACGCTTAATGGCACATATGGGCCTTTCAAATAAAAAAGAGTTTTGTTAATACCTCACACAAAACTTGTTTTATTTCATTTCAACGTATATCTATTGAAAAACCCTTTATTTATTTTATGTTAAATTAAATTAATTATTAAATTACTCTTGATAAATGACCCTCTACTTATCTTATATGTTGTGTCAACCAATGTTTCCGCGTGTACAATACATTTTTAGAGAAATTAACAGATTTCTTTTTTTGAAATATTTATGATTATATTTTTCGTGATCTGGCAACATTACACGGTGACTTCACGCATGCGCGTGATGACTATGAATACTAAACGAGACGAGACGAGACGCAACATGATTTGAATTAATAATATGTTTATATAAGCTGAATGGATTTTTAAAATAATAATAAAAATATTATTACAGTAGTTGGTAATAAATGCACTCGTACTAGAATTTATTTATTATTGAAAAGTTTTTTAAAAGTTTCCCTTTTTATGGATCATTATTGCTTGTGAACCTTCTTTCAAAACGGCGCAAAATTTCTTTCCTCGGCCCACTAATATTTTCGAAAAATAATTTGACCGAAAGACCATTTTTGCGTGTTCCGAGTTGCTGATGCGAGTCTTTTGCGAATTAAGTGGTTCATTCATAACAAAAGGTGCTTTACTCGATCTAACGGCGCCAGCCATGGATGAATAGATTTCTTCTAACAATAGATAAACCCAAGATCAAAAAAGCTTAAGTTTGATCTCGCTAGCAGAGCAAAATAAACCAGCAAGTTGTTTCAGAGCCGTAATGGGATCATACGCTTTTTCGATTCGAGAGAAGTTATTATAAGAGGGTTTTCATTTTTAGTATGAAGCAAGACAAAGTTTTCCGAAGGGAGAGGAAATTTTAAGCCAGAAAAATAAAGGGGAGATTCATTTTTCCATGTGTATATAGTCAGGTACTTACTATTCAATTTCTACAATAAATACGAAGGAACTTACTGTACAATTTCTACTGTACAAATACTAATTATACAATTTCTACAATACCTTCGTACTTACTATACAATATATACGAGCATTTGGCAGAGCAGACAACTCTAGTATTACTTTACGACTAGGAAATGAACTGTTGGAGATAGTGGACCAATTTTAATATCTCGTCAGTATTATTATAAAGTCTGTAAACCCAGATGTAGCGGTGAAATGTAGGATCGAAATAGCCTGTAGCACATTCATCAAAATGAGCATAATATTGTACAATGATAAATTTAATTTAAAACTTTGGCAGAGAACAATGTAGTTTTATTTTTGGTCTGTTCTGTTGTATGGCTCAGAATCCTCGACTTTTAAAGCACACGCAATGAACCCGTTCTTCAACGTAACTACTAATACCAATACATTCGAGATGTGGCTTCACAGAAGAATGCTTTGTATACCGTATTCATATTTGATCAGCAATGTAGAGGTCATGAGGAGAGAAAATTACAACAGACAGTTGTCAAAATTTATAAAGATACGCGAGATCTCTCATCTGGGTCACATCCCGCGCGGAGACCAGTATAAATTGCTCCAAATTATACAAATGGGCGAGATTGAGGGACAACGTGGACCTAGCAAAAGGCAAACGTCTTGGCTGCGCAGCATAAGAGTCTGGACCAGAATGCCATGTGTGAAAGAGTTATTTCGGGCAGCGCAAGACAGAGAGGTCTTTTTAGAACTCGAGGAAACCCCATACGGAACAAAAAGAAGAATACTTACTTACGATACAACTTTGTTTTTGACTACCTATTTTATTTTTCTACTTACGGTTTCAAAGCATACGTTTCTTTATAAAGATATAACTAACAAATTAAACCTATCTACTTTTATTTATATGTCAAAACATTTGGAGATATTAAGTCAAGTATTTTTGGCATGTTGTACTTGTTGTCAAGATGGCAGGTATGGAGTAAAATAGATACGATCTTTAGCGCTAGACAGGAGTGGACTAAAATATTTTTTTTTCTTATTATGAATCGCTTTTTTAATTTCTAAGCTTTCCGAGTGTTGTTAAGTTGCGGAAGGTTGCTTCGCTTTTTCATGGCATTGGTTGTAGGGAGTCAGAAAAATGGATGCATGCCGTGAATTGGAGATTCTTACTGGATGTCAAAAATAAAATAAGAATATAAGGAATAATTTTAAAAATATGTAAACAGATGGCAATCATGAAGTTTCGCATTATAAATTAATTATCTATGTTTTATGAATGTATGTATGTGTATGCGCATGGGTGTGTGTACGTGTGTGTGTATGTACATGTGTTTATATGTGTGTAAATATATGTGTATATTTGTGTATGTATATGTATCAAAACGTTCTTAAATGCACTGTTTGAAACAAATTATTAATGTCGTAATAAAACTTTCTTTTTCATACAATTCTTTCTCTGTTTTTGATGTGTATTATTATTATCTTATCTCTTTCTGATATTAATTTATCAAATATTTTTGTGTACCGTATATTATATTATTTTCACATGTATACTTACTGTTAACTAATTTTCATAATTTGTTTTTAACAAAAATTTGTTGATACCATTTTTTTTTTTTTATACTTATAAGGATATGAAAATGTATATATTTTTTTGTTTGAATTCTTTAGAAGTTATTTACAATTTGCTTTTTATTTCAATTACTTTTATTATATCCATCTAAAATAATTTTTTTCTTTTTTACTATGTAAAGTTTCACTTTTTATTTTGCATGGCAGTATGCTTCTTATTGTTTCTAAATGTATACAAAAAAGCATTGTTTATCTTTTAAATTTTTACGCACTATGTTTGTACTTAACTAAATATTTTTTGTAAATGCCCCTTGGGCGTATTGTAAAATTAAATAAAAATAAAATAAAAATAAAATGTGTATATGAGTAAGTTTATATTTTATTAGTCTGTGCTCTCTATTAATTTTTGACTATTATCATATATTAGAATGTAATTGCCTAGCTTGGAACGGGGTATGTACTCTTGTTAGCTAGACAAAGTGAACGTTAAATTGTATTTTTGATAAAAGGTGTAAATAAATAAATAAATACGTTTCAATGAGAAGTATTTTTCCGTATATTTTTTCCTCAGAAAGTTTTTGCACGCTTTTACGATGCAGTTATATTTCTTTTATTATAATTCATTCATTTATTTATTATGACGGACTTATATGGTCCATTCCAACAATGGTAGAATTATTATTTTTCTTTCTTACCAACCTTTAGTCTGTTAGACGACAATTACGGGATACATCCCGATCTGATTACCGTGCGTCCACAATCAATGCGCAGGGGTAACTAATTTTACTATTCACGAAGACACTAAATGTGGGCAGGGAAGCAGACGGAGGGAACTCTTAAAAACAGTGAAAATACGGGTTGCCAGTAATCTATTAGACTAGAATAGTATCGTAAGTGACCTAGGGTTAAGGTTTTTGACAATGCGAAGCAAGAAAGATAATATTTTCATGGTTTTGTTTATGTTGTTAATATGGTTAGTAAAATTAGTTTTACATCAAACACTATTTTCATGTCTATTATTTCGGTCACTTTTTTAATCAGTATGACATTTATGGTGTATTCATACATAAAAGGGTTTTTTTTTCTTGGTAGAAAGTAATAAATTTGTACTTACTAATATTCCAAAATAAATATTTTTCTTATTAATATTTAAAGCATTAATATTGTGATAAATATTATTAATTATGTGTATATGTACACTTATCGACTTTTCTATGTCAACCAGTTTTAAGACGTACCTGTCTCTTCGTCAGGACACTAATTAAACCAACATGTAAACCATCAACAAATATTTTTTTATGCACTGTGGCCCGGTGACTGAAAAATATTTTCTTTTTAATTTAAAAAAAAAATGTTTCTTCTTGGTCGTAATAAAATGTTATTTTTAACTATTTAGACATTGCAACATCTCATAGATTTTAGGCAAACGTTTTGATTTTCTTACCAGGAATCAAAATCAATACTACCGTGGAGGTGGGCATCTTATTTACATTTAAATGTATTCTTGTATTTGCACTTTTTGACATCGTTTACTAAAAATAAATTTAATTCATGGAAAATAAAAAAATATTCCGTGAAAAATAAAATATACGGAGATGCATTGTAGTAAATATCAATTATTGAATCCCGGAGTACCGAATTCGCTGGTAAAATAATTGTTTGACAGAAGTTTAATTTAACGCGTGCGTGCATGCACCATATAGCGTGTACTACCAACCAGCAACATCCTTACAGTAGGGATGCAAATAACAGATTTGTAAAATTATAAGACACTTTATTATCAAATTTATGGGATAGAAAACGTTGTCCGAGGGATTGGATTAATTAATGGTACAATCATTACACTTCACAAGAAAAGCGATTCTTTAGAGTGCAATAATTACCGCGGAATAACTCTGCTGAGCGTACCAGGAAAGATTCTTGCGCACATAGTCTTGGGCAGAATACGAATTCCTGTACTGCAGATTCTGAGAGTAAACAAAACTGATTTTATTCCTTGTATGTCGTGTGCAAACTATATCCATAATATAAGATGCATTCTCTAACAGAACAATAAAATGAACTCACCCCTTACGTGTTGTTTCATTGACCATGAGAAAGCAATTGATACCCCGCATCGACCATCTCTTTGTAAAATTTTTGACGCGTATAGTATTTTTCTCCTAACATTATTGCTGTTACAAAAGCGCTCCACATAGACAACAATCGTCGTGTGACAGTTGGTAGCTCTTTTACTGATCAGTTCAGGATCTCCACTGGAGCGAGGCAAGGATACGTCCTTGCACCGTTCTTATTTATCATATTGATTGACTCTATACTATGCAATCAATACCACCTGATCGTGGCATAGAAATAAACTCTTCCCTATAGTTGTGCTACTTGGAGTTTGCAGGCGATGCGGTTTTTCTTGAAAAGTCTGTTAATTATTTTCAGGAAATTGTTGACAAACTGCAGGAAAACTCTGCTCGTCTGGGTATTAATATTAATACCAAAAAGACTCAGATCTTGTTCAAAAAATCCTGTCCTGACCTTGATTAGCCTCTGTATAATAATGGACAGAAGATCAAGAAACTTAAAAGCTTTAAATACTTGGGAATTCACATAACTGAAGATGGAAGCATGCACAAAGAGCTCGCCACCCGCCTAGAAACTGCTGGAGCAATTTTTAACGTATAGCGTATGGTCTGAAATTTTGGCACCTTACCAAAGCTTAGAACACCAAACTGCTGAGTTTAGAGTGTAAGTACTTGAAGAAAATATTAGATATAAGGTTGTGCGATTTTATAGTTATAATTGAAGTCCGAGAATGGACGCAAAAACCTCCTATAACGAGCGTCTTGAGGATGCGGTGGTGGACCTGGATTAGACACGTGCTGCGCATACCTCAAGAGAACCGCAACCCAAGTTACCTCATCTTTAAATTTACGTGCTCTCGCCGTCCTGGAAGGCCGTCGATGACAATTTTTAACTTTATTCGGTGCAATAAGGTGCGCTGAATTGACGTGGGAGGAGGCAAAAGTACTGGCTGGTGATAGGGTCTCTTGGAGGCAACTGGTGATGTTCACATACTCCACTAAGAAGCGGATGTGGAAAAGAAGAAGAAGAAGTTACAAGAACCCTACGTCCAGGCGGATGAAAAATACAGTTCTGCTTGGAATAAATAATAAATAGAACAACAATAAATAGAACAACCCTGGATGAGTGTTTCCGACTCGTTGGCTGCTGCTAATTGTGATGTAGTGAATGCGTTTATCTTCCGTTTTTGAGGTCCTGGGCTCGATTTTAAAGGTCGTTAAACCACAATACTTCATTGTTTTAGGACTGGCACCTGCATTGAAAGGCTGATTACCTTACCTTTACGTAGCAGATGATTGAAATACGTTGCATTTGACGTGACAATACAGTGCCATTTTCACCATTTGGTACAGAAAGAGGAATTATGATTATGATATAAGAATATCTAATTATTTCTCCGCAACAACTATATCTTTTGCGGTTTCATAACGTTTTAGGTATTGTCCTGTCATCAAATCATTAAATCGGCAAATTTACCTAATTTACCAACTTTTTCGGTCCGTACAAAAAATCCCTCGCCTTTGCTGTAGAATCACACCAACAGTGCTACTCAATGAAAATTTCGTTAACTGTTCTGAAGATCTTTGGCAGAGGTGAATATAATCCAACGTTGGTCCTTAAATTTCCCACAGCGATGACAGCATTGGTACACAAATAAGGGTTAATAAGATTGGGGTTTATCGAGCAAACATATCATGGGCATCTAAATAGTGAAATATTTTTTGTGCAAAAATATTAAACTAGCTAAATTGTATTTTATTGGATTGCTAGCTGTAAAGCAGGCGTCGCGGGTTCGATTTCCGCCAGTTGCAAGAAAAAATCAATTTTTTTTTTTTTCTCACTTGGTCTAGGTGTTGTGGTGTATATTTTGTTACTTCCTTCCACATATCATTTTTCTAACACTCTGATAAGCCTCTAGATAGTGGTTTAGCGGGTTATTACTTTTTGAAAAAATGAAAAGAAAATATCTGTAAAATTAAATGAATATGAATGATTATTTTATTGCACCTCACTCCTTGCATCACTACTGTGCTAGAAAAGTTATATTGTAAATATATAGGGCGGAAAACTGAACGGATATTGACTACGCCCACGCTTGCCGGTAGAACTGTGCCATAATTAACGACGATACAAAGCTTCGGTAGTCGACCATGCGTACCAATGTTACCTTACACACTTACTATCAATCAACGATACGTTGAACAATAGATGCTTCAAAGCCACATAGTAAAAGCATATGTGAATATTTTTTTTTACAATTACTATTCTGGCAGTTTTTTAAACATTCCACCATCATATATTTGCACCCAGTGGTGCATAGGCCACTGTATTAGTACATACTTCAATTGCATTAAATCTGGATTAATTTTGTCCTGTGGAATAGAAGGTATAATGATCGGTCTCACGCTTAAATACCAGTCCAGGCACAACACGGAATTTCATTGAAAGCCCTCTTCACTTACTCGGATTTGTTCTGCAGGTTGTGTGGCCTCTTCTCAATTAAAAAAATTTAAGCTTTTATAAATGATTAGATATAGATATAGATATAGACATAGATATAGACATAGACATAGATATAGATATAGATATAGATATAGATATAGATATAGATATAGATATAGATATAGATATAGATATAGATATAGATATAGATATAGATATAGATAAAGATATAGATATAGATATAGATATTGATATAGATATTGATATAGATATAGATATAGATATAGATATAGATATAGATATAGATATAGATATAGATATAGATATAGATATAGATATAGATATAGATATAGATATAGATATAGATATAGATATAGATATAGATATAGATATAGATATAGATATAGATATAGATATAGATATAGATATAGATATAGATATAGATATAGATATAGATATAGATATAGATATAGATATAGATATAGATATAGATATAGATATAGATATGGATATAGATATAGATATAGATATGGATATGTTAATAAATAATGTTTTTAATAAAATGCTTTGTGCCTATTAAATATGTACACACTTCTGTTTAAAATTTTGGTACTCCGGTTCTGTATTTATTTATTTTTTATCTTAAAATTGCGTGATCATTCACTAATTTTTTGCTTTTTTTTAACATCTTCTAAATATTTTTTTTTGAAAGCATCAACTACATGTACTTTTTTTTCGCTCCCTATATCTAAGTTAGTAGTAATTATTATTATAAAACCATGTAGGACTATCATATGATTAATTGTAAAGGATATTTACCGACAAGCCATATTCATTGGCTTGGTGAGTCCTGTAAAAAAAAAATATATAATAATTTCAAAAATGTCTTAAAATAACTAAAATGTAATATTGTATGTAAATAATAAATAAAAAAAAAAAAAAGCGCATCTCGAGAGAGACATATATTATTTTAATATTGCGTTTGCCGGGCGATGTCATACCCCATACACACGCTTATTCACAGATACTATCCAGTGCAAATGCGCCAGTTTTAAATAATCTACCAGCACAAGTAAGTAGGTATGTATGTAAAGAGAATGGGTGTTTGGCCGTAACGGCGAGCGTTTGCGGTTGAGCAGACCATAGGTTTGTAAATGTTTGTTTGTATTGAATCGGGTTGTGGTCCTGTGGCTAGTGTCTTGGACGCACGGACCAATAGTCCGTGGTTCGAATCCCACTCTACTCCAACTTTATTTCCATTTTCTTATAGTGAGTAATTTACAACTCGTCGAAAATGGCTCTAAAAAATAAATATTTGGGTAAATCATAAGAACGCAAGTATTTTTTTTTTCTACAAAAAGATATGTTTTACTCATCCGTATTACAATTTATGTACAAGTCAACTTTGTTCTTCCAAAACTTTTTTATTTCTGATACATTTGTATCTTTTTTTACAGAAAGAATTACTGTTTTAATTGTTTTCTTCTATTTCGATGGAAAGTATCCTCAATATTAAGTTATTGATATTAAGTTTTAAAAGTTTCCCGAGTTTTACGTAAAACTTGGATGGTGTCCAAATGTATGACATTCAGAAGAAGCAAGCGGAATGTAGTTTAAGGCTTTCATTGGTTTATCATTTCCGTTTCCGATAGGTTGTGTGGCGACAGTCTTGACTTAAGGTTCAAAATCCTGGAACATGAGGAAACATTTCGTTTAGTCTTTTGATAGAAATTTAAAGTCGATTTTAAACTTAAATGAAAAGAACACGCCGCGCCGTTTCGAAACTAGGTTTTACTATTTTAAAAGCTGATTTGAGATTATTTCTCCAAAGCAAAGTTTAGCCATGTTATCAATATTATTATTATCAAACTTTTATTCACACCCGATGGTATATAAGGCACTCCATTGTTGCTGCACTGCACTGCAAATGCGGCTTATCTCTAGCATTTGTTACAGAAATGTAAGGTGATCGGTCTTACGCTTGAAGTGCCAGCTCAGGGACAATGAAATACTACGGTGTAAAATCACCTGTAAAAAAATCATCATAATCTTCCCAGGAATCGAACCTGGGACGTCAAGTATGGTGAACAAACATACTAATCACTATACTACGAGGCGGACGTTTCTCCGCTTGATTTTCTTCTTCAACATTTTTACCTGAGAGCAGCCATCAAGAAAAAACACTCTTCCAGGATTCTGGTTCAATTTTACACTCAGAACTGTATTCTCCATCCGCCCGTATACTGTGAATAAAACAAAAAAACACGTTTTGGATCTTATAGTCAAAAATGTTATTTTGTTGTTGTCAAATAAATCAATTAGACGACGGAGTGTCGACAGACTATAACCAAAGTGATTTGTGTGTATAGAGATCAGCATACCCTTGAGCTTCAAATACTGAAGATAGATAGCTGGGGATAGGATTAAATAAAAAAATCTCCTGGACCTGGACTGGGATCCTCAAAATGGGTTGAGACGTGGCAAAGAAAATTAGCGTTCTTAGAATTTATTCAAATATATGTTTTTTTTAATCAGTTTTACTCTTGTGTGGCTGTAGTGTCTAGTTTACATACAATACAAGACATGAAATAACATCTATCTTACATTTTTAAATTATGAAGTCTGATTTTTTATGATCTTCAAATGGACAATTTCAAACCTGATTTGGAAAATAAAATTTGTATAACTATGCTAGACTTTAATAGAAAAAGTATGAATCCTTGCTACGCGAAGAATGAATGTGACGCCAATACAATAATAATAAAGTAAACCTGTGTAAGAGAGAGCACGAAAATATTAACAGAAGCTGTTCTGTGGCCGCTGTTTGTGTGAAACCGATTTAATCGGTTATTGACGGTGATGGAGAACGCACGCATGTAAAACTACCGGCTTATTTATGATGATAAATATATTTTACTAAAAAATGCTAAATTATATGTTTATTTGTTTTAATAATGAAAAGGAAATAAATAAACAGTATGCCTCCATTTTCCTTTTTTATCGTATTTTATATTTAGAATATTTCGTCTTTTGCTAGTGGTAACACGATGTAACATCACCGCCCGTAAAGGAAGTTTTTACCTTAGTCTTTTATGAGTTTAAACAATCGTTATTACCATACCAGAATATGAGAATTAACAAGGTTTGACAACGAACTTCTGCTTCGGATGCGATGAAGTTTCCGTGTGTATTTAAACAACCCTCAAAATTTTGAAAATTTTAAAGCAGTAAAAAATAATTTATTTTTTAAATTTGTAAAAACTGCATTTTATTTGTAAAGTGATCGGGTTTTAAAGGATGCGTGAACTGACTTTCCTTTGTTCAAACGTATCTCCGTATTTTTACCCTGGATCACGACTCTAGAGTAATTATTTTTTACACACTTTATCTATAGATATTCACCATTGATATGACCTTATTACTTTATTTTACTATAAATTGTCTTTTATTGGAGCTTAAACCATCCAAAAACTTGCAGATAGAAATCTATTTTTTCTGGTACTCTCACTTTTAAAAAAAATTTCAATTTTGTGGAAGGCATTATCAGTCCGACGTGCAATTGTTTTTTTCGCAGGCACCTGCAAGAGAGTAACAGTAAAACAATATTTATTCATTAAACCGCTCCGCCATCGCATATTCTTTTAATTGATAAAAATTGTTTTTTTCAACCATAATATTGTAATTTATTTAATTTTTCTTTGTTTACTTTTTTGCTTGAACAGTTGATAAATTATCTACTTCGCGCAATGTTTATTTTTTGTACATTTTTTGATATAATTTTTAATTGCTAGATACGCACTCGTCCATGCACTTTGTAGCTGCAAGATGATTAATAATCTAGTTTCAATATGTAAGTGTTACCACTCTCAAAAACCTAATTTTTGTAAACGAGTATCTAGAATCCCAATCACCTATGCGCTCTGTAGCTGCAAGACGATTTATTTTTTGAACAGCGCCCTTGAGGTAATTTTCATGAAAATAGCGCTACATAAATTATCCAAGAATAATAATCAAAGACAAAATAAGAATTGGTCGAAAGACATTTAGCATCTGGTAAAGCAGTTATGTTTTTTTATAGGAAAATATCACGTACACGCGGGAAAGGGGATTTTAATCATTAAATGGTCAAAATGACTTATGTAAACAGTTGAGAAGCTTTTTAGTATAAATGTCATAAAATTTTGATACTAATCAATCGTTGCATTACAGGTCAAAAAGTCTTTTGTCATACTTTTTTCAGATTTTTTTTAAATTTTGTGATCCAAACGACTTAAGTAATGTAAAAAATAAAATTAAATGCAAAATTTAAAAAATAGAAAATTTCAAGAATAAACTTTAATGTATTTGAAAAAAAATACTAAAAACACTTGAATCCTTATGATTTGGCCGCTTTTTTGCAACGTTGATTGGCTCTTCTGAAAAATTGACTTTTTCGACTTCGGATTTGGAATAATTAATTGGGTTTTGCATATTCAGAAATGTTTTCATGTATAACATTAAAAAAAAAACAGAACAAAATATGTCAGTAGTAAAACATTGATAGTTTGGCATTGATAGTTATGACGCCAAGATTCGTAACGATGTTCTAAAAAAACTTGAATGGTTTGGAACAAAGCTAAAAAGAACATGAATTGTGACGTATTAGGGGCGTGGCCAATACAATGGTGTAGTTTTTGCGGGAATTCATATTTACACAATTTAAATATTTTTTATGCTTAAATGTAGGTGACGATTTTTTTTTTTTTAGTGGACAGCATTTTACATACCTTTTTTACTCCAAAAAGACTGTGGTAAATAATTCTTTTGCACGCGGTGATGTAACATTGTGTTGCCACTAGTAAAATACGGAATATTCTAAAGTTCAGACATTTGAAAAATAAAAACATGGAGACATACTGCTTTATAATTCTTTTTACATTATGTATGCAGATAAACATATAATTTAGCCCTGTTATAGCAAAATGAATTTAAAATCATAAATACGTCGCTTATATTACGCGCGTGCGTCTCCCATCACTGTCATCAACCGACTGAATGTGCTTTACACAACACCCACCACAGCGTCTCTGTTTTCTTTGTTATAAGTTATATTTTTGCGCTCTCTTATAAACATGTGTTGCCAAATTAGCTGACATTCATTCTTCACGTGGCAAGAATAAATATTTTTTTGTATTAACATCCAGTACAGTAGTTACTTTCCAAATCCAGTGTGAAAATGTCCATTTGAAGATTTAAAAAAATGCAAGTTCACCATTTACAAAAATAAAAAAGATATATCAAGTCTTGCATCCCATGTCGACTTGTGTGACATCACAGCTACACAAGAGTTAACTTTAAAAATTGTAAATAAAGTGATATTTCTCTATTCTAGTTTGTTTTTTCTTCTAACTCATCAATTAGTGATGTTTAAAAACTAAATAAAATGTATCGGTCCCTTTTTCGTTCCGATAAGTAAAGTGTCTAAGCTTTTGTTTTTATTTTTGGACCACCGATAACGGCGTACCTCAAACATTTCACCTTTGGAACAACGTTTGCTTTGGGTAAGAAATTTAAAAGTTACACCCTTCATCCAAAACAAACAGAAGAAAGATACAACAGAAGAACAAGTTCCTAACTAAAAGAACGCACCCACACCACGTTTTGTAAAGAACTTACAACGGAAAAGGCATAAGTCAGAAAATTGTCCGCTTTCATACTTAAGAGAAAGTGCTTTACGTAAAATTAACACGTAAAGCACTTATTCTTGAGTAATTATATATATTGAGGTCAAAGGCGGTCACGCATTTCAACAGGGAAAAAAACGCAATGGTTTGCCATACTCATAATACTAGACACTCCTATAAGGATTTGATTCTACAGAGAGGAGTTAAAACTTTTTAGGCTCAAGGGTAGCAATACTATATAGGCCCGAAGATATATAATCTTATCCTAGATTCATAAAAATGTGGTGGGATTGCCAGGCTGAGGAAGCTGTTGACTGCATTTTTAATCTGTATTGGTTGGAGGGAGTCAGAGAAGTTGTTGTCCGATGCAGAAGAGCGTCAGCTGATTTTTAGTTTTACTGATAATGACGTAGGATTTAGGATTTAGGGATTAAGGTATTATTTAGGTGTTCATGGTAAATTTATTTTCTACTTTTAAATCTGAAAATAGGGTACACATGAGCGTATTAATATGTGTGCTCTAAAATTAATAAAAAAAATGTATTTATTTTAAAAATGATATTATAAAATACATTATTTACTGCCTTTGAACGGAAAAGCTATCCCTAGTTAGGTAGTTTAGATGACTCACCAGAAAAAAAATAATATAATGTTTGTATACTTGTACTGCTCAATTAATCTATTGCAAAAATTATTAATTGTAAATTGTTGTACTAAATATGATTAAAAAAAATTTTCACTCTACAATGTTTTTAATATGTCCAAATGTTTGCAAACAGGCTGGATTTCCTTCCTAGGAAATTATCTCTATCTAAATTTGTTTCAACATAGAGAGAAAACATTTATGAAAAGAGAATATGGAAGTCTAGGCATTTACAGGACTTATGACTTGTCATCGGCTGGTTTAAGTGGCCACAGATTCATCTCAAAAGGAGAAGTATAAAAATTGAAAAATTGTTTTCAGGCGTTGCCTAATGGGTGAATTGGTTCAGCCAGATGAATCTCACTCACGTGATAAAGGTTTTGGCTTTTTTACTTCACAAACGTCAACAGATGGAAGAGTTGAGGAAATTTGGATGTTTAAACATGGACAGAATGGTGAATGTTACACAGTGTGTAAAATGGCCACTTAAACCAGCCAATGACAATTCATTAGCCCGGTAAATGCCTAGCCTTCCATATTCCCTTATGATAAATGTTTTCTTCTCTGTCGAAACAAATTTATTAAGTACATTTAAAATTTAAATATATATTTTTTTTAATAATCTCCGTCAACCAGCACCTTCTATATTTATAAAGACAAAAAGCAAATGACAAAAAGACTCGATTTTTATCTCCAAATAGCTAGATTTAATATTTAGTAGTAAAAACACTGTCAACCTTTAACATACTGTGTGAAAAAACTCCCTCAAGTCACCGTGTGGTAACCTTTGGTAACTTGAGGTTAGGAAATGATCGACTGATAATATTTTCTTTTCATTTTACTAAAATGATATGTGTGTCTTGCTTAGAAATATAATAAGATTACATTTATTTTTCAAAAACTATTTTCATATAAAAAAATATTCATTATTTACTCGTACATTAACGTTTCCCATTACGTAAAAAAAAAACTATTCTTGTCTACATAATGGGGATTGACGTCTTACAAAAGATTTTTTTCATTTACTCTTTATTTCCTTTGTTCATTTCATTGAAGAAAAATATTTCTCTGTAAGTATAATGATTTTGTGATGTAGTCAACTTAGGAATTAAGATATTACCACCCGTTTTAGGTCGCGTACTTACGTTTTAAGACGAAGAAACACTACTTTGTATTTTGTCTTTGCGTATTTGAAACAAACAATTATTTTTATTTAAAAATTTTATATTTAAAACCTTATTTTTTCAAACAATTAAACAGTGGGTCAAGTAGCTGGTTCTTTAAAAATAACTTTTTGAATTAATTTTTTCAGCTGGTAAAATATTTGTTTAAAAAGCACCACCCCATCCGATTATTCTATACTGTAATATGTATTGGGCTTATGCAAAGTAAAAAGATTTGAATTTTTCGATGATTAATATATTCTTTAATCTAATAAATACATGTATAAGTTTTCTCTTTCTATTTACAATATTATTTATTTGCTCCTTCCATTTTTATTTTTTATTTTATAACGATATTTTTTTAAAAAAACCATTTACGATAATACATACCGTTGATATTATTACATGGGCAATAATAAAAACGCTTTAATACGAAGTATGATCAATTCCAAAGTAGATTGGTTGACTTTGTCAAAAAGAAAATCAGCGAATTAGGGTTATGCCACTTTGGCTCCGAGGGGGTGAATGTTACAAACTAAAAACCTTTCCCGAACACATCCAGCATTCCCCGTGTTCTGAAGTGGGATCTAAAACGGCTTTGGTATTATGCTCACCAAACTTCAAGAGCCTTTTTTAGAAAACCTTTTACGTATAAAGAGATTACGTGTTTTGCAATGCAACTTCTAACTAACTCAGGAGTTTATTCGCGTGCTTATAATGAGATTGAAATCTTGATTAACAAAATTTTGAGTTGATTGCTATAAGTAACATTACAGTAACGTTGCATTCAATTTCTTTATGTGAACATATATGTATTACATTTTAACTCACATATCGTAAATATAACTGATAAAGCTATTTAAGTTACCTACCAAATCTAACAGCAACTAAAGAACTTTTTAAACAAACTAAACAATTAAATGTAACTGATCTCTTTAAACTAGAATCCTTAAAATGTATTCGTTAATTAGCCACTGATGTAATTGTAGACGAAGAATTAAAACTTTTTAAAAAATGTTGGTTAACATGAACATAAAACGAGAATATCAGAAAAATATCATAGACAACCTTTTAAAACGAGAAAAGGACAATAGAGACTTATAAACAATGGACTGAAATTATGCAATAAACT
Organism: Micrasema longulum; assembly: GCF_059751315.1. NCBI lineage: Eukaryota > Metazoa > Arthropoda > Insecta > Trichoptera > Brachycentridae > Micrasema > Micrasema longulum. Next base: position 705,677 of record NW_028277505.1, read on the forward strand.
ACCTAACAAAACTAAACAAAAGACTCAGACAACTTTTACAAAAGATGTAAAAAATATTATCATTAACAGTAGAATGTGAATTTTAAAAGTAAAAATATTTTGTTAAATGTATGTAACCCGTAAGGGTTTATCAATGAAATTTAAATTTAAAAAAAAATATAAAAAAATATTCATTTTTCAACATTATTGGCGTCGATCTTCATGACGTTAATCAACAGGATTTTTAGTACTTATGTATTTAGGCATAACGAAAATCAACAGACGTTGGAATTCAAGAAGTAAGGTTGTTGTGAACTTGCGCTAAATGGTGGGTGTTACTTTAACCAGCCAACGTCATTTTGCGAGCCAGGTAAAAACCTAAGCTTTCGTATTTCCTATAAAAGTTCTTTATTTCTAGTGAAACTGCTTTTAATGATTATACTATATTGAAAACAGTTTACAAATAAAAGAAGCTCGTAGCTTATAGAAAAAAAAAATATTTTACATTTTTTTCCCCGCACGTTGTAAGCGAATTTAAGCTTTTGATTCCTACTTCTCATTTTACCTCAAAAGGTTACTGAAAGATCTTTTTAAAGTTTAAGGAGGGGCTTAGTTGTTTTTTGGTAGGTTTCTGTGCTATTAAAGAAAAAATCTTCTAAAAGAAAAATTTAAAGAGCAGCAGGTGTAAAAAGAAGCATCTTTGAAGATTTATATTTCTCACCAGATATTATTACAGAGAAATGAGCAGTTAGCATACGAGATAATATTTACGATTAACCATATCTCTTTGGATATCGATATATTTTACGTTACTGAAAAGAAGATCAGAGAAAATACCTTCCTATAACTCTAATTACAAGTTCGGTTTTTTTTTTTTATCTTACCATTTTTTAGTTTCACACCAAAAGCAGCTTATCTCCATCATCAATTTCAAGTAGGTAAGGTGATCAGTTTTACACACTACGCACCAGTCCAAGAACAATGAAAAATTTAAGTGAAAAATCTTTTAAACATTTTTTTCATGTCGACCTTAACAAGCATTTTAACCTTATAATTAGAAATCAAACACTGATTTGAGTCTACTGAATACTTTATTTTATTTTTACAAATATAAACATATAAAAATAAAACTTCGTGACAATTGTTTCGCCTTATTAGGGCATTTTCAAACGAATGTGAAGATTATTTGGATTGAATGTCCTTATATAGTTATATAATTCAAGGTACTTAAGTAGATAATAAAATAAACACCAAATCAATCAAATCAAAGCATTTTAACCTTTTACATCAAACACTAATTTACAATGAGGAAGTCACTTAATTTACATACTTAGAGGATTTTTACCTGAGAGTAACCATTAAGTCAATAAAGTTTGTCTAAGATTCTAGTTCTATTTAACATATATTATTATATCTAGAACTGTTTTTATCATCCACCCCAGCGAACCGTGCATTAATTTTAAGTTTTTTTTTAATTTTTAAAGTTATTCCTGAAAAGAGCCAATGTCCCATTTCTTTTCTTTAATCTCTCCTCCATCATCTTGACTTGCATTTTTCAAAGTAGACAAGAATAGATATAAGTTTATTCATCCACAATAATATTTTTATTCCTAGCTTTATTTCAGTATTTAACTTGAGAACGAATTGAAACTAAAAAAAAAATAACATATTTTATTTATTTGGATGGATTGGAGCTAAATTTTATTTGGAAATAAGCCCCCCAACGTTCAAATATTATTGTACACAGCACTCGGATATATATTTTTTTTGTTAAATAAAAAATTCAAATTTAAATAATGACCTGTCATAAGCCTCTTAAAAGCCTAAATTTAAACATTCCTTTCTTCAATTGTATTTTCCTAAGTTTTGAAAAAAATAACGCAGAAATCGCCTCGTCGGCCTAGCGATGTAATGGTCAGCGCGTTTGCCTGCCATTCCAGAGGTCTTGAGTTCAATTTCTGACATGGTTGATATGAAATGTTTATTTAAAAGGGTGTTTTTACATTTGAATATTTTAAATTCCCTTGGCCTGAAGCGTAATACTGAATATTTTACATTCATGTAACAAAAATGATCAAAATACGCTCCACTTGGTGTACCAAGGCAGTGTCCTATGCATCATTAAGTGCAAAAAAGGAATGCTGAAGATGATGACAATTCAGTAAATACACATATAAAAAACTTATTTTTCACAAAAAATATTTGTATAAAAAAATATCTAAATGTCAAACATAATGTTTTTATATGTTACATTATGATGGTGAACATATCAATGAAACTTTTTGTAGAAAGAGGCGTTGTTAACTCTTATTGTCGTAAATAATCTCTTCACGCGCGGTGATGTAACATCGTGTTACCACAAGTAAAAGACGTATTATTCTAAATTTCAGACATTTGAGAAAAAAAAACATTGGACATACGGTAATAATTCCTTTTCCATAATTTAGGAAAATTAACATTTAATTAAGCCCTGTTATACCAAAAAAAAAACATGAATTCGCCGATCGTAAATGCTGTCAACAAACGACTGAATTTGTTTCACACAACACCGGCTACAGAACGGCGTCTCTGTCTTCTTTGTTATGTGTTAAATTTTCGTGCTCTCTAATACAGATGTACTGCTATATTTGCGGACATCATTCTTCGAGTAGCAAGGTTAAATATTTTTTGTTTTAAATTCCAGCATAGTAATATAAATTTCACATTCCAAATCTGAATATTACAAAAATATAACCTCATATTTTTTTATGGATTCGAGTGGTAAACTGCTTGGTGATTTTCCGAATGTTTAAGTTTACTGTTTACTATATTGATGTTCAAACATAGTCAAAATGGTGAATTTCACACAGTGTGAAGTGGCCACTTAAACCAACTAATGACAGGTCATAAGCCCTGTAAATGCCTAGACTTCCATATTCCCTTCTTTGAGGTATTCTCCATTTTTCATCTTAATGAGTCCTGAGGGGGTGGAATCCAGTCTTTTGTCTACAAACATTTGGACAAACTCAAATATTGTAATAAAACCTACTGGTCCAAGAAGAAGTTTAAAAATTGGAAAATTCTTTTCAAGCGTTACCTAGTATGTGAAATAATTATGTCTGATGAATCGCTTCCCAACAGTAAAGGTTTCAGCTCTTTAACATAACTTAAATCCACAAATCGAAGAGTTGAAGTACTATGGGTGTTCAAAAATGGCAAAAAGGTGAATTTAACACAGTTTGTATAGTAGCCACTTAAACCAATCAATCACAGGTCATATAGGCCCAGTAAATGCCTAGACTTCCGTATTCCCTTCTTTAAGGTATTCTCCATCCCTGATGTAATTTGTTAATAGAAATAAAATTGAAAAAAATCTAAGTAGATTCTTAGGTAGGTGGCAGGAGTAAATTTAGGAAGGAGGTTTTTATTTAACTGGAATATTGTGAGTGCTTTTTAAATGTTTAATTACAGATTGAAGTTCTTTCCGAACTTTTTTGTATTTCTCGGTTTGAGAAGTACGCAATTTAAAATAAATTCAAGTAGTCTCAGATAATTATTTTATTTTAGCGTGTTATTCCCTAATGGAGGCAACGCGGTCTTACTTTTCTATAAACAAACAAACAAACCATCACGCCGTTTCCTCGTAAGGGTAGGCAGAGAGGATAGAACGACATAAAATCTTGGCAAACCGACCTCTACATTCATACATCTTCTCATGCACGCACGCCGATTATTCCTACTTTTGATATGTCCATCTTCAAGTATTTGATAGACTTTATCGTGCCATGTCTGGTCTTCCTCGTTTTCTGCATTTTTCAACATTCGCATCCTAGATTCTTTGAGCCGTTCTTTCGCTGTCCATTGACTCTACGTAAGAAGACATAAACAGATAGAAACAAATTCCCCTGATTTCACCCTGGATTTCATAATTGCTGTCATCAGCAATTATTTTTTTTACACACTTACAATATATCACGGAGTGTCTCTTTTGTCAAAATATTTATTTTTTGTGTGATACCGTGTGTGTTGGATTTGTTCCGACGTTTCGGCTACCATTGCAGGAGCCATCTTCAGGGTAAACCGTGCAGCAGTCATCAGTACAAATTACTAGTACCAAAACACTTACCTTGTTTTCTACAAAACACACAGTTTGACTTGAAAATGGCTCTTGCAATGGTAGCCGAAACGTCGGAACAAATTCAACACACTCGGTTTCACCCAAAAAAAGAAACGTATTGATTACAGTGACCGTGAAAACCTTTGCATCTATATGTCTCTTTTGTTTTGGATTTTTGATAAATTATTGCTTATGGAAGCTAAATAAATCTCAAAACCTAGAAAACGTCCAGTTTTATTTGCTGTTTTTGGACCTTAAGTATACAAGTATGATAAATATATAAAAAAACGGAATAAATGGTGACAGAAAAAAAAAAAAGTCAAATAAATTTAATAAAATGATAATGATATGTGATGCAATTAAATAACAATTCAGAAAAACAAAAAGTAAATGATAAATAATCAAATTTCAAAGATGATAAGGTAAAAAAAATAATCTTATTTGCATATTTAAGTACAAATTATACAAATTTAGATCTATACGTCATTAAATATACAAACTAATAGTATCACTGATATCTATAGATTTTTTTTTATTAAAACATAATTGAATTGATAATTGAGATATAGTTTCTACAAATGAACTCTATACTTTATTAAAAACCGAGAGTAATAAATAACAAACCAAATTACTGTGAGTTATAGAAGAAAGTGACCTATTGTGAGATATATTTATTTAAAACAGTTTTTTAATGAGTAAAATATATTTTTTTTTGATAAAAATACCTTTATTAGTTTAGATATTATACGTATATTATATAAGTTATAATAAACGCTAGAGCACTTTTTTAAGATATATAAATAAAAAAAAACAAATACAACCCTCATTTTGCCATTGGAAAAAAATATACCTAATATGAGATGTAAGCGCATCTCAATATGAGATATATGTTTTATTGGGGCATGTTTTAACAATTATTCCTAAAATAAAATTAACTCAAAATAAAACAAAAACCTTTGATTTTTCAGGCATCTCCTACACAATTAATTAACAAATTGTAGAAATAAGTTTTTTTTGTGATAACTCTCAGCAGACTTTATGGGCCCAGCTAAAACATTTTTGGCATAAGACCATTTTTCACCACATTGGTCATCTGGAAATTTCCCCGAACAAAATACGCACTCTACATCACGTCACTTCCAATTTCAAAATCGCTCTCGTTGTTTAAACAATTTCCGTATCCGAATCACTAGATGATGAAAACTAGCATTTATGTTTTTTGCGTAATGTTTCTTTGGTTATTTTTTATCTAGGTTCTAAAGTACGTTTCCTCCCTTAAGTAACTAATAAAAAAAATTCAGGACTTCTAGTATCCTTAACATACCTTTCTAAGGTTCTTTTTGAGACAAATTACGTCTTAAATGCCTTCAAATATGCCATTTCTTTTTTCCTCGCTGCGTAAACAGCAAGAATCGTTGACTCCCTTTTCCACGATTTTTTTCGTATTGTTGGTAGTATTGGTGAAGCTAAAAATAAACTGTTCAAACAAAAAATTTAAAATCAAGTAATTTTTTTTTTTTTGGGAGTTGTAATATGAGACAGCCTCATATTAAGACCCCTCACATATCTCATATTCGGAACAAACCGAAAATTTACAAAACTTTTTTATGTATTGCGCAGCTTATAGTTTTTTTATCAAAATCATGATAAAATCATATAACCTTGCACGTTAGGTCAAAAAAAATTTGAAGAAGAGCTTACTTTTGTTTTAAAAAATCTTATCCAAAGAAACTATTAAAAAGTTTTAGTGCATCGAAAATCGTCAAATCACGATTTACGTCATTTGAAGACCGCGGGTAGGCGCAAACTTAATTTAAAAATGCACGCAGGAAACAAACCGGTTTCAAATTCACTTTGGACTGGTATCAACAGGGTATCAAAATAATGTGGTATCTCATTTCAGGCACATCTCACATAAAAAGTCACTTTCCTCTACTCTGTTTAAAATAACCAAGTTCGTTTAGATTTGGGGTGCGATGCAGGAAACTGGTGATGTCCACATGCTCCACTTAGGAGCGGATGTGAAAAAGAAGAAGAGGGTAGATTTCAAATTTTAATATGTAAAGTATGAAATAATATAAGATTGCTGGTAGTTCAATGACGTAAGGTTTATTTGTTTTGCTATTTTTTTTATCTAATACTTTGTGAATAATTTTTGCCTTACATAATCCGATGTAGAAAAGTATAAGAATGTCAATTGATAAATTACCAACCATATTAATTAAGCGAAAAACGAAAGAAAAGTCAAATAATAAGGTATCAAAACATTATCTGTCAGTGTTCAATACGGCATGGGTCCTGAAGATATAAGATCGGATTCATTTACATATTAATACATAGACATACCTTAAACATTTAAAAATTATTACACCGAACTCATGCCCAAACGCTCAGTCATGCTCAACGCGTATTAAGTCGTTTTTTGAACGCCAGCTAGGCGTGACGTTTAGAATCGAAAGAAAAATACCTTCTTGTGTCACAAATATATGTTAAAACCTTTTTAATAAATATTGTAAAAGGATTGTATAACTTTTCATTGGTAAATATTTGTTTTTGAGGGATAACCAATGCTAAAAACAATGAATATTCAAAAAAAAAATCACATTACGCCCAGTGACGCAATTGCAAAACTCTTTTTAGTCACAGAAATCCATTAATAGGAATACGTATTTAAAATATAATAAACGTGAGTTAATATCATAAAAAGGATGTTTTCACATCAGAATATTTCATAGTCCCTGGACTGGTACCTGAAACGCAAGACTGATCATCTTACTTTCATGTAACAAAAATGATCAAGATACGCTGCGATTGGTGTAACAATGCAGTGCTCTATGCGCCGCTAGGTGCAAAAAAGTCATGATGATGATGAAAAAAATTATTTAAAACGCCTATTAAGAACGTTTTAAGAAGGGAATATGTAAGTCTATGCGTTTACAAGACTTATGACCGGTCATTGGCTGGTTTAAGTGGCTATTTTCGCAGTGTGCAACATTAACCAATCTGCTTATGTGTGAACATCTACATTTTTTAAATTCTCTTATTATTAAACAGACTTGTAGTGCTTAGAACGTTTAAAAAACACTATAATCTGCCGGTACATGAAATATTAGTTTAAAATATAAATATATCTCAATATGTTTCTTTTTGGGTGATACCGTGTTAGCTGTATTTGTTAGACGTTTCGTTTACCATTGCAGGAGCCATTTTCAAGATAAACGGAGTGTTTTGTACAAAAAAGTATGTGTTTAAGTATTAGTAATCTGTACCACGTCGCAGTCAGCGGTACATTTTTATTGATTTTTGTAGTATGTAGTGCTGGGAACCATGTTGAGTTTAATTTAAGCCCGACGTTTTTGTTTATGTTATTTGGGTGTTTGTGTAATCAGACACGGTACAAACTACTAGTATTTAAACACATACTTTTTTATACAAAACACTCAGTTAACCCTGAAATGGTTCCTGCTATGGTAGCCGAAACGTCAGAATAAATCCAACACACACGGTTTCACACAAAAAATTAAACATATTGAAAACAGTGACCGTAAAAACCTTCGCACCTTTTCATAATTTTTTTTTTTTTAAAAATCAAAAATATTTACATAATAGTCTTAACATTAAATTTCTGCTGAATTGTAAGCAAACTACTCGTCAGCGGGTTCTTATATATTGCTTCGATTTGTCATGCTTAACCTATATTAATCATTTAGTCGAAATAAAAAAACTGTCATTAATAAAAAATACTTTTTCCCTTTGTCTTAATTTGAGCACACGTTTCACTCCTGCATTTAACTCACTATTTTTTATTATATTTGATAACATGTTGAAAATTTTAGGTATACTGTATTGCAATGTCCTTTTGCCATATTTATAACAATATATAGGAAGAGCTTGCCCTTCCTTACTAGTTAACTTGGTGTTATAATCATGTACAAATTTGTGTTTATACAAGGAGTGCAATGCATGCAAACAAATTAAGTTGTACCAAAATAGAGCCCTTGCTGATAATTTATTTACTAATTTATGCATCAATGGTGTTAAAATATTGTGTCTCTGGCGGTATACATCTTTATGAAGTAGCAACTTGACCATAGAATTTCGCGAAATTTGAATAAAATTAATAAAAGTATTGCTTGTTAACCCCCAGGATGTCATAATGTATCGTTTACGAGTAATTGATTCTGAGAGAGATAAATAAATAATTTATTAAAATAAATAAAAAGTTAGTGAAAAATGGTATCAAGAATGTTTAATGTTTTTTTTATTTACATTTGGACCTCCGTATTAAGTAGCTTTACGTATCATATACAAGTTTAGGCACTCGGAAAAACTATTTCTTGTTTATCTTGGAAATAGGATGTTTGATCTCTGATTTTGGTTAATAACCTTTATTAGTCTAATCACCATTGTTGCAAAGTCTAAGAACAATGGCATGTGAAAACTACTTTTAACGACATTGTGAATATCTGTTAACGATATTCCATCTTTTCGTATTTTGCTTCAAGATTATGGCGTTGTTAACTGGAAAATGGGAACTGACATTACAGATGTTCGATACTTTTTGAAGAAATAAATATCATCGCATTGACAATAGTCATCATTGCTCAATTTAAACCGATAAAGGTAACTTTTCATAGCTCTGTATCCGGTAAAGATTTACGACATATTAAAATTAATTGCGAAATGCAACGTAGCTGGGATGAGCGCCCTTCACAATACTTATTTTCTAGGAAGAAAAAGAGAAGAGAGGGCTATGGGTCTGCAAAGTGCAACTCTCCGAGGGTTGCGCCCCTGGCAAGCCACCCGCATGGCCAACCCCAAGCTACGACACTGTTAAGGGATGTTTATAAAACCGCTTCTTACAGTACGACATTTACTATCATTCTGCGTATATTTTAACATACATAAGTTTTTAGGATTTTAGTAGTTGAGGATAGGTTGGAGCTCTTACCCCAGTCAGAGATTGACAGAAGAGACTCGGGGTTGCTGTTTGATGTTTATTTATTCCATGGCGAATAAATAATTAATTGTGTTGCGCGAGTGTTACGACGATGATGGGTTGAAGAGACTGCACTTGAACTACATGCTGGAACTGAGCGACTGCGTCGAACTGGTCTGACTGACTGATTTGAATTTTTCGGGCTGACTGACTGGCGTTGCCACGCCCTGAGGTCTCTTTATAGGCGACGTTCCTTCATTAGTTCATTTTTTCTTGATAGGGAAGATGTGAACGTACTGCGGGACGATGCCTCCAATTTCATGTGCAATACTGTTAGAGGTGCATTATAATGTTGTATTAGATTCTATAAAAAATGATGACATTGTTTACTTCAGTCATCATAACATTTCAAGTGAAACGTTTTAGCACGTGTGTGTCATCGATTATGGACTATGAACCCTTCAGGTCTTAAATTCTTCCAAGCTTTGATTATTTGTTGCATTTTTCAGTAAAAAATAAATGACAGCAGTACTTATAGTTGATTTGAATTAAAATCGTGGTTCATAAATTTGTTGATTATATATTAAATGTTAAAATAAAATATTTTTTAATGTCTACATCAATTAAGTATGATTTAATCTCGTCAAATGTGTTATATTTTACAACACATTTTTTAAATTCAGTTTTCGATTACTCCATCTAGCGGTTTTATAAAAAATACCTTTACCTTTATCAAACTAAGTTTTATAATTTACACAATTATTTCCAAACATCTGTTCATTTAATTATCTGGATCCCTTGTGCCGAAGACAAATTGCCTAGAAGAGATTTATAATGAGATTTAGAATTTGTGACAAAGGGTTTACAAGTACTTCTCTAAACGTCTCTACCCTAAACACATGAATATTACTAATGGTAAATATACGATATTCGGATACAGAGCCTTTATCTCGATGCTAGGAAATTCATACAAATTTTCATTTAGTTTCGGAAAGTATATTAAGTTCTTTTCAGTCTTAATTTTTTTTCTAAATATGTGAGTCTGTAGTTCATTTATAGTTAATTTTGAGTATCCCATAAAACAATAAATACGAAAGATTTTTTTTCCCTAGCCTGGGTGCGTTTTTGTGAATACTGTTATTCATTCGGTATGTTTTGGAATTCACCCGAAGTGGCTTTGTAAATAGCGGACATATCAGATTGAGATACCTGACGCGTTATCCACCCCAGTAATAAATAAAACACCAAATTATTTTATAAATCATTTTAATGGCGTAGCCGAGATCCCACAATAAAAATTATAGTTCTTATGTTGAGGGCGTTAGTAGGCGCTACTCAGGGGCAATTTTGTAGTTAGACGAGATAGAACAGCGCTTATAATTAACGAACACCCGAGTGATACCAAAGCATCCCGAATAGATAACGCGTTGGGTATTTACGAATATGCAGTAAGTAATAATAAATAATATTCCCAAATATTTGAAGCACTTATTGTATACTTTATTTGTATTAGTGACTGTAATGCAATAAATACACCTTGATCAAAGATCATATAGTTATTCAGAAACCTGTGGTTAATAAACGTAATAATAAGTGATTGAACGAAGCGTTTTAATTGTTTTCAATATTTTAACACGTTAAACAAACATGTCAGTATTATTTGCAAAATTATTATTCACAAAATCCTTTCTTAAAAAAAGACGAATGTATTAATTATTGTGACAACAATTTTCATTTAGTTCATAAATAAACTTCACAATCTACATTATTTTATAACATTTCAACACATTTCTTATAATGATATTATTTTGATGTCTAATATATTTCTCAGCAATGCATACTGTCTTTTTAATTGTGAAACCTGTTGTAAAGAAAACATTTTTAATAAATTCAAAATGGATAAAACCCTGACACAATTACCTCAAATAATTATTATTTATTAGTTTTATTTAGGTCTAGCCAAGAACAATGACAGTTTTTCCTTTAAAAGATTTTGAAACAATCTGAAAATCCACTCCAACCAAAGTATTGGTCTAATGCTTTAAATTAAAAAATTTCAATGAAAAATTTCATCAAATTTTAGGTAAAAACTACTTTCAAAATACCTTTTTTAGTTCCCTTTTATTTAAAAACATTTGAGACGCCAATGAAAAGAAAAAAATACGTTTCCTTAAATTAAACATTTCTCCGTTTTTTGCGTCTTTAATTTAAATACAAAAAATCCGTCCTGTCGCGTTACTTAGGTATTTTACGTTTTAAATATATTTTCATGTTGAATTATGTGTTCCCTCGAATATTTAGATAGAAAATTCAAGGTTTTTCAGACATAAAGGTGTTTAAAAATTCATTTCTTTTTCAAAATTTCCAGTTTTAATTGCCTACCTTAATTGAGTAAAAAAAGTCCTAGTGCTGTATGTACGATATTTTACCAATATCAATTAACTTCTTTGTAGAACTTTGATAAATATAAGGTTTTTTCACTTCATCAAATTAAATAAAAAATCAATAACTCCTCCCCAAAAAACTTTAAAAGTTTATTTATTTTATCAACAAAAAAAAACTACTTTAGTTTTTTCTTTTCAAAATTCGGTATTTTTTTCTTTCTCACGGCTGAACTTAATGTCTGCACAGTAGTTAAATGTGTGAGCTGTACTTATAATATAATGTTGTTCTATTTTTTTATTTTTCTCACTCTGTCAGATTTAAAATTTACACTAAAAATGTTTTATGTAACTTAGTAGACATTATAATAATAAATATGTACATCTCCCCCCCCCCTCCTTATCCTCTCTTCAAGCATTTTTGTCCTTATCCCGCCCAATTTACAGTAACTTAATGTTCTTAAAATTAATATTTAAAAAATCTTTGATTATTGAGTACATGAAAATAACATTTTCATATGTATAAATTGTATGTGTTTATTTGATATGTAATATATATTTTCTTTACTAACTTTGTATACTATGTGGAAATCTGTTATTAGTTCTGAGTTTATACACTATATCTGTTTGTTTACTAAAAATATGTATGTAGAACTGTTGATTTCCCTAATAAAATAAAATTAAATAAAAATAAAATAAAATATGTATATATTTCTGTCTGGATTTAAATGTGAATATATAATATTTTACATGTACTTTATATGTATTTTTTGACACTATAAGTATAATATAATAAATCATGTAAATGAATGCCTCGACACGGATTGTGCGCAGTGAGGTGTTCATATTTGAAAAAAAAGTTTTATGAAAAACGTGAAATAATAAATATTTTTTTGTGGCCTACCTCCAGGTGGTCCTTTTCTGGGCAGAGGAAAGAGCATTAGCTAATGAAGACTTTACCGTAGATTTTATTAATTCGCTCTATCGGGTAGGTGAGCGACCTCTGGATCTTTTTCCCTCCACTCCGCCCATCACAACCATCCTTTTGAGGCTCTCTGAGTCTATCCTAGTGATATTTGGAAATTATTGTAGGATTTGCCTGTAACATGTAGATGACGGTTGGTCCCCAGCATGTAGTTCAATCAGTATAGAGGCATTAGGTACACGGTACTTTAGTATGTTTTAATCATTAAATCTAGGTATTATTATTTATACGGGTACATATATTTTTGAATACGACAATTATCCATTTCAAAACGTTCTTAAATGCACTGTTTGAAACTAATTATTAATGTCCTAATAAAACTTTATTTTTCTTACAATTTTTCCTCTGTTTTTTATGTGTATTATTATTTATTATTATCTTTTTCTGAAATAAATGGATCAAATATTTTTGTGTACCAGATATGATGGTATTATCTTATATATACTTACTGTAAACTAATTTGTATTATTTGTTTTTAACAATAATTTGTTAATACCATTTTTTTATACGTATAAGTATATGTTAATGTTTATATATTTTTTAATGATGTAATAACTTATTTTTATAAGTTATTAATTTAAAAAATATTTGGTACACTTCCATTGATTTATTTTGACCAATTAGCGCTTTCATCCTCTAATACGCACGTTCAGACAGGTCGATAAATAAATGAAATTATTTTTTTGTTTAAATTTTTTACAATTTATTTACAATTTGCTTATTAATTCTATTACTTTTCTTATATCCATGTATATTTTTTTTTTTTACGATGTAAAGTTTCACTTTTTTTTGCATGGCAGTATGCTTTTTATTGTCACGAAGTTTTTATTTTTATATGTTTATATTTGTAAAAATAAAATAAAGTGTTCAGTAGACTCAAATCAGTGTTTCATTTCTAATTATAAATTTAAAATTATTACTTACTATGTTTGTACTTGACTGTATTTTTTTTGAAAATGCCCCTTGGGCGTATTGTAAAATGACATAAATAAATATAAGGGCAGGCATTTTTCAAAAGGGTAGGTACCCAAACCATTCAGTTTGAGAAAAAATTAAGTATATGGACATGTTCTAGGTAAATGAATACAGAACCTTATAATTTTATACGAAATTCGAAAAAAATAAACTAAAAATCTACAACTTTACTTTGAGGGGAGGATAGAATGAGAAAAAGAAGGAGAAAGAAAAACTCAAATATTTAGATAGTGACATTTCAATCGTCATAAAAATGTAAATAAAGAAGGGGCCTCTGGCATAAGTGCGTAGATTACCTTTTAGATTTTCCATATGTTAGAAAAAAATTATCCAGACTTTCAGTGATATATATAAAAGGGTAGTGCTTTATACACCATTAGGTGCAGGTAAGAAAACTTTAATATGAATGAAGGATATTAAAGTATAATAAAAAGATGAAATATACAGAATATGGTTTACGAAGTGTGCAAGGAGAGTGATTTGCTAATGAATGTGCAAAAGTCGAACGTCATGGTCTTTGAAAGAAATGTAACTATGACTGAATGTAAGATTGTAGTAAATGGAGATAGTTTGAAACAGGTCGAAGAATTTGTATATCTGGGTAGTATGTTTACTAGAGATGGAAATATGGACAAGGATATTAAAAGGAGGGTTAGTGCCGGTAACAGAGTTAATGGTGCCTTAAAGTCTGTCGTAGCAAATAAGTGTCTATCGCAAGAGGCTAAATTAGCAGTTCATAATGGAGTTCTGGTACCAACCCTAATGTACGGAAGCGAAGCATGGAGTTGGAAAAAAAGGGACGAAAGTAGACTGGTGCTGTTGAAATGCGATCCCTCAGGCGAATGTGCGGAAAAACAATGTATGATAGGTGCCCTAATGTCGAAATTAGAGCAAAATGCAAGGCTGAGTTAAGCATTATCGACAAAATTAAGAAAGGTCTTTTGCGATGGTTCGGTCATGTGGAGCGAATGAATGATGAAAGAACGGCTAAAAAGATTTATGATGCGAATGTGTCTGGTTGTAGAAGTCGAGGAAGGCCGAGAAAGACATGGCATGATCAAGTACAACAAATTCTTGAAAGTGGTCATGTGAAAAGTCGGAATAATCGACGTGCGTGCATGAGAAGATGTATGAATGTGAAGGAAGCAAAGGAAGTGTGCCAGGACAGAGTGGTGTGGCGTTCTATCCTCTCTGCCTACCCCTCTGGGAAATGGCGTGATGGTTAGTTAGTTAGTTAGTTAGTTAAATATACATGGGGGTAGCTAAGGGCCTAAATGGAATGTGTTGCTGCCAAATTTTAATGATTTTTTCATGAATTCTTATGTTTTAATCGTTTTATGGACACAGTATTTAAAAATATTTTTGTGATTCTGACAAGGTAGTAAAAACCAAAAACCGTTTTGTTTTTCCTCGTACGAACAATATTATTCACGGTGAAGTCAGTTAAAACTAAGGATACTTTAACAAATTTCCAGTAAGTTAGTCGACTCTAAATTCATTCGCACAAATTGGCGTCCGGGGTAAAAACGCGGGAAAAAGTAAAATGGCGCTTATAAGGTAAGGTAACCATACTATCAAAATTGAACTGTCATAGGTATTTTTGACGGATGTTTGAGGTATATCAAAGATAACGTCTTTAGAATGTTAAAAATTTACACACCATTTTTGAGTGCAAATGTAAATGAGTCTCTAATGTGCGTGCGATTATATTTACGTGAGGAAAATAGTAAATTCCATTGTAGTGGAGGAAAAAACAGAATACAGTGCTAGTTCTAGATCGAGTCACAGTCTTGTTCCCACATCAATGTGGTGAGGCGTAGTTCCAATTTTGCCATAGAAAAACTAAAATAATATGAAAATGCGAGCACTGGCAGAATACTGAATGTGTGTAAAGCGTAATATAAATGCGTTGACTTTCAAATTTTGTTTTCAGAAATGTTTTCCATCTCTGTTAAAATATCTCCACTAAACGATTCTCTCAAAAATCTTGGTCTTATCTTGATTTTTTGGCCATGAGTTTATGGAGTTAGGTGAGTGAATTGACTTTTTCTTATTTATTTTATAAATTTATTGCATTAAAAAGTATGCATACTTAATACCAGGGAATATAGATAAAACTAGTTAATTACAAAATTAATACGGAGCATCCTTTGGATAGGATAGTCTCTATCGAACATGGCTCAACCTGTTCTTAGTTGGAATTTTTTTATGTTTTACACTGTAAGTTGTTCTATACCAATATTTTTTTTTCATTAAAATACACAAATATTGCAACAACAAAAAAAAGTATCCCTAACTTTATGACACCAAGAGTCCTGTTTTGAGTAAGGGAACAACGTAACAAAAAGTGGAGGTATGCACATTATTAAACAATAGCAAAAATAAAAATGAAAAATTATTACACAAACATGTCTTTCAATAAACATCTGGACAACACGTTTAATAGTATAAATCTATGCAATATTTTGCAGCAGTTTCCTGCAATTATTATTATTATTATGGATAACTTATAAAGTGCCATTTTTGTAATATAATACCTCAAGGGCGCTTTGCAAAGTGATTATATAAAGATATATATTTAATTTTAACTTTTTTCATTGAAAAAAAACAATGTACTTTGTCACCACATGCTAAGGATTCATTCAAATGATTTCGAGAACAATTGGGTTTTAAGTTTCTTCCGAAGCATCACTTCATTTTCACAGTTTCGAACCTCTGCTGGGAGAGCATTCCATGCCGTAGGGCGTGCGACCGCAAATGCGCGTTCGCCGAATTTAGTGCAATAGTCTCTTCCCTTAGACAAAATCCAAACCTGAACATTTCTCCTGAAAATGTTTTTCGTTTTTGAGAACTTAATATCTTTACGCATGGACGTTAAACATCTTTATGGCCACACAAAAGGAATTTCTCTGAGCGAAATTTGTACGTGTTTTGGTATTAAATAATTCAAATTATAGGAAAGCCTCGTACGAGTTTTTTTTTATAACCGCATGGCCAGTAATATGTTAATTGCTCTTAATATAATACAATAACAACAAAAATGAATTCAAAATTCTTTCAAAGGCCTAGCGCGAATTTTTTAAAGTATGTTTTAAATTATAAGGATTAATTGACTAAGGATAAACTGTAGTTAAAACAGTGTCCTTTATTTTTTTAACTTAAAATATTTGTCTTTAAGTCGAGATATGCTCAAAAAACCAACATTTCAAACATATTTTGCATTTTTTTTCAATCTTCCACTACGAATTCAAGGTCGCAAAAAGAATATGTTATTAGCAACTAACAGCTATGTCTAACACACTTGTTTATAAAACTCCTTGAATTATTTCCACTTACAGTGCAATTTATTGACCAGACGTCTGAGCTATTAGTTGGATGGGGAGGAGCTTTAAACTTTCATCTAAGCCACTTAAATGTTTAAGAAAAAAATAATGATTAACTAATACTAAATAAACCAGAAAGAGGGTGAGTTTCAGTCAGTCAGGGAGTTGTTTATGGAGGTGGAGGATATTTATGGAAAATATTGTATGCCTCAGGTTCATGAAGAGCCTCCCATCGGATTGTATTACAAGAAGGTTAAAAACCGAACACCTCGCTCCAGAGAGAGCCAAAACTGCTACGTCCAAACGTCATTATAAAATCAGGCAGCTTTTCAATAATGTAGCACAAAATCTAGGGGGAGAAAAAAAATATCATACGTTTAAGAACTAATTGAAAAAACTTCCTTCTTAGGGTAACAAAAAATGAATATTTATTGTATAATATTAAACGAGTAAGTAAGGCATGTATTTATAATATTTTTAAAATAATTTTGTGTGTACATCATTATTTTTTATTTCATTATTTGTTATGTATTTATGTTTCTATTTTATTTTGTACACTTGACAAACACACAAGCCTTACTCTTTTTTTGTCGAATTCAACATAAATTGTTTTTTTTTAAACTTTATCATGTATATAAAGTTTTAAGAAAAACAAAATACACACAAAATTATTTTGAAAATATTATAAATACATGCCTTACTTAAGCTAGGGTTTCCTAGGACAGCGGTGGCCGTATTTTAACGGCCGTAGTGAACGGTGATGCGGTGGACAGCCGTTGTAACGATGACTAGAGTGTGGTTTCCTAGGAAAATGGTGTTATCAACACCATTTAACACCGTTTCCCTAGGAAACCACTCTCTAGACGACGTTACGACGGCTTCCCATCGCATCACCGTTCACTACGGCCGTTAAGATACGGGCACCGCTGTCCTAGGAAACCCTAGCTTTACTCGTTTAATATTATACAATAAATATTTATTTTTTGTTACCCTTAGAAGGAACTGTTGCAAAATAAAGGTTTCATTAAAAAAATAGAGGAAGGTAGAACGCAGATGGGTCTTATATGCATTTTTAAAATACTACATGCTAATATTTATCTTAATTTGTTGCAACAGAGAGAGAAAACATTTTTGAGAAGGGAATATGGAAGTCTAGGCATTTACATGGCTTATGACCTGTCGTTGGCTGGTTTAAGTGGCCACTTTATACCCGGTGTAACATTTACCACTCTGCACACATCCACAGTTCTTCAACTCTTACATTTGTCGACTTTCTGTCAAAAACCCAGCCTGTTTGCAAACATTTAGACAGACTCAAAACATTGTTGAATTCACTAACTGTGAAAGAATTTTTTTACATGAAAATTGTTTTCAGATGTTGCCTAGTAGGTGTTTTGGTTCAGCCGGATGAATCTCACTCAATTGATAAAGGTTTTAGCTCCTTTACTTCACGAAAGTCGACAGATGGAAGAGTTGAGAAACTGTGGATGATGAGAAACGCACGCATGTAAACTAAGTGGCGTATTTATTTTGATTTCATTTTGCTATAACAGGGCTTAATTTTACGTTTATTTTTATAAATTTTGGAATATTAAATATTAAATAGTATGCAACCACGTTTCTTTTTTTGAAATGTCTTAACTTTGGAATATTACGTCTTTTGTTTGTGGTAACACGATGTTACATCACCGCGCGTTGAAGAATTATTAACCACGTTCTTTTGACTCTTTAAAAACTGTGGTAAATAATATCTTTGCGCGCGGTGATGTAACATCGTGTTACTACAAGCACAAGACGGCATATTCTAAATCTCAGACATTTGAAAATAAAAAAAACATCGGGACATAGAGTTTAACTTTTTTTTTATATAACTTATAAAAACACAAAATTTTGTCATGTTACAGAAAAAAAAAACATAAATACGCCGCTCATATTACGCGCGTGCGTCCCCTCTCACTGTCATTGACGAAATGAAGACTGAATCTGTTTATCCGTAACAGAACAGTGTTTCTATATTTGTTGTTATGAATTATATCTTCGCGCTCTCTCTTATACAGATATGTTGCTGAATTAGCGGACATTTACTCTTCGCATGGCAAATATAAATATTCTTTCAATTGACATCCAGCAAAGTTATACAAAATTTACTTTCCAAATCCGGTGTTAAAATTTCAATTTGAAATTACGAAAAATACTAGTTCATAATTCAATAAAATAAGAGAGATATATCAAGTCTTGTATCCTATGTCGACAAGTGCGACAACAGAGCCACACAAGAGTTAAAACGGTAGGTCAGATGACAGTGGGCATTGATTTCCGGTCGTGGCTCACAGTTTGTTCATGCAGACAGGAATGGCGTGTTTTTAAAAGTTTTTTGACAACTTTCTTGTGTTCGGACCACAATATTTTAAAGGAAAGTCACTGCGTCCAAGTGTACTTTCCCTGGAACTCAGTCTTACAGCGATGAAGATAAACGTGGAGAAATAACGGTGCAACAATAATACACACTTCTGTGTTAAACGGTTGTCTTTCTTGCAACGAGAAAAATAATCAAAATGAAAGTCGAAAGTAACCGCGCTGTAACGGCGCTTAGTACAGCCCATAAAATCTTATTATACTTGCAACAAAGCATTATTGCTCGGAAGTAAAAACACGTATTATTTGAACAATGTAACAAAAGGTGATTTGAATTTTAAATTAAAAGCTTTTAACGAGGTAGCGCCAGCTTAAAATACTGTTTGATATTAAATCTTTAATGGTTTCTTTTAAAATTATGCGTTTTCAGGCTTAAAGTCAGTTGAGAGCTTTTTTAGAGAAAAAATAAGCTTTTCAGCGCTACTTTGTAATTTCAAAGCTTTAATTTTTTGAACAGGTAAGTGAAAATAAAATCGAAATAATAGAAAATAATCATAACTTCAATAAAGACACAGGATTAAAAGTACTTCATGTTAAAAATAAAATATTAAAATTAGACAACTTAGAAATCTTAGAAATTAAAAAAGCGATTCATAATAAGAGAATAATAATTAATAACTAAATAAACAATATTTCTTTTTGTCCTCTCCTGTCTTACTTAAAAAATAATGATATCAAATTACCACCAGTGTAAGGAAAAAACGACTTGATTTATTGGGTCCACGTGTAGTATTTAGTGAACATGATAGAAATAAAAAAGGAATCAATTCATTAGTTACGTAAACCTTGACAAAGAAGCTTGTTTGCTTTGAAACCGGTCGGTGAAAAATAAAAATCAGTGGTTAAAAACAAAGGTTTTTTATTAATTTTATTATGAAAATAAAATCATCCATTCAGTCTTCATTTAAATGCACATATTTTTTTTATTTCAAATTAATTCAATACTAGGTGTTCAAACAATTTCTTTTGAACATTTAAATATTTCGTTAATCGTTGTTATTTTGGATTTATGTTGGATGGGTTTTCGTGACGTTATAACAGCTTCTTTACAGTAATTATTGTTGAGAAAGTAGCACATCTCCTAACTTCCTTTAGTTGCAAATGTAGCGGTACTAAGTTTTCAAGTCAAATCGATATTAACAAGTAGAAACAAGATGGTTGCTGTTTCCTATTCTCTCTTCATAGTTCCCCGTTCTATTTGATCGAGAGTCTATTCATTTATATTGTGTATAACTGTACGAATAGCTATCGTTCTACTGCAGCAAAACAGCGTTAACAAACAGTAAATCACCCACTGTTCAAAGACTTTTCGCTGAGATAGGAGTTTTAAAACAGATTCTTATACACGCAAACGGATATACATTTAATAATATCATAAACGCAATATTAGCAGTGTACAACAGAGTTTTAGTCCCAGCACTTGTGATGGAAGTTGAATAAGCCACATTTACTCTATGTGTGTTTGGCACATTTACTAGGTTTAGGCGTTCAAATTTGTTTGCAACCTACTAGACCCTGGTTGAGTATTGCAATGTCTACCGTAAGTACCAATATTGTCTCAACCCAATAATAACAACTTAACTCATGGTTTGTGTATGCGCTTTTAATTTTCTAACTGCGATTGCGAATAAGTTATTTTTGCGATCAATAACTCATTTAATCCACTGTGTCGTGTTATCGAATTTAATATTCAAGAAAACACGTCAAGTTCCCCTTCTTCCTGATGACAGGATTTGATCGGATTCTGACTGAAATTCCAAACAGTTAAGTGCCAAAACCCAGTACAAGGTAGGTAATTGCAGTAATTGTATTAGGGTGAATAAGGATAACGCATCCCGCGAACCAAATCATTTCGAGCATTCATCTGCCAACAGGTAAGTGACGCGATGAGAAGTCAAACGTAAATCTTGCAGAGAAAGGATAAAAACAGAGTCAACGCTGTCAAAATGAAATTTTTTAAACGAATGTTAGGGAAATTAATGTATGAGAAGGTTACGAATGATAAAATCAGTTGAGAGTGAAAATCTGAGACAGGTATAATTGCCAACTTAAAGAAAGGGTCTTTGAGATTGTTTCGTCGTGTAAAACGAATGAATTTATGGTAAATAATTTAATATATAGCAAAAATTAAAAATAACGTAGGACAAGAATGACCAAAGAAGACGTGGCATGATCAGATAAACCAAAATCTTAAGCTGATTATGTCAAAAGCAGACAGAACCAAAGGGCATGTATGACAAGACGTACAAATGTGGAGAAGCTAGTAATGTATGTCAGGATAGACCTGTGTGGCGATTTATTCACTCTGCCTACCTACCGCTACGGGGAAACGACGTGACGATAGTAGTATACGTACTTTAAAAATATTTTTACTATAACCATCAGAGGCGCTTCTGCTCTTTGTGAGCCCTGGCCGCCTCCAGAATATGTCTCCATTACTCTCTGCTCCCTGCGATTCTTCTTTAGTTTGTAAAGCCAATAAATGTTTCATGTCGATAAGGCTAGGAGTTGAACTCGTGACCTCAAAAATTGTAGGCAAATGCACCGACCACTACACTATAAGGCCGATTTAACCTCACTCAATTTTCTTCTTACCCTTGGTTGTCCATGAGAGTAGCCATCGAGTCGAAAACGCTCGTCAAAGATTCTGGTTCTTTATCCCACACTGAAGTGTTTTTTTCATGCAGATAACTGGACACAAAATAGCTTAAGGAGAACTTAAAAATTCTTAAAACGGTCTCAAATGTAGTTTTTACACTGTACGTCATCATTTTAGAATCTTCGATTTTAGCATGGATTTTAGGCAAGTTTTTGAATAATCTTTAAGAAACATAATTCGATGTTTGCCCTTTTGTTTAAAGTGCTGTGGGAGTCGAAAACATTCATTTTATATCCCGGATAAACAAAATGATCTACAGTGAAATTTCAGTAACAAATTGTTTTAGAAGCAGTATAATTATTTAAATATATAATTTGTTCCATATTTATCCCCCTACTCACTGCACAGTATGAGGCGGGTGTCATGCAAAAGATAATCATGAACTAAAAGTAATTTATATTTAGTTTTTTTTTTTAACCAATACAGTCATAGTAATAAACAATACATAAAGAATAACAACCAATAACAATGCTTATTATGGTTTTTTTTATAGGAATAAAAATATGAAGAAACAAAACGTACCGTTCACTAGGGGTGAAAGGAAGTGGGATGGGAAAATAGGGAAGGAAGAGAAGAAGAAGAAATAGTAAGTCAATATTAAAACGATAAAAAAAGAATTACGTATAAATGTACACATTTATTTATTTATTTATTAACGGACATTGTCCATGTATACAATTTATAAGGTTTAAATATTACAATAAAAGAATAGCTTAAAACATTTTTAAAAAAAGAAAGAGGCATTGACAAACATAAGGGACATCGAGACAAGATCTGGACTATTTATTTAGTGCTCGTTTAAATCGTTGTAAACTTAAACCAAAAAACTCCAGATCTTGTCTTGAGTTACTAATACGACAAAGGCGGGTCATTGGAGAATTTAGGCTACAGTTTGATCTATCCTGATCGATGAACAGTACTTCATTGTTTCTCAATCTACGAGTCGGAATATTGAATTTTACTTGTCCCAATAATGATGGAACATCGATTATACCATTTAGTATGCCGAACATATATATGGAGTCAATATTAGTTCTACGTTTTTGTAGACTAGAAATATTTAACATTGACTCTTTTTCAGCAAAAGAATAATTATCTCTCTCTAGTCCAAGCATCCACGCTATTTTTCAAAGCAAGCGATGTTGGACTGATTCAATGTGATTTATGCGATTGACATAGAATGGAGACATACACACACACGCACTATATATATACAAACATACATATATATATATATATATACACACATATATACACACACATTCTTGCTTTGAAAAAATAGGTTGATGAGTTTAAAATTATTAATGCTCTGTTATACCTCGATGGTGTGTTGACCAAAAAGAATACAACTGGACTAAACACGAATAAACACTGCTTTATGATGCTTAACGTATTGTTGCTAATTAAGATCTATATGTGGCTAGCATGATAACAATATTACAAAAATGTATTAACCCCTCAGAGTAATAATGCGCATGCTGTGGAAGAGCCCAAACGTAGAAAAAACATTCCATAACTGTTAAGTATTAAGTTAGGTACAGTTTGCAGCAAAACAATGGCCCGTTCTCAGGTCGAGGATTGCCTAACCGATATTATTTTCCATTGTAATTATTTATAAATATGTAAAATGTATACATTTGACGCTCCTACAGCTGCAAGCAAACATATTGCAATTATATTATTGATTATTTCAGCATTTACTTTGTGGAAAAACATTTTGAATTTATTAAAAATGAAACACTACGTAATTTATACCACATAAGAGTTTATATATAGACCTAATGTTAAAATTAAACTCTTATGTGGTAAAAATTACAAAGTATTTCATTTTAAATAAATACTGCAAGTCACCATTGTCGATTTTTATTTATTGTAATGAGTAAATATCCATGTTATTTATTAACAAAGCCAAGAAAATAAATGAAAGCAAAAATAAATTTCCGCCAGCAGAGTGAAGTTGTCACAAATATAAAAGATAGAGCCCCTCTATAGCTAACGCATTATGACTCTGAGATTAACCCCGTAATAGACGCTTTTTTTGCCAGAATTGACAACTTAAAAAGTTTTGTTTGTTACAAACGGCAGCTAACTTTTTTAAACTTTTTGTAATTCTTAAGATGTTTTAAACGTCTTGTTTAGAATATTAAGCTTTAAATTTTATTCATTTTCTACTTAAAATTTTTCATCACAATAAAATAAAATATTTATAATGTTACACTTAAAAAAGATTTAAATTATTGATTTATATAAAATACATAATAAATATTTAGGAACTTATTACTTGTTAACAATATTTTGTTCCAAACATTATTTTGCCACTGTTATAACAAAGGTTAGTTCGGTGAAAAGATTATTTTGTTCCATTGAGAACTTTTTACAAATTCAACTTAACAGCCTAGCTAAAGTATTAATCGTATTTCTGAAAAATGCGCCTGATGATCAATTATCACAGTTTGTGTGGCTTAACACATATTTGTTTAAGAGCATCCATAAATAGTACCGTATAGTGTATGAACATTTCTAGCTTCTTTTACTTTCATTCATCTAATTATATTTAAGTATCATGCTCAATCGTAGTATCTACGTTTAGTTTATTTTGCTAGGTTCTCCAAACGTAAAATAATATATTCCATTTTAAGATGAATCTTTTTGCCATCAAACCATACGCACAAACTTTGTGAAGCTGTTGCCATAGAATACACATAAATTTGCAAGTGTCAACGTTTTTTTGTCGTAAACAATGCGAGAAAACGGAATATCCGCCATCTTTTATTTCTTTACGTGCTCGTTATGGAAACAGAGAATTTAATGTATTTTTTGCGAAATTATGAATATTTTTCTCGTATTTTGCCTGTTAAGATATTATCAACTCCAACCTACTTTTCATAGTTGCCTTTTCATTCCTTCATCCTGACAACTTTTCCTCGCGAAAACTTATTTATAATTTACTTAAAGATTTTTTGTAGTCTGTTACGATTTTAAATATCAAAATAAAAAGTTTATTTACTAAGAATATCAACAGTAATACTGTTTAAAAGTATAAAAAAAAACCAATCTTAAATAGACCCGGATAACAGGTATCCACAAATATGAAGTATACATAAATAATAATACAATGAGAGAGTGAGGGTGCGTGTGAGGTTGTGTATTTTGTGTGACAGTTAGGGTGTGGGTATATGTGAATAAAGACCCATGAAGTATAGTTAAAATGCCGAGTTATTTGTTAACATTATAAATTTAAAACAATTAATTATACAGTTAAATAATATTTTCGAATTATTTGTAATTATTTTACATTCGAATGACTTACATGTTTATTTTTATCAAATTAAACATTATAATCAATATTAAGGAACAGTTTATTTTTATTGAATAACTACACATCTGTCACCAAGTTACTCTTAGATTACATTAAGTACTCAATCAAGAGGAAACGGGTCTCTCTTTTCTCCATAAAACCGTATTCCCGTAGTTTTTCCCTGGATTATGGCACGAGAGTAATGATTTTTCAAAAAGATTTTACATGTGTCCCTAACGTTTTGCTTTTAAAATATTTTTTTACTATTTTCAAATGCATTTTTATCTAAATTCCGAAACACAAAAATAATAATGTACATATAGGTATATACAAATCTAATTTTAATAAAAAAAATTGGTTCGATTTCGAGGTGCGGAAAACACTCATTTATTATAATTGAGTTGATCATAAATTAATATTACGGATAAAATATTTTTTTATAAATTTTTTAAGTTTTTAGAATTTTCCATCTCAAAAATGTTCTCCAACTCTGTTGTAGTTTGTTAATCTTTATGACTTCATAGGGGGTCAAATTTAGTTTTCGTCTGCAAACTTGAAATATTCTGGATACTAATTTAAATTATCGTTCTAATGAATAATTTTTTAAGTGTGATTTTTCTTATTTTTACCCGGTAAATATTGGTCAACCAAAGTGTTCTGAAAAAGCTTCATCTTGTGTAAGTTTTATGTTATTCTGTGAACAAAACACTTGGCGGTCTCTGCGTTTTTGAAATTGAGCCAAAAACTCTTTCTCTCTGCCATCAATATTCATGACGGATATTATTTTCAAATGGTTTGAATGCAAAAATTTCTCCTTGCTGCAAAATTATTCCCTTTTTCTTTGTCAATATATTTTAACTATTTCGATGTTTTAAAACTATTATTGACGGCAATTTGACCTAGAAATCATGAAAAATATAATATACATGTGTTTGTTTTTAAAAAACAATTAAAAAAAAAAAACACTTCCCCATCTTTAAATCGTAAGTCCAAATTTTACTTAAGTACTTTATTTTAATTACTACCAATGTCCTTAAGTAATTGAATTATTACAACAACAACTAACAACATATTACAACAGAAAAAAATGACATTTCAAGGAAGGTAGTGTAGAAGTCTTGGCATCTATAGGGCATATGTGTAACATTCACCATTCTGCCCATATTTAAACATCTATATCTATAGGCCTCCGTGGTGTAGTGGTCAAGACGCTTGACTCACGCACGGAAGGTTCCGGGTTCGATTCCCGGTGAGAACACAAAAATTTAAAAAATGTGATTTTTCTCAAGCCTGGGTGCTCTGTGATGTAAATCACTACTGTAATTAGGCCTCCTGGCCTGTTGTGGTGCAAAAAAAAAAAAAAAATGTAAAAATGTAAAATGTAAAATTCTTTCATCTGTTGATGTTTGTGAAGTTAAAGAGCTGAAATTTTTATTAATGCGGGTGAGATTCATCTCATTAAATTATTTTACCTACATACAAGGCAACCCCTAAACAAATTCTTTTTAAAATTATTTATTTATTTACTTCTTCATGGACCAGGTGGATTTTTCAACAGTATTTTAAGTTTGTCCAAATTTTTGTTGACAAGGACTGGATTCAACTCCCTGGGGAGCTGTTAATATTGACATATTTCAACAGGGATGAAGAACATATTATTAAAGGTAATATATAAGTCCAGGTATCTACAAGACTTATGACCTGTCACTGTGTAACATTTACCATTCTGTCTATATTTTACATATATATTCCTTAAATTAAAGATGAAAGCATCTGTTGATTTTTGTGAAACTTTACTAAGCTTAGCTAAAGTTAGTCTAACGCAAGAGCTGAAACTTTAATTATGCGTGAGAGATTCATATCATTAAAATATTTCACCTAGGTACCAGGCAATGCTTGAAAACTTAATATTAATTTTTATTTCTTATAAATATTGTTAATTAGATTATACTTACACGAAAAAAAATTGTCTGCGATGATTCGATTATTTAAAAATCAATATTGTTGATTAAAACTTTGCTGAGATGCCTTAACAGCATGATAATTTACTGGTTTCTGAAAATTTAAAAGTTTTCCATACCTACATAGTTGATTTGGGTAAAAACAATGTATTCAACTCAAAACACGGCGCATTCTGGCTTGATCTATTTAAAATAACATTTTTGTTCAAACTCGTGTTCCATTGAGGAACAATATAAAAATGCCCCAAGCATTATTGGGAAATGCTGGTTTTCCATCCCAATGTTGATAAAGCTAAACTTACTCCTGTCCAGCATCCAATTTATTTTTGCCTCTGCGCACAGAAAGCAAATGCACCACGGTTACTTACAGAAAACCCATCTATATCCCGACCCACATAAGGGTACAACCCCGTTAACAAGCGCGTCGGGGGCAAATCCTGAAAAGACCCTCTGAACTCACCCGGTTCAATCGTTGGCCTTGAGACATTGACAGCATTTTTACTCGGAACAATGTTGCTATTTTCATAATTTGATTTCGACTATTTTAGAGTTAAGATTATATGTACATAAACTCAAAAACCAATATACAGTTCAAGATTCTTACTGGAATAATAAAAGTATTGAAGATAAAATTTTGTACACAGCAAAGTTTACAATACGAAAACTTAAAAATAAATGTAAATATTATGAAATAATACTTGCACAATTTATTGACACATTTTTTTTCAGGTTTGTCGCTTTTTTTATGAATCATACGGTACAGAACATATTTTGTATTTTTTTTTCAAATGTAATTTTTAAAACCAAATATTATAATTTTTTCCTGTTAATTTATATCAAATAAATCACTCGTAATGTTTGTTCTAAACCTGTAGTGTTTTCTACATTTAATTTATTACAATATGCATGTGCAGTTGAGTGGTCCGACGATGTATGAAGTTTTTTATTTTTTTAGACATCAATGTGAAAGGGGTCTAAAAAGATGCATTTTGGATCACATTGAACGTAAAAAAATATTAAAAAAAATATTCCATATTACTTGTGGCCCTCAACCGAGGTTTGAAGTTTTTAACTGCCTGAATATTTGGTTAATTAACTTTATTGATAAAATATTTTTTTGTTAGTAAAGATATAACTTAATCACATAACAAATTGGAACACGTTTTAAAACTACCGAAATGCAAAAAGTTTACACTCCGTGGAACTGATTCCGTTGAGCGCCTGGCTATGATGAAGACAATGGCTCATTTAAAACAAAGCTACTCATTTTTTACAAAACAAAATGCAACTCACGCCCTTAGATGCTTATTTAATAAGATTTAATGCACATTATGAAATTTATTTAGACTGATTTTCTTACTTAAATACGAAATGAGAGTCAGTTTAGCGCACAAAATCGACTTTTTCGAAAACTTCAAGCTCTGGTTGAGGGCCAAAAGTAGTATCAAATAATTTTTTTGATATTTTTTGCATTCCGAGAAATCAAAAAGGCAACTTTTTAGACCCCTTTCATTACAAAATTCGGAAAAAAAATCGTTGACCCTAATGTGCAGTTTCTTGTGCAAATATGTATTTCTTCACATACGTTATTTATTTTAATTTTATTTAGTCTTAAAAAAGAACAAAAATTGTATGTGAATGTCCTAATATTAAATTATACATTATTTTTGCGGTGCCTTGCCAGGTCCCCCCAACGTTGACGATCCCTACATCTAAAGCATAATAGATCCTGCGCTACTCTTGTATTCCGCAGCTAGGACAACTGCTTATTGGATATACACGCCATTGTGATTCCTAGAAAAAGATGACCAGAGTGGTTTTCCGTTCTCTTTTCTGGTGGAATTTTCAGTCGGGATTACCTTCCCTTAGCTGGAAAGTTCTAGTTAGGAGGTACCATAAAATCGCCTTTCATCCTCTCGTTATCTGCTGTAATCATACCGTTTTGAGTGTGACCTCGTTGCCCGATATTCGCGACGTTGGCGCTAACGAGTAGGACTAGTCAGTAGTGTTGCCGGTGGAATGCAACCGGGCGTTTTTAGCATTTTATAAAATCACACCCTCTAGCAAAATATGACTCATTGCGACCCTACTGACAGTTTAAACCCCAACTTATCTCTAATTATCATTAAAATATATATACTAATTAAGGCACTGCAGATCGAACAAACACCTTGCTAGAATTGACGTTTCTAAAACGTCTAGATGAAGTTTTTGCAATGCAGATGAGAAAACACCTATACACATTACATATGAATACAAAAGGAGCTTTGTCCTCGGGAGACCACTGGTTAAACCTTAAGATGTTAAAGAAGATTGTCCCTTATCTAATAGCCCGATATTTTACGGATCTGGGCTTAGGGGGTAGATTTAACAAAATGTTAACTCTCGCCTTCTATACAGCAGCCATGTTCTTTATAGAAATGGGCTTGGAGTGCGAGAACTATTTACGAGGACCCATCACAATAGATCTTCACAGGTTGCAGTGACATCAGAAGCTTGAATAGCTCTGACTATCACCTCCAAGAATGATAATTTATAATAATTATTAACATCTCTAAACAATATATTTTTATTTGAAAGCTATAACGTAAAATATTGCAGAAAACAAAACATTTTTGATATCAATTTTTTGGGAAAAACCAAAAGATTTATTGATAAAGGGCTATGTAAAATCACCTACAACACAATTACTGAACCACACACTAATCACAGCAGCAGCTTATCATCCTATCAAACCATGAAAAATTTCATGTAAAAATAAATATTATTATCTTTGTTCTTACTAATTAACAGTAATAATTTGTTTGTTCATTATTCTTTAATTTTCCTTGATAAAAATGAATTATTAAAATTTATCACAGTTCTCTAATCATCCGAGCGGACGAAAATTACAGATATGTCTGTGAAAAAAAATCCGAACCCTGGACAAGTTTTTTTGGCTCGATAGCTACTCGCAGGTAAGAATTCTGCAAGAGCAAATTAAGTGGAGATATATCCATCATGCACTCCAATAGTTTAGTCTTTGGGATAGCACCTCTTAAGGTGAATGAAACTGATCAACCTACCTTCCATGTAGTAAAATGTATCTAAATACGCCGAAATTGTAGTAATTAATCAGTGCCTTATGCACCAATGTGTGCAGGTATTGAAATAAACATTGAAAATGTTGTGTCATAAGCACTATGCGGTACAAAAAAGGGTCGAATGATGATGGCGCTATATTGACTGCATGAATGTCGCTAGTAACTCGATTTTATCGCAAAAAAGTTGTTATTCTAAATTCATGGATTCAATTAAACTTATTTATCCAAAAAGTAGCCAGTAGACAATTGTGAAAAAATAATATATTCATTTTATCGCGTGCAGTAAGGTTAATTCTGTGTTTGCTAAAAGCAGCCAGGCCACTTTATTACATAAACTGTAATAATCACCTTCTGAAAATAGTGATGATCACAAAAAAGGCATTTCTCAATTTGCTGAAACACCCACAGCAGTAGACAAATCTTACGTTTACATAGGAAAAGATTAATACTTCAAAAAAGCTAGTTGTCTTTCGTAAATTTAAGTGAATAATTACGTAGATCTTTCAATGTTTTACTTTTGTTAGAGAGAAAAAAACCTGTAATAAAAGAAAAGTTTTAATACAGAATGTCTCATATATTCAAAGTTTTCTGCAAAATGCATCTTTAAGGTTGTATTGTTCGACAGACTTTAAAACATCATTACTTTTACAGCATAATTAAATCAGTTTTAAAGTTAGTATAGCTAATGAACTAAGGCATTTTTTACAATTCAGTACCCTTATAAATTGTAAAATATGTCGAATACATAATGACACAACATACATCAGAGTTTTACTACGGCTGGCTGTTTTCTGTAAAATGCACATGTGTGGTCAACCAGATTTTAAAAATCATTGAAACTGGTCAAATACGTAATTAGGAAGTTCAGTGTTTTTCTTTTTTGTATTTGACTCTTGAAGTAAGACAACTTTTTTATGTTATTTTTATATATCGCATTATCAGCTTTGACTTTTCAAAGTTTTGTATTTCCATAATAACTCCGCATGTGACGTCAGAAGTTCTTCTCTGTCAGTCCTCCCGATCGGTTCATTTACGGTCAGCCAACCGGATACCCTTCACAGATCTAAAATCATTAGTATGTCCATATGAACAATGAATCGCCACTTGTTTATTTAATTTAAAATTGCACATTCAATTTTCCATATATATTTTTTTCAATAGCTCATGTCAAATAGCGATAACGGTTGGAAGAACTTAGAATTACCTTACGGGTATTTTTTTCTGATCAGGATACCTCAAATGTATGCAAATGTGTGGTTCAGCTAACCGTAGCTATATTTCGCAGCGTCCCACATACTCACTGAGCTGTACTATGGATAGCCTAATGATGAGCAACTAGAAGCGGTGTGGTGTGTAGTACGGAGCATAGACCGTCAAAAAAATCAACAAAATGCATTTAGTTGAGTATTTCAAAATTGTTTATTAAAATTTAAAGCGCTCCATAGCGTCGCTGCACTTCAGCGGCGCTGCGCGACAAAATGTAGTATGAAATGCCGCGCAGCTGTAGTGCTATTTGTTTAATCTTTTTTTGAGGTTCTAGTAGCATTATTTTGAATGATAGATAATAAATAACATTATTTATTACTCAAGTATAGATTACCTCGAACAACAAAAAATAAATTGTAAAGCCTAAAAGGCCGGTATTTGTAGGTGCCTGAGATCTTAAATGACCGAAGCCCGAAGGGCCCATCAACAGCAGCCCGTAGAGCCGATAAATTGAGTCTTGCAGTGTCAATTTTTTTACCATGTAACAATCCAACATAAAGTTCTTTTAATTTGACTAACCCTCACGAAAGACGCTAAGATGCAATTCAAAACATCAACAATGATTGTGCAAACCATACACGGTATATACAGAAAATCTTAATTAGTATTTTCGTTTGTAAAGTTTGTATATTAAGATGAAATATTGTAACTGATAAGCCTTAAATAAACGTAAGTAAATAGTTTTATAAAACCACTCTTTCACATCTACTGTTTTCGAGACGTACCCGCTTCTTTATCAGGACATTAATTACACTAAAATGCAAATCCCACGATCCACCTTAACCCTTTTACGATTAACCCTCACGTTTTTCAGCTGTAGCAGGTTGATTTGTAAATAAATAAATAACTCTCATTGAGGACACTGCAGTACAATCAAAAAGGTTTGAAAAACTAATTTAGTGTTTTATTTTTTGCGTTTTTAAAAAACATCCATTAATGTTAACATATATTCGCATAAATATAACCATCACACCAATTTTTTATGTCGACGCATTTTTAGACAAAGCCGTCTTTTTTTCAGAAAAAAAAAATTATTTGATATTTACCAGCCGGACCGAAGTGGGGGATTCGAATTCCCCAACGACCAATTTTAATTCGATAACTTGATTAAAGAAATTTGCTCTATATTTTTTGTTAATGTGAAAATAGCAAAAATAAGCATTTTCTTGTTTTTGTTTTTAAATTTTAAAATCGTTAAATATGTAAACAAAAAAAAACGAAAATAATACAAGGGTCAATTTCACTTTATGTGCATTCGGCAAACTAACAAAAATGAATAAAATACACGAATGAGTTCAATATGTGTACGTGAAAACATGAATAAATTATTGCACGATCGTAAACACTTTTAACATTTTATTCTCGTGACGGGAGAGTAGGCGCAAGCACAAGTAGGCGCTGGCGTCGTTTGGTCCCCCCGTTCGGATCCTGTGAAATTGTTGATGCTTAGTGAGGAAAAGGTTAAAAACCATAATGGATTATTACATTCATTAAACAAAAGAATTATTCATCTTTAAATTCATAGAAGTGATAGTAATATTCTTTGAACCTTTTGAAAAGTTTGTCTGAATCTTTTGTTTGATTTTGTCCGATTTTACATAATTTTATTTCCTGGTTCATTAGTCTAATCTGTCCGTGACTCGTTTTAA